>NC_139557.1:95185089-95785089 GCF_965112155.1 Podarcis liolepis | reverse complement strand
AACGCTGGAAATCGTGGGCGTTCACGCGTGCACACAATCCAGCCCACAGAGGGATCTCTGCTGGAGTGAACAGGCCCATGCAAGGTAAACCTTGCCAGCCTCTGCTCTAGAACATGTTAGTTCTCAAATTACAAATATGTATTACAGTGGTGCCTCGCAAGACGAAAAGAATCCGTTCTGTGATTCTCTTCATCTAGCGGTTTTTTCGTCTTGCGAAGCAAGCCCATTGACGGATTAGTGCTATTAGCGGCTTTTAGCGGCTTATCTGCTGATCGGATCAGCTGATAAGTGGCTTAGCGGCTTAGAAAAAGGGGGGGGAAGGGGAAAAAAACCAGCAGGAACTCGCAAGACATTGTCGTCTTGCGAAGCAAGCCCATAGGAAATTCGTTTTGCGAAGCACCTCCAAAACGGAAAACTCTTTCGTCTAGCGAGTTTTCCGTCTTGCGAGGCATTCGTCTTGCGGGGCACCACTGTACTCTACTACTCAAAACATAATAGACAGTTATGTTACTTTACATATCTCAATATTATTTTGCCCAGTATCACAAGCCTTTGTTTATGGAAACTTCAATCCTGTGCATGTTTACGCAACTTGATCATAACAATGAGAAGCCAATCTCACTTTGGTCAAATGTACTTGACTTTCAAAATGCGTGCATGGGCATTCTTAGTCATCAAGTGATGTTGCCTGTATGTTTATTATGGAGAGCCAAACAGAAAGCTCTCTCTTCTTTCTTGGCAAGTGCCTGTGGGTGGCATGACCAAAGGATTTAGATTTTACTTCTAGGTTGTACAATTGCACTATTAGGTGTAAAGCAATATACAGTAATGTGTACTATCAACCAATAAATATGATTTCTTGTTCAGAAAATATATACATTTTCCCCATATGAAGTGCTGGAGCAGCAGATGGTACAAAGGCATCTTCACATAAGAGAGACTGTTGGATCAGGCCAATGGCTCATCTAGGCCACCATCCTGTTTTAAGTGGCCAGCCAGATAGCTGTAGGATGCTGCAAGCTGGACATCCCCTTGAGTGTAACTGTACTATGCTCATCTGTGATTCCCAGTAACTGGTATTCAGAGACATGATACCTCTGACAGTGGAGGTAAAACATTGCCATTGTGGCTAGTAGCCATTGATAGCTTTGCCCTCTATTGCTTCCTATTTAAAAACTTCAAATTGGTAGCGAATACTTCCTCCTGTGCGAATAAGTTCCATAGTTTAACTATGTGCTGAATGAAGAGGTCCTTTATTTTATCTGTCCTGAATCTTTCAACAGTAAGCTTCATTGCATGTCCACAAGCTTAAGTGTTATGAGAGAGGAAGACAACTGTATTCATTTTCTCTACGCCATGCATGTTTTATAAACTTTACTCACCATTTAAGCTGTTTAAAATGTGTCCCTGTCCTTAACATCTGTGCCCTCAACCTTCATAGCCATGAGAAAAGGAAGCACTATTATTTCCTATATCACTGATGTGAGAGACAGCTTGCTAGAGGATGGAGGTGGCTTTATCCTCTTCCAATAGGTACAAATGTCCATTCATTTTCATATTAGCTGTTTAGACGGGAGGGGGCTAGGGTTAAATTGGCATATGGCAATGACCAATTTTTATTAGCCGCTTCACTCCAGAACCAAGTGCTTCTTCGTGTAAACATCATATACTGTCATTGTTGGCTCCATATACTGTACCTGCTGCTTCCCTCCCTCCACCCTTTTGCATATTTCTGCCTCCACAATACCAGGCCATAAGCTCTCACTCCTTGGTTCTATTTACCATGGACTACATGAAAGCAAGCTTTTTTTCAGTGGCTTACAAGCATTCTCAGCTATTGACAAATGTGACATGAATTTCTGTGCTGTTTCTTATTTTTATAGTGATTGTATATATTGTATATATATATTATTACTTCATACTACTTTTTAAACTTTATTTTTGTGCTCTTACAGGGAATTAATACAAACGTAATTCTCAGTTCGCAGTGCAGTTTTCAGAAGTTACAAGTATCATCCTGGGAATCATCATCCCAGCTGTGGACAACATTCTGGCCAACTCAGCTATATAAGAAAATGAAAAAGTCACTCTGTAGCCCCATTAATATCATCTTGATAGCCAAAGTGTCAATACCCCAGTCTGCTCTAGATGGCTTGCCTCCTTATTCTCACTACCATTGCACTTTATGGAGACTGTGTGCTAGAGCAGCACTTTCCCAACTGTAGCCTGCAGACCACCAGCAATCTGCGAGCTTCATCTGGATGGCCCGCTTGTGTGCCTGTGGATTTGCTGTTGAAGACTGGAGATGGCACAACCATTGCGTTAAACATACTGATTTTATTTTATTGCCTCTTTTAGAGTTCTTCAATTGCATTTGTCGTTGCCATATGCCAATTTATCTATTTCAGTTTGAATTCTACTGTGTCCTGAAACAAAATGCAACACACAAGCCATAAAGGAAGAAATAAAATCACAATTAATAATCATATAGCGCCCGGTACAATGCATTAACAATTATTACAGCAAGTAGGAAACCGTGTGTGTATATGTGTGCATTACGTGGTCCACCCAGACCCTCAGCAATGTTCAAATGGTTCGTGGGGAGGAAAGTTTGGGAGCCGCTCCATTTCTTTTCCAATCCAAACCCTGCAGCCCGTGGGAGGCGTTTCACAGCCAGGGGTTGCTAACCTTCAGCGAACCCCCCTGCAGCCAGCAGGTCACTATGGGGGCGTCCATGCTGCAGCTTCTTCACCTGCCTGTTTCTGAAGGCGGAGATGCTGCTCAAAGCCCAGCAGCGGACCGGAGCAGCCCCCCAGCCAGCCACCCCCGTTCAGCTGACAGGGCCGCCTGCCCCCCCCCACAAGCCGCCCCCTCGCCTCCCTCCCTAGAGCCAGGCCTCACCCTCCATCCTCCACCCCTTCCTCCTGCCCCAGCCCTGCCCCTCACCAGCTCTTCCTGGCGGCCGGAGGTCTGCTCGGGTTGGGCTCAGCCCCCCGGAACATGTACCCGGCGCCCGCCGTCGGCCGCTCCCTTGGGAGGCGGGTGCCGCTTCGCAGAGACTCGGGGGAAGGTGACCGTCCACCGGGCCAGCTCTGGGGCTGCTGCGCTTCCTCAGTCCCCCATGATGGAATCCCGGAAGCAGCCGCGGCGCTGGGAGGAAACCGGGCCCGACCATTTCTTCCTTGGAGGGGGTCGCCGAAGCAGCAGCAGCTGCAGGAACGGCGGCGGCAGCAGCAGCAGCAGCGGGGCGTCTTCGTCCTCGCCGCGACCACCGCTTGACCCGCTTCGTCCTGCTTTCCTCTACGGCCTCATCGCCCTCAGGCTTAACGCGCCTTCCCTCCTGTCCCTTTCCCCACCCCCCAACCCCCGCTCTGTCTCGGGTGGTACGGCCCGGTTGCCATGCCGACTCCTTGTACACCATCAATGGGAGCCGGCTGGGAGGGGGGAAGATGGCCACTCTGGCCAGGCTACAAGAGAGGCTGCCGCTCTTCAAGGGGGAGTATTACTCTAGGAACAGGTAAAGCTTCCTCTCGCCCTCACGCTCGCGCCGCACTCCCCAGCCTCTCCGAGGAGCCGGAGTTGCCACTCCCTCCCACCCCACCCCCCCGGGAAAGTTCCCAGGTTTGCTGCTAAGGGGGGGAAGAGAGATAATTTCTTCTTTTGTTTTGGCCCCGGAGCAGCAGCAGGAGCTGCCCTTTCCCTCTCTTCCTCCGCTCCCAGTAGGATAAAATCCACAGGTGAACAAGTTGCTGACTGCGCAAAAAAATCGAAAGGGAGACCTCCACCCCACTTCATTTCTGGGAGGGGTAGCAGGGGCATGGGGTGGGCAAAAGAAGAGTGAGGGGTTTGGTTTGCTTCTGACCTTTAGCAACTGCTTAGATTAAGATTTTGAGAGGGGCAGCTCTCTCTCCCTGTTGTTTAAGGTGTGGGAGACCTATCCACATTGCACCTGGCCATTCAAACTAGCATGGTAAAAAAGCTAAAGGACCCTGGACAGTTAAGTCCAGTCAAGGGGGCTCACGCCACTGCCCTGTCACTAGTGGAATACTCTTGCAGTGCTTCCCTTTGCTTGCGAGGCTTCCTGGTCCTAGAAAGATGCCAAGTTATGGTTTGAAGGTAACAAGTGACCATCTTGGCAAAACTAAGCAGGTCTAGGGCTGGTCAGTGCCTCCAGTGAGCGACTTCCTTGGAACCACATCTATGTTGTGCCTTGATTTCAGTGATGGGAGAAAGGTGGGGTATAAATGTTTAAAAAACGGGGGGGGGGAATTAAAAATGTCCCCCCTACCCAAGAGGCATGGGTATCTCTCAAAGAAATAAAATAAATAGACCAACAAGCCCCAGGTGGACCTGGCATCTCAGAAACTTGTAATCCAGGATTACCCTTGGGTTGATTATGAGTTGTAGATGTGGCATCCAGACATCTTTCCACTCACCACTGAAACTCTCTGTTTGTTCCCACACACTCTTCTTTCCCTCTTACCGTATTTTTCGCTCTATTGGACGCACCGGACCACAGGACGCACCTAGTTTTTAGAGGGGGAAATCAAGGGAAAACAGCTTCTCCCAGAGCTTCTCGGGGCTGCGGGGGAAACCCGGGTTCCCCCCCCCAGCCCCAAAGAGCAAAGAGGCCAAGACAGCGAGTGGGATCCATAGCCGCGCAACCTCTCCATCCAGGAGCTAAACCTCTCCAGCATGGCTAAAGAAGAAGACAAGGCAGCGAGCGCGATCCATCCCGCTCGCTGCCTTGGCTTCCTCTTTAGCCTTGCGCAGCATCTTTAACCTTGCGCAACGGGATGGATCGCGCCCGCTGTCCACCGGGGATGGACTAGATGACTCCTGGGGTTCCCTTCCAACCCTGCAATTCTATGACCTCGGAAGGTGTTGGGGGTCTCCACCACTGGAGGCTTTTAACCAGGGGCTGGGGGACCATCTGCCTGGCGTTCTTTAGCTGTGATTCCTACATTGTGAGGGGGCTGGGCTAGATGACCCTCAGGTGGCCCTCCCAACTCTATACAGCCCTACAATTCTGCGGCAGGAGATCCACAGCCACTTCAAACAATGCCCACTCCCAATTTTCATCGGAGAGACATGTGGCTTCAGTGTCTAGGTAGGTACCCCCCTACCTGCCACTCTTCCCCCACCCCACTTAAGCTGCGGGAATTCCTGTCCAGAGAAGCTCCCAGGTGAGGCAAGGGTTAAGATCTACCTCTGGTGGGTCGCGCTCACTGCCCTGGCTTCCTCTTTAGCCTTGCGCAGCCTCCCCCCGGCTGGAGAGGTTGCGCAAGGCTTTTCTAGAGGAGGGAGAAGGGACTGACTGGCCGTGTCAGTCCCTTCTCCCTCCTGGGGAAAAGCCCGCAAGAGCCGTGCAAAGCTTGTGTGGGGCTCTTGGGGGCTTTTCCCTGCCTGCCTCCCCCCTGCATTCGCTCCATAGGACGCACAGACTTTCCCCCTTATTTTTTAAGACGGGAAAAGTGCGTCCTATGGTGCAAAAAATACGGTAATTAATTGCACTGCTACCACAGTCAACTTCAGAGTCTACCACCCCACTGCATTTCCCTCAAAAACAAAACAAAACCCAAAGCAATCCACCAGGTTGATAACTTTCCTAGGTTGTCATATGCTATTCAAACGCTTTCCTTTACCAGCAAAAAAAGTTACAGCTACTTTGCAGGGCTAACATAACATACACACTCACAGTCCCACCCACCCCATCTTGTCCAATATGGATTCAATAATAATTGGCATTAGATTAATTTTTTAAATATTTATGATTTCGGGGAATAACCCCACCCCATTTCCTGTCTTTTCTGCTTTTTTTTGTTTTTGAGTTAACATAATACACCATAATTACAGCTGCACTAACATTGTTTTTCTGTGAGGCAGCAATCATTTCTCCATCAGGAAAGACTGCAAGGATGTTGGACACCACTCTTTATTTACTGCCCAGCAGTTATAAGACAAAAGTGTATTACTAGGTTTAATAAAAGAATGTGATCTTACTCAGAGAATATATTGTTTGTTTTTTCTTCTGTTCTTGAATCATAACATTTGTTTATTTACATGTCATTGTATGACTGACCAAAATTCAAATTGTGAAAACCCATTTCTTGTGTTTTCAGATGCGTAGATGAATATAGAAAAACAGAATATTATGCTGCTGTAAAAATTCAGAGTTGGTTTCGAGGATGCAAAGTCCGAGCGTATATCCGGTAATTTGATTTGCATCCAAATTGTAGACATGCATACTTGGAAGTCACCCCAACTGAAGCGTTTATTTATGGGCAAAATGACTTTTGGTTACACCCTAAATCTGTATGTTATTTACCACTTTGCCAAGTCTCGATGAAGTTAAGAACTTGCTTTGCACATTGAACCCCCTTATTTTTCAAATTAGAAAAATTAATAGCTTTCGGCTATTTTGAAATTTTCTTCTTATTTTGGTGGTAGAAACCACCATCTCCAAATGCAGCTGCAGACTTAAAAGCCAAGAGGTTTTCCAGGTTACAACCTGGCAATCACTAATAGTTGGGGCTTCGTGTAGAGAAGCATGTGGGTTTGCAAGCCTTTCTATACCCTGTGCAGCACGCTTGTGCATTGAGGAATATGTGTAGAGAACTGGGTCATTTTTTCCCTTATTTGAATGTTTCCACTTTGCAGAGGACCACATGAAATGGTCTAGTACAGACTTAATGTTCCTGACTTTATAGACAGTAAATTATTAAGTCAAGAACAACCACTGGGGCAGTGCTTTCCACTGTCATCCACCCCCCCCCCTTCTCCTCCTGCATGCCAGCTTTAGTCAAACCAAAGATTACCATTATGTCTGGAACAGGAAACTGTGGCTTAATGTGGCTGTTAACCAAGATCTGAAAACAGACCAAGCAGTTCTTTGTTTTGGATGTAACAGGGATCTGGTGCAGAATCTGCTGTACAAGTGGAAGAAGGATGGAGAGGAACAAAGAGGAAGAGTGTGGGCCCAAAGCTTGCTCCCACTTGGATAAACTATGGTTTATTAAGCCAACAATGTCCAAACCAGCCTAGTGGAATTTGGTACTATTCTTCTGAGGCTCAAAGTTCAGACAAGCCTAAAGTGGAAAGTAGCCAAAGATGATTATAGTTTTGCCAGCTTATCCTTGTCAGAAGCTGACACTGACTTAAAACTGTTAACTCTTCGCATCCTCTTCCCTATTCCTTTTGTAGCTCCATAAGAAGTTACATTGGAAGGGGTCCATGATTCAGGCAAGACTTCGTACTTTTAATCCCAGATTGATACCATGTATTCCAAAAATTTGGATGAAAGCATCAAGATTTAAGCTGCCACCTCAAATTTAGGATGCATATTGATATAAAAAGTCTCCAAATTTTAATTGTCAAGCTCGACTGCTACATGCACTGGGTTTTTAAAAATGGTTCAACTTTTCACTATTTCCAGGGGGAAAAAATCTTACCAAGGTATTTTGTTTCAGGTATCTGAACAAAATGATGGTTTTTATTCAGAAATGGTGGCGGGGTTATCAAGGAAGACAAAAATTCAGAGAAATGGTGGAGGTAAAAACTAAATTTGTAATTAAAAATTATTGTAAGCTTTCCATAAGACTGTACGCAAATACAAAGTAGGTGAAATCTCTTCCGTTTGGCCAAGTACTTGCTAGCTTTTAAATTCACATGCTGTTGATCAGGTATAAATGTTTCAGGATTAAAGAGGGGGAAATAAATTACCGGTAGGTCTTGTTAACTTTTCTAGGCTGGTTGTAGACTCACAGGTTCTGTTTCTCTTAGAAAAAAGAATACAGTATTAAAGACCTGAATTCAAGGTAAGAATGAGAGGGAATATCCTTGGCTTCATTGGCCTTATCTCTTCCAGATGGGGCTGCACTCCTACTAAAGTTGGCATGGGGAACCTCTGATTTGCAAGCCAGATTAGGCCTGCCAAGGGGCCTCATTTGACTTGCAAGGACATTTCCCCACAACTGGCCACCTGCCCCACATCTGAGACACCAAGTGTGGGGCAGATAAAGCCACAGTTACGAAGGGACAACTGGGAGTCTTGGTGCGTGCCCACCTTTCCAGTTGTTCCTCCGGAAGCAGGGCTTGCATTCAGTGCCTTTTAAATTTGGTGCTTAACGCAAGCCTCATTGAGAGTAGTCCCCCCACTCAGGAGTTCTCAAAAGCAGAGTGAATCCTACATGCAACCTAATAAGCTGTTCCAAGGCTTTAAAACAGCAGATTTTCAGTTTTTTGGTTTTTAAAAAGCTCTCCCTTCCTTGTGATAATTTTTTGCTATATTAGAAAGGAAGTAATATAATATTAAAGCCAGCATTTTAAGACCTCCTTTAATTAAATGAAAGGAATTATGCCTGGCCTAATGTAATGAAGAAAGCGAATTTTAAAATGAAGTAGCATCATTGTGTTCATTTGTAAATAACATATTGCAGCCAACTGTTTCTTAATTGCCCAGACTGTTGATAAATAATCCAGTCCTGCTGCTCTCCACAGACAATTTGCTTTGGATCAGACTAGGCAATTCAAATAACACTAATTACAGTGAAACCCTTTTACGGTGAATTCTTCTTTGCCAGGGAGGGTGAGGGGAGTAGTGAGAAAAAAGGAAACCACATATCACTTTTTCCTCTGATTTGTAGTCCCCCTCCCCTCCAAGTCTGCAACTTATGCTGGATAAAGGACATCTTCTGCCTTGAAAGTACTTATTTTACTTTTTATGATGCAGTTGTGAATTATGTTCATTTTGCATTTGTAATTAGAGGGCGGAACAGATGTGAAAGCTTAGTGTAAAGTGATGTATCCATTAAAATAACCTATCCTGCCAAGTGAGTGTTTGCTATAACGGGATTCTTTCACTCAGAGTGGGATTCGCCTTTATTGGAAGGGAACCAGGAAATGTTTTCTATATCAGGGGATTCACTGTAACATGTTATCATTGTATTTATGATTTTATGATGTTGGAATGAATATTAAATGAAACAAAATTCCCAAGAATTACTCAGGAGGCAACTAAGTACATAACATTTAGTACAGATGGTTGGAAGGCACAATTTTGCTCCATCACTGCATCCATATCCTTGAACGATTTCGACTGAAGACAGCATTTCTTTGAATTTTTCATTAAACCAGACGTCTTGAAATATGAATTCCTTTTATGTTTCTGTGAGTTTTGGTTAAAAGAACCCCAGTGAATAAATCATACAATACTACGTGTCACCAGCACTTGTGAATATTTCTGCTTTGTTATTCTACTCTCAGTAGAGCACCATTGATTATCAAACTCAGCGGAGAGCATTTTATGATCATATATCTCCATTAGCTGCTAGTTTGACTACCATAGATTTTTCTGGTTAAGCCTGCATTATGTATTAGGAAGCCTATCTCTTCAATACAAAGTTTGATTTTATTCTCTCTAAGCCTAGAACTCTTATTATGTATTATGTATAAAGATTCTTATCTTTTATATGTAAAAATAAGAGTACTGTCTTTGTGTAACTGAAATGTATGGCATCTTTCCCCCCACCCCTCCTTGATTCACAGACAGCATATTTTATTATGAAGATGAATTTCTACAATGAAATGGCTGTCAGGGTAAATATTTCTTCACTTGTTAAACAAATGAAAAGTCAATTGTGCTCTGAATTTGCTTTTAATAAAATGAGCAACCCAGAATAATATACACTTGATTGATATGCTGATGGTAAAGTGAGGAAATGGTACATAGTTACAAATTTAAAGTTACACTAAGTAATCTAAGTTGCATTTTTGAAAAATTCTGTTTGATTTAAGATATTGATGTGTGAATTCTTCTCTATTCCAAATGTTGGGGCGCTTTGTCATAGCTATTTAAATATTATTCATTTATATATGTGTACACCCACCCACCAATTTTATTCTATGATGGACTCAAAGCAGCTTATACAGATTTCACTGGTAACCTCCCATTCAGACACTGATCAAACCCAGACCTACTTACCTTCAGCTTACCTTGCTGTATCATGTGACTCAGACCAGAAGTGAAACCTGTTTAATTTCGGACCTAGTTGTGCTAGGAACATCCATGGTAATGGTTGACGCATGTATAGTTTTCAGTTGTGCAATGTATGGTGTAGTGTTTAAGAGCGCTAGACTTGTAATCTGGTGAACCGGGTCGCATCTCCGCTCCTCCACATGCAGCTGCTGGGTGACCTTGGGCTAGTCACACTTCTCTGAAGTCTCTCAGCCTCACTCACCTCACAGAGTGTTTGTTGTGGGGGAGGAAGGGAAAAGGAGATTGTTAGCCGCTTTGAGACTCCTTCGGGGAGTGATAAAGCGGGATATCAAATCCAAACTACTACTCCTCCTCCTCCTCCTCCTCCTCCTCCTCTTCTTCTTCTTCTTCTTCTTCTTCTTCTTCTTCTTCCAGCAGCTTGGGTGTATGTGCATTGTCCTTACAAGATTTAAATAATCTGTGGTTGTGGTTGTTTTTTTTAAATTGAATAATATCATTGGATATCACACTGATCATTGTTCAAGAGGTGGGAACAGAGAACAGATGCAGCCCCCCCCCCAAACCCCGATCAGTGCTATTTCTGAGGAAGTGCATGTGCAGCCCTGCATTGTTGTGTTGAAGCCTTTGCTATCTATGATTGAGTGCATTTTCTCCACCTTTCCTCTTAGGGCGGTCTACATGATTCTTTTCATTCCCCCTTTATCTTCACAACAGTCCTATGAGGTAGGTTAGATTAAGTGAGAATGACTGATTCAGAGTCATGACTAGATTTGAACCCCTGTCTATCTAGTAGGACACCACAACCACCCTGGCCCTGACCACGCGGAAGTACACACATGCACTCAGTCCCTCTTTTGCAGGTATTCTTCCTGTATTTCACATGCACACCTTCTGTCAGCCTCAGCTTACTTGTGCAGAGTACTAAGGATGAAAATCAGAGTGTGACTTCTTCTTCTGCCCATCTCTTAGAAACCACATATCTGGATTACCTGAGATGACATTCTGGGTAATCTAGATCAGTGACATATAGAGACTCTGTAGGAAGCCTAGTGTCAAGCTAAGGGGTGTGGGATACCTAGGTCTCAACATTCCAGACTCTGAAATCCATAGGATTGGATCTAAAGTTGCATGGAGTGGAACTCCGCAAACTGGATGCTGTCACCGGCAGAAGAGGCTAGGCAATTTTTGCCGATTCCCCATACCCCTGTGGTCGAAATATGTTTCAGGGAGTTGAGAGACCCTCTGGAGCAGAATAGGAGATGGCACTGGAGGTTGCAGAAGGGAGAGGAGATCTGTGGAAATTGCCTTCCCTCCTTCCTGATGTGGCAACATCCCATTTGCTGAAAGGAAGCCTCTTCTGCATTTGACTCACTTCTACAAATGGGAGGCACTCTTCCGTTTTCATAACAGCGTATCTTGATCCAACCCTTAATCCTCCCAATTTTAATGCATTTAGCAATGTTTCTTTTAAGTGAGATTGTGCTTGGTGTTCAGCAGAGGAGGTCCCACCATAATTGTCGTGATGCTTGCGTTTATATCACCATAAACCCTGTAAAATCATTGGCATAAATATTGGCATAAAACTGGAGCATAATACCTGAAAATTAATCTGCTGGTGTAAAGACAGGAAATAAAAAGTTGTACGCTGTATACAGCCTATCAGTGTTTTCCTTTTCTTTATGCAGTCCCATGCTGCTAAATTGCTGAATCTTGCCCATAGGCTAATGCCTTCAGGTGAAAAGGGAGAGAAAAAATGCTGTGTGTGTGTTAAGTAAAAAATAAAAAATAAAAGCCTTGGGTAGCCTGATACGGCTTCATTGTACCAGTGCAGCATATCTTCCGTTTTGAAAAACAGTTTTAAAATTAGATTCGGGCAGAAAGGCAAAACACCTGGTTGGTGTAATGGCTTTTGTGTCACTGTGCATTCTTTAAAGCTGTCCCTTAATTATATCTAACCCACTACTGTCAAACTCTCACCTTTAGAACAAGAAAAAGCACAAAGAAAGCAATTATTATAATGCATAATTTTCCATGAATCAGATTTACTTTTAGTATAGTGGGTTGTTATATATTCATCCTTTTCATTTGGAAGATTTAAGGGTTGCTGTGAATTTTCAACAACAAAAGTAATCCATGTTTTTTAAAGGAACAATCTTTGTGTGAGCAGATGGCTTTTGATATATCAAGGTTTTGCCATTTGTTTTAGTGCTTAAAATAAACATTATTTATAAGACCACTTACATTTTGATGTTACTTAATGAGGAATATGCATCATTGATTTGACTAGCTTAAGAGGTCATTTAGAACTTGCCCGTTAACAAGCTGTAATCTGCTGAGCACACAATGACTTTGTTTAAAATTATCTGTTTGGTACTGATCAATGACAATAATTGTTTGGTACCAATCACCATTGAAACTTGCTAATTACTTTGAAGGGCATACACACTCGCCTTTTGTAGGAGTGTGTAAATATTCACCTTGGAATTGTAAGATACGGTAGTGGAAGTATTACATTTTCTAACCCATTCAGCAAAGTCAGGTAGGTAGTTGTGTGTCCTGCACTATGTCGGGAAACACCAGAAAAAAGCTCTGGCATATGGAGAGACTAAAATGGCTAGGACTCTTCAGCTCAGACAATAGATGATAGGGAATGTAGAGTATATAAAACTATGACTGTACCAGAAAAGCTATTAATGACAATGTGCGTGCCATTTGGGATAGTACTAGTACTGGAAGACATCCAATGAGATGTAAGGATTAAAAATGTGTAGGGTGTTGCATACACAGGTGTCTCAAAAGATGCATGCTTAAGATTTCAACAACAGTTGACCCATAAAGCTAAATGTGGTTTACGAGTCTTGTACTGTATAGCACTCCATATAGGCCTGCTCTATGTCTTGTTCAAGACTTAGACCTGAAAGGGAGGAGTCCAGCCAGAGTATGATTGGCACATAAAGCATAAAATCACCTGACTTTATAATAATATTTCATTTTTTTACTGCTGTGTAATAAAGAGCTATCTGCTTGTTTTCTTCATAGCTAAAGGCAATTCAGAACCATCACTGTATGTGTGTTTTAAGTCTTATCTGACACCACTACATGACTTTACTCCGAAGTTTTTCACCCCTCCTCTATATAGTTTATGTTTAAGAGTGCCAGTCACAACACACTGATTTTACTTCAGGTGGATTGCCAAAAAATAAATAAATAGAAAGTGGGTGGGAGACAGTTTCTTACCAGGCTTTGGAGGCCATTGCAAGATTTTGCAGGGCTGTCTGAGATCTCATGGGAGCCTCCAGAGCCCTCACACAACCAACCTAGCGCTGAAGAGAAGAGTGGAGGGCTTAAAAGCTCTTTCCGCAAAGTGTTTTCCCACCCTGGAAAGTGCTTTTAAGCCCTCTGCCTTGCTTACTGGGCTCTGGGAAGGCCCTACACAGGCTCTGGAACTCTTTGCAAGACCTCAGGCGATAAAAGAGTCTAGACAAATTTATGGATGATACGCCATCAGTGGCTAGGAGTCCTGATGGCTGTGTACTACCTCCAGTATTGGAGTCAGTGTGCCTCTGAATACCTGATGCTGGGCAACTGAGTGGAAGATGTCTGTTGCCCTCATGTTTTGCTTGTGGGCTTCTCTTTGGCTGGCCATTGTGGAAACAGCATGCTGGACGAAATAGATCTTTTGTTTGATCCTTCAGAGCTTTCTTTTGAAATGGCCACAGCTTATCTTTCCTGCATTGCCCCATCCCACCTGGCAGGAAAGTTTAACCCTCTGGGAGATAATACAGCAGCACCTCCTTCCTTGTGAATATGGCTCAGCAATCACTTCCCTTGGCATTCAGAATCATGTGTGGGTCCCGCTGTGGGTTAAACCACAGAGCCTAGGACTTGCTGATCAGAAGATCGGCGGTTTGAATCCCTAAGACGGGGTGAGCTCCCGTTGCTCGGTCCCAGCTCCTGCCAACCTAGCAGTTCAAAAGCACAAAGTGCAAGTAGATAAATAGGTACCGCTCCAGCAGGTAGGTGAACGGTGTTTCCGTGTGCTGCTCTGGTTCACCAGAAGTGGCTTAGTCATGCTGGCCAGCTCCCTCGGCCAATAAAGTGAGATGAGCACCGCAACCCCAGAATCAGCCACAACTGGACCTAATGTTCAGGGGTCCCTTTACCTTTACCTTATCTCCACCTAGCCTTCCTTAGTTGTAGGGAAAGAGCCTTTAAAGTTGTAAACAGAGACAGATAGCTTTCTATGTGATAAAATACAGACCAATTCTTAAGATAATAGCTTTAGTGAAATTTGAAATGTAGAGAAGCTAGATGTTAATTTACATGATACGCTGTAATTAACTTAAACGTGGCTAACAGCTTTGACTTGTATATACTACTTATTTCTTTTGGTACTGCTTAGAAAAGCAGGTGAATGGATTTCATTCTAAAGGCCCTCAAAATTCTTTGGAATATGCAAAATACCTTACACAACCATTGTAAGCTCATGTTCACTTTAGCATTCCTTGATCAATGTACTATTTCAATATATTACTTTTTCCTCATACCTGTAATTATGTATACATGCATGCTTGATGTTGAAGCAATATCATCTCTCATAAAACTAGATTTTTAATATACATTGACAATGTGATCTCTCTTGCAAAAAAAAGTATTGAAGCAAATATATGTGCTTTTTCTCCACTAGATTCAGAAAAGATGGCGAGGCTATTACGTGCGAAAATATATCCATAATTATTATGCACTGAAGAAGTACCTGGAAGCTATTGCTTTGAATAATGAGCTGGTCAGGTAAAGATAAAAATACTGAGTAGTGAAACTTTAAATTTCTTTTTTTATATATTTCTAAATAGTTTATGGTGCTAATTAAATTATTTCTTCATGGAAAGAATTGCCTCCATTATCCAATATATAAAATAGTCTTCTTCTTTCTCTTACCTAAGCATGTGGTGCAAATTATGATCTCGTTTATACCAGTATGCATGCAGCTATGATTCTACTGAATCCACTGGCGTGAGCCCAAAACTGAAATACATACAACACAGAATTTATCTCTTTCCATCTGCTCAGGAGAAAAATACTCTGGACTTTCTATATTAACAAATCTGTAGAATAATGAAGTAGTGCTAGAGGCTTAAGACCCCAATTGCAACATGTATGTGGGCCCTAATTCTGGTGGATGGGTGCTGAGACAAAGCACATGCTGCTAGGCCATGATAGTTTTCCAGTGCCTTTACCAGATATGGCTCTCAGGGGTCAAGGAGCTGGAGATGGTTAAGAGAATATTGCCACCACTGTCCACCATGTGCACTGAGAGTGTTTATAGAGTAAATCAGCCCGGAGTTAGACTCAACTCCATAACTCAGTGGTGCAGTGAACATTCTGTCCCTTGGGCCTCACTGCTTCCTTAAGGTCTGTAGGTCAAGACACCAAGAGACTGTCACTATCCCTTTAAAATGGATGTGTGGAACCTGGGATCCTCCAGATGTGGCTGGAATACAACTTCTTCCAGGCTTGTGCCCCAGGGAGGACACTTCAGTCCTGCTAACTCAGTGGCTTGACTTCACTCCCAGAGGCACACTCCACTGTCTCTCGAGACAGACTGATGCCAACAACAACAGCTTCCATCATCCCTGACCATTGGGCATTCTAAATGGGGCTGGTGGGAGTTGGTATCCAAAAACATCCGCAAGGCCACAGATTCCCTGGTCTGAGAATTGCCCACAAATGACAATTTCACTTGATGTGATTTTTGCCATCATGGGTCTTCTCGCATCGCTTCAGCCCTGTTTGGCAGATTATTTCATTTTTAGCAACTCAGAAAGGGAAATCATAATCTTCTGTGGGAGAAATAATTTGTGTTACAGCTCCAATCAAGATGCATCAATCCTTAGATCTTGTAAATTTACCAAAAAAAAGGCATTTTGCACATTTTAGTTATTCTTGTAAACACAAATACTGTAGTAAAAATGCAGCAGAATTTTTTAAAAAATTAATTTGTATATTACCATTCATATGAAGATTACAGGGTGGTTTATAGTATAAAAACAAAATACATAACATAAAAACAAAACAATAACACCCCATCAAGCAGTACTTGGAAACAAAAATCTTCTATGAGTGGTATTCAGCTAAGCTTTACTCAGAGGCAACCCATTGAAATTAATAAATCTACCCTAGTTGTGCTTAGTAATTTTAGTGAATCTACATGGAGTAAAGCTTAGCTGAATACCACCGTATGTGTCTGGATAGCCCCCTTTGTCATTATGTTTATATAACACATATGTAAGATTAGGTTTTCACAGCCTGCCTCTTACAAAGATAAATTGGTTTGATTAATTTAAAGACTGAGTATGCATTTTCTAGATGTGTCCACTTATAACCTATAGCCCCATATGCAAAAACTGCCCTAGGTTATGAACAAGAAAATGATATCATGAAATTAAAAACTAGCCTCAGAGATACAGATTGGCAGCATTAATAAAAATCATAATGCTGTTAATGGTGAAACTTATAATACACCGAGTTTCTCTCCTAATTTTAGTTTCAGATATACATTGACTTTATCTGTTACTTAATGTTTTGCAGCATTAAAGGTGGGATGCAATCAACTGAGAAAATGAGCTAATTTCAGGAATAGATTGAATTCATTAGAACTGTTATCCACAAGCCCTTTGCTATTGCTTATGGCTTTAAGCTTCATTTGAAATAGGTTTAACTGGCGACCCTTTGGCTTGAACTGCAAGTTATGAAACAAATGTGGGATCCCCGTGTTTGCCTTGTAACACTAAAACAAGAAAGAGTTAGGCAGGATAGGGTGCCTAAGTCATTCTTCCTTCCAAAGCCACCTTGGCCATTTTAACCCTACATTTCTCAGCCAAGATCTGAGATTCGAAGAAGCACAACTGGGGGATAAAGAGCTGGAAGGCACATCTTCAGGGGAGAATCAATGGAAAAGGGGAGGGCAAGCATCTTATTCCCACCAGCTGTTTCTGTGCTACAAACGCAGCCCCAGCCTTTATAGGAATCTGGCAGAGATGGAGTTGGGAACTTGTCTTTGCCTGTGTAATAAATGCATTGTTCTTCGCTTTTCTGATCCTAAAGGCTGATCGGATCAGCAGATATCTTCTGATCGGATCAGCAGATAAGCGGCTTAGCGGCTTAGAAAAAGGGGGGGAGGGGGAAAAACCCGCAGGAACTCGCAAGGCACTGTCGTCTTGCGAAGCAAGCCCATAGGAAATTCGTTTTGCAAAGCACCTCCAAAACGGAAAACCCTTTCGTCTAGCGGGTTTTCCGTCTTGCGAGGCATTCGTCTTGCAGGGCACCACTGTATTCTGTTCCTCAAGAGGGCTCTGGAAACTGAGCACAAACAGTATGGCTAGACTACACTAGACTACCCAAAGGAAACCTGTCGGCTCTCAGGACTAGGCAGTTTTAACGGAGCAAGAGGGGTTGGAACAGAGAAATGTTCTGTTGAAAGCAAGTAATTTGAAACTGTGTGTGTGTGTGTGTGTGTGTGTGAGAGAGAGAGAGAGAGAGAGAGAGAGAGAGAGAGAGATTGATAGGGATGGGTGAATTCTCATATATAATAGGGAAACAATTTGTTGAGTAGGATCAAAGGCGGATCTAGGGGAACACAACCGTTACAGCTGCACTGGTCACGGGGCTTCTGAGGCACCGCAACTATGACATCCAATGGAAGGCGAGAGGTTGGGGACACACACCCACACGCCAGATTTTGGTGTCAAACAGGGCACCACTGAAAGTTGAGACACCCAAGGTCTGCTGCTAGCAGAATCTCGCTTTGCCTTGACAGTTATCAAGTCCAAAATACACATGGGGATTCTCTGTATCTGATCAAGATCTGATACAGTAATTAGTCTTTCTTAACATGAACATTAGTTAATTGTGCAAACTCTCTGTGACTACTTTTCAGCACTGTTTGGAGATTTCCTTTGGGGAGAAGACGGTGTCCTGCCTCTTAACAGGATTAGGTAAATGGCAGCATATTACACTGATATGGCTGCCCATTACCTTCCAGGCAAAAATTAAAGTGTTGGCCAAATTTGAATCTGTTTCTTCAAAAACTTGGCAACTAATTTCATTGTACCACTTTTTTTAATTGAACAATTCACCATAGAGCCTGGATGAAACTTAAAGCTGTTCCAGAGCAGTGATAAAGTAATTATGGGACATTTTGGCTGCTGAACTACCTTTATTAAGGTTACTTATGGACTTTAGTATCTTCTGTAGATTGATTCTGCTGTTAAAACCTGAGCCTCAGTGTGTATCACGCGCTTTTATATAGTCTCAACTGCAACAGATTTCACAGTCTCCTATTTTATCTAAAGTGGGATCTTAACTGTAAAGTAAGTAGAAAAGAAGGAAAAGGTGCAATTTCATTAAGCTCTAACATATCATTGGCTGTCAGGCTGGCCTTGTTATGCTGTCCATCCTCATTTAACTATCCCACAAGATCTCTTAATGAAGTTAAGCCCCAAGTTCACTCCAATAATTCTGTGGCAAGAGTTTGTGCAATGTAACAATTCATCACTTGTCAGGAAGGCACTTTTAGTTTATACATTTAATAAGGGCATCCTCTAGCTTGGTTAATTAGAAGTGAACAGTTTGCATATTTACTAAATGTGGAGTGTCATTGCCACCACGGCCTATTGCCTACATGAATTATTTCTCTATCTGCAATAAACAGCTGGGTAATTATTACTGCCATAATCAGATAAATTCCCTCTGTAAGGCTTTTCTTACATGGCAATTCTTTGAACTCATCCAAAGCTGAACAAAATTTATGAACTCCAGTAGCTGGGCCACTTTTTCATAGTATACTGTCCCTATTTCAAGGACACATATAGCATTATAAATATTCCATAAATTAGGAGGGTAAATATGATTACCTAAAGATTATATATTAGTAAATGAGATTTTTGAAAACACAATTCTCGGGTTGTAATTGATTAAATTATATCACTCCTGCTCTATGCAGTTGTAGGCATCTGACAGGGTATCTGCGGTTCAGGGTAAAAGAGCCAGGCACCAAGATTCGAAGTAAAATTATCTGGGAGAGAAACACCAGAGGAGAGGGGTGTTTGCTCTGTTCATGTTAATAGACTTGTAACTCTTCTTTCATACGCATGAAATGTTAGGTGGGATTTTAGGTGGGGGGAATGTAGTGGGCCATTAAAACAGTACGTTATCTTGCTTTTTAATCATTGTGTTATAATTATTCTTTCTAGAGACGAACTGAATTTACTTGTGACTAGTTGACTGATGTGGTTAACAGGGATAGCCAATGTGGTGCCCTCCTGATGTTGTGATCTACAATTGCCAGCAGCCCCAGACAGCATGGTCAATAGTCAGGGATGTTGGGAACTGTAGTCCAAAACATCTGGAGAACCCCACACTTTCAGTTTTGTGGCTAGTTGTACCCACACATTTTTGTTTGTCCCCAGGACATGTTATCTGTTTTTTTCTGGCTTGGTTTTAGTTTTTTTATTGGGTTTCGACGGGACCCTTCTAAAAGGGAAAAGGCATTAAGTGAAGAAGGGAAAGTGTAAGAACAGGAACAGTTTGCAAGGAGTTAGCTCTCTAAACTGGGTGAATGGGCATTAAATGTGAACAAGTGTAAAGTTATGCACATTGGGTTAAGTAATTCTAACTTCTTATGGGGGCTGATGGGAGTTGTAGTTCAGCAACATCTCTAGGGCCAAGGGTTCCCCACTCCTGACTTAAAAAGAATATGACCATAGTGTATTGCTGTCATACATCCGGAAATTCCCAGACATAGGTGGAATACTGCAGTTGGAAGCGGTGTCTGACGGAAATTGCTGAAATGTCTAGAAAAATCCGGACATGTGGCAACCTGTGTTGGTAGTGTTGTTTTTGGCAATTTTCCTTAAAAATAGCTCAATTTTTTGTGGTCCTTTTGGCAATTTTGCCAAACTAGCTCAACAATTTTGGCCCATAGTTTGAAACATGGCAACCCTACCATAGTGTTATTTCTCACAAAGCCTATACATGCTCTCCTTGTTACATTTTGGGAGGTTCTCAGAGTGAGTAAGTAGAAAACTACTGTATCTTTCTGCAGTAAAACTCCTGAAGCCTCATTTAAGTGTAACTCCACTCCCTCCCTCATTTTAAATGCACATATAACTTCTTGGTGGTTTCTCGTAGACTCCTGTGTCTCATCTCCTCTCTACTTAGCATAGCTCTGCTAGTGAAAGTAAATATTGGGGCAGGAAGGCAGTAATCAGAGGAATCATTGCTGATGCACTACTGACTGTGATCCCCAGAAATTGATGTAGTGCCAATTCATGTTGAAAGCTCTTTTATCGACTTTGAGGCTCAGAGAGCTGATGTAAGTGTATTGGTATCTTTTTAAAAATACTTTTACATAAAGAAATGCTTACTACATGTGTTGTAAAAAAACTTTTACTGAAGATTATTGGTACAATCAAATAACCAATTGATAGCCAGAAACAAATTTTACACTTCATTGGCCATGTGGAGACATCATGGTAATCATAAACCATAGTTTACCATGCAAGAGTGTGTTGTATCCACTTCACTCCTCCCTACCACTACTTGGGAAAAACAAAGTGAAATCCTTGGCTTAACATCATGGCAGTGTTGGGGATTGTGATTCATTTTGGTGAAACCAGGATTGCTAAGCCCTGAACAAAGCTTAGATTTGCCTACAAGCTAGGATACTTCATTTGAACGCAGCAATAATTTTATAGAAAAGGAAGGAGCAATGACTTAGATCCCAAATCATAAAGACCAGCAATAGATTATCTTGGCATGAAATATGTAAACCACTATCATTTTTACCTTTCTAGTAGATCTAAAGAATAGAGCAGGCATAGGCAAACTCCAGCCCTCCAGATGTTTGGGACTACAATTCCCATCATCCCTAGCTAACAGGACCAGTGGTCAGTGATGGTGGGAATTGTAGTCCCAAACATCTGGATTGCCGGAGTTTTCCTATGCCTGGAATAGAGAGTTGGAAATGTGGTCATGAGATCAACAGACTAGTTTGATACTTTATCCCTCCTGATATGATGACTCCATCAGAGTAAACCACAGTTTTATTTTGTTTTTATTAATGTTTTACTGTGAATATGCCCTATCTTGACTGTTTTGCTCTACCCTTTCCTATACAAATTATACACTATTTTGATTTGTCTGAAATGCCCTTTGCTTTCCTTAATGCTACATATTTATAGTTATACAGTCACAAGATCACAAACTTCTTATTAAAATGCAAAACAAAATGCAATATTTTGATAAAGTTCAATGAAAGTATGTCAGTATAAATCTGCAAAATCTTAGTGTTGAGTGCATCACCATTACGGTCTGAATATTGCTGTAATCATCATTTAAAGACATCTACTAAAGTGCTAGGAAAACATTATATATGTATTTTTAACATTTATAGAAACAGAAGGAGCACTGTCAACCAAATTTGCATCTCATAGCTGGAACCAACACCACTGCACACTGCATAAATGAAAACTCAGAATAACAATAAGTTACCTTGGCACATGAATGAGTTTTATTTTTAATACCTAACCAAAAGTGAAAAATTCACAGTCTCAGACATTTGTTGCATATAATCTTAGTTGAATCATGATGACAAGTGTTCCTAAGTGCATTACTTCTAAAATATGAATGCATTTAACTAGTGAAAGGATTTAAATTATTGTGGCATTTTAACATAAAAAGATTCTATTCCTTTTTCTCCAACTTTCCCAAAGCTTTATTAGGCCTTCGTTCTCGCTTTCGCTGACTTTTACCATTTTGTAGGGCATTTGGGGGCAGAATGTCAGGCACAGGTTCACATATTCATTTTTCTTTGTAACTTCACTAATATCCTATGCATAGGGTAGGAACATAAGAAGAGCCAAGCCAAGTTTATATAGGATTACATGACAGACAACATTTTAGAAGAGGAATTCCTAGTTCATCCTCATGCTGAAGGGCTTTTCTAAGATGGTGCCATCTGAAACAAAAAAGTATGCCATGTTCTTCTAACCAATTTTTATTCATATGTAGATTTACATAATTTAATCAATTAATTTAGCAATTATGAATGATAACTCATAGGATAAAGGAATATTCGTTTATTTGAGTTGACAAAAAAAAAAAAAAGTAACATCCTTAATCTGAATGGTCAAATTATGGGGCCCTGATTCCCCCTTTCAGATTCAACTGATATTTTGCTGCATTGTGATTTCAAGAGGGTGATACACTGGTACCTCTGGTTATGAACTTAATTCATTCCAGAGGTCCGTTCTTAAGCTGAAACCGTTCTTATCCTGAGGCGAGCTTTTGCTAATGGGGCCTCCCGCTGTGCGCGTGTCTTTCCGTTCGCATCCTGGAGCAAAGTTCGCAACTGGGAGCAACTACTTCCGGATTGCAGAGCTTGTAACCTGAAGCGTTTGTAGCCAGAAACAGTTGTAACCAGAGGTATCACTGTACTGAAGTCTAGGGGAAAGATTCAGTTAAAGGGTCCCAGTAATGGAAGCCCACACAAGGACTTTTCCTTGCTCAGTGGGGCTAATGTTGTATGATTTCATCAGCATTATGTTTAATTTTCTTTGTAATTGTTTCTCTTTCAAAGGGTTCCCTTTATTGTTCTTATTATGCAATGCATGTTAATGGCTATATATTTTAAAGTGGTTTGGGGTTCTTATTATTATTTTTTGTATTTTTAAAACAATTTAATTTAAAAGTTTTCAGGAAAAGTAGAGGGAAATGTGCATGTGCTTTCACCTGGAGTGATCATTTCGTTCCTTCAGTATTTTCCTTCAGGGCCTGACCTTTGGTAGAGACTGTCTCCCTTTTTGCCTTCCCTCACCTTTGAGTCCCAAGCATGTCTGCCCATGAGAGACCCACTGTAGAAACATATAGCACAATACTAGTTGCACTGAATTAAAATATTCAGGATGAAGCTTAATTCCTATCAAATCTTGCTATCTGGGAACATACATTTATTTTCTGATATCATTGGACTTCCCTTAAGAATCTGCAGACAGTTGGGGGTGCCTTCTGCTTGGGAATTGGTACCACTCTAGAAGCACTGTAATAGTAGGGCATAACATATAATTCTTTCTTAAAATAGTTCCTTGTTTTTAAGCTCCCTATTCAGTCTTAGATTCCTACTTACTGTATTTTTCGCTCTATAAGACACATATTTTCCCCTCCAAAAATTAAGGGGAAATGTGTGCGCGTCTTATGGAGTCAATGCAGGCTCCTTGGCTTCAGCGATAGCCTCCGAAGCGCAGTGGGAGCGCTCCTGCCGCACTCCAGAGGCTTCGCGTTGCTGTCGCTGAAGCCAAGGAGCCTGCATTCGCTCCATAAAACGCACACACATTTCCCCTTAATTTTTGGAGGGGAAAATGTGCATCTTATAGAGCGAAAAATACAGTAAGTAGGAATCTAAGACTACGCTCTGGAGGCTTCGGGTTCCTTTCGTTGGAAGGGGCTCCGTTTCTCCTGCCGCTTCGCTGAAGGGGCGCTGTGCAGAGAGAGGGAGAATTTTTCCCCCTTGTTCTCCCCCTCTAAAACAAGGTGCGTCCTATGGTCGGGTGTGTCCTATAGAGCAGTGTTTCCCAACCTTTTTTGGGCAAAGGCACACTTGTTTCATGAAAAAAATCTCGAGGCACACCACCATTACAGCCCCGTGACGTCAGCGCACAGCGTCACGCCGGGAGGGACATGAATTGCTAGCAAATTACATAATCACCTCCTTGAGGGCTGGCTCATCTTCTCCGAAGGCAGAACCCCATTAATTAACAGCACAGACTCACACCATAGCCAAGACGAGGGGGGAAAACCTCAGTCATGCACAGTCATGCACATGTGGGGGCTAAATGAGGACGAAGACCGGGCAGAGAGCAGGGTTCAAATCACCCCACCTGGCCAGGACAATCCCTGGGTGCTCCCTTGGGCCACTCGCCTGACCCACCTCGCAGGGCTGTTGTTGCGAGGATAACACGGGGAGAACCACGCGTGCCCCCGGGAGCTCCTTGGAGGAGAAAGCGGGCGATGAATGCAATGCATGAAATATATGAGAGGTGACCAGGTTTTGCAGGTGAGGGGCCCCCGCCAGCCTCCGCTTCCAACACCCGGCGCAACGACGCCGAAGTTTCCCCCCGGGCTCGGCTCGGGGAGCAGCGCTGCTCCCCCCCGGCTCCCCTTCGCCCTCCCAGCTCTCTAGGCCGCCCACTGGGGACCCCCCTCACCTGCCAAGTCCGGAGTGCCGGTGGAAGTTGCATGCATGCATGCATGCAGGGCGCGCGTTGCCATTGCATTGCACTGCACTCCATGCAACGCCTGCACGCATGCATTGCCTTGCACGCACGCCAAGGGGTCTCCCCGCGGTCCGATGCGTCCCCTCCGGCGCGGATGCAGCATTGCAAAAATAAACACACACCCCGACGCAGCCCTACCTGGGGGGCAGCCTCCGCCTCCGCCGCTCCGCCTCCGCGGGGATCCCTGGGCTCCATCCTGCCGCCCGATCTCCGCGGGGGCGCAGGCAGGCTGCGCGGGGTCTGTGCGGAAGAGCCCCTGCCCGCCCGGCCGCCGCCGCTGCACTCATTCCATGGCCGGGAGAAGAGCGCTTCAAACAAAACGCCCGGCCCACCAGGCCATGCTGGGAAACGTAGTTCGTGCACCCCGCGCGGGCGCGGAGCCCAAGGGCGAGGGGACTACGGATCCCGGCAGCCCCCGCGCCGGGGACGGAGGGGGAAAGGCCGCGTGCAGGGATGGAGGGACGGGTGGGCGAGCGAGTGAGTGGCAGCCGCCAAGCCTTGGCCGAGAGCCAGGAAGGGCCTCCCTGGAGGAGGAGGAGGAGGAGGAGGAGGGAGGCGCAGAGCGGGAGGGAGGGAGGGAACCCCAGGGGTCATCTAGTGACGGCGCCCCAATTGAAAATTTGACTTTAAAAAAAATCTTTCGAATTTTTTAATTTTTCCCGCGGCACACCAGGCAACCTCTCGCGGCACACTAGTGTGCCGCGGAACAGTGGTTGGGAAACACTGCTATAGAGCGAAAAATACGGCATATGCCTCTTTGAATCACTGCTTACTCATATGTAGGACTCTGTGTGAACCCATTTGAGGAAGAAATGCTGTTGCTGTAACTATTGTCCTTAAAAATGTTCTCATTCATCACATTCCTGCACTCATCCCATCCCAACCCTGGTTTTCCTTCTATGGGTGTGTGCTAGAGAGCTTAGAACTCTTGCAGAAGGGAGAGATTCCTCTCTCTTCCCACCTATTCATTGTTCTAGATCACTAGCCACCTAGTGTTGAACTAGGGCCTAACAACCGCATCATGTTTTTATACGTATAATGCATTCATATTCATAAATTATAGTGTTTCCATTAAATATTATATAAGATACAAGTTCAACAAAAGGTACCATCTTACAAGTTCAACAAAAGATACCATCTTAGCTTTTTCTCTGTTGCCAGTTTAGCATTGATATATATTGTGAAGAAAATGAGCTCTAAAAATGTAGGCTGCTTCTTCGTGTAAAAAAGAATTATATCTGCTCTTCAATTCTGTGAGTGGTATTCAACTAAGTTTTACTTAGAGTAGACCTACTGAAATGATTGAACATGACTAAACTGGGTCCATTAATTGCAGTGGGTCTAGTCTGAGTAAAATATAGTTGAATACCATCCTATAACTCCCAGGGCGGTTATTGGACTAGCATTGGAGATTAAAAAAGAAAAGAAATACTTGTTACTGATATAGCCTTTATGCTGCAGTGGTTGTTCATAATAAAATTATTTACTGCCAAGTTCTGCATTTTTTGACAAATGTAATTTAATTTTACCAAATTACTATAGTGAATAGTGAATCATCCATTCAGAATAATAATAGTCAACTTTCATTGATGAAACAAAATTATTTTAGATATCATTATAATTAAATTGAATATATATTTTTATATAAATGCTTTTCTTCTGTGTTGTCCAGCACTTACTCGTTTTTGGACAATGCGAGCTTTTACCATTGTTGACAAGATGTTGGATGGAAATGAAGAACTTGTAAATATTCATTAGTAGGCATTTTATTCTCTGTAGTTCATAGACACTGAGGCTGACCAGACAAATCTGCAATGAAAAGAAGAGTAATTACTAAATAGGAAACATATGTACCAACGTTGACAGGTGTAATTGCTTTTAAAAATCCGAGAATGTATGTTTATTTATTTTTATTAATGCTATTGTAAAAATGCTTATTTACTCACATTTCTCGGCTCTGAGATCTGTTCCTTGAGGACAAAGAAAGGTCACCAGTCTCTCCAAGTCCTAGTTCTTTGTCAAAAGTGGACACAGTTAATGAGGTTGGTTTGGTACGGCACAAATTCTCAGACACAGATAGAGATCCTTTCAATGGAAACAAATTTGTTTGGCTTTACCAGGTTACTTAGCGATTAATAATAGCCTTGAGATGCAGGTCAGAAAGGTCAGTGTACCCGCTTGCCAATACAATCTAAAATGTACAGCAAGTCCAGGTCTCCCGGCTTGGAGGCCTCCAAACACTATGCATAAAGTAAAACAGGCTATTTTCCAACTTCTTTTTTCATATTAATAAGCAATTTTCAAGAGAAGTGTGGCAAAATGGGGGCCATGCCACTCTAAGTAATTCATTTATTTTGCAATTTAATCTTATGTTGGAAAAAAATTACACTGCTGCAAAAGCATAGCATGGTGATTTTTAAACGTCAGTATGTTTCATAAGTAACCTTGTATGAAATATTGTATTAGAAGCCTTTAACAGTAAAAGGCAACAAAAAGAAAAAAGAAAACATTCCAGGGATTGAAACAGAATAATACATCTTCCCCTATCTTTAATTTATTTCTGTTTTGTTCTACTTTTGCCTTGTACATTTGAAAGAAAAACATGTGTGATTTACTTAATATTTTACTCAACATGCTATGGATTAATATTTTGATGGAAAAGTAAAAAATGACATAGCATATAGATTTTTGTGACAGAGTTTTCTATATCTATGGTAAAAATATTGCCAGATTGCATGTTTTAAAAAGTTATGTCCCATTATACTGAAAATATTATTTATTTGTTTTGTATCCTTCCATTCATCAGCAAGCAATCTCAGCATGGGTTACATCATAAAAAAGGGAAAAAAATACATCCATTGTAATAAAATGCAGTAGCATTACAAACAACATCAAAACGTTCCATATCTACATATTTATAGATAGCGAGAAACTGAAAATATCTATAATTGTAATGGAGTGAAAATGCTCTGGTTTTGTGATGGACAGAGTCAACTGGTTGTTGCATGATCATGTAATGCAATGAAATCCACAGTCCTACACTTCATACAGGTTTAAGTCTGATTATTTTTCAAAGCAAACCTTTAAAGTGCTTCTTGCGTTCAGCCTTTATTTCAGGAGACTCCCACTGTGCCAAGACCACAGTACTGTAGTAAGTAACTGATGATGTAAAAGAGAGAACTTGTAAGAACTTATAACTCAGGTGGTGAATTCTAGGGGTAGGAAGCCTGAAGAAACCTAGTTTTCAGTTCATGTCCTAGCTGGAACGCTTGAGGGCCCATAGCAAATTAGATGAAACTCCAATTTTGGATAAGGGGTCAAAAGGAAACTCTGCTGATAAAAGTAGTTCCACACCACATGGACATCTTCAGGAGAAGAAAAGGCTAAGGAGTGAACCCTACACAAATCCGGAGTGGAGTCTCTAAGGTGGTTGAATGGTGTCTTGTGTGCCATCATTGACCATGGGCTGAAAATGATCAGCATTGACCTTGCTGCTCTACAGGAGACCAAACTTGCTTCAAATGACAGCCTCCAAGAGATGAATGACACCTTTTTCTGGGAAGGAGGGCATCCAGAAGAACCACATATTCACGGTGTAGGCTTCACAGCATGGAACCCTCTTCTGTCTGCAATAGGACCGCTGACCAAGGGCTCAGAATGCTTGCTTTCCCTCAGCTTTCAACCACCTCCAGTCCAGTTAACATCTTGAATGTCTACACTCCCACTAGACCAGGCTGTTGGGAGGGTCCCAGCCTGCTAACACCTATTCCTGTTGGGAGATTTCAATGCTAGGGTTGGAGATGATCATCACACGTGGGGCAACTTCATAGGCCACTTTAGTATTGGCAGCATGAACAAGAATGGACAACAGCTGCTAGAACTGTGTTCATATCACAGCCTCTGAACCATGAACAGGTTCTTCTCTACCAAGGCAAAACAGCAAGTGTCATGGAGATGTCCAAGGTTGGAGCACTGTGATCATGTCACATGGAGCTACCACAGTGCTGACTGTGACACTAGTGATAAGCAAGATCCTTCTCCGATTCTGCCAAAGAAGCTCTACTGAACTGCCCCAGAGACAGCGTCAAAGCAAGGTGGAACTACCTACAACACAGCTGTGACCTCCTTTGGCAAAAGAGAGCAGTGGATCCCTGACTGAGCCTGGCATTAAGAACATGAAGCCTCTTTGGCATATTCTTCTCCTTGTTGCTCTCCTATGTCTTCAGCTCAACTGAAGACGGTGTCTACATCCATTCAAGGAGTGGCGGGGGACTATTTAACCTGACATGTTTGCACACCTGGACAAAAGTGTGGTGGGTCCATATCTGAGAGATGTTATTTGCAGGTGATGCAGCCTTGATTGTGCACTCCAAGGAAGCGCTAGAGTCTCATCAACCAATTTGCCCAAACCTGTATGGGATTCGGCCTTGCCATCAGCCTGACAAAGGCCAACATCCTGGGTCAGGACGTTGCCTGGGTGTGTCTAAGTGCAACCAGCTCCTCTTTGAGAACACATGCACGGTCCTTCACATATATATTGCGGATTTTTTCATATGTATTGAGGCTTTCCATTTATAGGTAGGCAATCAGTGTACCACTTGAGTGCATGCAAAAGTGCCCTGCATGTGCCCTTTGTATCTACACGGGGCTCTTTGAATTAATTGTAATATTTAATTACATGCATCCAAACCAGTGCCATTAAAATCAATGGGAGTTTTGCTATTAACTTTACTGTGCTGTGGATTGCACTCCCTGATATTTAATTGATATGGAATATGTTGAAGTATTATAAATATTTACCCTACAGGAACTGAATTATTTTCAATGCTGTATTTTACATAAGATGCCCAGAAAAAGGTCAGAACTTACCTAATTAACATTTATTAAATCTACATACATCGCTGAACAAAATTTATGTCTTTCACACACAAGGTTAATTTGAATTAGTGTTTCTTAATACCAATAACAACAAATGTTAATCAAGCTAACTTCTACTCTGGGTATATGTTAGTGAGGGTGATACTGTAATGCGTTGTTATAAATATATTATGCAATCACATTTTATCTATGAAATGTTTTAAGGGTTCAATAATTGGCAATAGGATTAGTAATTTATTAGAAAAAATCATAGAAACAAATTCACAGGGTAGAAAATTCCTGCAAGAGTTCTCTTAACTAATTACTTAATCTTTTGTGTCTTAATACTGAATCAGACCATTTGTTCATGTAACCCAACACTATCTACTCAGACTAGAAGCAGAAGTCCAAGGCAGGTCTGGGGTTGTGTGGAGGTCAAATACACATTACTATTTCTGAAGCAGGGTCCCCCCAGTATACTTGCCTCCAGCATCCTCCAGCCGACCAGTCAGCATAAAAGGGGAGATTTTAACCAAAAAGTATTTTCTCCCTTTCTGTTGATTTGAGCCAATCCGAGTTGAAGGAGGTGAGTCAACCACTGAGGACTGACTTCTAGGGACACTCTGGAGTCAGATGCGCAAGAACAACACCGATGAGTTGTTCTGTGTATTCCATATAAAAACACAAGCTGCTACAGTTTCACAAAACTGATGTTGAAGTTCTGCTACGGACAATGGAACTTCAGGGGAAACACAACTCAAGTCACTCCAAAATAATATATTGGAGCACTCCAAATCATATACCCATGTATATGCACAGAAAATAGTAGATCTAGCTGAAAGGCAACACATAGAGAACTGCACTAATTGTTGCAATGCATCCCTAATTATTATTGCTATATAATCTTACAAGGTTGTATAAACTTGGAAAGGGACATGGCTGTGAGGAGATCAGGTTGTGAGGAGGCATAGCTGTGACTATTATGTAGGCACCCTGCATTTCTGAATTTGCTAGTACACTCCTGGTCCCAGGTCCATTGGGGAGGAGTTTCCACTTCTGTTACCTGAGATCTACCACTGGTGCATGGCCCCTCTCCCAATTGTTGTTGTTGTTTAGTCGTTTAGTCGTGTCTGACTCTTCGTGACCCCATGGACCAGATCACGCCAGGCACTCCTGTCTTCCACTGCCTCCCGCAGTTTGGTCAAACTCATGCTGGTAGCTTCGAGAACAGTATCCAACCATCTCGTCCTCTGTCGTCCCCTTCTCCTTGTGCCCTCCATCTTTCCCAGCATCAGGGTCTTTTCCAGGGAGTCTTCTCTTATGAGGTGGCCAAAGTATTGGCGCCTAAGCTTCAGGATCTGTCCTTCCAGTGAGCACTCAAGGCTGATTTCCTTAAGAATGGATAGGTTTGATCTTCTTGCAGTCCATGGGACTCTCAAGAGTCTCCTCCAGCACCATAATTCAAAAGCATCAATTCTTCGGTGATCAGCCTTCTTTATGGTCCAGCTCTCACTTCCATACATCACTACTGGGAAAAGCATAGCTTTAACTAAATATGCAATAATGCGCAATCTCCATAGTCTCTTTATACCTGTAACCTTGTGACTCAGAAAGGGAGACAAATGCTTATTCAACAGCAAAAACACAGGATAGTTCCTTATTTACAACCTCCCCATGCTTGCTGAGCTCTGTTAGTAAGCAGAATGTTGAACTTAGAAAGACCATTGGTCTAACTAAGCATGGCACTACACAGTCATCCATAAGTATCTATTCTAGGGAGGCTACAAATTTTCATGAGGCATCTAACATAACCAACTACATGTTTCCTTCATGCTCCGGTACTATATGGAGAAGCTTATTCCTTTATCTTTAACTCCTGCCCCAATTAAAATATCATGCCGTGTTTAGGGAAGCTTAAGTTTCACAGCTCTGTATTGGGAAGCTTTTGATGTCTGATGTATCTTGGTTTTTTTATATTCTGTTGGAAGCCTCCCAAAGTGGCTGGGGCAACCCAATCAGATGGATGGGGTACAAATAATTATTTTAATGTTATTATTAAAACTAAAACCAGTCATTTCTAAACAATTTGTAAGCTGATTTTGTTCTAAAAACATAGATACAAGGATACATAATCTTTAAACTCTTGTTTACATGAAACTGGATCTCCTAGAATGGTTAAGAATCTTAGTGCATTGGCTGAATGTCTCTTGAATTCCTTTGTTCTAACAGTACTAGCCAGGCATTGCTGAATGTAGCCAATCCTGATGTTGTCTATTTCAGTAAACAGTGGACGATGCCAGCATATCATCACTAGGGAAGATGGGCTGGGAAAGACTTTTTAAAGCACTGATGCCCTTTTACATTGGCCCAGTAATCATTTAAATGTTTTCACGCAGGAAAGAACTGGAAGAGTTTGCGGAGATGAAGGAGAAAGAGGAACAGAAAAAAGCCCTCGAAAGAGAAAAAAGGAAAAAGGATTACCTCGCCCAAAAGATGCATTACCTCCTTAGCACTGTGCAGGTTGGTGTACCTGTCCCTGACAGCTCATGCAAACCACTGAGGCCCCTAGCTTGACAGAGATAAACTAGCAGGCTGAATGGGACATGACTTGTTGAAAAGATATCACAAAGACACTACTTCGAGTTCAATTTAGTGCATTTCTATAGGCGAGAGCAGGTACCATGACTGCTGCGTGACACGACAGCGGCTTCATAGAGGCGGCATCAGCACGGCTGGCAGAAAGAGTCCAAGTCAGCAGTTTGATCTGCCATTGTGATAACACAACACAAAGGGCATAACCTCACTTTAAAAACTCATTTTGACTGGCTTATTGTTGTGGTCGTTTCACTTGTCAAGGACTAACCAGTTATTAAGCTGAGGAGGGGTTTCATATTTTTTTTTGGTTTTAATTGAGCTAATGCTTTGATCAGAATTACATTGCTCCACTGTGTTTCAAGATAGGTGGTTAAGAATGGATTATCTGTAAAAAAAAAACTTTCCAGAGTGATCTTCTTGGGTCAGCAAATTTACCTTGATTACCTTCTTGTAGACAGTACTCTTGAATATATTCCAACAGATCTATTTACTCTTCTTAGAAGATTTGCTGGAATTCTGAAGAGCTATTTGGTATGACAGATGTTCCCCTCTTTAATCCCTGCTTAAGTTCATCAGTGCAAATAAGTCTTTTCCTGCCTGCGATAAGTGCTTATTTATATGAACATCCATACTGGAAATGCAAGCACAATTGTTTCAGACTTAAACGGGTATCTGTTATTGATGATTAGACTTTTTATTTAGTCATGCTCACTTTTTGCTTAACAAGTGTCATTCTTCCAATCAGGGATTGAAGACAACAGCATAAGATTTTGCCATAGAAAATTTAGCTCCCTTCTTTTGTGTCACATCAATCATGAATAAGCAATGTTGGAGTTTGTTTACCTAAGCTGCATAGCAATTAATTATGGGAAAGTGAACTGATTAGTGGAAATTAGTTATTTTAATTGTAAATTTAGTGAAATCAAGGTTTGTTTGTGAAGAAACAGAAGAAAGGACTAATTAGTAAATCAATATTATTAAAAATGAATTATTCATCTGCTCCTTGAAAGAAAAAAATCTCTGGGAGAGGACTTTTCATTGTTTAAAACTTTAATTTAGATATATAAATACCTCCAAATATTTCAAAGAGTGGACAAACCTCATCTCAATGAAGACAGTGCGTAGGGGTATTTATGGTTAATTTGGAAATTTAAGATTTCTCATCCTCATAATTTCATGACAATCTACAAACATGCTAATCAAATGGTGCAATATGTAGCAACATGTGAAAATCACACTCGTCTCTGAAGTGTAATGCACTTATTGAAATATTACTTAACAATTTAAGAACTAGCACTTCAGGTCCCAGCCCCAAAATGCGCCAGTGTCATTGCAGAATTGCGGTGAATCTTACATTCCCTGTGATCCGATATGCAGCAGGTTAATGCAAATATGCAAATTATACACACACATTAAAATATACAGATTTGTTGCATCCTTATATATTACCTTCTCAGGGTGTCTAATGCTGGTATAAACTTAGCATACAAAGAAGTTAAAAATAGAATTGGAATTGTATTTTGATTAAAACTGAGGTTGCTAGAAGACAATGCCTGGAGAAATAAATGACAAGCTCTAAAACTTTATCCTTATGAAATATTGAGCTTTTAATCAACGTTCTTCGTTTATTGGTGGTTTCAATAACTAGTCAAGTAACACCTAACACATCTAAGCCTTCCTTTGTTTGAAGAAAATTCTTTCTTCATCATCCCTATAATTATGAAGAAACTTGCCATAGAATCTATGCCAGTGTTTTCAAGTCATAAATTATGTTATCTGCTCCACCTACTGGTTGCCTTGTGGAAGAGATCCAACTGCATACTACAGTTAGAAATACACTGAGATAGTGTTAAGAGCTATCCAATTTTCGTATTCATAACATATCTGTTGAGACTGAGATTTTAAAGGGGGAATTTTAAGTTTGTTTTTCAGAGAAAGCCATGGAATCCTTATTTTATTTCTTTAAATGGTGCCTGCTTTTCCTCCTGTTATTCTTTCTCAGGTTTGTAGTGCCAGCACAAAGCTTTTACAAAGACCGAACAACATCATTTGAGTTTTTTAGACTTAACATCTTTTCTCTTTGTAAGACAAATCAATAAGAGCAGATCAGGAAACTTTTATCATCATTTAATATTTGTAAGACACACTACAATTGACAGTGGTTAATTTTTATACTAACAATTCTACATTGTAACCCTTCCCAGAGCGGCTTAAAATATGAACATAAGCAATGTGTATCTCCTTGTGAATGTATTTTTAAAATGTAATTTTGTCGCTCAACTTCAGCAAGAAAAAGAAGAATGTGCCGAAACAGTGAAAGACAACCAAATTATTACACATATTGTTCCTGTGTTTTGGAAGATTTTGAATCTTCAAGTGACAAGAACTATAAATATACCTATTTTCTGCCCCTCATATTATTGCACCAAAATAGCTACTAACATCCTCTTCCTCCTCTTAAAAGCGACTTGCTATGACAGAGCTTGCATTCATCAGTAATTTGGCTAAAACAACAAATGGTAGCATTAAAATCAGTAGTAGAATTATAAAATTAATTTTTTTAGTTAGTATGCCATGGTAAATTGCTTCTATTGCAGTTTGACCTGCTGTCTCTGGTGTTTTGGTTTGTAAAGCAATGATATTTGCAGTATTATTAATTTGCATGTGTTTATTTCTATTTTGGCTCGGCATGTAATGCCTCAGGCTTATATTATTGATTCAAAAAGAGCTAAGTAGTCCGTTGTAGCAGTGTTGGCTGCTGTGGCTTTTCGGGATCTGCAGACAAAGATGATGTGCCCACACTGTTTTCCGCTTTTTAAACAACTCAATAAAAATAATGATGACATTGTCCTTGAAATGCAACTTGGTGGTACAGTTTTATGGTATGAAGCAAAATCTTACCAATTTTGAAGATAGCTGTAAATCTTGTGCTATAGCATATTTCCTTCAGATAAATAAATTCTCTGGAGGATTTGCGAGAAAATGGCGAGTAGCGGTCCCTGATCTGGCTTTAGCTGTCCATATTGTGTGCAGTGAGTTAGTTTTTAATAATAGCCAAACAGAACGTAGAAAAAAATACTTTCATCCTATTCAGATATAAGATAAAGAAAAGAAGTCTATTGCATGGAAAAGATACATTTAAAACATAATACTTTACATTAAAGATTGCTCAAAATCTTCATTTTGTGTCATGATCAGAGTATATTGAAGTGCAGTTTTCAGACAATGTCCTCCAGAGAAGAAACACTTGCTTTTTTGGGGGGGACGGGGCTAGCACTGTGGGTTAAACCACAGAGCCTAGGGCTTGCCGATCAGAAGGTTGGCCGTTTGAATCCCCGCGATGGGTTGAGCTCCCATTGTTCGGTCTCTGCTCCTGCCAACCTAGCAGTTCGAAAGCACGTCAAAGTGCAAGTAGATAAATAGGGACCGTTCCGGCGGGAAGGTAAACGGTGTTTCCGTGCACTGCTCTGGTTCTCCAGAAGCGGCTTAGTCATGGTGGTCACATGACCCAGAAGCTATACGCCGGCTCCCTTGGCCACTCAAGCAAGATGAGCGCCGCAACCCCAGAGTCATCCACGACTGGACCTAATGGTCAGGGTTACCTTTACCTTTACCTGGCCAGAAGACACAGCCCTGCCGCCATAACTCTTTTTTCAGATGATTTATTTATTTTGTTTGTAAAATTTATTTCCTACCCCTCATCACCAAACAATTCCAGGGTGGATCACAATAATAAAAATATACCATAAATACACCATAAAGTCAGATTTTAAAATTCCCTATTAACACTAGCATGACAATAGGCAGCTCACGTCATCTGTTCCATTTTAGACAATCCAGGTCTCTCTGGATGCCTGCATGCATCACACTATCCCAAAAGTCTTGGTGAAAGAGATAGGTTTCCAGCTGGCACTAAAAACTGTAAATGAAAGGCACCAGCCACAACATGGGGGAAGGATATTTCCACAGTTGGGGTGCCATTGAGAAAGCCTGATCTCTGCAGGATTCTTAAATCAAAGGACCAACAATACAGAGAGGGGCACTCCTTGAGATAATTTGGTCCTAAGATATAAATGGCTAAGCCCCCTGAAAGACCACTATCTGCAAAATAAGAGGAGGACCACCTAGCCAGCTCCTTCAGCGAGATGGCACCTACCACAAACCAACTCTTAGTTAGCCTACATGAGGCTTCAGTTGGCTATAAGTCCCTTTAGAGACAACATCTTCTGCAGTTGTCTTGACAACTCTTAGAGCTGTCCAAAGGCCTGGTCCAATCTGCTTTGACTGAATACTACCCGATTGTCCTGTTAGCATCAAGCTCCCATAAAACTGGGTATCTTGAAAGCACTGTTATTCTCTTTTGGTAGAAAGAACAACTGGTGAGCTTATAAAGTAAGGGGAAACCGCAGAGCAAGGAGTCCAGTGAATGAGTCATATTAAAGGCTTAGTTTAATAATTTAAAATGAATACTGCTAAATTAGTTATTAAACAAATGGAGATATATAAATGGCCTAGCCAAAATGGAGGTACTTTAGGAATAATGCTGGACCTCAGTTACAGCATTTCATCAATGGATAAGTAAAACATCACTGATACTGTATACAGACCTGCATATTATAGGTTAGCGTTTCCTGCTTCTTGTTCAAGCAAAATTATTATTAAATTCAAGAGGACTTTTCACACTGCAGGATTCTTGCACATAAGAAATCAGTTTTCCATGTACATCCCAACCTAGTTAAGCCAAACCTTTTGAATTTAAGATGTTGACAAACCACAATTCTAAGACAACTCACTTGGGACTTAGGTCCAAGTGCATAAATTGAGTGTGTGATTTAGAAATCTGATGCAGGTGTCAGCCATCCTTGCAACTCACAGCTACACTGAAGTTGTTCAGATGGTTGTCATTTATTTAAGTTCTAGAAGGCAAAATCTTAACAAAAGGCTCTCTTTTGTGGGTTCTTTAAATCTTTGAATAATATTTAGAAATTCTACAGTGAAGTATGAACTTTTTTCTTTGAGGCTAATCTCTAATAGATCCTTGGTTTTGCTGTTCCAAAATGCATATATAAATCTGATTGTAGTTAAAAGAAATTGGTATTATTTTTAACAAAGAGATTACACTGTATGGAATCATTCACTTCTTTATTTTTGCAATATTTTCAAAGTATGTGTATGTGTATTTAAATTTCCAAATCATTCTTTCACCTCTTGACACAGAGAGAGGCCACCAGAGCTCTCCCCTGCATCTGGACATTACCAGGAATGTTCACTGGAATTCTTATGGAAGCATGAACGGCAGTACCTGGAAAAATATCATGTTTCTTTTCAGTTCCCCACAAGAGTAATTGAATGTTGAATATCTTACTAAATGCTGGACTGTGACAGTGTGTTAACACTCTTGACTATCTCCTAACAGCAGGGCAATTATTTGCTGAGTGGGATTTTTATAAATCCCCTGGCAGTAGTATGTCCTGATAATTATGATGAAGTGCACTGGTCAGTGTTGATTCAGCAATTCCGTTTCCAGCAAATATTTCTTTCACACCTCTCCTTCATGCTTCTACATTTATGGTTTCTTTTTTCAAGAAATGCACTCTCTGTTTCTGCGTCTCTGTGTGTGTTTCACAAAGAAAGTAGAATAGATTACATGCACACAAAAAGTTTCAAGGAACGAGCTAGAGCTTTGCAAGGGAAGGATCTAGGGATCAGGCTGTCATGCAATGTCGTTGACAACTTACCCATTTTGGACAGAGTAATATTGTTTGCCTTTTGGGGCTACCTGTGTGCCCAACACTGATCTTGAATCGCAGGTTGAACTCTGTCTTGGAATGCTTTCTTCCAAATTCACTATATATACCAACTGCACCCTTCCTGGATTTGTGAGATCTAACCACGGGTGGTACTGTGGGTTAAACCACAGAGCCTAGGACTTGCTGATCAGAAGGTCGGCGGTTCGAATCCCTGCGAAGGGGTGAGCTCCCGTTGCTCTGTCCCTGCTCCTGCCAACCTAGCAGTTCAAAAGCACGTCAAAGTGCAAGTAGATAAATAGGTACCACTCTAGCGGGAAGGTAAACGGCGTTTCTGTGTGCTGCTCTGGTTCGCCAGAAGCGGCTTAGTCATGCTGGCCACATGACCCGGAAGCTGTACGCCGGCTCCCTTGGCCAATAAAGTGAGATGAGCGCCGCAACCCCAGAGTCGGTCACGACTGGGCCTAATGGTCAGGGGTCCCTTTACCCTTACCTAACCACCATTATACATTCCTTGGTAAGTTCTCAACTAGATTTTATCAGTGCATTGTATGTGCAGCTACTCTTGAACATAGTTGAGAAAATAAGGTGGGTCCAGAATGCAGCTGCGGAGCTACTGGCAGGAGTTAATCTACAGGGAGCATTTTAATTTGGGGATTGATTTCAAAAGCATTGGAAAAGGATTACTTGTAGTTTGGAAAGCTGTTTTAGGTGGGTGCCTGATACCATTTGTAGATGGTGTATCTGACAGCAGGAATGTGTAAAAAATAAATAAATGCAACAGTAGCAATGCACCTTAAGTGATGACACTGAATTATTATCAAAAGAAAATTAGAAGAGTGTGGGTGACTGCTCAATGTAGGAAAAAATACCAGGTTTTTTTAAAAATGTGATATTTATATAATTCACAAACTTGATCCTTCCTGGCAAAACCTTTCTCTTCGCCCTCTGCATGCCATTCTCAATTACCAAGATTAAAAATTATATGAAGAAAGCAAAATGATACATTGTTAGAAATGAAAATGATTCAAAATATTAATGTAATGCTAAGGGTGGCTGGGTAACAAATGGCACATGCACTCCTATGCTTGGGATCTGGCAAAATTAATAATACTTCTGGGTCATGCATGGGTTTCCCTGGTGGAAGGCCTGATGAAGAAAAGAATTCCAGGGCAAGAGAGCAGAGAGAGTTTGTGGAGCTCAGTTTTCCTTTTTACAGCGAGTTAGAATCATAGCCTTAAAACACACACACACACACACACACACACACACACACAGCTTTCACACCTCATTTGCCATATTCACCACTGGGCCACTATTCAGCAGAAGGGCGTATTGCAAGGAGGTCAGTAAGAAGCTATTAGCAGAGTCTCCCCCAGAGGTTTCTTTGGTCTTATTGAGTTGGAAGTTAGCATGACAGTACTGCAAATAACTCAGTTGTAGGTTTTTTAACAGTTAGCACAGATTTCCCTATAGTGTTTGTCACTTCAGAAAATTGTTCCTGAAAATGAAGTCCCAGAAAGCCAGCTTTGACAGAGGCCCTTGCGAGAGACGCTTGCGAAGAACATGGATACAGAAAAATGTGTCATGCTCTCCATAGACTAGATGTGATTTGAAAGGGGGTTGGGAATAACCTATAGTACTATTTAGAAATAAAGCTGGAAAGCACACTTTAGCATTGGATGCCCTGCTCAAGTAACACTGATGACTTTCTAACTGGTTATACTGGGTGATGAAAATGAACGAACAGGATGTTGGGAATGACCCTGGGGTTTTTGAGAGCATAAACGCCAGTCGGTTTTTGTATGGATGGATGGGGTTGGGGAGCAGAGATGGGTGGATGGCAAGGAAACTGGTTATGTATTGTCACCATAGGTTAAACCAAAGGGGGGATATTTACAGAGAAACTCATAGGTCTGTTCATTTATACATGTTTTTATATGTTCAGATAGAACTATTCAGTTTACTGTTCTGCAGAATAGGAGCTGGGGATGGAGCATGATGATTGCTCTGCTAATGCAGTATAAACAAGACTAACATCCAGCTACTGTTGAGTACTTTAAAGTCTTACTAGTTTCAGTGGAATAACTCTCCCATTGAATTAAACATGAGCAAAAGCTGCCATATTTTGGCTGATCATGTCTCAAAACATTAACACCAGTTTTGGCAGGACACCATACCACTACTACTGTATATACCCTTGTTGCTGTGTGGGAGGTGAAAGTAAATACAGGTTAAAGCCAAGGATCACTTAGAAGAAACCAGTTTGCCTATTATCATCCTGTATTCTTGTTGCTTTTTAAAAAGTATACTTATTTTTAAGCCAAACCCCAACTTTTCTGGGCAGAATATGAACAGCATAATAAGATGACCGCTAAACAATTATTTATTCAGTTTTGCACAGGTAAAGGATATGAGTAGGGAAGTATCTTGTTTGGAGTGATTTTCCCCAGGGATTTCTTAGAGATGATGACCTAAGTGTTTCATGATATTCAAGTGGTGACAGGATAGAACTCGGAAATGAATGTACAGAAATAGAAATATAAAGCTAAGTTTCTTAAATATAGAAGAACAAGCCTTGCTGATGAAGAATGAGCATGGCTTTTGCAAAGGAAATCCCTGCCTCATAAACCATCTGGAGTTCTTTGAGAATTTCACTTAGCATTTAGTGATAGAAATGGTCCAACTGACACTTTTACTCTGTCTTCTAAATACCTTTTGACAATGCCACTAACCAGAGTCTGCTGAGCAACGTTAACAGTCATTATATATGAGGATTGGCACTTTGATGGATTGGCAGTTAGTTAAAGAACAGAAAATAGATTAAATAGACAGACTAGGATTAAATAGACAGTTTTCCAAAATGGTGCAAAGTAAACAGAAAAATCTGTAGTGGGACAGACACTGTTTAAATTATTAGTTCATTATCTGGAGTCAGGGGTGAACAATGAGGTACCCAAGACTGCCAAATGATGGTGGAAACCCAAGAAGATATAGAAGGGCTCCAAAAGGACTTCTCTAAACTTTGTGAATGGACAATAAAATGGGAAATCAGGTTGAGTGTAAGCAAACTGATGCACATTGAGACAAAATACTCCTGATTTAGTATACACATTGATGGTGTGTCAACTGGTAATGACTAACCCAAGGAAAAAGTACTTTATGCCATTATAGACAGTTCAATGAAAGCATCAGTGCAGTTTGTGGCAGCGGTAAAGAAGGCAAATCCCTTGCTATATCTAGGTTATTAGGAAATGGATTGAAAATAAAACGGCCAGCATTATAGTGACTATATACAAATCTACAACTATTTTTAGAATGTAGCATGGAGTTCTGGTCAGCCAATCACAAAAAGGATATCATAGGACTCAAAAAGCGGCAGGAAAAGACAAAATAATCCAAATTAAAAGCTAATGAGTTTATGTCCTTACCATTCAATAAACAGCCAATCTTCCCGTCCAATTATCTCTCTGCATATAGGAGTCTTCTATACATTTGAACAGCAATATATAGATATAGATAAATAAAAGCTTGCTTAACTTTTTGACACTAAGAGTTTGAATTTTCCTGTGGGACACACTAATGAAAAATGCATTACAGCTAATTGAGGAGCACTCAATCCTCTCACTCCCAAGAGGTTAATACATTATGAGAAGCTGGACTCTTAAGTTTCCCTAGGAGCCAGAAATCAGCAGCAGATGCAACAATATAAACATTGACTCTACATCTGCTTCAGCTCAGTTCTAACACTTTCTTCATTTCTCTTATTCAACAGTGCTTAACAGTTAAAAAGATAATTATGCTACCTGCATAAATCTTGTTTCAACAGGCCGATACGCTTGTTCTAAAATGGCTCTTTTGGAACAACATATCAACAATCCTTTTTTTATTTTTCTTTGTGCTGATTAGATGACTTACACATCCCACAGCTCTCCCAACCCATTGAGGTGGCATGTGTAGATGCAGGTTTTTGGGTGTGCTTGTAGTGCCATATGAAGAACCACATGGAAGCAGCATCCCCCGCTGTATTGAAAACTGAATGTACAGAAGCAGTGCCGTGCATGCAGTTCCTGGGACGGCATCCAGCATTCAGGATATATTTGTGGTTCCGTGTCAATAATTCAGAGCATACAACAGTTGGTGTACCAATGAGTGATATCCAACTAAGTCAAATTCAGGCTAGTACTCTTACTCAATGAAACCTGAGTCAATTATGTCCATCGATTTCAGTGGGTCTATTCTAACACTGGATATCACCCAAGGATGTCTGGTTTGAATCTACAACGCATTTCTTCCAGGGGTTCTATGGCAAATAACATGGGAAAGGTTCTCTGCAGGAAGAAATTTGAACATCAAACAAAACTTTTTACATACACATACACAAAATCCCCAAGTGATTTATTTATAATAGTAATTCTATACCACCATCATGTAAAATGTGCAGTGTACAACAATATATGAACAATAAAAGAAATATTAAAAGAATGTATAATATGTATTATACTATTCCATCATCTTCAGATTTCTTGGTGAGCTTGTCTTCTGAAAGCATGTAATAACTAATTTATAATAAATAATATAAATTAAATGATACGTTGTTTTGTTTGCTATCTAAACTAGAGAAATTTTGAAACAATGCACATAAATGGTGTGTCTTTAGATTGCAGGAATATACAACTCGCCCTACAGGAAATCACCGGATCCAATGGAATTGGAATTAAGGAACGCAAAACCTTTGAGGCCCAAGAAGAAAAAGGTCAAGAAGGATGCTGTCGATCTCCACTGGAATGCTTATTCTGATTTGTTTGGCTTCCAACGAGAGCCAGCTCTTCCTCCTATTGGGAGACAAAAACCTCAGGTATTGTGTATCAATAACTCCCAATAACAGCCACAGCTACGGAGTGTTAAGTACAGTGGTACCTCAGGTTAAGTACTTAATTCGTTCCAGAGGTCCGTACTTAACCTGAAACTGTTCTCAACCTGAAGCACCACTTTAGCTAATGGGGCTTCCTGCTGCCGCCGCACCACCGGATCACGATTTCTGTTCTCATCCTGAAGCAAAGTTCTTAACCTGAAGCACTATTTCTGGGTTAGTGGAGTCTGTAACCTGAAATGTATGTAACCTGAAGCATATGTAACCTGAGGTACCACTGTATGTTTAATCTCGTTGATTTCATTGTTCTTGACTGTTATTCTAGGACAAACATTCATGAAATGACTGAAAGTTTTTTGTTTCCATCTTTATGAGAGACCATGTGTTTTAAATGGCCACATAAAATGAAAGATGTTAACCATACCCTGTACAGTGGTACCTCGGGTTACAGACACTCCAGGTTACAGATGCTTCAGGTCACAGACTGTGCTAACCTGATAACAGAAATCACGCAGCGGCGGCACGGCAGCAGGAGGCCCCATTAGCTAAAGTGCTACCTCAGGTTAAGAACAGTTTCAGGTTAAGAACGGACCTCCAGAACGAATTAAGTTCTTAACCCGAGATACCACTGTATATAATAGCTCTCAGGCTGCAATTGTTGTTTTATTCAGGAGATCTGGTTTAATCAACCTTAATAGGAATGGAACTTTACATTCATTTCATTGTGGGAGAAAGTTCCATGTACTTAAACCACAGAACTTTCCCAAGCAAGAAGAGAATGGACTATCCCTGTCCCTGCTCACAGAGATGGCTATGAGTACAGTGAAATCTTGGTTCTCGAACTTAATCCATTCCAGGAGTCTGTTCAACTCCTGAAACTGTTTGAAAACCAAGGCACGGCTTCTGATTGGCTGCAGGAGCTTTCTGCACTCAATCGGAAGCCGCATCAGACGTTCAGCTTCTGAAAAACATTTGCAAACTGGAACACTCACTTCCGGGTTTGCGGTGTTCAGGAGCCGATTTGTTCAGGAGCCAAGCCATTCGGGAACCAAGGTACCACTGTACATTCTTCGGTGGGGCGTTCCATAGCACAGAAGAGAATACGGCAGTCCCTTCATGCCCTGAGCTCTGCATGCCCTGTGAAGGTTTCACAAAACGTTGAGTTATCTCCAGTACCTAGAAGGAGTCCCATCAGTGTTTCAAATTGTTCTTGCCCAGTACCATTTTCAATCTCAGAATCAAAATAACAGAAGTGATGACAATTTCATCTTTCTTTATTTCCTCCCACTCACACAATGTTCACTTAGAATGTCATTTGCTGCTGATCCAACTGAGTTGCAATGTTAATTTCCCTGACTAAAAGATCAATTTACCATGGGTAGAAGAATGAACAGGCAACATACATTTCTAAGGAGTACATCTCTCCCTATAATGTGTAAAGATCTCTTTAATATTTTAAAATCAAAGTGGAAATCCTATTGTTTCTGGAACTACTTTCTGCTGCAAACTTGAACTCACTGAAATTGGTTATAACAGTTAATGGCCATTTAAAATCAATTAGGCTCTTCCCTAGAGTAGATGGGAATATCTCCACTAGCCTCCAATTTGCCAAAATACAGTTATACTACGTGTTGATTTGCTAAGTTTCTCTTGTTTAGGCTACTTTGGAGCATTTCCCCCCCAGTTTAGACACAGACAAAGAAACTTACACAAGAAAGCCTTTCAGAACAAAGAGAAGACTTCTACTTATTTCCCTGCACATTGAAGAGGGAATTTACTGTATAATACTTTAATCCTTTCAGTGCCCTGGGATGTACACTGTGGAGTAAATTTTCAAAGTACAGTGCATGGATTTAACTGTGCGACTCTCATTGATGTTAATGGGAGTCACACGGCTAAATCCCTGGACAACACAGTTTAGAGGTATATGTTTGGGAAAGGACATTGGTCTGAGCTGATGAAACAGCTGGAATGAAAATCCAACAGAATGCACTGTTCTCAAAGTGGTCTGGTGGTGTGACAATGAGGGATTTATAATTGCTAGCCATCCTTGTGACTTAGTACTCGGTGACAGCAGCATTTGACATTAAACTTATGTACCTTACACATTAGGCCCCATGTGAGTGTTAAGATACCAAAATGTGCTCAAGGAGAGTGTTAAAACAAGAGTTTGTATTCATGTCAAATTTTCAGACTAAACATTTAACTATCCATTGGCTTTCTCAGGCAGTATATGGGAAAATATTGTGTGTGTGTGTAACACACACACATATATTCATACTGTTGATATATATTCTGTCAGATCTCTGACTTTTATCACAGAATTAACTAGAATTACAGAACGCTGGAAACAAAGATCATGAAACTAGTTGTCACTTTATTAAAGGTAATTAAGAACATCTACATTGCTTTATTTTATCTCTCCTTTCCCCCTTATGGCCTGCTATGTAAGGCAAACAGGATAGGATCAGATGCTAAGATTCTAGCATCATCTGAGTTATCATCCATAAATGCAGTGAAACATTCAGGATAGTACACTCATCTGGTGTGCAAGAAGTTGTACGAATCAGATACTGTTAGGCCGCAGGTTGAGTTACCAAAATTGGCCTCCAAACCATAATCAGAGCCTTTCTGGATCAAACCATATTCCAAAATCCTGTTCATTCAGTGACCAATAGTGAGTAGCCATTGGTTGTCTTATCCTCTAGGTCAGTGGTTCCCAATCGGTAGTTTTATGAGAGGTGGAGAAAAAACTTTCTCTACCTACTTTCTCCACACCGTGAAAAATCATTTAGAACTTTATTGATAATTTTGGTTACTCTTTTCTGAACCTTTACCATACCTTTTTTGAGGTGAGGCAACCACAACTTTACACAGCACTCCACATATGGTTACATCATAGCTTGGGGTAATGGCATTATGATATTAGCTGTTTTATTTTTTTAATGACCCCCAAAGTGAGATTTCACAGCTGTAGGGTTGACATCATCATGCTATCATCTATGATCCCAAAATCCTATCCTCTCCATCCAATGCATGTGTAGAGGCAAATTGCTTTAAAGTGGAATGCCACTGTATGCAACATTTACACCATGTAAATTGTATGCAACATTTACACATCAAAAGCTACTGTAAGCATGGACTTCCCCATTCATTCCAGTGGAGACCACTCTGCATTCTTTTTCTGCGTATAGAGCTTCCCTTTTTCATAATATTAAGGGGAAAGAACTTACAGGTTCGTGCACATCAGATCCCTGACTCATAAGGAGATTGCTGTATTTTGATGACAGAATGCAATTCCGCATGCACTTAAATGCCTCTGCAGTAAAGCATGGTCTTATCTATGTTGGATTGTGCCCATAACAGCAAAACATAGCAGGGGTGCAAGATGGTAGGAAGTAAGTGAGAACTTTGAAATGGAAAACAAGTAAGTTTTCTCTTTTCCTGTTTACACTGAATCTCCATTCTGTGCTTTAAGGACTATGGTCACCTAGATAAGATCGTGGTTAATTCTTTTCCCCATTTTATGTTTTTAACTGCAAATTTCTAGATAACATAAGCAAATAATGTGCATTATTTTGAGTCAATTACTTGATTGCACTCATTACTCCTGTGAAACCTAATAAACTTTTAAATTTCTTTTTCACACCTTTAAAAGCTCTGTAGTGGTCCCAATAAAATAAATTTATTCTTGGCATAACCCTTCTGGAAGTGAAGGAGGGGGGTTCTGGCACAATGAATAACTGCTATGATCACTTGCTTCCTTCTTTTCAGGAGACCTGGCAATTGGGGTGCTGTGCCTTTAAAAAGTAAAGTTCCAATAAAAATCCATTAACAACTTTCAAATATAGCAATCCTTCTGTCCAGCTGTGAAAAGTACTAGATGATACTTATTTGCCATTTGTGTTATTTACGGTCCGTGACTTTTATGGTAACTGGTTCCTATTATTGGTTTCTATTAATGTAAAACATAAGTGAACATAAATGAGGCGTGAATCATTTCTTTTTATTAGCCCTGCAGTCTTCACTCAGTTCTTGCAGTAACTCCAGCTGTGGCTTGTTAGTGATAACCTATTTAAAGAAAGAGATCCTTCAGAATAAGAGGCATGATTAGGATTGTTGCCCCCACCTCCTTTTCTTGGGTGAGATTGTTTCACTACTTCAGTGTTAGAACAACAGTGGTAAAAAGGAAAACAGGCTGTAATTGGCAACTCAGCAATAGTCAGCTGCCTGTAAATTGCATTGAGTTACAGTGCTAATGATATTTACGGTACGTTCATACTTACTACCTAAAGGCAAGAGGTGGTGTAACCCTTTTAAAAAACACTGGATAGATTTTTCCTTGCCAAATCTCTATGGTCTGGGTTCCCACAAACATAGTGTTAGCTTGTCAACATTTCTATGTCTGGAGCACTTCAGATCATACAGCAAATTCTGTCCACCCAGCACCCAATTTATTTATCCACATAGAAAACTAACATAGAAAAGGCTCTTCTCCCTCACATTTTTGTGTGTGTTTGTTATAATTTGGAGGCATATTCAATCATACAAGCCCCTGCTAAGTCTAGAATGGTATAGTTCAGATATGATTCATCACTTCTTCCACTGTTTGTGATAACTCAGCAAATGTGTCATTATATTAATATAATTACAGTCTGATAAAAGCTTACTTATTAATCTATAGAAAATTATCACAAGATTAGGTAAAGACCCAAAACTATTAAATTTAGCTTTTCACCAAGATTCGAGAGAGAAACAAGTCTACTCTCAGATGCAGAGACATCAGTGCTAGGCTGCTAATAAAAATCAAAGCAAAGAGGAACAGCCCCAGTGCAGAACGCATGTCTTCTCCTGTACCTTTCAGGGCCCATTTCGTGATCCTGTTGAAGTGTTGCAGCAACGCTATAAGCCTTTGGAACCATCTGTGCAGGTGGCAGCTTCAAACGTTTCACTGGAGCTTGCCAGAGAAAAAATTAAACAAGAAGAGTGGAGAAACCGTGTACATGATGAAGTGTAAGTTGCTTGCTTTCCCCTCCTGTTTTCTCTTCACCGTGCCTCTTCTTTTTATATCTTTTACTGTTGCTCGATAGACTCAAAAAAGCTGTTGATTCTGAAAAGTTGAAAAGCAACCATTAAGCATAAGTCTATCTAAGCATCATATTTCGTGGACCAAGATTTTCAAATGTCTTAGGCCCTGATCTATTCACCCAGGAAAGCTGAAATACTTGGATTTAAGCTTGTTTAGCTGAGTTGAGGTCAATGGGGCTAAATCGGTTTAAAACCAAGTCCATTTCATCTTGATTGATTTGTGGATTGGGCTATTATTCTGTAATAATCCCACTTAAGTAGTTAGGTTAGCCGCTTCAGATGACAAGCCACTGAACAGCCCTGATCTTAGTCAAGCAAATCAGACACTCCTGGCCAGAAGAGAACTCCACTGCTTCGTACTTCTTCACCAAATACGTGCAAGCTTTCATTGCAGGCTGTACCTGCCCAACCCCACCCCAGCATGGTTCAATAATAGCTTCCTTACTGTGGCTGCATCTGAGAAATAATTAAGGTAATTCCACACCACCTGGAACATTGAAACTTGGTATACTTGTAGGCCAAGGCAACTTGCCTATTTGAAAAGTACTTGAAAACTGGAATGTTTTCCTTTAACAGACTAAACTCTGAATATAAAGATTACCTGATAAGATTGGGCTGAGGGAGTTCAATAGACCCTTCATATACTCACGTCAGTATGGATGGCCAAGGCTTCCAACAACAGTTTTGCAAGCAAAGACGCAAGTTTCATTTACTAAACTGAAATAAACATGCGTTAGGAACTTAAACAGGAGCTGTGCAGGCAAAGTACCAGGCTTGGAAGTGCAGGAATTTAACTTTGCATCATTCTCTCTTTTATGACTATATGGTAAAGGAAGAATTAAAAGGTTTTACAGTGCCGAAATTGTTTGACAGGGGGCCTACCCATATACAGATTATTGTGTGTGCTCAGCAACTCAAAATATTATTGACACCATCACTTTTAATAATACAGTTGATTTCAAGGTGTAGGAAACCTAAATCTACCCAAAGGGCTAACTTGACCTGGATTTCATCCACCAGCCCTCCAGAACAGGAAATCAGTGTTGTCAAATCACTGTGCCAGTGGCTTCTAACTCAGTATAGGGTACTATATGCATCCAGTTCTGGGAATCATATGCACTGAACCCCTTTACCTGCACTGTCCCCAGTACAGCAAAGGATGCATTTATGGAAACTGGCTTCTGGTTATGTGTTGCCCTCACTTAGTCAGGGTGTTTGAGGTTTGGAATGTGCATTTACAAGTTTGAAGAGCATGGGCAGTTATGAAAACAGGCACTGAATGTTATTCCTTGCAAATCTAACACATCTAAAACTTATTTCAAGTTATGTCTAGTTTGTCAGATGCTTTGCAACTTTAGCAATTTGCATATTTTCTGGACTATTATTGTATTATGATAAACAGGGATTATCATATATTTTCAGATAATGTTTTCTTAACAATTCAACTTCTATTTGTAACTCTTCCATTTATTTTAATTACTAGCACAGTGTGCAACATTTATTAATCAGCAGAGCCTTTTTAAGTTAAAATACTAAATTAGCTAACCCCATTAACACAGAATACTCCAAACAAGCAGTAATAGGAGAGGTAGTTACTGTGCAAATCGTATTATACATGCGGGTGCTCTAGGGCACAGTTAAGCATGATTACCCTCTTTTGATCCAGTATTCCTCTGCCTCTTCTAGCTAATTTCCACTGGAAATTTACAAAGTGGTGCCTTCATTTTTCCAGCTTAATTTTTCTAATGAAGTTCTGGTACTTTATAACACTGGGGATATAGATAATAAGTCTGTATATAATTAAGAAGTTCTAGAATGTGTCCGCAAAGAAGAGGTCTCATTACTTTTGCTTTATACGAGAAGTGGGCTAGCATTTGTCTGCTGCTTTTACTTCTACTGCAGACTGGGATTAAAACCAAAACAACCCAATGATTATTATTAGTGTTATATCAGAAAACATAATGCAGGCAGCGCAAAAACAACCCTTGTAACTGAAATATAGCCAATGTAAGACTATGTAAAGTTTTTAAATAATAATTCTTAAAGATATGGCTTCTTGAGAGGCACTTTAAGCACAACCTAACTCGTTTTCTCTTTTCTTTTTTTAGCCTTCAGTTGTTACACATAAAATCATATCTAGCACAGAGGAGTTGACTGAAAACAACTATTGACTTAGACCTGTTGTCTTGGAAGGGATGGGAATTAAATAACGTTTAATACATGCTTTCATAAATCAGACACTTTTTATAGTTTACTGCATGTGCTGCTGCAGCTAATGCAGTACCATTTCATTAATGTGCTCTTATCTTGTGCTCTCCTTAAAAGATTTGCAGGGCTCAATGCAGTTCCTTCTAGCATTGGTGGCAAAACTTTCAACCTATAGAATGAATACAGGTCCATGGGCCATACTTAGCAGCCTACCAGGGTGCTCAGCAAGAACATTTGATTCTTCTACCCCTTGGGGTGACAGTTTGCCTTCTGGCCAAGTGTCGAAGAATACCTGATACTCAAATGAATGCATGTAATAAACCTAACAGGCATACAAGCCAAAGAGCAGAGAAAACACATAACATTGCACAGTGCATGCTTCACTCTGGACTGTTAATGTGCTCATTCATTGTACATATGTATATATTGGCCAGTAGTGGGTGGGCCTTGGTGTTGTCCTCATGCCCCCTAAGGAACACCCTTCAGGTGAGAACAATGGTCCCATCAGTAAATGAATGTCATTAATCCAGACAAAGAAATTATTAATCAGAATGCTAGGCCTTAGCTTCTAAACCAGCCTTTCTTAACTTGGGTCTACAGCTGTCATTGGACTACAACTCCCATCATCCCTGTCCACTGGCCATGCTGGCTAGGAATGATGGGAGTTATAGTCCAACAACATGTTGGAGACCCAAGGGTGAGAAGGGCTGTTGGGTTCTGGGACCCAGGAGAAGCTGGCTGTCAATCCAAGTGGGTCAGAAACAGGGAGGCGGTCCAAAGCAGGTGGTGGTTCAAGTTCCAAGCAAGCAATCAAGCCCCAGAAGGGACAGGAGTAGGTGCATGGGCCAAACTAGGGGACTGACAGTTAGGCAGAATCTTCACACAATGAGACAAGTTGTCAAACTAACCAGCAAGCTTTGTGACTGGCTTTATAGGGCCTGATGGACAAGAATTGACTTTTTGGGTCAGCTGGTGGTACTCAGGCCTTGGCTTGTACATCCACCAAGTTCAGTCTTCCAGTCTTGCACTGGAAAGAGAGCACTGGTAGAGCAGGAGGTATAATGCTGGAGTCTCACTTGCTCTCTCACACAAAACTGAACTGCTCTCTTTGAGGGCCACTAAGTGAACCCTATAACTTTCCCATCTTAGCTTGTTTCCTTGAGGTCCATCTTATTATGACCACAAAACACACTGCTAGGCCGCAGATGACGCTGTACACCATCACCAGAATTGTTTATATTTTATTTCTTTTGTGTTGCAATTTTCAAGCAGTTTTGTTTCTAAAATGACAGGAGCTCACTGTGTCCTACCTTGAGAACTTGAGGTTAGTCACAAATCTTCTACAGGAAGGTCTGAATTCTTTATGATCATCTAAAGCCTAGTTTGGGTTTAAGTGCAGTTCCTGTGCTATTTTGCTCTGGCAATCCAGTATTAAGACCCTAGTACATCTGCCAAGATGGAAGCCATTTCATTACATATTTTAATGCAAGTCACAATATATAATTAGATCATGAAATCCTTCACTTTCTGTAAACATTTGTGTTTTGAATTGGGGCTATTCTCAATGTCTTTTATTATCAAGATGCAAGGCTTTCCTGGGTTATAAAATTAAGAATTTCTACTAATAAATGCCAAAGGAAAGAATCCTATAAACAAAGAAATCTGCATATATTTCTATTATAAATCAGGCATATTGTCTTTAATGTTTTACAGCACTTAACAATGTATTCCTTATTATAGAAAGTTATTTTTACATACACCTTGTTCTGAGCATTAAGACTACCCTAAATTCCATGCATTCGTGGGCAAATTCCTTTGCTACTAGCCTTGTCTTTCAGTCATCATCCAATCCCTGGAGAGAGCCAATTTTCTTTCATGTCTGAACAAAAGAAAAATGTACTATTAAAATGCAATTCAGAAGTGATAAAAACTGTAAGTGGAGCAGCCGGCTTCCAGCAACTCCTATGTATACTCAGGGACATTGGGGCCACATTAATTTTTTTTGTGTGTGATGTCCATCCCATGTGCAAATTAGCCCTAGAAGTGCTATAATCTGTCTTATATGAAAGCCACCTGCCCCATGAGTATATACATGCTTCTGTAGCTTTGTATAATTTAAAGCTCTGCTACTTCTGTGCTTTTGTTTTGTTAATTTTCAAGAGCCCTTGGTTTTGAATTCTTTATGGGCAATTTGACTGGCCAGATGCTAATAAAGACCAATTTGTTTCCCCACAAGGAAGGTTTATTGATATAATTTACTGTTGATGAAATATTAAATCCTTTCAGTAAAGGATTTAAAAATAGAATTCAGCAGTTAAAATAAGAAAATCAGGTTTTTTTTTAGATGGCATCACAAAAAGTAGTACGCAACAATTAAAAACTTTCTATTGGAAGCTTTTCAAAAAGAAAAAGAAAATAAATGTTTCCTATCTTTTTTAAAGGGCCTCTTCTTTTTTCATTTTACACTGTTAAGTATAGCATATGGGGGAAATGAAAACTTGATTTAGCCTTCTGATATCTGGGAACAATAATATTTTGCCTCGTGGTACAGTGATCTAATAATTTAGGGTATGATCCACAGAGTCTTTTTCATAAATGCCTTTACTCTCAGGGAGCACCATAATTACCCTTTCTTACTACCAGGGGTGCCAACTTGAATAAATTACTTTGGAGGCCCAGGTAAGCCCTGCCCCGCATAACCGATCACATGACACAATGCGTAATTGATCACATGACACAGTCCCACATATACCATTTGAATGGAAATGCCCATCAACTTTGTGGGGCCCCTGCCCCCTCAAATATTTTATTGTGGGGGCCAAAGCCCCCACAGCCCCTGGGAGTTGGCTCCTATTCTCACTACAGTATTATGGTATCCTATTTGATGCCCCGCCTAATGAGCAAACAACCAACTTTTTCCCCTTAGCAAGAACTTATCTTGATGTCAAATTACTTTCCTGCACCTCCGCACCTGAAAGACAAGGGGTAGTTACATTGTTTACCACTGATGTTTTATTGGAGTTTGATACAAAATGAATTCTGTTCATGTCTCCAGAACCCATAGATGATCCCCACCAGGACCTAGTTCCTGGTGAAGGAAATGGGGAGATGCGTGGGGGCCTGTTGCTTTGGATTAGTATTGTCTACACTGACTGGCTCTCCAAGGTTTCAGGCAGGAGTCCTATCCAGCAGTGCCAGGGATTGAACCTGTGACCTTCTGCATCCTAAGGCCACTGAGTTGCATCCCTTCTCAGCCAGCTCACCCTCCCCACCTCCATTCTGCCTCTGATGCACTCAGGAACAGTGTGCAGGATTCGTAATACAATGGCACCTTGGTTCCCAAACGGCTTAGTTGTTGAACAAATCAGCTCCCAAACGCCATAAACCTGGAAGTATGTGTCCAGTTTGCAAACATTATTTGGAAGCCAAGTGTCTTCTGCGGTTTCTACAGTTTCCGATTGAGTGCAGGAAGCTTCTGCAGCCAATCGGAAGCCGTGCCTTGGATTTTGAACCATTTCAGGAGTCGAACAGACTCCCAGAACAGATTAAGTTTGAGAAGCAAGGTACCACTGTAATCATCATCATCATCATCAGAATTTCGGCAGCAGCATTTTGAACCCGCTGAAATTGGGAACACTTTCCAAGGGCTGGCTCATGACCAGCATAGTTGTTGTTGTTGTTTAGTCGTTTAGTCGTGTCCGACTCTTCGTGACCCCATGGACCAGAGCACGCCAGGCACTCCTGTCTTCCACTGCCTCCCTCAGTTTGGTCAGACTCATGTTTGTAGCTTCGAGAACACTGTCCAACCATCTCGTCCCCTGTCATCCCCTTCCCCTTGTGCCCTCCATCTTTCCCAACATCAGGGTCTTTTCCAGGGAGTCTTCTCTTCTCATGAGGTGGCCAAAGTTTTGGAGCCTCAGGTTCACGATCTGTCCTTCCAGTGAGCACTCAGGGCTGATTTCCTTCAGAATGGATACGTTTGATCTTCTTGCAGTCCATGGGACTCTCAAGAGTCTTCTCCAGCACCATAATTCAAAAGCATCAATTCTTCGGCGATCACCCTTCTTTTGTTAGGATATTTCCGTTCCACCTTAAAGGGAGCAGGCTTTGAGAGTCACAGAGTCTGCGCATGTCCTATTCACAGGATGTTTATGTTTGTTGATTCCTTTCGTTGTCAGATGGTCAGAGACGCTGACTGAGAATGGACGTGTTTTCTTTTGTTCTGTTCTACGCTAAATAAAGTCTGTAAATAATGCTCTTCTGCTCTTCTGCGGTGCAAGCTTTTGACTGTGCTTTCTGCTGAAAGAGGGTGCACCAGCCTAGGAATGATGCTAGGAATTTCCAAAGGCTTTGTGCCCCTAACTGTTGGATCTGCGTGACTACGGGAGGCCGATGGACGTCCAGAACTCCGGCTTGGGGGCCATGATGGACGTTATCTCCCTGGCAGTTTCCCAACATCTTTATGGTCCAGCTCTCACTTCCATACATCACTACTGGGAAAACCATGGCTTTAACTATATGGACCTTTGTTGGCAAGGTGATGTCTCTGCTTGGACCAGCATAGTGCAGTAGTCCAAACCAGAAGTAACTGAAGCACACGGCGCATAGCCAAATCAGCTCTCTCTAGTAGTTGGTCTGAAGCTTTAGAAAACGAAGTACCTGAAGCCGTCCCTGAGTTTGCAAAGGGTGATATTTTTATGCCGGTCTGTCTTTTGGTTGTTGAAGAATCATTTGGCCCCAGAATAGGCTGTACAGGCAATGGCTGATTTACACACATCGTGGTGACCTGGAAGTGGTCATAAAAGGGGGCAGAATGGGGGTGGGGCAGAGCAGGCTTATGCACACTCTACTGGCACACGTGGGAGTCAGGAGTGTAATCCCTGCACAAATCGGTCATTGCCTGTACTGCCATCATTTCTGTTGAGATGGTGAAGTTTTTATAAAGCAGCTCCTGCGTAATTTACTTTCAGCTGTACTATGCAAAATGAAAGGCATAGGGGAGAAGTAAAGGGGGGCATTCATTAACTATGTAACAGCAATGATAGACTATGGCTGTATAAAATGGTTGTGCACTGAAACAAATGCTTTCCGCATTGTACAGTTCCCTTGTGATTTATATGACTTGTACTAGTAGAATGAAAAAATGTATTAAATAAACATATATGTGTTTCACCTTTCAGGTTTTTGCCATTTTCAGGCCACAGAGTTGATAAGTATGTCCCATCAATCCAAACAGCAAGTAAATATGGTCAGTCGAGTTACGGGCTCAAACACTTCCGGGAAGAACACCCAGAGAAATGGATAACAAATAAGGTGAGTTATGTTGGGAAACCAAAGCAAAGTTACAGCTTTGTAGACTTCTTAAAAATATCAAAATCAATCAGATCCACTCCACTAAATCAATTTCTACTGAAATGACATAAAAGCTCACTGAATTGGGAAACTATACAGAGCTTTCATGAGAGTAAAATATGAACTGAAACTCCTCTGCTGTATATCGAAGAAAAAGAAAAAATGGAAATTGTTAAAAATAAGCTTTTACTTTTTAAAAAATCAGGTAAATATGAAGCTAAAGAAATCTTGCCCTAATTATTGAAATCTGATGCTTAAAAATTACACTACTACTCCTTAAGGCAATAAGGAACATAATAAGTGCAGCAATTGTACACAGTAATTAAGAACATCACAACACACACACACAAACACACTTATGCTGTTTTGGCATAATGAAATTAAAAATTTCACTTACCAATAATGTATTTTAAAAAGTATTATTCTTAGGGCTGCAATTTTGTAAGACTGGTAGTTTCCCTTTTCTGCACTGATGAGCATTCAAAGATGAGGGTGCTCAATGCTTTGCACCATTCTTGAGATTGTACCAAAAGGATTAACATTTCACTGCATTGAAATGAACAGGGAAGTCTAGCAAGAGAAGGACCTCAATGCGTGCACACACAGCATAAGTGATTACTGGATAAAAGTCCAGTTCCCCAAATTATATGCAACAATGTTACCCTGGTTTTTGTTGTGTGTTTTTGTATTTCTATTAAGAGTTTCAAACATATTTTGTTAATACATTAAAGAAAACAGGCATAGGGCAACCACAGTTGTTGGTAACGTTGCCATACTATTATATAAAGGATCAGTGTGATTAAGTCGACAAGAAGTTGGGGGTCAGATGAAGCGGAGAATTATGGTTGTGTTTCTTTCTGGCTGAGGTGAGCAAGGAAGAAGAGGTGGAGATATCAGGGGTTTTTTGTGTGTTGTTCTTGATTACATTCATGGTTAGAAGAACCCACCTCCTCAAATGGCAGCAAAGTTCAACACACACACCTGAAAAAATGGTGAACTCACACCTCTGTTTGGGGACCTAAATTTGCTTCCTTTCCCTGTGAGGATCACATAAAATAGGGTGACCTTTCCCCCCAACCCTGTTTGTATTGCAAAGAAGGAGAAAATAATGGTGGAATCTTTCAATAACAACAAGAGAAGAAAATAGTTTGTCTGTTACTTTCTCTTTCCTGACTAAACATAACTGGAAATGTATTGCTGTTTTCAGACATTTCCAGAACTGTCTGATTTGCTAAAATATCATTTCAGAATTTCCTGCTACAGGCCTCGATGTTTCTCAAAACTTTTAACATTGTATAAATAGCTGTTCAGTGGAAGGAATTCAATATGGGATAGGATGTCAAAAGTTTAAAAACGGAACTAATATAGATCATCAGTCACAAAGCATGAAATGGAAAGAAAACAATTGAACAATTGCTTCTCGGCTGCTTTTCTGAGTTCTTGTCAGTTTGGGGAAGCAAAAAAATTCTGATTTTATGTAAGCTCCCTGTAGACTCAAGTTAAAAGAGACGACATAGAAATTGCTCTGCACACTTGGGTTCTGCTACCTTGGCACATGCTTTTGTCTGTAGCATCCTGAGGTGGGGATTACAGCCTACTAGATACGCTAACAGTTTACAGTGTCAGATGATAAAATTCAAATAACTGCTGCCCAAGATACTGACCTTTTGACCCACTCTACTTCATAGCTCCATTAGTCTATAGCAGCAAAATACGTATTTGGGCTCCAGTTCTGCAGATCAAATCCCATAGAAATCAATGTGATTTAAGCAACCTTAATGTGAACTGAACTGCAGCTTTTGTTACCTAATTGATAGTGGCTTCATTCAGATGCCATGCTAAATCATGGTTTGATGCTATAGGAAAGAGCAGTGGTTACGCGCTCCCTCCCCACCATGCATATGCTGTACTTCAGTTGTAATTTGGCTTGAACAAACCATAGTTTGATGTTTCCCTGTTAAAACGGTTTTGTACTTGCCCTCCAAACTAACATCGCAAAACATGGTTTGAAGCTGAAGCTGTTTTGTAGTCTTGGTTTGCAGGGCATGTGTAACCCATGTTTTGTCAGTTTGACATAAAAGCAAACTATGCTTTGATCATATTAGGTAAAGGTAAAGGGACCCCGACAATTAGGTCCAGTCGTGACTGACTCTGGGGTTGCGGCACTCATCTTGCTTTATTGGCCGAGGGAGCCGGCGTACAGCTTCCGGGTCATGTGGCCAGCATGACTAAGCCGCTTCTGGCGAGCCAGAGCAGCACACGGAAACGCTGTTTACCTTCCCATCGGAGTGGTACCTATTTATCTACTTGCACTTTGACGTGCTTTCGAACTGCTAGGTTGGCAGGAGCTGGGACTGAGCAACGGGAGCTCACCCTGTCGCGGGGATTTGAACTGCCGACCTTCTGATCAGCAAGTCCTAGGCTCTGTGGTTTAACCCACAGCGCCACCCGGGTCCCTTTTTTGATCATATTAGGAAATAACTAATTGAAGAGGAGCTTGTGGGACCAGGAGAGAGGAAAGGGGCATGCGCGCACACAGACACAGGACTCATTCCTACAGTGTCAAACCATAATTTGAGAACCAACACAATAATAATTGTAACCTGAGCACACTTTGGTTCAGTTCAGACGTAACAGATACCATGGTTTCCTGCCATGCTGAGACTTGTACTTCCCCCTCTCCCTTATTTCCACCTACAATGAGAAAATTGAAAGCCACTTTTGCGCTTAAGCTAGCTGTGGTTCCCCATTTTGTCCAGACTCGGAGAACTGTGGTTTGTTTAACCCAGGAGCAGGGAACCTTTGGCCCTCTGGATGTTGCTGAACTACAACTCCCATCAGCTCCGGCAAGCATGGTCAGTGGCTAGGGAGGATGGGCAACACCTGGTAGGCCAAAAGTTCCCCAGACCTGTGGTTCTGACATAATGGGAAATTGTGATTAAGTTAAAAGCTACAGCTTTATATTTCTTTTTCAATTTTTTTATATAGCATTGTGAGTTTCTTTGTGAACCCAAGCAGAAATTTTAAATTAAAGAAGGACGTGGGCCTACTTTTTAGGATTGAAATGATCTACCAAATCCATGTTCACAACTTTGTCTATTGAACCAAAATGAACATAGAGCCACAATGTCTTTCAAAATGGAGGCAACGGCGGCTTTTATTTCTCTATCACCAGTTGAGTACCTGGTGCACATGCAGAGAGCAGCTAGCAGTACGACCATACTAGTGGTTGCTGCTAAGGTGGTGGCAGTTCTAGGTTCAGTATTTGTTGCCTAGTTTTGGCATAGTTCAGATGGAGGGGCATAGTACTGCTGTGCCCATGCAGCGAAGTTGATAGCAGATCACTGGCAAAGATCATATATTCATATTTCCGAGGCACTAGCAGAATTATTACATGGTAGATTACTAAAATCACTATCACTCAACTTAAAACTTAGATGAACCAACAACTTTATATATTTATATATCTGAAAGATTTAAGGTAAAATAATGTGCTTTGTTCAGACGTTACACTTGACGAAAGTATTTTCCTTGGTTCAAAGCTTCCAAATGACTAATACTGCCCTTACAGCTGCGAAGTTTCAGGATTCAGAAACCACCAGAAACCGCCATGAATTTAATCAACACTGATAGATCCTATGAAACTGGACAGACAAGCGATCAGATATACTAACTAATCTTTCAGTTGTCAGAACACTTGCACTCTCTCAATATTCACTGAAGCAGAAATTATAGCCTACAGCCTTTAATCTGAAGTGGAATTAGTTTTCGTATGTGTTTTAAGACATCTGGCTTTTAATGGCAGTAATTTTTGGTATGTCCTTGTTTTTGCAGACAAGGAAGTGGCATTCTTTGTAGAGCTTTCTGCTGTTTGCCTTATTATAGGTGACTTACAACACAGATGCGTGCCTCTTTCCTTATTTGCGCATGCATATTTGGCCCTAAATAGAATTTTATTATCTACAAAGCATAAAAATAGCCAGTACGCCAAAGAATTGATTTAGAGAACCTAAGCATATTGCATAGAACATAAAGTTGACCTTTACCGTCTGCAGCTTTTGAAATGGAGTGGGATGTGGAACACATCATAGGCTTAATGTGGCACAACGCTGTCTGCAGAAACTTGGGTGGGACTGTGACTGCCTGCCCATTGCACCCGATGATTGAATCTGCTGTCACCAGCATCCTGATAATAATGAACATTCAGCTTAACGACCGTGATTATGATTATCATAATTGATGTGTGAGTGCAGTGTGTGGGGATCATTACAGCTAAACTGTACGGCAGAGAAACATGGCTTAGTTATGGATAATTTTACTTTTGCACACTGATTGGGATAAAATATGCTTTTCAAGCTCAACAGTCCATCCTACTGCAATTTCAGGAAGAAGTCTGTATATGTGAATTGATGATCCAAGCATGCTGCAAAACAGCCAGTCTCGCTGTTTGTTTAAAATGGTTTCATTTCATTAATATTGGCAATTAATTAGGTATCAAGAAAGGGGAAACCTCTTCTGAGTTGCCAGTTGCATTAATCAGATACCAAGTTCCTTGCATAGGCTGAAAGGAAAAACATTTAGCTATGCACAACCGGTGCAATTCCATTGATAATGGCAAAGACATTTTACCTTTGTATTGTCAGTGCCAAACTAAAATAACATTTATCTGTTTTCCTAATGTCTTGGGAAAACTGGCGGAAAATATTATAAAGATAAAACCGCCAAGCATATAGAAGAACAAGCCTGGCTGAAGCAGAACCAGCATGGCTTCTGTGAGGGTAAGTCCTGTCTCAACAGGCTTTGGGAACTAACTGCTTTTAATGAAAGGACTGGTGCCATGCTGTTTTTGTAATTATTTGGATGGTTTTAGTAGATTGTTTATGCGTGTGTGTGTGTGTGTGTGTGTGTGTGTGTATGGTTTTAATTCTATCAGTGTTTAATTGTTTTTAATGATCCTCTGTGGATTAGGACCTGGTTAAGTAACGGGAAATAGAGAACAGGGATAAATGGACAATTCTCCCAATGGAGGGCTGCAGAAATGGAAGTTCCCCAAGGATCGGTATTGGGACCTGTGTGTTTCAACTTGTTCATAAGCAATTTAGAGTGAGGAGTGACGTGGCCAAGTTTGCAGATGGTCCTTAACTGTTCAGGGTTGTTAAAAAGGGATTGTGAAGAGATCCAAAGGGACTTCTCCAAACTGAGACATTGGGTGGTAAAATGGCAGATGCAATTCAGTATAAACAAGTATAAAGTGATGCAGGGTGGAATCTCAGTTTCACACACATATGCTCATGGGGCGTAAACTGGTGGTCACTTAGAAGGAACAAGACCTTGGGGTCACAGTGGCTGGCCTGATAAAGTTTCAGACCCAGTGTGCATCAGCTGTGAAGAATGCAGCTTCCATGGTAGGGATCATTGGGAAAGAAATGGAAAATCAAACTGCCAGTGTCATAATGCTGTTATACAAATCGGTGGTGCAACTGCATTTTGAATACTGTGTACAGTTTTTGTCACCTCACTGTAGAGTTGGAAAAATCACAGAAACAGGTGGTTGTAGGTTAAATCCTCGTATGGGAGAGCTGCATATGCCTGCATTGCAGGGGGTTGGACTAGATGATACTCAGGGTCTCTTCCAACTCTACAATTCTACAATTATTGTTCCCTGAGCCACTGAAAAGCATTTCAAGAGGGTTGGGAGACCCTTTGTATTGGAATGGGGTGTGGCACAGTGGATTTATAAAGCTGCAAGGGAGAATCAACAAACATCATACACATTTTATTACACTGCTTGGGGAAACCTTGAACATAGGGCAATTATTCATTCTGAAATAAAATAAGTACACACATGCCGATAAAAGCAGAAGTTCCTTTCACATGTGCAGCGGCACCTTTGGATTCCTGCCTGTGTGAACGGGCAACAAGAACCATGTAACAATACTCCTTTGAAGGTGGCTCAGAGAAAATAATTCAGAAGGAATGATTTCAAGTAGTGACTAAAAAAATTTTGAGCCATTCATTGAAATTATTTGCATAAGAAAAGGCACTGTCAGCACTTTCTAATGTATTTGAATAGGGATTGTCAAGCAACCAGTTCTATATTTTATAAAACCTTATTTTTAGTTCTATAATTTCTCAGTGGGAAAATGCCATGCTTTGATAATGTTATTGGACTTTGAAGAATAAATATAGTCTGAAGAGAAAAATCAGATGGCACTTATTAAACTGTCTAACTAGCAATCCTGTGTCGTTCGTCTGTTGCATGATAAATGTCTTGTGTTACCTATCTTCTATGTTTAATCAGGCAAATAGCTTGTTTCAGCAGGGGAAGAAAATCTACCTTTTAATAACTGCTAAGTTAAGTCAAAGAGTCTGCAGATTTTCCACACAATTCTTTGCTGAGATTAGAGGATAGCAGAGTTTATGTATAGTTAACAAGACTGATGCTCGGTTAACAAACAAGATTTTTTTTGGAGACCTCCCAAAAAAGAGAGACGGCAAACTCTTTCTCACCTCTTCCCAAAGTTATTCAGATTTGTTTTGGGTGCTGCTGGTTGCACTAAAATGTGCTAAAGCTTGTTGTCATCTGTGAACAATCCGGATACAAGTTAGCGAGAAAGAGGAAAACCTATAGTGGCTTAGGGGGAAAATGCGGTTTTAGCCAGCAAAGCTTTGACCTATCCTTCTAGCGATGGTCTCCAGCCAGTTTTGCCCCAGGGTAGCTGCCCATGAACTACTATGCAGTTGTGCTTGTTGTAGGTAGAGAGATATCCGTCACTATTTCTTTGAATGCTACGAAAAGTGCACTGTGCTAAAATTAATTTGATCTAATAGCTTCAAATATGTGATTGTCAGTGAATGAAGGATTTGTAATTTACAGCTTACAGAAGTAGCAAGATGCAATATAAAAGCGATATACAAAAAGAACAGGTGCCAGCAAAGACCAGCGATGAAACATTTTTGAAATAACCACAGTAAGAGGCACCATGAACTATAATAAAAACAAAAGGCAGAATAAAAACAAAGTAAAAACACAAAGAGGGAGATCATAAATAATTATGGCTGGCAAGCATTAACATCTATCTGCTGGAGACCAATGTCATCCTAAACAGGAAGGTTTTAATGCTGAGTCAGAAGGCCAGCAAGGAGGGACAAGATGAACCCTCCCCAGTGAAGAAGGTCCACATTCTGGGCCCAGCAATAGAGAAGAGAGACATGACTGGGTGTCTTGTGGTCTGGATTGCAGTGCTAGTAGCAGTTACTACTGTTGTGTACTCTAAATAATAGGTAGAAAATTGCAATTACGTATATTCTTTAACCCTGCTGATTAAAGGCAGGTTCACTGAAGTGGGTGGTGCTTCCAAGATATGCAGAAAGGGTAGCTCATCACCAAGGCTGAGTTAAGAATAGCTCCCAGACTTCAACTTAGATGGTACCTTTTAGGTTCATGCTCCACAAAAAGCCAGACAAGTGATCAAATTTGAACAGTCAGAATAAAGTACCCAAATTTCTGTCAAGTCTTTGTGACTTTCCAGAAAGCAAAGGCGTGCAAAATCGAGTCAGTTAATGAACGTTTGTATCTGTGAAGATGGCTTTGTGCTACGTGAGAAAGGATTATCCTAGCATAAATTGCTTGCCCCGCTCTGTGAAAAATACTACATTTTTCCAGGACTGTAGATTATATTTTTGTCATTTTACGCAGAGCAGGACAAGTAAAGTGAAGCTTTGTGATATATTAATAAGGAACGTGTGTGGGGGGTGTGTGTGGGTGTGTGGGTGTGTGTACTGTAATGGAATAATGATGTCCTGAGTATTATACCTGCCCTGCATGCCACTGTATAACCTGCTGTTCTGTTGGTACAATCTAGTTGGTGACAGAGCTTGGGACCTGGAGAAGTAGAGAACAAGTCAATCAAACAATACAAGACCATGCATATTAAAACAGACTTGGTGCCCTGATGTGAAGCTGCTTGATTGAGCAGCGCAGTGTCAACCATGTCTTTCTTCTAATGCTAAAAGTAATGTACATAGACAGAGTGACAATCAGAGTACAGCCTCCCATCAGCTGTAATTAATCTTTTCGTTAACAGAAAGACTAGAAAGCCTCTCATCAGCCACTTCTGAAGTCGGAGAGACCCTGCTTTTTGATGTTTGTATTCTGAGTAAAATTGTCCCCACCAGTTCTAACAAATTGAAACACCAGGCTAATTATGGCAGCTAATGAAGTGTGTGGAATGGTCACAGCTTGTCGTGAAACTGTTCCTTCAGCTCAGATTAGAGTTTCATCAATCACTTTTTTAAACTGATCCAGAATTGCTTCTGCCCGGTGCTTGGCATTTTTAATGCTGTTTCTGTAATTGGTTTTTTCCCCAAAGCTTAGGCTGTTTTTTGAAATATTACATTCTTAAGATAGAACACGCAAATGCAGACTCCAGTCTGTGTGGATATGTGTGTTTGTGTGTGTGTGCGCGCGTTCATTATTGCTTCTATCAGCTGATCAAGTGGTAAGAAGCTAATAAAAGGAGCACAACTGTAAAATTTGATATACTGCTTTTAATCCCGCTAAAGGTAGCAATAAAGCATATACACATATATGGATATGAATCGTTATTACTGGGGTTTGATGTGTACTGGCATAATCACATGAGATACAGTGTGTGCGGATGGATGTCTTAAATCTCACCAGAGGTTTTAAATTAAATGAATGAATCGGATTGTATATCATTCAGCAAAATTGGGTGTAATTTGTTGTTTCTGCAAATGTCAAACCTCCCGGCAATGGAAGTTCAAAATATATTAGTAGTCCAAGAATAGAAACGTTTCAGCTTGAAACCCAAGCCCTTGGGATCGCATTGGGAATTTTCACTGTGCCTCTTATTTCCTTAAGGTAGAAAGGTGCACAATTGTTAAAATCCCAAGTTCTTGCTCATTTACAGGCTCTACTGGTATTCTGCTATATGATGATTCTTTTGAAGTTCTACATGAGTATTGACAAATACACTGTCAAATTCATTCCTTTAAAGTATTGTTTAAATAACACAGGGCTGGAACTAAATATATTTCCCTCTTTCCTCTGCTTGTTACTTTGCATGTCAAGAACTATCTCTTGTTTCATGGATTTCAGGACGTGTTAGCACATTTGCAGTATTTTGATTCTGTTATTCTAAATTCCGCTTCCCCCTCCTCCTTTGCCCTTATTTTCCCATGCCCTTATTTTCCTGTTCGCTGTGGTACCCTCTTGATTTTGTCAATGATTATACTGCATTGGTGACATCACAGAGAGTTTCGTGGGATTCAACTAACGATTTGAACTAATAACAAAGTGTATTGCTTGTTATACACCCTTTGTTTAGTTCTGCTAGTTGTATGATAGTGGAATGTGTATGATTGAAGGATTTAAAAATACCTGCATATTTATATTGCATTTCTTCACTTTTGAGGAAATAAGTTTAAATGAAATATATTTTATTTGTGCACAGAATATATTAAGCATAATCCCACTTCAGGTAGACTTGTTTTTTCATAAAAATATTTATTAGTCATTTGCAAATGTTCATATTTGACAAATGACGTTTATTAATCGTGAATGAATGAAGATGAAGCTTTTGACCATCTATTCCCTTTATAAGGAATACTTTTGGAAATTGCCCTGCACTAAACTAAGGCCTGAATTACAATAGCCAATAAGTTCCAAATACCAATCCAACAATTTCATCTGCACGTTTGTTTTTTAGCTCTGATTCAGTAAAGTTCAAGGGTATCCAAGTATGAAATAGCTTGTGAGGAAATTCACATCACTGTCTTAATTTAATTTAGCTGTAATAAAGACTGCATTAGTTCCAAAAATAGAATATTATCTTTGGCAATTTTGGTTCAAATATAGATATTAGATATGTCCAAAACAAAATAAGGCAGCTAGTGCCATTTCCTCTGGTGTATGATATAAGAGAAATGGGCGAAATGCAATGTTTTGAAACTTATGGCCACATTTTCACGGAAATGTATACCCCACCCCATTTTACAGGCTCTTGGAAAGTAACACTAAATATAACATATTATAATATCCTACCAACGCAAAACAAAATTCATTCAGACATCTCTTCATCCACTGTAACCTTAACTCTTGCCCTGCCAAACCTAACATAAATAGGTAGGCTTGTGCTTAGGTTGTGGAAGACAGGAGTACCTGGCATGCTCTGGTCCAAGGCGTCACAAAGAGTTGGATACGACTAAACAACAACAAGTGCTTAGGTTAGGATGGAAGAATCACTAAGGAAGAGGTGTTGTACAACTATGACCAGTGCTTTTTTTCTAAAAATATGTTTAGGGGTACTCTCATTTTCCTACTGCCCCTCAATGAGGTTAAACTTAGATTCACAAAATGTTTAGGGGTATGTGTACCCCTGCATCCCCCGAGAAAAAAAGCACTATGACCCAAGAATGGCTCTCTCTACATCCTTGGCAGCTGATTCAAAAATAGAGATTTCATTGTTTAGGAAGTTGATCACATAATGGGGAGGGGTGGCTGTTTCTAAGGTACATTGGACCTATGCAGATTAGAAGATGGATACATAGGGATATTGGTCCATTATTCAGATAAGACAGTTCACACATATAGCCATCAGTCAGAGTTGGGTAACCAAGCAGTGATAAATCAAGTGATGCATGTGTGAACCAGCTCTACATTTACTGTGTTGGACACTTTCTATTATTACTGAATAAAGCTGAGTGCAATCTATCTTACTCTTTTTTAATCAAGCAACTGTATGTTATAAAAAATTGGCAATGCCAGAAATTGCTCCAGAATTTTTTTGGGAGGAGCAGGGTAGATTTGGGTTGCAATCCTATACACGCTTGCATAGGAATACACCCCATTGAATTCAATAGGACTTTACTTCTGAATGCTTTACCTTGCGCATCGCAATCTTCCCAAACAGAAACAAGTCGATGTTTCATATTGTGAAAAAGGTAAATTTCACGCTAGAGATAATTAGGAAAGGAATTGAAGATAAAACTGCCAATTATACAAATCTGTGGTGGTGGTGCAGTTGGAGTAATATGTATAGTTCTGGTTGCCTCACCTCCAAAAAAAGATTTACAGTTGGAAATGGTTCAGGAAAGAGTAACCAAATTGATCAAGGGGGTGGAGCAACTATGGAGGAAAGGTTACAACATTTAGGCTTTTTAAGCTTAATTAAGGAAAAGGCCGAAGAATTGATGTTTTTGAATTATGGTGCTGGAGGAGACTCTTGAGAGTCCCATGGATTGCAAGAAGATCAAACGTATCCATTCTGAAGGAGATCAGCCCTGAGTGCTCACTGGAAGGGCAGATCGTGAAGCTGAGGCTCCAATACTTTGGCCACCTCATGAGAAGAGAAGACTCCCTGGAAGAGACCCTGATGTTGGGAAAGATGGAGGGCACAAGGAGAAGGGGGCGGCAGAGGACAGGATGGTTGGATAGTGTTCTCGAAGCTACCAGCATGAGTTTGACCAAACTGCGGGAGGCAGTGGAAGACAGGAGTGCCTGGCGTGCTCTGGTCCATGGGGTCACGAAGAGTCAGACACGACTAAACAACAAAGGAAAATGCAAGTAAGAAGCAATAAAATTATGCATGGGATTGAGGAAGAGGGTAGGGGAAAGTTTTTCTCCCTCTCTCCCAACACTGGAATTCTTGGACATCCAGCGAAGCTGAATGCTGGAAGACTCAGAACAGACAAAAGAAAGCACTTCTTGTTAAACTATGGAATTCACTGCTTCCAAAAGTAGTGATGGCCACCAACTAGGATGGCTTTAAAAGAGGATTAGACAAATTCATGGATAAGACTATCATGGATTATTAACTATGGTGAGCATCTTCTGTCTCCACTCTTTGGGGTGCACACTTCTGAATAACTGTTGCTGGAAACCACAGCAGGAGAGAGTACTGCCATGCTAAGCTCCTGCTTGCATGCTTCCCATAGGCATCTGGTTGGCCACTGTGAGAATAGGAAGTTGGACTGGATGGGCATTGATCCAGCAGAAGGCTCTTAGGTTCTTAAGATGGCTTGATCACGTGTGTGTGTGTGTAGAAGCAAGCCTCCAGGATTCCACTTGGAGTTATGCCCCAAAATGACTGTTATATGGTAGAAGTGGACTTTCTCCCGTTAGTTTCCAGACTTGTCACAAATCCATGATGGAGAAAGCTGCAAGGTTTGACTGTTCTGCGTGTTGAGCCTCTCTGAGATCATGTAATAAATAACACGCTGCTTGCTTTCATTTGACTCACCTGGGATTTGTTCTCTGCTCTACTGTTCTGTACTTCACAACCTCTAACCCCCTGTGGACCTCCTATTGACAGTCTGTTTCAAGCTGTCCCAGTTGTGTGCAGGTGTGTACTATAGTGTTAGAGTGTTGGATTATGACCCGGGAGACCAGGGTTTGAATCCCCACTCAGCCATGAAGCTTACTGACCTTGGGTCAGTCACCATCCCTTAGCCTGCCCTACCTCACAGGGTCGTTGTGAGGATGACATTTAGGGAGGAGAACCATGTACACCACCTTGAGCTCCTTGGGAGAAAAGGGAGGCATGTAAATGTAATGATAAATGAATGCTTCCTTTGAAAGAGGACAGAAACTGGCGGCTTTTTAAAAGAGAGGAATTAAGCCCATCATGGCTGCTATTTTGATTGTTCCACCTCTGCCGTGCTTGTTGTGGCAGCTTCTGGTTTATATATGTATGGCTGGCAATTATTTGGATGTGCTTCTCCTTACCTCCCTGGTCATCCTGTGAGCATCAGAAGCAAGTGCCATCAGAACTAGTACTTGTAAAAGCTGCAACAACAGTTATCCCGGGGAGAATTTTATGCCAACATTGCTCTATTTTAAAATCTGGATCTCATCCCCTTCTGCATTGCAAGTGTGCATATGACCAATGCAGCAGAGGATGGTTTTCATGTGCATTGTGTGGGTTTGATGTGTATCTGAAGCTGAACCAGCCCCTTCTCCCCAAAATGCTTGTAGAGGTGAGCTCGAAGGTAAGCTTTACTGTTTCTCTTTGGGACATCTCAAGGGACAGACTAACAATGCTCTAAGAGTCTTAATTTGGACCACTTGTAAAGAGACAATCAGATAAGTAATTATTCAAACTCAGAAGCAGTAATTACAAGTCTTTCATAATTTCTCACAAGACTGTTTGATTCCAGTTCCTCGATTTACAACACTTAGAGAAGTATGTATAATATACTATTTCTTAAGAGGCTTGGCCAAAATTTAAGTAAAATTATAATGAAATGTTTGTTGCATATATTAAGCTGCAATTAATATGTTTTCTGCCTCTGTCTGAAAGATAAGATATTAAAATAATGTTGTTAGCGGGCTTCCCACTGTGCGAATAATTTCCTGATATTTGTACAGCATATTATCATATGCTCTCTGTCAATAACCAAATAGACTATCAAACAGAGAAAATAGTATGATGAAAGTATCATGCAGAAGGACATAACATTGTTTCATGATGACTAGCCAGTATCATTTTGTATTTTAAAAATGAATGATAAGTTGATTCAAAGCATACTTATAAAGTCATTAAAGCAAGTTGAAAATTGCCCTCCATTTTAGTCAGCTAGCCTTTTTAAGTCAGAGGGGTTGTTGTTTTAAATCAGCTTTGCTTGCATTTTAAGGAGGCAATTAGCCATTGGGTTTGACATATTGGCCTGGTTACCATGTAATGCTAAGTCAAACCATGGCCAAGTGTGGACACACACAATAAAATCACAGGAGCTTCACTCTTCTCTAGATCTTGCTGCTGCTGTGCTACCTAGAGTTAAGCCATGGCTTGGCTTAATGCCACATCTGAACGCATGCTCATAGTTTGCCCTGCTACATAAACTGCAGCCGCGGTTTCTTTTTGTTTTACAGTTCACACTTAGCCATGGTTTATTTCATATGGTTTGGCATAGCATCATGTACAGACTATTCAGAGGCAACCCTCAAGTTCAGATGAAATACATTAAATCCCTATGCAGAAAAAACTTTTCCCAAGATTGCATTTAGCTAAGGTACTCATCTGCAAACGAATTGGTAGACTATGTTATAACTATGTGAGTGTTTCTTATAACTGGACAAGACATTGGTTACTAGTAATAATAATAATAATAATAATAATAAATTTTATTTATATCCCGCCCTCCCCAGCCGAAGCCGGGCTCAGGGCGGCTAACAACAATAAAACAGTACAAAAGTACAACATAAACAACATTCTAAAATCATTCATTATAAAAATTAATTAATTCAAGCCACTAGCAACCATTGGGCCAGAGCTCTGCGAAGATTGCCGAGGGAGGGAGTCAGGCTGTGCCCTGGCCAAAGGCCTGGTGGAACAACTCTGTCTTGCAGGCCCTGCGGAAGGATGTCAAGTCCCGCAGGGCCCTGGTCTCTTGTGACAGAGTGTTCCACCAGATCGGAGCCACAGCCGAAAAAGCCCTGGCTCTAGTTGAGGCCAGCCTAACTTCTCTGTGGCCTGGGACCTTCAAGATGTTTTTATTTGAAGACCGTAGGTTTCTCTGTGGGGCATACCAGGAGAGGCGGTCCCGTAGGTACGAGGGTCCTAGGCCGTATAGGGCTTTAAAGGTTAAAACCAGCACCTTAAACCTGATCCTGTACTCCACCGGGAGCCAGTGCAGCTGGTATAGCACCGGGTGAATGTGATCTCGCAGCGAAGACCTCGTAAGGAGTCTCGCTGCAGCATTCTGCACCTGCTGGAGTTTCTGGGTCAGTCTCAAGGGCAGCCCCACGTAGAGCGAGTTACAATAATCCAGTCTGGAGGTGACCGTCGCATGGATCACAGTGGCTAGGTCAGGGCGAGAGAGGTAAGGAGCCAACTGCTTAGCTTGGCGGAGATGGAAAAATGCCGCCTTTGTTATAGCTGCAATCTGCGCCTCCATGGAAAGGGAGGTGTCGAAGATTACACCCAAACTCTTAACGGACGGTGCTGGCACTAATTGCGCCCCCGCAAGAGATGGGAGTTGCCCCCCCAATCCCATATCGCCCCGTCCCAGCCACAGGACCTCTGTCTTCGAAGGATTTAGCTTCAACCGGCTCCCACGTAACCATCCAGCCACAGCTTCCAAACATCTGGTCAGTGTGTCTGGGGCCGAGTCAGGATGGCCATCCATCAACAGATAGAGTTGGGTGTCATCGGCATACTGATGACAACCCAGCCCAAAACTCCGAACAAGCTGGGCGAGGGGGCGCATAAAGATGTTGAAAAGCATCGGGGAGAGTATCGCACCCTGAGGTACTCCACACACCAAGGAGTGGCGCGATGACAATTCCCCCCCAAGTGCCACCCTCTGTCCCTGACCAGAGAGAAACAAGCGCAGCCATTGAAGGACTGTGCCCTGGATCCCCACGTCGGCAAGGCGGTGGTCCAGAAGTTCGTGATCGACCATGTCGAAAGCTGCTGATAGATCTAGAAGAATCAGCAGCCCCGACCCGCCTCGATCCAGCTGTCTACGAAGGTCATCTGTTAGGGCGACCAGAGCCGTCTCGGTCCCATGACCAGCGCGGAAGCCGGACTGGAATGGATCCAGAGCCGATGTTTCATCCAGAAACCCACCAAGCTGTTCAGCAACCGCTCTCTCAATCACCTTACCCAGGAACGGAAGATTCGAAACCGGGCGGTAATTGGATAGATCTAAAGGATCTAATGATGTTTTCTTTAAGAGCGGGCGCACCACTGCCTCCTTCAGTTCCCCTGGGAATGTCCCCGTGCCAAGGGACAAATTGATGATATCCCCCAGGAGGGCCCGCACCTCGTCTGGACACGCTCTAATCAGCCAAGACGGGCACGGGTCGAGAGGACAGGTGGTGGGCTTTCCAGCTCGGAGGAGTCTGTCCACATCGGCTGGGGATATCTGGTCGAAGTGGTCCAATACTGGACCCGAGGACAGTCGAGGGGCCTCCAGTTCCTTTATTGTATCCAAATTGGCAGGGAGGTCATGGCGGAGCGACAAGACCTTCTCCGCAAAAAAGCTCGCAAATGCCTCACAGCCGTGTGTCAATTTGTTATTTAAATTTGGCTGTCCCTCAAGGGACGTTAAAGACCTGATTATACTAAATAATTGCGCTGGGCGAGAGCTAGCGGATGCAATGGAGGCCGAGAAGTATGACTTCTTAGTAGCCTTCACCGCCATCTCGTAGGTTTTCATAAAAGCCCTATAAGATGTTCTTGAGGCTCCGTCACGGGCACCCCGCCATACTCGCTCTAGCCGTCTGAGGTCCCGCTTCATTTTCCGGAGCTCCTCGGTAAACCAGGGAGCCCGGTTTCTGCGGGGTTGCAGAGGGCGCTTAGGTGCGATCTCATCGATGGCTGCCAGGAGCTGGGCATAGTAGGTGTTTCCATTCATGAATCTATGTTCTATTTGGCAGTTTGCAGAATGATAAGAACAATCCTTTCTTTGGTTGGTTGGTTGGTAAGGACTTCACTTGGTGATGGCTACTATAATAACAATGGGAGGCCTTTTACCACCTCCAAATACTTAGGTTACACAGATTCCCATCTATAAAGCAATTAAGTTGAACTACTTGATTTAAAATAGTGTATTCTCATTGACTTCAGTGAGGCTAAAATAAATCTCAGTCTTGCTGCTAAAAATCACTAAATCACTAAAATCACTGTCCAATATAAGGAAATCCTTATCCAAACATTCTAAATATATGGAGTAAAGGTCAAAGCAGCAAGGAAGTGGTATATTTCCAAGATAGCATGTTAAGTAATCTCCCCCCCCCAAAAAAAAAATAGATCATGGAATTAGTAATTCGTGTTAACAAATGGAAAGTGGTTACAGTGCCCCTAGGCAGTTGAAATCTCAGGGGCCGTCTTGCAAATTATCCCCTAATACGTTTTTTATTTTAGTGGGATAACATTGAACTAAGAAAACTTGATTGTAATTTTCTTTTAAGATTAAATCAATATTAATTTTATATTTTATTGTGGGGCCCCTAAAAGGCTTCAGGCTCATAGACCTTTGCCTATTCTGCCTGTTTGGTAATCTGGCACTTGAGTGGTTGTGTCTCATATGGTATCAGAGACTGTTACCTCAATCCACATGCCCATTTGTTCTCAAGTGTGCACATAGATATCTTGCTCACATATGATAGAGGAAATTAATTCCTTTATGTGTGCAGATCACAGTTGCTTCAGTGAGGGAGCATTTGCAAGCAGAGAGTTTTTCAGCTCGCATCAGAGTTTATATGGCTGTAAAGTAATTGTGAATCTAACTATAGTTTTCATAAAAACAAGGCTACTTTTCAGGGAACAAAATGCACCATGAAAATTCCAAGCAAGGAAACCAGGTGGCTGGCAGGATTGTAGTGCAACATTGCAGGTGGTTTACCAGTGATTTGTGGGTGTTTGTTGACACCAAACCCACAACTGACAGTGTTTGCCTGCTCTGTAAAAAATAAACACCCAACATTCTGGATTATTATTTTAATGGGGTTATACATAAGAATTAGATTCCTTTGGCCACAGGAAGTAATTGTTAGTCATGATTAATATCCCATCTAATCTCTCTCAATAGTTTTTGTGAGCAATGCTACTTAAGGTGTCTAAATGTACTAGTGGGAATTGAAAATTATAGTGTAGGCCTCTTTCACTAGCTGAAATATTTTAAACCTTATTTCACTGAGGCCAGGAGTGGTGTCAATGTACTTTGTGTGAAAAGTGCAATAGAAGCATTAGTATTTGACAGCCCTTGTTGAAATAAGTGAAATTAATGGAGCTCTTTTCATATACGACAAGGCCATGGCACCCCTTTCATGCTGCTTACAGACAGAGAAAAGTCAATACTTTTTTATTACTTGACGCTGACCTACATTCTGCACTACAAGTGCCAGGCCCACTAATTGGTTTCAGTTGTGAGGAAAGTTTGCCCCAAAGAAACATTGGAGCAGATAAATCAATCTTTTTAGGGTAGCTTAGTGGTTTTGAGCACTTGAAATGACATTTGTGTTGTATTGACAGAAGGGGCTGTTATACTCATTTTGTCATGTCAGAAGCCCTTGTACTAGTTGGAAGTGTTAACCAGTACTAATATATTTAGGCGGGAAGCCCCTCTTTGCTGGATCAACATTTTGCCCTAATAGCAGATTGCCGTGTTTGCTTCTCTCCCTCTCTCTGTTAAATAGCACTGCATGGCCATTAAAAGGTCACAGAATGTCTTGCGGCTTCTCAGTTCAAAGCTCTAATTTTGCCATTACAGGCATTAGGATTGCAGGGAAAACTTGGGCGAGGACCCCTAGAGTTAAATGGAGGGAGCCATATTTGTACCATTGATTTGTAAACAGAACTTCCTACTGTGTCTTTCTCAAATATCTGTGCCATGAAGTGCTCCCGGGTGGTTTATTCAAAATAAAAACGTCGTTAGGATAGCAATGGATCCTCTCTTAAAAGAACACACATTTTCCTATTAGCATCTAAGAATATGGCAGGCGAGTGGAAAAAGAAATCTACCAATTGCATGGTTTTAAATAACAGCGTCCCAATGATAAATGTATAATTATTTCACGGATAAAGTAAGGATTGTACGAACTTTGATTTGAAGTGACATTCATCATTCCCCCACCCCCTGCAAGCTTGAAGTTTGTTATTTTAGACTTACAGGATTTAACTGGGCCTGTAAGACAGAGCTATTCCGCCTGGCCTTTAATTTGAATTCAGTCTGATTTTTTATTTCCCTTCCCTTCCACCCCCCTTCCCTTTTATGAAGATTACCCACTCTGAGACCCCACAGCTAATTCTCCCCTGGCCTCCTTGCTGACCCAAGTAGGACAAATTCAGCCAGCTAGCCCTGGTGACTATCTAATGTTTATTGGATGGATTTCCCCCAAATTTATTTTTGAACTTTGAATTTTATTGTTACTCATGCTTTTATACGGTATTTTATGCTGCTTCTATGTTGCATTACAATTAAGTGTTTTAAATTTGTTGTTAGCCGCCCTGAGACCGGTTTTCTGAACCGGGAAGGGCAGGTAAAAATTATTATTATTTATTATTAAAACTGAGAATCCTGTCTAAAGCTGGATTTAGACACGTCAAAGAAGTGTTTCAGTTTAAATCGTAAATTTAAACCGGGAAAACAGGTAAGAGAAAAACAGGACTCCACATAGCCATCTGGTGGTATAATGTTATATCACACATACAACACATAAATCGCTTTTTCTTTACCAGTCTGCTGTCTTGCTGGGTTAGCAAGAAAGCTTGCTACTGTTCCTCACTAAAAGGAGTGTGGCAAAGTGACATTATGACAAAATTCATCACTAGAAAACTAGTCTGTACAATTTATGCAAACTCTCCTTAATCACTTTATAAAATCATTATTTATCTCACAAGATTTATATACCACTTGATTGTAATAAAACCCCAAAGCACTTTACAAAAAAGTAACATAGACTAAAGGTACTAAAAAGCTATATATTGTTACAAGTGGCCCTTTAGTTAGGAGGTATTGCCTTCTATCTAATGTTTTGCTTCTCTTTTCTCTTAAAGTATATGGCACTTACATTATTATGCTGTTTCTCACAATGATACATGAATTGATTGTAACTGACTGGTTTTTCTTTAAATAGATTGCTAAGCCCTGTTCCCACACAAATATGACATCATATTTTTTAAAAAAATACGTTAAATGTCTTCAGTTCATGTATATGCAGCTTTTGTGTGTATAAATCACCTGCTCATTCAATATGTGTACCATTTGCTAAATTTTGACACAAATTTAATGAAATAATGCATGTACAAAAGTTCATTTTTCAAAAACATGGGTCCTGCTGTTAAACCCATCTATGCATGCATCCACTCAATTGCAAACCTCAGATATTATTGAAATAGATATTATATATTGAAGTCCCCAGTTTAAATCAAGATATATGCACATACCTGTATAGGCCCTGGTTCAGAGAACTCTTTGAGCTGCAGAAATGCTACATACACATGGCTGTACTGGCTGATAACTGGTGCCCAATGACCAACCTTTTGCAAAGGTAATCACATGACAAGACATATTGCTTAATCTATAGGTTATATATGCATTTTCCAGATTGCTGGATACAACCAGTCTCTCGTGCAATAGGCTTTTCAGCATTCAGCTGGGGCTATGCACATATAAAAGGGACGTGGGTGGCGCTGTGGGTTAAACCACAGAGCCTAGGACTTGCTGATCAGAAGGTCGGCGGTTCGAATCCCCATGACGGGGTGAGCTCCCGTTACTCGGTCCCTGCTCCTGCCAACCTAGCAGTTCGAAAGCACGTCAAAGTTCAAGTAGATAAATAGGTACCATTCTGGCAGGAAGGTAAACAGCGTTTCCGTGCGCTGCTCTGGTTCGCCAGAAGCAGCTTAGTCATGCTGGCCACATGACCCGGAAGCTGTACGCCGGCTCCCTCGGCTGGTAAAGCGAGATGAGCGCCACAACCCCAGAGTCAGCCATGACTGGACCTAACAGTCAGGGGTCCCTTTACCCTTTACCTTTATGCACATATATAGCCTTAAATCTTAATTGCACTGATCATCTCTTTAACAGGAAGACAGGAGAGCAATTTGGGAGGTGCTAAATCCAGCCTCCGCCTACTCCTCCCAAACAGTGAGTCAGTGTGACTATTGGCATACACCTGTCTCAAGAGACAATGGAAGAGTGCATCATTGGGGATAAGGACAAACTGTTGGAGAGTTACAGCAGTGTCAATGGAAAGGTTGCTGGTAATGGTGGAGCCCAAAATTGTCTACCTGGTCACCAATGCTGATATGTGGAGTGCTGGTGACTCCTGACCCAAGGTGTTGGTATTTGCCAGGCTGATGGTGAGGCTGAACTCAGGCAGGCTTGGGCAGAATGGTTGATGGGTCACTATAGAGCTTCCTTGGAGTCAAGGCTGCATCATCTGCAAACAACATCTTACAAATAAAAAAGCCATCACATTTTTGTCTTGGCATGGAGACATGCCAGGTTGAATAGACCACTGTCATTCCTTGAATGAACATACACACACTGTCTTTCATCAAGCTGAAGGCATATGAGAGCAGCAGGGAGGAGAATGTGCCAAAAAGAGAGTTGGGGGGAGAACAGCTTCCTTAAAAAGCAAGTGAATTTTCGCTGCTGGATCTGGCTGGAGAACTGTTAATGCAGCAGTTGTTTGCATTCATGATTCCCCATCCAAAATTGGAATATTCAATCATAAACCTGCCTTCATGAATTGAGGTCACCTACCTGGATTGGAGCATCAGATTGTATTTCTTGGACTGGGCCAATAGTCTATAAACTGTTGTTCCCTGTCATCATTTCCTTTGCTGCATTCTTTTGAATTGTGTGTATGGGATAATTAGCCTACATGGCAGTCAAATTATCAAAGCATTGAAAAAGTCCCTAGGTCTAGTTAAATCTTGTCAGTATAGACTATAATCCCTTGGAAGATAATGGGATCAGAAAATGAAAATGCTTAAAAAATGGATTCAGAATTTTATCATTCAGCTTTGGTTTTCTTTGGGCATGTTTATTCAGGCTGTAATTTATTAGGCCTTCTATTATATCAATATTTTAAATAGCACAGGCAAATGCATTCCTGGATATAATACAGGTACACCACAGTATAAGGAGGAAACTTTCTCTCATCGTCTCTTGCCATTAGGCTTACCTCAAGGAAAAGCTTGAGAGTCCAAGGTTGTGGGAAATCCTGAACGCTTTTGCACAGTCTGGTGAGACTTTATCTCATATGCTACTGATTCAGAAATACCAACTTCCTTGTCACCCCATTTTTAGAAATATGGTTGTCTTGGGGGGGGGAATGATATGATGAACGTTTTGCAATAATGTGACATTTTGAAATAGCTGCACTCTGTTTTTTTCTTTTGATGATTTTCCGTTTATGTACTTTCTAATTTTTTTCCAACAAATTTGAAACTGAAAAAAAGAAAAGAAAAAGGTTAGAGCTTTAGACTAGTGGATGACTTTTTTTCTGGGATAAATCAAGAAAGGTATGCTGAGTGACTTTATTGTCAGATTGCATTGTATGTCCTAGGGTTTTACATTTCATTTCAACAGAGAACACTGCAGATACTTACTAACCATGGGAAAATAGTATGGTGGGTTCATGTCATGTTACAAACTATGCATGTCGTTTAATTAATATCACCAACTGAAATATTAAGTGGGCCTAGGCCTGAGTATGCTGTTGTGAAAGCTATTATTGCTGACATTGCTAGCGCTATTGGCACTGACTCTTCTTCAGGGCTTGCCCAAAATAGTTTGCTTCTTGAGGCAGAGAATAAATGGTGCACCTTCCCAAGTCAAAGTGCATAGTATCCAAAGCTGATCAAGTTATTTTGGCATACGAGGCAGAAAAGTCTACAAGCACCTCTCCTCCTTCATGGCAGTAAAAATAATAATAAAATAATAACAATTTACTTCCCTTGCATGAATTGTAGAGTTGGTAATCTAGTCCAGTGGTAGAAGAGGCCACATCACACAGCCTTAGGGGTGAGGAGCAAACCACTGACTCTGCTGGCTAGGGTTGATGAAAACTGGAGTCCAACAACATCTAGACCAATGTTTCCAAACTTGGGTCTCCAGCTGTTTTTGGACTACAGTTCCCATCATCCCTGACCACTAGTGCTGCTAGCTTGGGATGATGGGAGTAGCCCAAAAACAGCTGGAGACCCAAGTTTGGAAAACCCTGATCTAGAGGACCACAGGTTTCCCACTCTGCTCTACCTAATGGTAGGGCCAGCCCTGTTAGAATTCCTTCTTTTCCTGCTACTGATCACTACTGCCACTACAGTTAAGAAAAAGAACGAAAGGAACAGAACAGTGTCACCATTCAGAAGAACAGTAGGAATATATAATCAGCAACTTCTGGCCCCATGATCCGATCCAGTTGTTTAAATACACAGCTGTGAGTGTGTAGCGAAATAGCCTTTAAACAAGATAAGCAGTACAGCTGCCAACATAAAGTAATCTTACGCTGAGGGAATGAATGGCGCAGTGGACTTCCTTTTTGTCATTTTGACTTGGATTTGAAGCCGGGCATGGGCTTAGTTCCAGCTCAAAAAGCCATTCACTTCAAAGGCACCTAAATTGTCCCAAGGAACTAATTCTGGCAGTCGGTTGTTATTGTCTGGCAAGTCATCCTAATAGCAAAAGCCGTCTGCTCTCTCCAATCAGTGCTTATTTTGGGGATCAGAAATGACTGGACCTTGTTTTATGCAGACGAGAGTGGTAGGAGCAGAGGTACACTCTGAGAGGAATGCTGACAGCTGTTTTCCTGCTCATATTTTATTCTAATTTCCTAATAAGTTAATTATGATGGGATGTTCCTCTCATACCCTCAATAGAGCCCATGATTCTTATCAGGAACACAGAGCGGCTGACAAGTGTCGTTTTCATTGAGTACATCATAAAGAGAGATGTGTATATTCTCTGGGTCTGTCACATTACTGGAATCTGGCACAACTCCCCTCCCATCCCCTGAACATCTGTATTTTAAAAAGAAGTTTCTAGCTCCCATGGTAAAGGAAAACTCATGATAAATATATTGTAAAGAATCATAAGCCAATGGGGTGCTAGTTTGTTTATTGAATGGACATTATTCTGCCTCTCCAGCTATCGCCCACGTAGCCCTTGTCCATCCCCCGTCACTTGATATGCAAAACAGCACATTAAATACAAGACAATCTGGGAGGGTGTGATATAACATGAACATAGATAGCCTATACAGAATCAGAGCCAAAATTCAATATTCTGCCAGAGGGCAAGAGCCAGAAGTTCTAGTCTGAAGCACTGCCAAGTGTACGGACTGATTCAAAGCTGGAATTTTAATCACATTTGAGGCGAAAGAGCCAGGAAAGAGTTTTGGTTCCCTCCCTTAAGTGCTCACTGGTGTACTCAGGAATGTGACAGATCACTGGATCCTGATTTTTATTAAGAAATGTTAAAAAGAGAGTATGTGGACACTGTAAATATTTACAAGATGTAACTGAAACTGTATTGTTTGATAAATACAATTAAAGATTCAAATTAGATCAACTGTAAGTAATTGTTAACACTGAAACTGTTATGTGACGAGGAACATTATTTTGGTTCATTCTACATTTTCTCTTCAATCTGTAATGTGTATGTGTTGGACTGTTATAATGAGTTGAATGTGTGTTTCCTTTAAAAAAAATATCTGTATAATATATACAATCTACATGTTAAACTATGATACTGGAAAATTCAAAAGTGTGTGTGTGAGCTCAGTCGGCCTAGCATGAGACCCTTAATCCCAGGGTCATGGGTTTGAGCACAAGATTGGGCAAAAGATTCCTGCTTTCCAGGGGGTTGGACTAGATGACTCTCATGTTCACTTCCATCTCTGTAATTCTATGATTCTATGGACAATTTATTCATGCAGTGTTTATACTGTAGATCTCTTCAAACTGAATTGAAGTGAAAAACCAACCAACCATGATATAAAACACAAACACACGCCATAAAAAAAGCCAGATTAGATTGCCCATCTTCTTCCCATGAACAAGGTGGAAACAGAATCCTGCCTTCCTGCTCCATCCACCTGCCATGCCTATTCCACCAGATGTTTACATGCAGTCACCATAAATTTGAATAGAATGCCCATGTGAAAAATCCAACCTATGTAGGCTCAAATTACACAGCCTTTGGGGCTTGTTGGAGTCAATCAACTGCATTTTTTAGACCTATGTATGTTTAACTTTTTATGCACGCATTCATGTGAGGATGTTCAGGTGCAGCCAGTAAGTGGTATGAGAAAGTGTAGTATCGTTACACTGTCACGCACTGGGAGATTATCAGGGAGAAAGTTCCATTCAATCTGGGCTGCAGTCAATATAACATTAACTGCTCCAATTTAATTTTTCCTTTTTGTTTTCTCTAGGACTTCTTAACCGTGCTACCATCGATTCCTCTGTTTGCAAAGTTTGGCCAAGCCTATTCCAGAGCCGGAGCAGTAGTGTAATTTCTCTACCAACCCAGTCTATGAATTTTTAAACACTTGAAATAAAGGGTTTTTTTTGTTTTGTTTTGAAAATGTGAAGCAAAGCAATTACTTATGATTGGCATGTACTACCTGCAGACAATCCTCATATACAACCTAATTTTGGAATTCTGAAATAATGGATCTAAGCAACCAACAAGTTACATCATGCCACATTTTTTGTGTAAAGGACATCCATAGAAACAGATCTCCATCTTCAGAAATTATTAATTGTAGGTATGTCTACTCCGTTTTCTCTGTTAGCAAGATTGCAGATCAAAGTAACTGGTGTAATAAGCTCAACGATCTGAAGAATTAGAATAATTTACTTACTCAGGTAAGAGATGTAGCCCTTTTGTCTGTGGCGAAAATAAAGGAATAAAAAATGCTTACTCTGTTAATAATGCATTATCATCTCCCTGTGATTGAAATGATCAGTTGATAATGTGATGTAATACTCATATTGGCAAAGCACCATGAGGTGAATATATATGCACCCCAGTCCTAAATATACTTGCTAGTGAGTAAGTCCCTTTTAATTTCATTGAAAATGTCAGTGCTACCATGGGAAGTAGGCATGTTGTCCACCTGGCTCCTCACGTGGTTCTCAGTTCCTGGTGTTACTCCTATAGTCTCTTGCACTTTTTCTCTTTCTCTATTGCTGATCCTTGTCTCTTTTTTATCACAGGTACAGAGGGCATTCGGGGTTTATGTCACCAGTTTAGCGTCAATATAGAATTTTCTTGTTCCCCTGGTCTGCTTCTTAGATATTCCTAGTACATGGAACTGGGATGAAGAACCCTCACAGAAGTTGTCCACACACAGGCAAATTCTTAAATGCTAGGGTAGACTCAGCCATATTATTCTACAAACTTCCACAGTTATCAGGCAACATCAGATAACATCAGCTCAGACACAAAGAACAGAGAAATCAAGCTCTCAGGGGCAGGTGCAACACATACATCATTTTCTAAATGACAGCAGTACAAATCAAATATGTCAGGCATTTTTTTCCAAGCATATTTGGCTGTCTTTTTGTACTTTTGAGTAGCTGATCAAATTCAAACTTTTGAAAGTTTTGTATTTATGTCCTGCAATGGGAAGCGAAGGTCCTTTAATTCTGGTAAGTGAGGGACACAACCCGAGCAAGTTAATTTTGCCAAATAAATCGGAGTGCTTTTGTTCTTTGTTCAGGGGGCTGAACAGAAGACACTCGCACAAAGGTGTTGATGAATAAGGGATGCCATAGTAATTTTTAGATGTGAGGGCTATCTCTTTGATTGCTCCAGCTTCAAGGTAGTTCATCTCTTCATGATAATTCACCCTGTGTTGTTACTTATCTTTCTACCACATTTTCCCATCAGTCCGATTAGAACTGGCAATGCCTTTATCAGATTAATCTTTCTTTCTTGGTTTCTTTTAAATATCTCTGACCCCAAGATAAACATAACCTATGCCAAGCAAGCCATCACTGAAGCTGCTGGAGTTTTCAGTTGCTGATGATACTCTGCATATATTAAGGTTAAAAAGAGTACTTCCAATTCACTCTAATCCACTCACTCATCTATTGTGTAGCCTTTATTCAATCTCTTTTCTTTTCTTCCTCCCAAACAGGGCAATTTTAATAATCCTTTCCATGTGCAAAAATATGCCTGCGATTTTTATGAGACAGACTTAGGAGATGACTACACTATACCCATTTTTCACTAATGTAATTTTGTAGGAAAGAGTGCACTTAAAAGCAATGGATATGGATGTTATTTATTTCAGAAATTCATGCCCATGTCTACCTCCAGGCATATCTTACTACAACTACCGCTTTGCAAGTTGAAGGCTGGAATCCTTCCTCTAACTGCTCGGCTAGGAGTTGTTAAACCACAACTGAGGCAATTAAATAGCTTAAAAGAAGAAGAATGGAAAAGGGCCCTTAGTGTCACTTCCACTTCCTTCTGATTAAAGAGCAGTATTGGTTCTTAACGTGGCAATCCAGTTATTTATTTAAAATGCTTTTATTCTTTTATTCTTGTACTTGGCTCCCATCTCACTACTGATTATGCTACCAGGAGAACAACAGTGTCTGAATTTTGGAAACAGGTTCAGGGGAGAGAAAAAAACAACTTTTCCAATTTGGGGATTGTGGAATAGCTCAGTTTACCCATATCAAACCAGGGTAGCTTCACCCTAGACCAGTTTTAACTGTGAGCTGGACAAAATTATGATGGACATTATATTATGACTGACACCTGAGCAATAGAGGGGCTAGCCAAGTCATTGTCACAAGTACACAACATTTTAAAATGTCAGCAAAAGCATCTTTGGGGCACCATGGTATAAAGCAAAACTACTCTTCCTGCCCATTATTCAACCTCTACCTTTCGTTATAATTATGGTTTATGGTGACAACTGATATATGAATCAATATATGGCACCATGGCAGTTTCAAGGTCCCATCGTTTACACATTTCCTGGTAATACGAGTCATGGCAAAATCGCATCCATTGCAGAACAGCCTTCTCTCATTCTAAGTAAATCAGAAACTTTGTGACCTTTTGAGTCTTTACCAAGATGCTGGCAAGGTAAGAAAATTTGCATAATGTGAATGCCTGCAAGGATATAAAATGTATTCCAGAAGAATTCTCACAAGCTTGAAGAATCATTGTTGACACAATTCATCCATCTGACAAAATGGACCCTAGTTTGCAAAAGCTTGCCTGGTGGCTTTTAAATTCTTGGACTACATTTCCCATCTGGCTGGGGCTGCTGTGACTTGTAGTCCAAAACACCTGGAGCACTAGACTGGCAAATGCTGCCTTATCCCTAAATAAATTTGCTAAACTTTAAAGTGCCATGGGAGTTTTTTAATGCATGAAAACTTAATCAGACAGTGGTCAATTTTGCCCAGTATCGCCACTCTGGCATGATTGCAGATAGTAATATTTCTAGCCCAGCTACCTGCAATACTAGGGCTTGAATCTGAGACCTTCTACACACACACACACACACACACACACACACACACACACACACACTTTCTGCTTTCTAACCAAAAATTATGCCTTAGTGAAGAATAACAGACCAACCACTGGCATATTAATTTTTTTGTGGCATCTTTACTCTGTATTCACCAGAGTTACAAACTAGTAGCCTAAACCTAGTTTCATCAGTGGGACAGCACAAGGCAATTTCTCCAGCCCATTCACTGTAGAAAGGGGAAATTAAGGTGTCTGCCCCAAGATAGAAGCCAGTAATTGCAGTGGAATCATAAATACTGTACTTTTTCATGTATAAGACTATTTTATTTTTTTATTCTAATGTTCAAAATCTGGACTCATACACAGAGAGTATCTTCTTCCATTTTCTTAAATTGGAGTCCTCCAAAACAGAGGGTGTCTTATACATGTGGTCATCTTATAGACGGAAAAATACGGTATATGGATAAATGGAGGCTGTGGAAGACAATGTTTGGGCAATTTAGAATACCTCGGAGGTCCAAATGCATCCTTATGGGTCACATATATTACTCGATATCCTGCTCTGTTTTCCAGTCTGTGGCACAAAAAAGCAAGACTACCACCACATAAAAAAATCCAACTTACAACACTCTCCCCTCCCCAAACCAAAGTAACTTCTTTTTTTAAAAAAAAAAAAATGCACAATTTATTCCAATGATGATTTAGACGGGTTGTTAAATTTCATTACTACCTAGGAATTCCAGAGCTCCTTATTATAAGGAAGCAATGTTGAATGCAAGTCTTGTCTTTTCAAATAATAAGTAAAGCAAAGTAAGTGTGTGTGTGTGTGTGTGTGTGTGTGTGTGTGTGTGGTCTTACCGAACGCTTAAAAAAAAGGATGCTGGATTTTATCAATGTAATAAAGGAGGAACTCTAGAGAGAGCCAATTTTATTTCATCTACTATATTGGTGAAATCCCTCTTCAGGCTTACCCCCGTGTAATACCACACAAGAATCTCAGAAACAGATGGAAGCTGTTTTACCCAGGAACTTATCCTAGTGAGGTGGAGAGGGCCAGATGGCCCAGCTCTCCAAATAAAATCTTTCAGAGTATTTAAAGTAAGTAAAGATTTTATTAATATTGATGGTTGGACATAGCGTAATACACAAGGAAGATTAATTACAAACCCTAATTAAATGTAGCAGAGTGGAAGAAGCAAAGCACAGTTTGGCACAGAGCAACTTTTCTGTTCTCGCTCAGGCCAGGCAGCTGCATTGTGAGAACGCTCAAAAGAGTAGAGCCAGGAAAGCAAAGGTGGGCCCTTTAAGGTCACCTGGAGGATTCCAAGTGCATTGATTAACCCAGTTGTGTTGCTTTGGAATGTAAAAACCTACGTTCAGAATTCTAAGCTTTTTATCTGAACAAAACAAAACAAAACAAAACAAAAAACAAAACAAGCCACACATTAATTCAAAGTAAGCCATGATTGACTTTTGCCCACAAGAGAGCCCAACCCAGTCCCAGAGCAGTTGCTGCTGGTGAATTGGGGGTATTCCCAGACTACCTGTTTGTTCAGGGGTGTACAAGCCCACCCAGAACTTACAGTGGTACCTCGGGTTAAGAACTTAATTTGTTCTGGAGGTCCGTTCTTAACCTGAAACTGTTCTTAAGCTGAGGTATCACTTTAGCTAATGGGGCCTCCCGCTGCCACCGCACCAACGCTGCACGATTTATGTTCTCATCCTGAAGCAAAGTTTTTAACCTGAGGTACTATTTCTGGGTTAGCGGAGTCTGTAACCTGAAGCATTTGTAACCTGAAAATAATAATAATAATAATAATAATAATAATAATAATAATTATTATTATTATTATTATTATTATTATTATTATTATTATTATTATTATTTATTATTTATACCCCGCACATCTGCTTGAGTTTCCCCAGCCTCTCTGAGCGGCTCCCAACAGAGTGTTAAAAACAATACAGCATTAAATATTAAAAGCTTTCCTAAACAGGGCTGCCTTCAGATGTCTTTTAAAAATAAGATAGCTGCTTATTTCCTTGACATCTGATGGGATGGGCGCCACAACCGAGAAGGCCCTCTGTCTGGTTCCCTGTAACCTCACTTCTCGCAATGAGGGAACTGCCAGAAGGCCCTTGGCGCTGGATCTCAGCGTCTGTAACCCGAGGTACCACTGTACTGTAATTCTGTGCTTGGGAACTACTGGCCCATAGCATCTCTGTCTTGTCAGGATTCAGCTTTAGTTTATTAGTAGCAATCTGGCAGGGAGGAGTGAAACCACTGTAATGCAGTGCTTTCAATTCCCAACCCTCTGAGTTATTCCTTAAGAACACCACAGCACCAGGAACCAGCCCTACTATAGGCAGAATGAGGAAGTCACCTCAGACGGCAGTTACTGGGAGGCAGCACTGGTCATTCCTCCTAAGCCCTTGCACTCTGTTGGTGATTCAAGCAGTGTGTGATAAACAGCCTGTGATACACCCCTGCCAAAAAAAGAGAACAGCCGGCTGCCACCCAGGTGCAGTTGTGTATTTTGTCTCATTTCCACTACTGAAGTAAGATTTAACTACCAGCCCAGTCAAAGGGCAAGATCACACACAATTCCAGGTTCAGAAGCTCAGGCAACAAAATGTATTGGACCACCCCTGTGATGATCATGTAACTTGAAGCAGTTACCAGCTGAGTTAGTTGCACAAGGACTTTAGACACCAAAACGTCAGGTTTGTTTGCACTGATTAAGCATGAGCTAGAGGTGACTGCAGATACCTGTAACATTTGCATCAGCGCTTGTTTGAGTCAAGGTTCACCACAGGCGAAGATGTGAATGGCCTAAGCTAACTATATCTAGGAATCAACATAGTAACGGAAATTCATACAAGTCTAAAGATTGGCAAAATTCCCCACTTTGGCAGTTATAAAACAATGTGCATGGGTGGCTGTGGATGACACTTGTAAGCGGAGTCCCAGTTAACCCCTTAGCATTCATCCACAAACATATCTTTCTTTGATTTTTACATGGTTTACAAATATTCTTTTCCTAAGCTTTGTACAGATTCACTAAGAAAGAGGCTCAGATGTAAAAGAAAGAGGCTCAAGTGTAAGCAGATGTCACAGCTATGCATGAATGCCCAATTGCACAGTTCCTCTTAGAGGTTTCAAATAGGGAGCTTGAGAGAATAATGGAAACCAAATGTTTGCCACACATTTCCGGTACAAGTGCTTCCCATATTTGGTTTTGATATAATGCTCAAAGCATATGCTCAGATACAGAGGTTCTAGAGTGGCCACTTGCTTATCACCAAGAAAGAGGACTAATGTGCTATATCATACATATAGATGCAAATGTGGGCATTATTACTACAATTTAACAGAAGTACATGTCATGTCAGTAGGGGGAAGGCGGTCACTAGCTAACCTGTGTATCTGCTCAGTATGATATTCAGCTGCTAGCTGTTGATGGACAACTTTGAGACTCACCCCTAATCCCCATTCTTATGGTTCTTCATATTTAGACAGTGCCTCTGTAAAGTATGATGCATGGCCCCCTGAAAAGGTTCTCTGGTCAATGCAAGCCAACAGTGTACCACAGAAGAAGATTTTGGATTTGATATCCCGCTTTATCACTACCCAAAGGAGTCTCAAAGCGGCTAACATTCTCCTTTCCCTTCCTCCCCCACAACAAACACTCTGTGAGGTGAGTGGGGCTGAGAGACTTCAAAGAAGTGTGACTGGCCCAAGGTCACCCAGCAGCTGCATGTGGAGGAGCGGAGACGCGAACCCGGTTCACCAAATTACGAGTCTACCGCTCTTAACCACTACACCACACTGGCTCTCTCAGAGAGAGAGATGCCATTAAGAGGTGGCCTCTGTTTAAGGAGACGCCTGGGTTGTTTCGTGTTGTGCTTGCTCTTATAAAGAAGCTATAGCATATTGCAGAGCAGGAGCAATTGGCAAAGTGGAGTAGCTTTTTTTTTTAACAGACATATCCGGGGTGACTGATCTAAGACACACACAAGAACCTTTGGCATCACAGTAGGTGATCAATGCAGGAAGTCAGAAAATAATAATTTTGTAACAAACTGTGACAAAGTGGAGGGCCTGGGGAAAATTTCTTGGATCACGGCATCATGGGAGTGACCCATGGGAATGGTCAATAAACTTAAACACACAACGCAAACACAGGAAGTTCTTGAGGGGGGGGGGCCCAAAACGTTTTGGAAGGCGGGACCCTGGGCTGTTGGCTAGGAACCATCAGGTTAGGGAAGTTGGCACTTGATAGGGTCAGATTTTGAGCCTTCTCAGTGATGGCTCTAGAATACCCTGCAAGTTGAGATTTAGCTGGCTCAAAATGTACATGGAAATTAGAATGTTTTTATTTCAACAGGCTTTTGATCTGAAATTATGCTGCTGTTTTTAAACTAATTCTCATAAAATTGCATTGTTTTTAACCGGTATTGTTTTATCATTTTATAAGTCATTTTACATTTGGTTTTAAACAGATGCAAGGTGCTCTGTGAGCAGAATGGTGGGATATAAATCTATTCAATCATCATAATATTTTGCCCAAATATGGTTAAGTATATCTAACAGTGTTCCATGCATGTAAGCTACCTAACCAAAAATACACAGGTCATCATTTTCTCTGCAATTTTCATGGTAGCTTATCTTTACACATTTTATTATTAATTTTATGATGGCCATTAAAGACCTTCCAGCGCTTTCTAGATTGCCTGAGAAACAGTGAATATACTGCATATATGGTTTTTAATCATATAATTAAATGTAGACCCAACAGCTCTACTATATTATTACATACATCACTACAATTAATATATTGTACATGCCCCACAGAGGGAGCCATTGAAATCACATATATTGCGGCAGGTGTATTATATTTTAATGCTTTAAAGCATTTTGCATAAGCACATATACTAGGTGTCTCAAATCACCATTTCTATAAATGATCCTAACCTGAAGTGTGATGGATATTTTGTTATTAGTGTCACTAAAAAAAGAAATCACCATGATAAGTGGATGCTATGTCCTTCCTCCAAGCACTGTGCCATGGGATAGCTACTCCACAAAGGCTAGACCTCAGTGTTAGCTACTACCATTTTTATTTTTTGCCCAGGCAAAAAAGTCCCTGGGCAAAAGTCCCTTCTTGGAAAGGAGACATAAACCTGTATTGTAGGGGTTCAGGAAGCCCTTGCTTCCCAGGAATCCTTTAGCCCTACAAATACTGCTGAACTACAACTCCCATCATTGCTGGCTGTGTGGCTGTGTGGCTGATGGTTGGTTTGTTTCCTTTATATAACACTTCATGCCAGAATAGGCTTCCAAGTATAAAAATTTGAATTGTTTTACTATTAAAATATAACATATGTAATTAAAATGCACAATTTGGAGCCCAACAACCTATGCAGAGGCCATGTCTGAAAAGCCAGCTCTGGAATGGAGGGAATACTGTATTCTACAGAAGAGAAGGGCACTCCTCCTGACAGACAGCTCCTAAGGCCAATATCTCAAGCCCTTTGTTACACCCTCCTTTATTACCCCGCCCCACAACTAATGAACTCTCCTTTCTCCCTTCCACTGCTCCCTTCCCATCACTGGGCTGGTCTTTACTTACCACACAGCTTGCCAGGCAGTAGGTGAGGTGGCAGGCCATAGTGGGCTTTATAATGGGGCAGAGGGGCATGGGGCAGTGACAAGGCAATAATGGGCCCAGTGAATATTAGGCAGCTGCCCCCTAAGTTTCCTCACAACTGGTCCCAAAACTCCAGCAGATGGCGCTGCATAAGGGCCAGAGCCCATGAACATTGTGGGAGAATTTAAACAGCAGAATTTGTATTTCGTTTTTTTAAGGAGCAAACCCAGCCCGTTGCTGGAAGATTTACATAGTGGTGCATCTGACCAGGGACTCAGGATTTTCCCAAGCATAGCTAGTGCTGATCTTGGGTCTGGACCTGGCTTTACAATTCTGCGCACTTGGGGTTCACAGTGAACCTTCTCGTTCCCCATATTCCTGACTTAGGTCTGTGTGAATCCCTCCATGCTATAGGCAAAAATGAGCTGATGCCTTGGAAGGTGGAACTGTGTGTGTTTTACAATAAGCAAAGGCCTGTTTACCAAAAGCAGCAGCTCTGTGTCTCATTTCCAACTCCTCAGCGGGATACACTAACTGGTACTTTGCCTGCTTAATTTTGGACTGTACTGCAAGTTGTTGAACTCTGGTAGTTAAAAGCAACAGGAGTCTGGCTAGAAATTAGGTGGTTACTCAAGTATTCCAGTCCATTACCACATTTAAAGCAAAACCAAACCAAACCTCACCCTTCCTCTGAGGAGCTAAAGGCTCTGTATAAAGTTCAACCCCCCCCCAAAAAAATGTTATGTTCACAACAATCCTGTGAGGTAGGTTAAGCTGAAAAATACAACCAAAGTTACCCACCGAACATAAGAAGACACTTTATACAGTCATAACATTAGTCCAGATCGTGAAACTGAGGCCACCTCATGAGAAGAGAAGACTCCCTGGAAAAGACCCTGATGTTGGGAAAGATTGAGGGCACAAGGAGAAGGGGACGACAGAGGACGAGATGGTTGGACAGTGTTCTCGAATCTACCAGCATGAGTTTGACCAAGCTGTGGGAGGCAGTGGAAGACAGGAGTGCCTGGCGTGCTCTGGTCCATGGGGTCACGAAGAGTCGGACACAACTAAACGACTAAACAACAACAACATTAGTCCATCTACCCATTATGGTCTACACTGACTGGCAGCTGCCCTTGACTTCATGGGGATTTGAGGCTGATTCTCCCTGGTCTTGGTCTGACACTAATTCCTGCCAGCCCCAGCCAGATGGGAATTGAAATCCAGCAGTCTCCAGAGGCCCACAAGGTCCCTGTTGCTGCTCTAACTTTTACCACATCAGTTCTCTGCTACGGCTGCCTTCTCTGCCTGTAAAACAAACAACTCTAGAAATCCCAAGGTAATTTGTACCGCTTTGTACAAAGTTTTGTTTCTGTTTTTTAAAAAGGAAAATAAGTACTGATGACTTAGCTCTCGTTATTTCAGAGCTAAGGTGGTGTGCTGTGATTAATGGTTTAATTTAATACGGCACACTGTAGCACTTTCTTCCAAAACACAGTTGAGTTATTGTAGGACTTTACATCAGAGAGCGGAAAAACAAAACTATGACTCAAGCCATGCTCTGAAGTGATTTAATAGTTTGCTGGAGTATTGCTCACATTGCAAAAGAATGGTGAATGAGTTCCTATAATCTATGACTTACTGGCTGTTTCTAAGTGTTTCTGGCTGTGTCAATAAATTGTTCACAGCTCTAATTGTGTTAATGAATTGAACATAATTAAACTTACAGCATGTCATGAGCTTCCTCTGGCAAACACAGTTGGTTTCTTAAGTGAGACTTCCAGTGGGGGTGGGGGTGGGGGAAAGCCCAGCCTTTGCCACCCCTGGTATTTAAAATGCCATAAACTTTCACTGGGGAAACCCATAGAAATTAAAGGGGGTGATACTAAATCTCTTTGGAGACTGCAGCAGGAAATAAAGTGGGGTGCATTCTCACATGCTGCATATGCAGACTGTGCTCTCACAAAAGCAATCAAGACATGGGAAATGCGGGGAAGGGCCATAGCTCAGTGGTAGAGGATCCGCTTTGCATACAGAGGGTCCCAGGTTCAATCCCCAACATCTCCAGGTAGGGCTGGGAATCCTGGACAGCTGCTGACCTGACTTTGGTCTAAGGCAGCTTCCTATGTTCTTATCTGGTATCTTCGAGTTCAGAGACAATCTGAGATGCGAGGAGGAATTTGAAGGGATAAGTTTAGGAGGCAACTACAGAAGACAGCCAGTGGGGTATAGAGCAGCCTTTTCCCAACCTGGTGCCCTCCAGGTATTTTGGACCACAACTCCATCAGCTGCAGCCAGCGCAGCTGGAAGACTTTCCCAGGATCCCTGCATGGTGCCACCCCTCTCACTCCCTTCAAATTTCCCTTCAAAAACCTTTGGATCAACCCCTTTACTTCCATGCTCTAAATACAGTGGTACCTCAGGTTAAGAACTTAATTCGTTCTGGAGGTCCGTTCTTAACCTGAAACTGTTCTTAACCTGAAGCACCACTTTAGCTAATGGGGCCTCCTGCTGCTGCAGCTGCACCGCTGCTGCTGCAGCTGCACCGCTGCTGCACGATTTCTGTTCTCATCCTGAAGCAAAGTTCTTAACCTGAGGTAATATTTCTGGGTTAGTGGAGTCTGTAACCTGAAGCATATGTAACCTGAAGCATATGTAACCTGAAGTGTATGTTACCTGAAGCGTATGTAACCCGAGGTACCACTGTAGCAACATTTGGCTTGACACAGCACACTGTACATCCTGTTCCTATTTTTGCTGCCTTCCCCTGGGAAAGTGAAAGGGATTGTAAAAGTTTGGGATTTTAGAAGTCAGGTTCAAATCCTAAAGGCTTGCCAGTGTTTGGAATTTGTGTGAAATTTGTGTTCCTTCCAAATGTACTAAAATTAGCCTAGGAATCACACAGCAGTGAAACTCCAAGAGCACCACAATCTTGAAACTTTGTGAGGCACTTTTGATGTGCTGGCCAAGACCCAAAACTCTGATGCAGACACCCACTCCACATATGTACTGGTGATCTCAGTGTGATAGATTGCAGTGGCCATGTGGCAAATTGCATTTATCATGCAATTTTGGCTGTCTCCTCTGCCCTCTGCCCACTAATTTATCACCACTGGGAGTACTTCTAAGATTCACAACATCTGAGCACCATCAATGAAACACCATTACCTTTAAATCCAACTGCCAGCGTACATAAAGCAGTTTTTGCTAATTGTAGCAAACCCTGGAGACACCACCACCCATTTCTTAATACACTCCATGCGATTTTTAATTGCACATATTGCCAAAACATTAAAGCAACATAACAACTGGTTTTTAAAAACCCCAAAACTGATCTGATTGCACGAGAATAATCAGATATCTCCATTCAGTGTATGCTGACAAATGATAAAAATGTATATTGACAAATAAACACTGAGATGTATCAATTCAAACTGTAAGAAAATATGAAGTATTCAAATGGTAATTCAAACAGATGCATGGATTAGCAGCTGAAATAGAGTTACAGCCCAGGCCTATCCTATGTGCGTTTACTCAGAAGAAAGCCTCATATTTATTATTCTGTTGGATTTCCTCCAAAGTTTAAGATTGTAGCCTTTGGACAATAATGAGGCCTAAATGGGGCGCAGTGCAACATTTCTCCATCAGATAATTATGTGCATTGTTGTTAGTTAAGGATTGCTGGGAATCATAACTTTGTGAGGCATCTACCACAATACCTAGAATTATTATTCTTTTTTGGAGGGGGTGTGCTTTTAAAGATAGTGTGCATGGAACCACATAAACTGAATCAGAGCATTAGCTAACCTGAAATCAACATACAGTATTGAGATCCTGAAGCAAGCCTTCACAGATTAGCTAACAGAGCTACCCATATGGTGAAACAAACCACTTTCTGTTACACTTCCCACTGTGTGATACTGGAAGCATCTGAGATATAGAATGTGCCCGGTGGCTCCTCTCTGGAGAAAGACATGAGTGCACTGTGCATACAGAATATATAGCACATGCCTGATGATCGGGTATGGTGCACTTGTTTTATTCAACATATCCAAATACAGTGGTACCTTAGGTTACATACGCTTCAGCTTACAGACTCCACTATCCCAGAAGTAGTGCCTCAGGTTAAGAACTTTGCTTCAGGATGAGAACAGAAATTGTGCTCCGGTGGTGCGGCAGCAGCAGGAGGCCCCATTAGCTAAAGTGGTGCTTCAGGTTACAAACAGTTTCAGGTTAAGAATGGACCTCTGGAACGAATTAAGTACTTAACCCGAGGCACCACTGTATTTAGTAGTCATTGCCATCTATGGAAAATATTTAGCGTCTAGTATAAGCATCAGTTAACAAAAGGTGAGTGTGCTGAACTATGCCTTGATTTCTGGCCGTTTCATGTTGATGCTATTGATGTGCAAGGCATTTTAGCTAAGTGAGTGGGCCTAGCTTATGCATATACTCCTGTGGTCGCTGTCCCAGGCAAGGGATGCTAGGATCATAGCTGTGAATCTAGGTGCCAGAGTCCCCGTTAACTGAAGTGTCATGTACACCGATGTCCCCATTTGTCCCCATTTTTTCTTCTGGGGAATGTCTTGTTCACATTTTGGGGGGCTTCTAGAGTTTCTTCAGGGTTTATCTCCCCACACCCCCAAGCAGTGGAAGCTGGTGTGGAGATTTGCTGGGTTAACACCAGCAAACTGTGTGGCGGGGGTGGGGGAGATGGTATATTAAAGCACCAGGGGGCAGCAGTAGAGGTAGTGAATGCCACAGCCAGCACCGTGAAGCACATGATTGCTGATTATTTCCCTTTGCTGATGTCAGAGCAGACTCCATCAGAAGAGGGACTATGCAGTCAGCAACTGTGCTGGCACCCTCAGGGTTCAGCACTACATCCTGGTACTTAAGGGTTTGGATGAGAATTCCCCTCTGCTAGCAAATAGCAGCAGCTGCTGGTGGTGTCACCAAATTAAGGTAAAGGTAAAGGGACCCCTGACCATTAGGTCCAGTCATGGCCGGCTCTGGGGTTGCAGCATTCATCTCACTTTACTGGCCTAGGGAGCCGGCGTACAGCTTCCGGGTCATGTGGCCAGTATGACTAAACTGCTTCTGGCAAACCAGAGCAGCGCACGGAAACGCCGTTTACCTTCCCGCAGGAGTAATACCTATTTATCTACCTGCACTTTGACGTGCTTTCGAACTGCTAGGTTGGCAGGAGTAGGGACTGAACAACGGGAGCTCACCCCGTCACGAGGATTCGAACCGCCAACCTTCTGATCGGCAAGTCCTAGGCTCTGTGGTTTAACCCACAGTTAACCCCCAAAATGTCCCATTTCTTGGTCCTCATGCCAGAGCACCAGACCAGAAGGTACTGTGGTGTGACCCAAGCACTGGACCAGAAGGCACGCCCTTCCTGATGTCCTGATTTGGGGGACGAAAATGTTAAGAGAGTCCACAAATTTCCTCACTTGCCACAGGAAAGATAGTTAGAACATGGACTGAATGTGCACCATTGGTTCTAGATTACACTAGAAGCCATCTTCTAATGAGTCATCTAGGCCATCTAGTTCAGTATTGTCTGTGCTGGCTGGCAGCAGCTCTCCAGGATTTGAGGCACCTCTCTTGCAGTCCTGCCTGGAGATTCTGGGGGTTGAATGTGAGACCGTGGGCATGCAAGGCAGATGCTCCACCACTGAGCTGCAGATGGGATCCTAACCCTTTTACACCATTCTTGGAAAGAGAGCTGTGCTCACGGAAAGAGTTCTTCAGTAAGATGAAGGCAGGACCCCTTCCCAGAGTACAACTCCTATGAGCCGGCAAGCTTTCCATTCACTAAACAAAAAGTTACTGTCTGAAGCCCAGTCAGTGAATGAGCAGGAACAGTAACGGCCTATGCAGTTCCCAGCCTACTGTTTCACACACTGCAGTTGCTGAGGTGTATTTTGGATTATCATTAACCGACTACAGGACAACTCTGCTGTCTAGCTTTGTTGTTGTTTAGTCGTTTAGTCGTGTCCGACTCTTCGTGACCCCCTGGACCAGAGCACGCCAGGCACTCCTGTCTTCCACTGCCTCCCACAGTTTGGTCAAACTCATGCTGGTAGCTTCGAGAACACTGTCCAACCATCTCGTCCTCTGTCGTCACCCCTTCTCCTTGTGCCCTCCATCTTTCCCAACATCAGGGTCTTTTCCAGGGAGTCTTCTCTTCTCATGAGGTGGCCAAAGTATTGGAGCCTCAGCTTTCACGATATCTTTAAGCATGCACACACACACATACCCTCCTGGCTTTTAAATCGGTGGAAGGCAAACAACTGCAGTGTAAATGAATGCAACATTAGAAAGTATTGCAGAGCCCTTAGTGGTGGATCCTAGTGTATGTTGTGAGGGTAGGATTGGGGTAGTGATCTTTGGAATGAGAATCAGAGCATTCCAAACATGCCCCTGTTTTCAGCTGTGTAATGTTGGAAGGCAAGTACATGGCCCCCAGGGTCTGTGATAAATTTTAATCATCCTTTGGCAAAGGCAGAATAGCGCTGCGCAGCAGGAAATATTGTCTTCTGTTCATTCGGTTGGCAATCCTGTTCTCTCCCCCCCCCCCATCGTTTTCTTCTTCTTCTCACAGTGCCGACATCTAAAGAAAGTTACAATGCTGTAAACTGGGCCAAAAGACCTCAGAGCATTCAGTGAGGCTGGGAGGATTAGAACACAAATGTCTCACTGAGAGGAGATTGGATAGCAAAACAGTCCGGTTTGTCTGGGAGGCCAAGGGAAATAATACAAATTAGACAAGTAATCAATAGCATTCAGACTTCTAAGTGAATGCCACAGAACAGAAACCTCAAGTTCGTTTAAATTGTGTCTCTGGAAAGTTTCCCTCTGCTGCAAACTATAATAACACTTGTTACAGTTTTGTTAAGTGATATTCCCATTTTGATGGAGATTGTTTATCCAAACAAGGGAGAGAAAGCAGCTGTGTTAATTCTTCTTCCAAGCAGGCTTTTTATGCATGAAGTAGCTTATTATGAAAGAATTGAGAAATTTCAAGATTCAATATTTCATTGTGAGACTGATTAATTACACTTCATTAAACTAAAGATTAAAAGGAGTAAAAGGCATATAGCTGTAGCTAAACAGCAAATGAAGGATGGATAGGATAATCATTAATTGTTTAGTGGAATTGTTTAGGGTCATCTGGCGGAATATAACAAGAGCTAATGTAATGAAAAGCAACAAAGGGGAATTTAGGCCAAATGTGTTAGACAAAATTTCCTAAAGGACAAGGTCTCCTGCTGTTCCAGAGAACTCTCTCCGTGGAAGAGTGTCTTTTGAGGGTTTTTTTAAATGTTAGATTAGGCCAGGGAAGGGAAATTTGCTCAGCATCGAGGTTTCCCCCTGATATAATTTTGTAGCCAAGAGCACCTTGGGTAATGGGTCTTTAGACAAGCCGCACACACAGAGCCTGTGTCTTTTGTATGGAAGAGAACACGGCAACACATATCGAAACACTCTCAGCACTACCTTGAAAGTTAAAGTAAAATAATTCAAATTTTTAAAAGGACTAATGAATTTGAATTCCTACAGCCAAACTAGCCATTAGAAACCATGCTTATGTTTGGTTCTTTAAAAATGCATAGCAGGCAAGGTTGAGTGGTCCAACCATAGTGTGTGGAGGGGGGAAGTTTAAACCTTTTTTCCATAGCATGTTCCAAACAAGAATTGTCTCCTTTTAGCCCTTCCTTGGTGACCCCTGCTTTTTTATATTTGGTTTGGCCATTTTGGGATCTAACATGTTTGCTGGAGACTCAGGTGACCTCCATGGCTAATTTAGGCAATGGCTGCTTCATCAGTTACTGCTCCTTTTGGACAGAAATGACTTCTTCCATATTGAATTATTGCATATCTGAAGCCAGGGTTTCCATCTCTTAAAATAATAAATTATGTATCCAGGCAAGGCCTGGGGATGAAGCCAGAGCACAGACTCCAGCAGTGTGTGTTGGAGGGAAGCAGCCTAGCAATTCTGGGAGCTTCTAGGGCAGGTGCAGCCAATGCAATAACATCTACATGTTGTTGGACTACAACTCCCATCATACCTTTCCATTGTTCACACTGGCTGATGGGACTTGTAGTTCAGCAAGTATTTGGTAGGCAACCATGTTGCCTACTCTTTGTTTTAGGGTATAACACAGTGGATTTGGGGTGATGGTGGAGTCCAGTTTAAAAGCTGTTCAGTTGCTTTCAGAACTGCTATTCTAGATGCTTTCACCAGTACTTGCTGGGGACTGAACAATGGAATTTCTGCATACATGTAATCTTACAGAGGAACATAGGAAGCTGCCTTATAGGCATGGCCAAACTTGGCCCTCCAGCTGTTTTGGGACTACAACTCCCATCATCCCTAGCTAACAGGGCCAGTGGTCAGGGATGATGGGAACTGTAGTCCCAAAACAGCTGGAGGGCCAAGTTTGGCCATGTCCAACTAGCTCAGTGTTACCTTACACTGATTGGCAGCAACACTCCAGGGTTTCAGACAGGACTTTCCCAGCACTATTTGGGGATTGAACCTGGAATCTTCTGCATGCAAATTAGATACTTAGCTATAGTCTAAGGTTACCAGACGTCCCCGTTTCCCAGGGACAGCCCCCAGATTTACAAATCAGTCCCCTGACAAAATCCTATCATTCCTACTGAAGTTGAAAAGTGTCCCTGAATTCAGAGAAAAAAATCTGGTAACCTCACTATAGTCCTTCCATTGAGCTGTGGTTCCCCCACCCCATATCTCTGCACATGTATTTGCAACCATGAGATCTAAAGGTTTATCAGCTGCAAGGGATTTCAGGATTTTAACAATATCATTTTCTTTTAGTACGATGTTTTGTGACCCCTGCTTTGAAGGAATGCAGCACGTATTAGAAATGAAACTTGTTAACCTACTCTGATCAGCCATGCTCTTACTATGGCATGGAGGAATAAAGCCTACAACTAGAAATTATAATAATAAATTGATAGGATCTTGCCCCTTCAATGTTTACTTTGATTCCTGTGCAAATTTGCTGGTATGAAAAAATTAGATCTTTATAGGTTTTTTAAAAAAACAAAAAAACAGGGGGGAAAGCACATTGAGACTTTTTTTTTTTGAATTAAAATATTTCTTCTGATGAAAGGGATTAGTTGAAGTTTGCTCACTTGGTGTAATTAGTGCATATGGTCCAGCTGTGAAGAAGTAGCTGAGGACTTCTAACTTATTATTAATTAGGCTCATTAAAATGCAAGTAAGAGAACGATGCCTAGGTAAACAATACCTTATGTCATAAAGTCATTACTTGACAAAAGCTAGTCTTGCTAACAGAAGCTATTCCTGATATTTTGTGGGATTTTTTTGTTAATTATTATTTTTTTTAAAAAAATAATAATGGAAAAGGCTCTGTGGGTGCTAGTTAGCTACTCCTGACTGACATCAAGGACAGGCAGCACAAAGCTTGAAAGAGCCAGCACTATGGTGCTGATATTTCTTTTCAAATCATTTCATAATATGTCTGGGTGAGGTCAGAGGTTGACAGGCAAATGACAGGCCTTCTTCAATTGCTGTGGTGTCACAGCGGGTGTGTGTCAAGGAAATTTTTCCTGGGCCCCTCTGTGACTTTTTTTTTTTAATGTTCACATTTCTTTCCCTTGTCTTGTGTAAAATGGACCAGGATTGGCAGATTTGTAATTAAAACCTCAACAGGGGAAGTTTAGAGACCAAACCTAGGTTAGGAAATAGCAGGAAGCGCTGTTCATAATTATAAGGGCCTTACAAACTGAACAGATAATGGAACGCTTTATGAATAGGCGCTGATTTCAGAAGAGGACTCTGCGATAACAAGGACTTTTCATTGTTAATGAGTGATGCCAAGTTTCCTATAAGTCGAACAGATCCTAAATTACAACATCACAAATGAAGCGTTCTAATCAAGTCCTAAAATCCCAACAAATAAGACAGCCCACTGTAGGATCCCTCTCCCCCCGTATTTCTTTTTTATAAGTGTTGTCCTTTCTTTAAAGTCTATGCACGCTCACTTATAAATCACTCTAGTGATGCAGCCTCCAGTATAAATGGATCAAAAGATGCTATTGACAGATGCTGAAATGAGTGTCTACCTTTAACACAGGGTCAATTGATAAGTGTCTGACCTAGACTTTTGACTGACACGAAGTGCTGCCAAGCAGGTCTCTTTGTTGCGACTGATAGTTAAACAGAGGTGCCATTGCTTTTTTTAAAAAAACAAAAAACAAAAAACCCACTCAGTTGTATGTTTTGAAACAATAATTTGAGGTGGAAGAGGGGGGCAAAAAGGCAACGTAAGAAATGTTGAGCTAAGAAATAGTACAGTTTGGGGATTTGCAAAATGAGCGTTGGATTCAATAAAGCTTTCCCAGTGTCAGTTTATCTCTATCATTCCTTTTAATCATCCATCTGAAAGTGGATATAGGAAATTCTTTATCATTGATGTTTAAAACTCCTATGGGAAATGAGCAATGGACTGAAGAGCTACTACCAGAGCCACAAACAGCTACACAGTTGAAAAAGACAATTTCATTGGAAGTATCTAGAGCCCAGAACTGGGTATTAACCAACATGCAGAGGTGGCACCCATGGGCACCTGTGAGGGGCGCGGGGGGGGCAGTGTTCCAGATGCTCTGCAAACACTATCTTGGTAGCCAAGATAATGTCACAACTTAATTGGTAATTGTTGTAGCAATGAGTTCATATATGTTATATTCACACACTTTGATATAAGCTAATTGGCTGGCTTTGTTGTTATCCTTATATGTGTTCTTGGGGTGTTGGGCTCTGAGCTCAGAAAAAAGAAACTATCTGTAAGATTTGGGTATCTGCCACCTATGCCCTCATCTGGTCAGGTGAATTGGCGTACGCTGCTTTGTGTATAAAGAATGTATAAACATTTGCTTGGAGGCAGACAAGCCATCTCCCAGCTGCAGTGTCTGTTCTGTGTCTGTAAAGCCTGGGAGACAGGGCAGGCTACTTTGCTGTAAGTCTACACCTTCTCTGGAAAAGCACTGATGTTTTTGACATGCTTCTTTGGATTCCTGCATCCAACCACTCCCACAAGCCCTTCTTTGAGTCTGCAGTTCAGAACAGGGGGGCAGTTGTCACTCCTGGGTGAACCATAATCCCAACTTTTTATTTGTTTCTAAGAGTACGTTTCTAGCATTTGTAGAACCCAATATATGAGGTAAAATGTACAGGTACTATTTTTCTGATTTGTTCTGTGAGAAATTCGCCTGCTTCCGCCTTTCTGTGGTTTTGGCCAATGAATGAAATCATAGCAATGACTGACATTCAGGAAAGCCAATTAGACAACCTTAAGGCTACAGTGAAACACACATTATCCCTACTTTTTTTCTTTTTTCTTTAAAGAGAAAAGCCTTTTCTGCTGGTCTTCCCTGGTGGAAAAGTGACTGCTGTCCCACAGAAAACAACTTAGGTATCCAGGAGGATAATGTGCTCCAGAGCTCAGGAAGATCAAGGTTCCACTGGTACGGGAAGCACTTTTATACTCTTCCCTCCCTGGAAGAAGTTAATGGCCAGACCGTGTTGGCAGAGTCAGCCTATCATTGAGAAGCCGGCTACTGCAGTTTGGTGGTTCACCCTTCCGGGGGAGCAACACTTGGATCCAGCAGCTCCTGATGGATCTCTCACACTGTAGGGAGAGGTTCAAGCAGACATCATAAACTTCCACACTCCTGCTTCTTGCATATGCTGACAGTGGAAGCATCCATGAACTTTGCAGCACCCGCATGTCAAGTTGTGACATACATTATACCTGTGGTGCTGAGGAGATCTTGTTGGCAGCCTGACTCAACAGCCTCATTCATTTTATATGGACAAAGCCCCTATTTTCAAGCCCCAGGGTCCTCAACGGAGCACAAAAGAAATTTGTATTTAAAGCACAGCTTTTAAGATCACTGATAATGAAAACCCACCAAGGCAACCACAAAAGATGAATAAAATAAGTAAAACAGCTACAGGGGAAAAAGTCATTTAGCCATCCCAAAGGCTTCATCAGGCAAACTGTAGACAGGGCTATAGTATTGACTTGATAGGTACAGTTCAGTCTGAATCCAATGGAAAACCCCACTAGCAAGTTTTGCTGCTCAAGGCCAGCTGTCCATTAACAACAACAACAATAACAACTAGTTGCTTGTTACCAAGGTTTCCAAGCGAGGAACATTTTAAAACATAAATTCTGTACCATTACAATTCATCTAATTAATCTCCTCACACAAACACCAGCAATTCATATGCACACAGATACATGGGGAGGAGGGAGTTAAGACAGAAGCCCAACTGCCATAATAGCCAGAGGAAGCTTTGGCAGCACAGCGATGGCAGAATATAATCAGCTCTGTCCATCAAAAGCCCTGGGGAAAGGGCAAGGTAAGTCTACATGGAGTGAAAAGGACATAAGTGAAAGTGTGAGGCAGGCCTCGCTTGGGACGGCATTGTACAGGTGGAGAGGTACAACTGAAAATGCCCTTTCCATATGTAGGAAAGGAGTAACGGCTCCTATACATTAACTGTACTCCTGTAAAGCTCCCATTTCTTTCAATGGCCCTTGTGTAGAATGTTATGTACTGAAGTTCTCACCCTGGGCCAGCAGGGGGATACTGTAGATAGTTTTCACTCAGGTCCACATATGCAAATAGGGGATTGAAAGTGACGTTCAGTGATTGGATAGTTACAGAAAGTGGTTACTGTTGCGCTGTAGTGGAGCTCTATATAAGAAGGCTGGCTGAACCCTTCAGTTCAGTTCTGTTCTGGCCTGTGAATAAACAAGAATTGCTGTTTCATCTGATATGTTCACCCACAACTTAACATAGAACATCTCCAGTTGGATGCTGCCCCAAGTCTCTTAGCTGAAGCGGTTTGCAGAGTGCCGCCACAAAAGCAAAGGGAAGAAAAAAACCCAGCTGTTATTTCAGGTTAAAATAGTTTGCGGTGGAAAATTTGGATTTATGAGACATAAACCGTACGAATTTATCAGCAGAAAGAGAAAGCGAAGCATGTGTTTATCCCTCCACACCGAGGAAATAAAATATACAGCACAGCAATTGGAGATCTGTGTTGCTGCATAACAAATCCGTTAATGTCTTCTCCCTTGACTAGGAGTAAAAATGGTGAACATTATGTACCACAGGAGGGAGATACTGGAATCTGGCTAGGAAACCTCATTAGAGACTAATGTAGCAGTTGGTCACCTACAAATTATGGTAAATTGCTGTGTAGAATTATGAGACTGGGGTTATCAGCTGGTGCTTGAGTATTACCTACTGGTAGTCAAAGGGCTTATGCATTCTGTCTTTTCGACTGCCATGGGCTTCGGGTTTCAAAAAACAACCACCCAAACCTGACTTCCAATTGCATTGTCTTTGTGTGGACCTGTAAAGGTTCCTTGTTTTTCCACTAGCGTGTGTTTACACTGCTGTTAAACTTCTCGGCAGTTAAAAGGTTCTTGCATCTCACTCCTCACAGTACAGAAATCCTATGTATGCTACCTTAGATGCTTAATACCACGGGCAGCTTCCAAACGCCTCAGTGACCTTCCCCTCCCTTCCCATCACATGCTGACACATCCAGCCTAAATTTGCGTCTTGCATCACCTCAGGATACTCATGGCTAATTTCATTATTTTGGAGAGAAAATGCAAATGAGGCCAGACAGCTGGTGCTTTCCTTGTGGCTAGGAGTGATGGAGAGGCCTGAGGCCTACCTCATCAGAGGCTCTAATACCCTTTTGCTTAGACAGGCCCTGGTGAGAGGAGAGGAGGGAGGCTGCTTGAGCAGCAGGAACAGATGGCAAGGAAGGGGAGAAGATGGGGGAAGGAAGGCGAGCGGTAGCTATTTGGAGGAAGTTGTAGTGTCAGTTATCTGGGCAGACTGATACGGCATATTGCAAGAAGGGGGGAAAGAACGGCGTCTTTCGGATTCCTGGGCTTTTCAGGTTCATAACCTGACGAAGAGTTTATAGTCAGGAACTTGTTTTAAAATGCATACAGTTCTGAAATGCAGTTTATTTGAGGCGGCCAGTACTAGTCAGAATCAATAAAGGCGCACCCAGCACAACTTAGCTGTCTGTTAGCTCAAGTACATTGAATGGCTATCCCCCTTTTTAGAAAGATACTGCTTTTCAATAAACATTAAAGGACTGTTCATTTTTTATATATAAAATGCTTTTTTAAAGGTTATCTTTGCTACTTATATATATATATAGAGAGAGAGAGCGCTCTCTCTCTCTCTCTCTCTCACACACACACACACACACACAGCTTTTTTCGGTGGTTTGCAGAGGCAAAGCTCAGCTAAACTTCTCCATATACCCAGAGAAAACTTAACATGTGAAGGGATAAAGGTCTTGCCATCACCAGTCAGAACCAGCCATGCTGCAATTCGTTTTAGTACATGGATCTAATTACAGGTGTGACCTGTGTGCTATTTCTTTGTATGTCAGGTATCATCTGGAAGGCGTACCATGAACTTCCATAGCTGCAAAGCTTGAACAGAGGATTGTGCATCACATCAGCCTTGTGAAGCTTTCTGTCAAGGAAACTATAAAAGAGGCTTTATAAGGAATGAAGTCTGAGGATATATTCTGCTGCAGCTATCCGTACAACTAAAAGTGCAGCTCAAGTCCGCTTCAACATAACAAGGGCAGCACTTAGGCCCAGACTAAAGTGACCAGGTCTCCTTACTTTGCCGATGTTCAGTGACCTGTTAGAGAAGACTTCTCACGCCCTATTTTACAGAGGATATTGATGGACTGCAGTTTCCATCATCCCTGACCATTGGCCTGCGGCTGAAGGGAGTTGGGGCCCAACAATACCTGACTCCTCCCTCAGCTGCCATCTAGCACAGGCTGTTCCAGAGAGGGAGACAGCACTGTCTGGCTTCTCCATTGGCTCTGCAGATAGGCAGTATCTTTTGACCCCTCCCCAAATCATTCTAATCCAGCCGATCATTTAAATAATTTTACAGTTAAAATCATTTAAATAATTTTACAGCTAAAATCATTTTAATAATTTTACAGCTAAAATCATTTAAATAATTTTACAGCTAAAATCTAGTGCATGAGCTTGCTTCTCCCCCTCCCTCCTCCATTTTCCTTTTGTTTTAAGTCTTCTAGGACTTAGCTAGATTGGTAAAGAAAAAAGGTTTATATGCATTGTATATGCAATATAAAGCTGTGCCACCATATGGCGCTGTGGAGACTTGTCTTTCCCAACCAGATTTCCCTGTATGAGTTTACAACACGTTTAACTGAAACGCTTCTTTGATGTGTCTAGATCCAGCCCTAGACTGTAAGTCTGAGGGCAGGGGCTGTTTTATCAGTACTATTTTTAAGCCACATGTTTTTGATGAATAATGGGGCACAAAAGTGTTGAATGAATGAACATCTGGAGGTTCCATACCCCTGCTATAAACACTAGCATCCAAACCACTTGCCCAATGAACAGAAGTCTGTTCATGCAGTAAGACTTTCCTCCTCCTCCACCACCATGCTTTATCTCCTGAGAATTAGAGGACCCTCATGAAAGGCCTGGGATGTGCCATGGGGAGCTACAGTGGGAGGAAGGAGTTGCCTAAAATTGGGTGGCGCCATCTTGTGCAAGTGGGAAGTTGAACCACCTGACTGCAAGTCATTTGTGAGCCATTTTTTGGGGGGGAAGGGGAGCAATGAGCTCTGCTTCAGACTTTGGAGAGCCTTGGAAGTCAGAGTAAACAGTACTGGTCTTGTTAGACAAAATGAATATGAGACAGCCTCTTGCATCCTTGCATTTATACAGTAGGCACCTGCTTTTGTATATTTGTGTGTCCAATAGCCAGTAAACACTTGTCTTTCTATCAACAGGCAACCAAAGATAGCCGGGCAAAGTTCTGTTGTATTCCTTTGAGGTGCCTTATGCCTTAGTGCCACAGAGTTAAGTTCATGGATGCCACGCACTTGATCTAACTGGGCTCTGAGGCCCATCTATTTTCTAAAATATGAATAGCAAATGTCTGCCAAACTAGAGAACACAACATGCTCTCAGTGATTGCCCTTTGAACAGAGGCATTTGCTACATATTTAGAAGTGGAGAGGAGCTGACAGTGGCTCCTGGGGAGGTCATTAGTTTACCGAGCCTGACCTTTGCTCTCCACAGCATTTGCTACAGGCCTGATCCTGACCCCAATGGAAGCAGGAAGATCACACACACATCCTACTTATTTAACCAAACGAGACATTCTCTGTGAAAATTTCAATGCAAAGAACAAGGAGAGGATGAGGCCTGAACAAGGAGAGGCAAGAGATGGGGAATCAACATGAAGCACAAGGCACTCTGTGAGCACTTGAAAGTCAGAATTACGTAAGAAGGTTGCCAATAAAGATACAGGAGACTTATTTTGGTCTGAACTTGTATGTAGCTTTCCACTTTTAACTCGATTCTACAAATAGTTTTCTGAGCTAGGAGCTGAGCTTTATTTATTTAATGAAAATGTTTTAGAACTTACATTTCCATGAAGCATACCCAAGAGGGCACCCTGTGTATTTACCATTACAATTCCCTTAAATAAAATATTTAAGTCGATGTGTTTTCAGTGCCTATGTTGCTCCTAAAGCAAAAACTATGTGTGGTACATGACACCCATGATCAAGGACCTCATGGAATTAAAAATAAAACCAAGAGCAGCCATAGGGCAGGGTGGGCCACATGAATCTGACAGGGTGATCATTGATGCATCTCCCCAAAAGAGGAAATGTGCCATCCAAAAGAAGCCCAAAGAGGACACAGGTGTTCATAAATTTTGAAGTCGCTAATTTACATGCAGATTTAGAAATAATTGCCACAATTAAGATGTGGTCCACCTCACCATAGTGGCGGAGACTGTGATCAGGTGACTGTTGTGCCTGCTCAGTTTGCTGTCCAGGTGATAAGTGCTGATGGGCAAATTCACGTCTGCTGCTTGATCTTCTTCTTTTAGTGGGACTTGGACCCAACAATCCTTCAGACTAGAGGGCTGCTCCAAATAAAGGACCATTCTCAGATGCTTCAGATAAAGTACATAGGAACACAGGAAGCCAAGTCAGCAGCCCATCAAGTTCAATACTGCCTACACTGACTGGCAGTGGCTTTCCATGATTTCAGGCAGGGTACTCTACCAGCTCTACCTACAGATGCCGTGGATTGAACCCGAAACCTTCTGAAGGAGCGTCTCCACCCCCATCGTTCAGCCCGGACACTGAGATCCAGCGCCGAGGGCCTTCTGGCGGTTCCCTCATTGCGAGAAGTGAGGCTACAGGGAACCAGACAGAGGGCCTTCTCGGTAGTGGCGCCCGCCCTGTGGAATGCCCTCCCATCAGATGTCAAAGAGATAAATAATTACCTGACATTCAGAAGACATCTTAAGGCAGCCCTGTTCAGGGAAGCTTTTAATATGTAACGCTGTACTGTTTTTAACATTGATTGGGAGCCGCCCAGAGTGGCTGGGGAAGCTCAGCCAGATGGGCGGGGTATAAATAATAAATTATTATTATTATTATGTATGCAAAGCAGAGGCTGCACCCTGGTGCTGAAGCTCTTCCCCATAGCCACTATAGAAACTGCTCAGGACTGCATTTGCTGGAGGAAGACCTAATGCAGCCACTCGTTTCTATGCTATTTTTTTCCTGTTTTGAAAGACCTGGAAGTTGAAAGGGCTATCCACACATTAGTACCCCTAATGCCCTTCACATTTCTCTTTGCTCCAAACCTTGCCCCAGTTCCTAAATCGTAAGGAAGGGTAAACAACGCTTTGCTATTTGCTGTTTTCCCCCTCTTTGTTCTTTGCTCTTCAGCAAGTGTGACCTTGCCCCGCTCCCTGTTATACACTAATCTGTTGATACAAGAATACCTGAGGATGCCAGGATAGAAAGGCACAGTGCAGGTAAACAATATATTAAAGCAAAATGTCAACTAGGCGCCTCCTGCTCTGTAAGGAAGATTTCCCTCCTCTTCAAATGTGGAAGATGGTAGTTGGAGACAAGAGTGTGGTCCTTCTAGAATCTGCCGCTTCAAACAAGTTCATGGTGAGAACTAAAGTAATTGATCTACCAAACCTAATCTTTGAGTTATATTGAACTAATGTTTCCTCCCAGTAAACCTATTGAAATTTATGACCATGACTAAGTTAGGTCCATTAATTTCAGTGGGTCTACTCCAAATAAGAGTTAATGGAGTACAGCCCTTTGCTTTCCACAGCACCTGCTACAGCAGCCTTCCTTAACCTGGTGTTTTGGACTGCTACTGCCATCAGTCCAGACTGGCATGCCCAATGGCCAGGAATGATGGAGTTTTAGGGTACCAGGTTGGCAAACGCTGTGCTACAGAACAAATCCTAATCCAAATATACTTTATCAGGTAAGGCATGCTCTTGACCTGAAAGGCTCATTGCCTAATGTTGGCAATAGAATTAAACAAAAAGTTCATCTAAGAGAGCTCCATTGATCATTACTAGCCAAGACGGTCAAGGTATATAGATGCAGTACAGCTGCTAGTAATCTCACTTCTCCGAGTGCCAGTCCTGACATAACCACAATGGGACATTTACAGACCAGAAAGAGGTATCAGTAGGCTTGGGGAAACTCCTAGGTTTGCAGAACAAACAAGCAAAGGAAGGAAGGAAGGAAGGAAGGAAGGAAGGAAGGAAGGAAGGAAGGAAGGAAGGAAGGAATCCTAAGGAAGGACACCTCCCCCTGCAACGAAAACTGAGCCAGGCTTTGCCAGCTATGTTGCTGTATTAATCAACAGTTTTGTGAATTTTTTTGTATCTTCCTATGCAGAGGAACACCTAGACGTTGGATCCAGATTTTCTCAAGCTAAGTGCGGTTTCCTTATATAATCATGCAAAATGATCTTGAACATATGGGGGCATTTAAAGGACAATATAAAGGTCCCTTAAGAAAAGCAGTTTGTGTGGAGGGGAGGGAGAATGCCAATCTTAGATTTTGCAGAAATGCAATTTATTTGGAAATTCAACATTTATGAAGAAAAGCAATCTTTCTTTCTTTCTTTCTTTCTTTCTTTCTTTCTTTCTTTCTTTCTTTCTTTCTTTCTTTCTTTCTTTCTGCACAAGAATTACAAATGATAGAGTGAGCACAAGGGGAGATGTCTTATTAAGCAGGTGTTCTGGCTGCAGACATGTGATAAATTGCACTGTTACAGTTTAGGTGGTACGTTTATTTATCATGTAGCTCGCAAACTATCATGTGGGTATTCCTTTCACATATCTGCTGTACAAATGTAGTGTTAATGTATCTACACTGTAAACAAAGAAGGATCTTTTCTGTGTGTGGGCTCAGAAAGGCAGTGCAAGGCCTTTTCGAAGAATCATAATTTTGGAAAGGCACAGTCCACGGAAAAGTACTCTACTGTGCATTCCAACAGGGTGTGTGCAGGAAAACCTTCCAGACAGCTGTATTTTAAAGGGCCTTGCATTCAAATTCCATGTGGCATGCAGGACTACTCAGACACCCAAACTCTAGAGATGATAGCCAATGTTTAGTCAAGCTTGGAGTAGACCTACTGAAATTAATGGACAATTAGCCCAAAGTCCATTGATTTTACTTGGTTTACTTACATACCACACTATGTATTTAAATAGGGCCAACTTACTAGTACTTCTATGAAGTTCTGCCCTCAGACATCAGACTACAAATTCCTCTATATTTTTCTGACATGTCTGTAGAATACCTGGGTGTGATCCAATACCCTGGCTGGACTTTTTGCTTTATTTTATTCCATTTCCATAAAAATAATCACAGCTCTTCTATAAGGCTTCAGAGAGTGTTCTTTTACAGCTGCCTTTGAGAGCGGATTCATGCCATTTCAAAAGGAGATCGTTTCCATTGTACAGGGGGCTTTTCATAATCCTTATGTCATTGATACAATTGACTGTGTGTCACACATTCTCATCGTTTCTACGTTACAGCTAAGAAACTTCAGCTCAGAAATAGCAATCTGTCCATGTTAACACAGTTGCCCCAGCTGAGCTGTGGCTTAATTAATAATATGACAATATTTATTAAGCATTAAGCTCCTGTAATATATGGCCCAGCCCCAAAACATGCAAACTAATCCATGTGCAAATGCAAACGCCTGAACTATGCTGAACATTGGGGATCCCAGATCTATTTTGACAATGTCCCCCCAAAAAATCAAAAAATCAAGCAGTCCTCTGTTGGGATGCTGACCCTTATCTTAATGTCAGCATATGATATTGTACTTAACATACTTAGAATATTGCTTATGGACAGGCACAAATATTTTTACCTGATTGAAAAACCCATTGGAATGCAACATGGATAAAGCTTGGCAAATTACAACATTTCTTAATACATATTTTCAGGGGTAGCATATCTGTGCAGTATAACCCGATAAAATTGTCTTGGCGATTAAATTCCAGTGCTGTTTCCCACTAAATTGGAGGCTGCATATATTCTTCATTATTTTTACCCCCTTTGGTGACCACTGGGACACCAAAGCATTGCTTGATATCTCATTCAGATCGCACAAGCAGACAGATCCTGTTTAGCACACAGCTTTTTTGCTCTCTCTCTTTTTCTTTTTTCTTTTTTGCTTTTAAAGAGGCCTCTCATTTGACCATGAACTTTAGACAGTCTAGTTAGCGTTACTGTCAAGCATCCCGCGGTCTTTTTGAAAAGCAGGACTTGTCCGTGCTGCCCTCTGGCCAACTTCAGTGGGACTAAAGCACTGTCGAGAGCCATCAAACTGCCTGACAGCTTGTCACCAGTGTGGCTCCATTAATTTACACACATTTTCCACTGTTTGGCATTTACTATGATAACTCTTTTCTTTCCAACCGGCTCCCCGTTTGCATTTAACACTTGGGTTAATTTTCATCAGAGTTTAAATTTAGCCATCAGTTATTTCAGGGGAGCTGTCAGCTAACATATGGAGGAAGGGGGGAGAAAATCCTTCTGAATTCATAATAAAGTTGAATCTGTTGAATGTGAAACAAAACAAAACAAAACAAAAAGCCACTGCAATATACCGCAAGGCCCCGTAGGGGCAAGCAGGGTCAAGAAAGAATAGCAGAGTGGATTAGTTGTTCTATTCGCCAGAGTGGCATCTGAGCACCTCAGGAGCGTCTTGATATATCAAAAAATGATGGAAAGACACAGTTCAATTTGTCCCCCTTTTATAAAGGATAATTAACCTGTCAGTCTTGCTACTTTAACAACTTCATTAAATTGGAGCTGATATGGGTGCGGGGAACCCATGCTGGTTTTTTGAAGAGAACGCAGAGCACTTGAAATAATTCAGAAGGGTGTCCGGGTGGCAAATCCACGATCAGGATTATTTGGGGCTTGCTAAAAATAAAATAAAATATTTTTTTAAAAGCAATTGGAACATGTTCTTTTAAATTATGTAACCCAGCTGACTTTTATATGACCCTTGAGCGGTAATTTACTTAACTATGAAAGGTGTGCGGGGGGGGGTGAGGGGGGTGGAGAGTAGCAGACCATTGAGGAAATAAAGCAGCATAGTTGAAAGATTGAGGTGATAAGGTTGCAAATGCTGTTGAACTGTTAAACAAGCAGCATGATGCCTTCTAGAGGTGAACTACCTTTTCCAAGGAGCATGCCGTGAAAGGGGGGGGGGAACTAATCAGAACCGAATGCAACATTAAGATTTATGCACTGCCCTCTCTGCACAGTGATGTAGATACCTCAAGCAGCAGCTTTTGGCCGGATGGAGATGCTGGGAGAAGAAGCACAAATATTTTCTGCTTCCTGTTCTATGGAAAAGACCGTCGTTTAGGGATAGAGGACATGCTTTGCAGCTCCCATGTTCAGTCCATGGCATCTCCGTTAAAAAAGCACCAGGCAGTAGGTGATGCAAAAGGCCTCTGCCACAGACCCTGGAGTGTTGCTGCCAGTCAATGCTGGGCTGGGTGGGCAAATAGCCTGACTTTCCGTAAGGCTGCTTTTAGGTCCGTATCAAAAAGTTCAAGTGAAACTTATTGCTTCCTGTGCTCAGATGTGCAGTCCACCTTTCCATCTTGTGAATATGTTGCATATGACCAAGGGGGGGGGGGAGAGATGTGGAGGCTTCACTTCAGCAGCTACAAAGGACTGTGCAAAATCTACCCTGGATAGCTCAGTTGGGTTCGCGTGTGGTGCTGATAACGTCAAGGTTACAGGTTTGGTCCCCCTATGGGACAGCGGCATTGCAAGGATCCCCAAAGTCCCTTCCAACTCTACAATTTGATGGTTCTATGAAATGGGAAGTAGGAGACAATGTGCTTCCTGCTCCCCCATAATGCCCAAAGTTCTTCTGTAAAGGCAAAAAAAACAAAAGCTACCCAAATTCCTGGGACTTTGGTCTTTCAAATTTCAGCGGCACCCTGTGTGAGTCCAAAATGTGGTGCCCCACATCAAACCTTCTGTTCTTCTCAGTTCACTACATAATAGTTGTGATGTCTCCCAGGCTCAGCACCCAGTGTGGCAGAACTGCCCTAAAAATCTGCCTCTGAGTTCTCTATGGTAAAGAGATCTGTGCATAAAAGGAATGTGTACATGAATGGGCTACCTGCACTCCAAGAAATGGGGGGGGGGGGAATCCCTTGCAAATGAAGATCTCTGTATGACAGCACAGACAAGAACATGGGTAGGCAAACCAAGGCCCGGGGACCGAATCCGGCCCAGTCGCCTTCTAAATCTGGCCCATGGACGGTCCAGGAATCAGCATGTTTTTACATGAGTAGAATGTGTCCTTTTATTTAAAATGCACCTATTTGTGGGGTCTGCCTGGTATTTTTACATGTGCAGAATGTGTGCTTTTATTTAAAATGCATCTCTGGGCTATTTGTGGGGCATAGGAATTTGTTCATTCTCCCCTCCCCAAAATATAGTCCGGCCCCCCACAAGGTCTGAGGGACAGTGGACCGGCCCCCTGCTGAAAAAGTTTGTTGACCCCTGGACAAGAACATCTACAAGAGGCAAAACTTGAGATCTGACTTAAGCCTGCCAAGACTGGCACAGATCTCCCTGTTTGTATTGAATCCAGCCAACAAGCTGGGACGCACTCAAGATCCATTGGGTTAAACTTTCTTTCTAGGAGCTAGGGGCATAGAGTTTTCCTCTTTTCCTTCCATAGAGGGGCATAGAGGGGTACATAGAGTTTTCCTCTTTTATCTTCACAGCAGCCCTGTGAGGTACGTCAGGCAGACACATTATGAATGATTTGTGACTTTGCAGTTGGCTTTGTTTATTTATTACAATAATTACATGTTGCTTTCATTCAGTGAAAACCAAAATGGTTAAGAGCAATCGAGACAGCAATAATGTAATAATAACATCTTCCAGGAAAATTTTCAATAAATATTAGCAGACACCACCAACTGAAGATAGCGAAGAACTAGTTAATGGCTGGGGAACGCCTGAGCAAAGATTTACAGCTGACCAAAGATTTATACTTGTCTCTCCAATTGCTAAGCTGTAGACTAAATGTAAAATAAAAATAAAAATCAAACTTCTGTACCTTAGTTTTTTTTTTAATTAAAAAGAAGTCCACATGTGGCAGCTTCATTTATCAGACAAGAATTCATTTACCAGGTGATGCAATAAACAATATGACAGAGTTTGCATGATTCCCATTTTTGAGATCTGTCTGCTTGCATTTGTAAATACAGGTTAAAATCTTGATTATCTTTCATGCAGGGCTATTGTGTGAGAAGAAATACAATTCAAAATGGCAACTGCTCTTGCCAGTGGTGGTTTCCCAGCTTGAGCACTGCCTCAAAAATTTGGGCAGTAGATATGGAATGTCAGTGTTTCACCATCTCAATGATGTCTAACTTCTTTATAGAATTTGTCATGCTTGTTAGCTGTTTTCTTCTTCTTTTAAGGCTCGAGGGCCATCGCCAGTTGTGGATTTGTGCTTTGCATTAAACTCTCAAGCAAGCCAAACCACAGTTTGAAGCACGATGAACATAAACAGAAATGACTTCTGAGCAACTTGGGTAAAAGGTTTGTTTGTTATAATGGCTACCGCCACCATCATATTTATATCTGCTGAGACGGAAGTCCTATTCAGTTCAAGAGGTTTACTCCCAGGTAAGTTAGTTCAGGAGTGCAGCCTCAATAAAGTAAGGGTCTTCAACTGGCAGCCCCTGGGCCAAATTCAGCACATTAAAGGGGCACCAACCGGCCCTGGCTCTAGAAGCAAATAATGGGGGGAGGCTGTAAAGGAACAACAATAGAAAGCTGGAATGTATTGAGTCAAACCGTTGTTCCATCTAGTTCAGTACTATCTTCACTGACTGGCAGCAGCTGTCTGGCATTTCAGGCTGGGGCTGTTCCAAGTCTCCAGCATCTTCAAGAAATCCCAAGCAATATGTCAGTCGGTAGCTTAGTCAGCAGAGCACAATACTCTTAATCTCAGGGTCGTGTGTTCAAGCCCTAGGTTGGGCAAAAAAATGCCTGCATTCCAAGGAATTGACTAGATGGCCCTAGCTGTCCTTTCCAACTCTACAAATCTAGGAATCAAATCTTCTGCAGGTTTGGTTTCCTTTTTTGTATGAAAGAAGCTGAAGACTTGTGGTTCTTTTAACAGACTATTTACAATATACAGATGGAGGGGCTATGCAGAAAGTAGGAACAAAAACAAAGCAATGCTCACTCCAAAACAACATCAGTGCTCTAAAGCCTAGAGATTTTTTCTTTGAAAACATGGCTCATACTAAATCACAAAAAATGTTTACCCTCCCTAGCAATAAAAAGAATAATCAATAATAATATATTAGATCTCTATATTTGCACGAGTCAGTCATTGCACAGCCCCATTGGCGAATTTGTAGCGCAGCATGGTTGCTGGCATCTGTCTGTCTCGAGAGACAATGGAGTGCACTTCCGTGGCTGAAGCTGAACTGCTGTGTTAGCAGCACCAAAGTGACCTCCCCAGGGTGCAACCTGGGCAGAGGTCCTGGGTTGCCCAGACAGCAAGACCCCCTCCCGGCTTCGCTGGTGTGGTCCAAAGGAAAGCAGAGCAATACATTTGGCACCAGCTTGGCTGCAGGAATTGCTGGAAGCAGGCCCATCTTAGGGACTTCACTTCGGATTTATATAGAGTTTACTCCTTAGCCTTTTCTTCTGAAGACATCCTGCAAGGCAGAGGAGGTTTAGGATAGGAGTTTACTTCTCCTAGATGGGCTACTTTCCCAGCATCTCTATCCTGGATTTGCATAAAGTCAGAGTGCAGCCTCCATTGGAGGTTTTAGAGTGCCTCATCACATCCCTGGATTTGCATGAAGTCAGGGGAGCAAAAGAGAAGACAGGTTGCACAACTGCTCCCGTTCATTGCAACTGGTCCTGCGCAAGAGAACTTCCTAGTGGATTGTGACTACCTGTCTGGATGCAAATTGGCAGGGACTAGATACACAGCTTGTAAAACCAGATCCATCTATTTGGAGTGGTTCAGGTGAAATCATAGCCTTTTATTGACACATTAACTCTTGAGTACAATGCAAATAAAACCTTCCGCCGGAATGATTTTACATGACAATATTTTACTGTAGGTGCTGTTTGCGGCCATGATTTATAGTATGTGTTAAAATGAAAGGGGGGAAATGCAACTATATACTTATATGGGGAGGGGGGGGTGCTTATTCCCTAAGCAGCTGTAGAACCTCATTCAGCATCGCATTTAGTAGCTGCCACACACAATGAAGAATGAGCTCATAAAAATAGATGAGGACGGGCAGATAAAACATTTTTAAAAATCAGGGAGAGCTCCTCTTCTTTTGTCTTTTTAAATGTATTGACATGTGCTTATCCTGACAGTATCAAACACTGAGTCAGTAGACAGCGATAACATGCATGTGCCCATAGGGCAGCTTTTGTTAACCTGATGGGAGTTGTAGTCCAAAACATGTGAAGGGCACCAGGTCAGTGAAGGCTGCCATAATGTGACCAGAGGCAGAAGTGATTGCTTTCGCTCATACTGCATATGCCCACTCAACTGCTTCAATCACCAGAGCTGGCATTGTTACAGGTGCCCCATAATACTTGTTTGGCATTTGTAAGAAGTCAGTATTTTAGTATGGCCACAATTACACTGTGGAACTCCTTGCCTATTGATACCAGGCAGCTGCCTTCATTTGTATTCTTTCCGGCACCTGCTAAAAATACGCTGGTTTAGACAAGCCTACCCAGATATTGAGAATGTTGACGTTTCTTTTAAGGTTTTTGTTTATCATGGATTTTAATTTTTTTGAATGTTTTAAATTGTTGTTTTTTTAACCAATAATTTTATAGTTTTATTCTTTTGTAAGTTACCTAGAGGTAGGTTTTGTTTTTGTTTTTTGCAATCAAGTAGTATATAAATTTTTAAAGGTAAAGGTAAAGGGACCCCTGACCATTAGGTCCAGTCGCGGACGACTCTGGGGTTGCGGCGCTCATCTCGCTTTACTGGCCAAGGGAGCCAGCGTACAGCTTCCGGGTCATGTGGCCAGCATGACTAAGTTGCTTCTGGCGAACCAGAGCAGTGCACGGAAACGCCGTTTACCTTCCCGCCAGAGCGGTACCTATTTATCTACTTGCACTTCGTGCTTTTGAACTGCTAGGTTGGCAGGAGCAGGGAGCTCATGGGAGCTCACCCCATCGTGGGGATTTGAACCACCGACCTTCTGATCGGCAAGCCCTAGGCTCTGTTGTTTAACCCACAGCGCCACCTGCGTCCCAGTATATACATTTTTATAAAATAAATAAATAAAAGAAGCTGGTAGCTTCCATTTCTTCAGTTTTCACATGGCACCTGCCAAAATCCCACTAGCAAATAGGCTGATGCCCCATTCTCTGTTGCATCTGGCCACTCTGCATGTGCACTTGGTAAGTGTTGAAAAGTGCTTGGAAATAAATAGGATGACCGGGTTTCCTGTATGCCTGCCCAGTCTGCTGTCAAAGTGCTGATGTGGACTATGTGACTTTTGCACATAGTCCTGTCTACATCCAAATGAGGAAACAATAAAACATCCAGAGAGGTATAGATGATAAGGTATGGAATCAATGTGCGAATCTCCACATGGGATCTCTGTATAGCTTCCCCCTTAAGCACGAAAACTGGAGCCACAAGTGACTCATTTACCTGCTCTTGTTTCAGAATGATGTCTGGAACCACTCTGTGTATAGCTCCTGCAGAGGAAAACAAAGACCTATAATAAAAGATGTGACTGCTCTGTCCTTTCTTGAGTGCATAATCAGCATTTCTGCCAGAGTGGGAGAACAGTCACCTTCTGCGGAGTTCCCCCTGCTTTGCTGTGAGGTAGAGCAACGCCAATGCCTTGATATTAGCAGGCTGACAAATGGCTGGTATAGTGACATATCTTCCATCAGTCAATAGTGAAAATGTGTTTATAGAGTTCTATGTTTCACTCACTTCAGAGTAAATAATCGGTGTGGCCACTCTATGTCTTAATCGCTTCCATTCAGCCGCTCCAATCGTTGGCCGTGCTCCTATTTCTGTAGTTCTTTCTGGTAGCTTCATTTATTAATTGGTAAAAGCAGCAGCTACTTGTGCCACCTTGAAGGCTAACAAACATTGTGGCATGAGCTTTCTTGGGCCACTGTTCACTTCATCCACTGTTGTTTTTGGAGCAAGATGGTTCTCCCTCTGGAAACATGTTAATTGGCAGTTTCATATGGCAAAGTGCTTGTGTGGCAGTGGCTGCTTATAATTTCAGCATGTGTGACCTTTGGCCTTGTGGTAAGCTGCCCCTTGCACTAAGCAACTGTGTGTCTGCAACTGCAAGGGAAAGGGTAGCAGATTCTTGGGAAACACCAATTTCTCTGTGTAGTTGGTTCATACAGATTTATCAACTCCCCATGTGGATGCTTCACTTCAACAGTGGCTCCTGCTGGGGCTAGATGAAGTTGATGACAGGAAGTGGAGGAAGTGGTCCTATAGCAGGTGTGGAGTACCTGTGACCCTCAAGTTGTTGGACTTGAACTCTCATCATCCCCAGGAAGATGGGGAAGGGCCTTAGCTCAGTGGCAGAACATTTGTTTTGTGGCCAAAAGGTCCCAGGTTCAACCTTGGCATCTCTAGGTAAGGCTGAGAGAGTAAGCTCTGTCTCAGACAGTGCAGAGCCCTTGCTAGTCAAGGCAGACCAGGGGTGGGGTGAGGGACTGGATCTGGCAAGAGGGCCAGATCCTTATCTGCCCCACCTGCTGTGGACCAAATTTGAATGGTGATGTCAAGGTGGGAGTCGGGTCTGCAGTACAAAACAGCTCAGGCCTAGTGATCACAGCAACTCTTCCCAATATGTCTTGTCCCAATGAGGCAGTTGCAAGGACTGATGGTCCGCACCTTCCACTGTTCTCTATAACTCATCCTCCTTTAGGTCCTTCCCCAGCAACCTGAGGCTCATTTGTCTTGTCTCTCTTTGCTCTGCCCTCTTCTTTCCTCTTCGTGTTCTGGGAGACCAGGGAGAAGGGGAGCTGATCAAAGAAGAAGGGGGAGACCCTCTGGTTACTTCAGCAGCCTGCCTCTTGGCCCTCCTCCCCTCTGGCTTCTGCCACTGATTCTGGACTGCTCTCTGCCACAGCCTCTTCCTGCTCACTAAACCCTGTTACCTCCGGCACCACCTCCTCCCAGTCTGCTCTGCCTTCTACCTCTGACCGCTCATCATCACTCCACCACCAATCCCCTGGCTCTGGGACTTCTTTCCTTGGGGGTCCCCCAACTGGTGCCTCGCACCACTTCTCTGCATCCAGCCAGTCCATGACAGGTGAGCAGCTCAAATCACTTAATATCACAACGACATCATGAAACACTCTCTTTTTTTGCCCACATGGATTAAAAACAGACCAAGAGGACAAAGCTGCACCCTGCAATCAATTTTCACAGGACCCAACAACCACCTGATTGCAGAGCCCTTGCGCAGAGCCCACTGGAAAATGCTGCACAAGACCAGGCCATCAGCTAATGGCCAGGTCTTGTGCTTTGTAAGGAGCTTCTAATAGTTTGGTCCTGCAGAGAGCTTTGCAGGAAATGCTGTCCTGCTGATCTGAAGTGTTTGTAAGGCCTTTTCAGCTAAACCAGGTCTTTATCTGATGTCTTATATGATGTTAGGTGCAGGGGAGGTGAGTGCTGCTTGGCCAAAATGAACTAGGGGTCAAATGGGGGTCAGCCTGGTGAGCTGAATTGATGGAAACAGTACTGAGCTAGTCTGACACAGCTTCCTGTACTCTCAGCCAGAATGACCAATAGTTAAGGATAGTGGGAATTGTAATCCAGTAACATTGGGGGGGGGGTCACAGTTCCCTACTCTTGTCCTATAGATTACCAGGAGGTGTAGAGACAAGGAAGGTGTTTCAACAGCACTCCTGTTTCTCTGTAACATTTACTTCCATCTGCAGCCTTAACACCCTAATCCTAAGCCCACTTCACATTGCTCCCCCCCTTCTCTCAAACAGATAATAAAACACATTGCAAACCGTGTGTGTGTCTGCATGTTTCGAGTCAACACATACTAAATGCACTGGATCTAGCCACCTTTGCCTGAATAAAAGTCCGCTACCAACTCTTTGCACATGGCAGTCTCCAAAAAAAAAAAAAGGCACCTGTGGTGAAGAATGAATATTCCGACGTTTCCGAACCTTTTGGTGAAGGTGAAGGGGGCTTGTTGAGAACATTGCTGTGAGCAGATGGACCCCTGAAACCATCTGCTATCCAAGCAACTAAATGTTCAATGATGCATTACGAAATTATTTAGCTCTCAAAGAGCCTGAAAGTAGTTAGCAATGATGGCATCTGTACTGAGAGCAAACAACCTATTTATATATGATCTATCACTTCATAAACTGCTTGGAGACCATCTTTTTATTTTTTTTAAATTCTCTCCCCCCCTTCCCCACCCCCAAGATGCAGTAGTCATATTGACTCCTGATGTATAAAACTGCAGAACAATACAGACATCAGCCATTGGGTCCTTAGGAGATTCAGATCTTTCCTCCTTTACAAATAAAATAAAAATAAAATAAAATAAAAAATCAAGAATATATTTTAATATATTGAGCATTTTCTTTCTTCAGTGTCCCTGTCGGTTTGATTACCATATTTTCTCTTGGTTGTTCCTTCGCTATAACTAGAAAAGTAGGGTGTTTTGGGGTGAGGGGGGTGAGGTGGCCCAGGTCTTTGTGCTGTGCTTGAGCTTTCCTGTTCTTTTCCTTTCTTTTTAAAAACTTATTTTCTGCTTACAAAGGGACTAGGTACATTACACCTTAATTTGCCCAGAGGCATCTATACATATTGATTGGCATATGCAAATTTGTGTCATGGGCCTAGCTATAATCGTATTGGGGTACCTTCTCCCATCCCGTTCCTTTCCCCCCCAGAACCATGATCTGGGAGAGCTGTTTGTCAGTGATACGTCAATATATACTAGCTCTTAAATTCAAGCCATAACTCTTCTTTTTAATTTCCTTTTCCCTCACTGCATTTCTCTCAATCCCATCCCATCTCTCATCTTACCTCCAGCGTACTTCAAACAGAGGCCTTGATGCACTAGGAGCAAAAAATAAAAAGGGAGAGACTGGGGGAAAACCCCCACGGAAAAATGCTCCCTATATATAAGACTGAAACAATACATGCAGCATGATTGAAACAAAAGGCTCCCGCGTGCAGCTGACTCATAGCGCCCATTGCTTCCCTTTCTTGAATACCTGTCAATCAATCACCAGTCAATCACAGGAAGGCCCAATCAGCCACTTAATGACAGCCAGATGGCATCTACTCCCTATGAACTGTACTCCTGAAGTCACACACTTGCTGCCGATAACTAGCAGCGTTGCCTGTCCTGCGAAGTAATGAGATGTTTTTTGTATTCAGGCTAAGTTGTAGTGCCTCGCACCTCTGACAGGACAGCCCCGCGAACAGAATACAAGGCCGTTATTGGGCTGGCATTGTTTGGCCTTTCGTGACAGAATCAATGGTGGCTTTATAAACATTGATGCCCTTCCCATCATCCACCTTGCATAGACACCAGTCAGCTTCACTGGAGAGTAAATATGACTTGTAAATAACGTGGAGATAGATAGATAGATAGATATGGGCATTTGTAATTAAGCCACACAGACCAGACAGAACTAGGGTACCTACACAGAGACTGACGTGATCTCTTTCATGCTGGTTTACCAACGATTTCAACCTTGACCTGAAGGGAACACTTTTTCTTCAACTGATCGGTAATTTAGCCTCTTTGCTTAGTTCTGGGGCTCTCTTGTAGTGAATTATGTATGGTGCTTCTGTGGTGCAGGCCTCTGTCCACAGAGAACACAGTGAGGCTGTTAAATAGCTCCTGGAGACCTTAGTTAAATACAATTCCAAATGATTCCCTTCAGCCCTTGTTTGTATCTTTTCAGCTCTGCGGGGGCTTTGGCTGTGTACACATTAGCGGCTTAAAAAGCAGTTCTTTATCTCAATTTGGGTAGAAGCTGGTTTGGAGGGAAATGCATAAAAATGCAGTATTTCATAAGGAACAACAGGCAAGGTACCGGATATGGGCTGTGGCTAATGCCATTTGTATCCTTCTCCCCAAACCAGTGATGGGAGAGCACTGGGTGCCGAGGAAATGGGAGTGTGTACACAGCCTTTTTCAAAGAAACAAAAAACAAACAAACACTGTACTTTAAAGTCATTACTTCCCCCTTTGAACCCCGATGGTGAATTTCTGGGAAGGTCCTAAGGGGACAGATTTCCTTTCACAAGAAGAAAATGCATAAAAGAGCCTTCCTGAGTCACAGCGCAACATCCTTCTTTTGGTAACAATCAACTCACAGATGAGTAGGATTGAACAATGTGTGATACATCAAGCCAGCTGCAAGTCTTCAGCAGTCGAGCCTCATATGATATCTCACCACAAGCTCAATAAACCTATTGCTTTAGCTGTCTGTCTAGGACCAGCAGATCACAAGGCTGTAGTTAACCTGGTGGGTTACAATTTTGTGCAAGACTCCTGCAGAGGAAGTCCATAGGAACCCAGAGAGCATTTTCTGTTGTTCACCCTTGGTGCCTTCAGCCACCAATGAGAAAGGGAGGAGCCCAATGGCAGACAAGCAGAGGAAGCCTTGACTCTTCCTCTGGTGCAGAGGGAAGAAGTCTTGGTGATGTTGCTCCCTCTGATGAATCCAGGGACAATGGCATTTCCCTTCTGCGGTATCTCAGCTTTGCCATGTCCAGCTTTGCTTTGCAGTTCACACAAGCACGGGATGTTTTCTCTTTTGGGGAGGGAGAGAGGGATGGTCCCTTGTCACTCAAGGGCAGGCAGGTTTGCATCCATTAAGGGTGGAATGTAAATGGAGGCAGGTCCCCTGTGTGAGAAGCGGAAGCCCTCCCTACGCTCTCAGCACTGGCTGCTGGAATGCAGGCCAGGGAATCTCATTAGGAACCTAATACAAAAAGGGCACATAGATCCTGGGTTTGCAGGGGGAGAAATCAGATTAGCTTCATTACTTTATTCTGCACCTCACAGCGCTTCTGCCAGTGGACAATTACATTAGATCAGAAAGGAGATCAAAAGGCAAAATCTTCCTGGAACGCCGCTTTTCATTGTCTTATTGGTAGTGAGGTGTGGAGGTGGGGATAATTCATGCAGATGGAGGCCGCATCCACCATTGCTAACAAACAGGTTTGGGATAAGCCATTATTTTAGAAAGAGGGTCTGTAAGAAAGAAAGGAAAAAACGTTACTGCTTCATCTGCTCAAACTGAGAATCTCATGGAAGTGTTAGCCTTCACAGCAATACATTCCCTCAAAATTTGGCCACACAACTTTATTAACTCATTGTGCATTTTTGTAGGTGTGTAAGTTACAATTACCTCCCCTGGTTTTCAATTAAATAAAAAATTATCTCCTGCCCCAAAAGGAAACAGGCCTATCTTGTTAGCTGTGGTACTGGTCTTACCAAGAAGAGAAAGACACATGGCCCACAATACACAATAGTTTGTACTACAGAGTACAGCTGGAAACCCGTGAGCAAATAATAGTGGGACTTAATTCTGACTAGATTACAAAAATAATCTAAATTTATAACCCATTGGCTTAGTAGACATGGTGCTCTGATGCTTCTAGCTGGGATCCATACCATAGTCAGAGCAAATCCAATTCAATAAATAAATGACAGTAGTATCCCATGTCTAGTATGAGAAGTGACTACTCATGGGAAAAACGCGACAAGCTTTGTGTGGAAAAATGCCACCTTGTGAGGTTGTTATTTAGTTTTTGGCTATTTGGTAAATGTATAGCCTTTCCACCACATGCTGCTCAAAGTGGCTAGCTGCAATAAAATACAAACGCAACCCCCCCCCCAAAAAAAACCCCAAAGAAAAGATGAGGTAAAATACATTAATAAGACTTTTTTAAAAAAAGCTTTCCTTTAAAAAGGAATGGCCACAATCAATCAGATTGTGATGATGATTTCAATTATGAATTTCTTCCTATGAGGCATTTCCAAACATATCATATGAAGCCGAAGTTCTATCTCAATAAAAATGCCTATGGAAGATCGCCAGGAAGAGAGAGGGTCAGGCAGCAGTTCCAAAGCCTAGCAGAAGAAACAAAAAATGCCATCTCTCAAGTTCTTTGCCAATGGTGCTTCAGATATTGGTGGGACAGACAGAAGAGCCTCTCTGATGGGTCTTAAAACACACTGGCCGGTTCATATGAGAGAATAGCATATTTCAAATCTTAATTAGAATAGCCAACACTTAGAATCATGCCTGAAAACTGACAGGCAGGCAGCGAAGCTGCGATAACCTGGGAGTCACATGCTGGCTTCAGTCAATTGCCTGGTTGCAGCATTCTGAAGCAACTGGAGTTTGTAAACAATCTTCAAAGGCAGCCCCATGCAAAGCATGTTGCAGTAGTCCAAAGAAGTTATAAACTAAAGCATGTCATTGTGGCCAGATCTGGTAGGGACAGGTGTAGTTTGTGTACTGTCCTTAGCTGTCAGGGAACTGCCATCGCAGTCAGGAGTGGAGGAAGGGCTCCCGAGCGATGCTGGAGAAGGTCCCAGCAGGAAAGGAGGGGACTCAGTGACCGGGGAAGGAAATCAGCGTTACACCAGGGAGAAAGGCGGGCGGAGGCAGGCTTCGGAGGGATGGCTCCAGGACTCTTCACCAGAGACCAGCGGGGAGAGCATTGGTCCTCCACTGCCCACACCCACCCTGCGCAGAAGACTTCCGCGCAGGGAGGCTAGGCGGAGACTATCCGTCAAGGAACTTTTATGTTGGAAGAAGTTCAGGAAACGCCCACTGACAGATTCTGCCAGTGACTGAGACAGACGCGGAATCAGGACTGTCCAGCCAGGGAAAGGTTTTTCCAGGCAACCTCGCCGAGAGTGGCGGCAACTTACGCACAAGCAACCCCTAATTCCCATTACATTAGCTATGCAAAAACACTCCTGGCCACTGCCAAACCCTGGGGTTCAAATTGCAGGCCTAAATTGAGGCATAGATCCTAAACCATTTGCACCCCATCCAAAGATCTGCCTTTCTACTGAACGAGAGCATGTCTATCTTGTTCATATTAATCGTCAGTTTGTTTGACTTCATTGATTGCTATGTGGGAGGGTGGAGGGAATTTAACCAGCAAGTTCTCTTAGATAGGATAAAAACCAAAGCAGCCTCAGAAACCCTTAAAAAGGAGGGAGATGAAATCGCTGAGGAGGAAGCAGAACAACAAAACAAAGACAAGACAGCTCAAGGCAGTCAATAGCACAAATAATTCAAGAAGAATAAGGAACCATTTTTTCCCTCTTCTCCACCGACACACACACAAAAATCTATATTGTAAAATATTACTGACAAGAACGTCTGTTTTACAGTCTATCAAATCATTTCAAAAAGCCTTTAAAGGGCGAGATCTCTCTAGTAATTTCAAGGGACATCAATATCTGCAGATTTTATGCTGTGTCTGATAAACCCACTTGAGCTGAGAGGGATGCCTGAGTGCTGGATTCCTTCCTCTACATTCAGGGGTTTTGAACCTGCTGCCTGACAGATGCATTCTTGTGGCCGAATTTAAGGTGAGTATCAGGGAAACTCAAAGGGAGAGAAGAGTGATAGGGAGGAAAACAGAGATGAAAGTCAAAAGAGTGGTCCCCACCCCTCTTCCCCCAGAGGTCTATTGGGCAGGTAGGAAGAGGAATAGGGAGGTAGGGGGCTGGCAGAAATGGGGAGAGAGAAGGTGGCATAAGAAAGAAAGAAAGAAAGAAAGAAAGAAAGAAAGAAAGAAAGAAAGAAAGAAAGGCTCCATCTGTACATTTTAAGCAAAAGGATACTACTTTAAAAGTAATGGCTTCCACCAAAAAATCCTGAGAATTTGTAATTTGTTAAAGATGTTGAGAATTGTCAGGAGACCCCTATTTCCCCTCACAGAGTTACAATTTCCAGAATGCCCTGGGAAGAAGTACCGATTGTTAAACCATCCTGGGAATTGTAACTCTGGTTCGAATCCCTGCGGCGGGGTGAGCTCCCGTTGCTCAGTCCCTGCTCCTGCTAACCTAGCAGTTTGAAAACACGTCAAATTGCAAGTAGATAAATAGGTACCATTTTGGCGGGAAGGTAAATGGCGTTTCCGTGCTCTGCTCTGGTTCGCCAGAAGCGGCTTAGTCATGCTGGCTACATGACCCGGAAGCTGTACGCCGGCTCCCTTGGCTAATAAAGCGAGATGAGCGCCACAACCCCAGAGTCGGTCACGACTGGACCTAATGGTCAGGGGTCCCTTTACCTTTATGGGGTCTATTAAAAGCTCTGAGCACTCTTAACAAGTTCTTAGGATACTTTGTGGAATGCCATAACTGTTTAAAGTGGTATAATAGAGCTTTGAATGCACAGTGCAGATGGGGCCAAAGGCAGTCTTGTGGTCACAAGGTTGTGTCCCTGACAGATTACTCCCAAGAGAACACAGCTCCTGACAGAGAAGAGGTTCCCCACCACCCCTGATCTAGAATCTCCCCTCACGTGCCCATCCTTTCCTGTTTCAGAAAAGGAGCCCATTGTAAATCCCTTCCGTTTCCTTGCCCGTTAACTTCTGAGCTGACAGAATATGAAACAGGGTTTAAAGGCGAGATGTTCTGACAAGGAGAATTCCTTGTTTAAGAGCTCTAGTCATGAGGCACCCTTAATTAAAAATTGTATTGATTTCTCTCTTCCCTCCCTACTTCCTACTCCTAATGACAGGCACTGCTCTGGAAGTCCCATTGTTAGTCCGGTTGACAGTTTAAGTAGTGAAACAAAGGGCATTTACACAGCACTTAGTGCAAAATTATTACTGATTAAAAAGTGATTTATCATGGTAATGGTATCTGCTTAGACTTTTGGTGTATATAACACATGCGCACACATTCACAAATGAAAGTGCAGAACAACAAAAGAGTGCCCCATTCACTTGATTCCGGATCCTAAGCCGGATGCAGTTGTTGATGGTAGAGATTGCTCACTAGATTTCAGAACAGTCTCTTTTTTAAAAAAAAATTTTTTTATTAAATTTCCAACAAATGAAACACAACACTACAAAAAAGCCAAAAAAGAAAAAAACATACAATACAATACAATACAGTACAGTACAGTACAGTACAGTACAGTACAGTACAGTACGATACGATACGATACGATACGATACGATACAATACATAACATAACATAACATAACATAATAAAAAAAAACATAATAAAAGAAACAAACAAGACAAAAACCATTTAAAATTTCAATTTCAACATCTTATCTTTCTTTCCCTTATTTCCTCGACCTCCTCACACCTCCCTTTTTGTATTCCACTTCTGTTAATTGTTTCAGCAATTCCTTTCCATCTTCCTCTGCTTTCTATCCTATAATTATCTTAACACATTCTAACCATATTTTCCCCTTTAAAGCTCAATTAATCTATTTATACTTAATTCCAATTCCTATCCACCCTCCCGTTTTCTATCCTATAATTATCTTAACACATTTTAACCTTATTTCCCTTTAATACTCTATTAATCTATTTATACTTAATTCCTTATAACATTTCTACTGAAGCCATATAACTTCATTCCAACGTTCTTCTAACATTCATTAATTTTACAATATTTCTATAAATAATCTTTAAACTTTTCCCAGTCTTCTTCCACCGACTCTTCTCCCTGGTCTCGGATCTTGCCAGTATTTTCCGCCAATTCTATCTAGTCCATCAACTTCATCTGCCATTATCCAACACTTCTGTGCTTCCAGGAGACAACCATTCTCTCAGCCAGCAAAGAGCAGATGGTTCACAACAAAGTTTAGGGGTCTGGCAGGGCAGGTCCACCTCCTTCTTTAGCATCCGTCAATATCTTAAGTTTTACTCGAGGCTTCCTGCCCTGCCAAACAACTCCAAAAACATCCCTCTGCCACCTCCTGATACAATCCATCCCATCCAAAACTTGCACTATTTGAAACAAAAGCAACATCCCCGGTATCACAGCAACCCTCATCCCCACCACGACTCGGCCCAACAATAGCAACTTCAGATTTGTCCATATTTCCCAATCCCCCTTCTCTTCAATCCAATGTCCTTCACAGTTACCCTTAAATAAATTCACATTTTTGGCGGTCATACTGGCCCCCAAAAGCCTCTCTTTCTCAACTGATGTTAGTCCAGTCTCCTCCTGAAGCTCTGTCAGGCTTTCCTTTCCCAATTCAGGTAGGGCTCTGGTCCTCAAATTCTTCTGTTTTTCTTTAAGTTCCATCATAACAGATGTCACATCGAATTGCCTTTGAATGGATGGGGCTCTTTCACACTCCAGTTGTATTGTTTCACATTCAGCAGCAAGGGTTTTCTCCCTGACTTCATCCGCAGTTTGCCGTGTCGAAGTAAATTCCTGTATCGATCTCTGAATGGTTTCTGTGTTGGTGTTCACCTTTTGTCCCAGGCTGTCTATTTTCCTGTGAAGCTGTTCCAACGAATCGTTTATTTTCACAAATGCGACCACTAAGGCCTCTTCTGTCGGCATTTCACCTGTTTTTTTCCTTTCCATTTACCATAACACTTGAGAAATTCAAGATCAATCTCAGAGTCTCACAGTTCTTATCTTGCAGCTGGAAGTCCCCCTAGCCCAGCTCTTATAAAGTAACCAATTTCAGAGATTTCCACTAGAGGGAAACAATGTCCCCTTTAAACACAACTTATACAATCCAAAGTTAATTTCAGATTTCAGTTACTTTTTACTCCTTTTTAGAAGCAGCCGGAGACAATAGAAACAATGTATTTCTCTTCCTTTGCTAGCTGTCGAGGAACGTTCTAAGTGCTGTCAATGAACATTCTAAAACATCAGTCCTACTGGCAGCCCGTTTCCAGGGTCAGAGCGGCTTTATTTTAACTCCCTTCACTCTCTCCTGCAGGCATACTCAGTCCACAACTCCCCCCCTCTTCTCCTGCCTCCAATGGGGGTTTTATGCTCTTTACCGATGGAAATTTAGGCTTTTACAAAAGGCTTTCCAAGACTTCAGCCTACAGCCTCCTTGCCTCAGTCTGTTTACAAGTAGGGAAGGAGGACTTCCTGTTTTGAACCTCCCCGTTTCGATGCCAAATTAAACTTTTAAAATCCGATTCTCCCGTCTCAGCTCTACTCACGGGTAATTACTTTGGAGTCAAATTGTCCACAGGAAAAAGTCAATGCTCTCTGGCAACAGCTATCCGGCTCCGCTCCATGGAAGAAGCAGACGATTCGAAGCACTGCGCCGCTCGCCCCACGTCGCTCTGGATCCCCGAAACTGGGTTTCCCTGCGAGTAGGGGAGGCGCAAAGGGTCCCGCTGAATCCCACGTTCACAGGCTTCTCCCGCCTGTGATTTATACGGGTCTCCGCCTTCGCCGTGGCGGCCAGACCCAAATTTCCATGGAGCAGATTCCTCCCAGTCAGAGGAAATCTGCCATTGCCGGAGGCACAAACCCGGAAGTCTCTAGATTTCAGAACAGTCTCTGAGAGCCAAGGTGATACTGTAGGTACATACTAGGTGCTCCCCTGCAAGCATATGCAGCAGCAGCCAAGCCCAGCCCTATCACTGGGCAGAGTGAGGCAAGTACCTCCAGCGGCAGAGGCTAGGGAGTGACAGCGAGGTGATGGAGGGCAGAGCTGTGTGTGCCGTGCGCCCTGCCCTGCCTCCTTAAGCTAGCCTCCTTAGCATGGGTGCAAATGCTAGTCTGTACATCAACAATACAGAGATGGACCAGTGGTCTGACTAGGCATAAGACAGCTTCCTTTACTCATATTTTGCATTCCAATGCAAATTCCTGGCTCAGCCCAGCCTTTCTACCTGTTTTCTACTACTTCTTACATTGGGAGGTCAACACAACAGCCTTTGATACCAAAGAGGAAACAGGAAATGGAATCAAAAATGATAAATCAATTAAACCAGCATGGCTTTCTCTTTTTGCCACATTCTTTTTATCCTACTGTATGCCAAGGATGGGGAGCCTGTGGCCCTCTGGACGATGTTAGGCTCCAACTCCAGTTGGCTTCAGCCAACAAAGTCCAGCAATCAGGGATGATGGACGTTGTAGTCAAACAACATCTGGAGAGCCACAGCTTTCCCATCCCAGACATGTGAAAACAATTGCCTCACTTTGCTTAAAGAAGCAACAATCCACACAGCTTGATGCAGATAATTAATTTATCACACATATGGGATTTGGGTTCATTCAGTTGACTGGGCTTAGTACTTCTCTTGCTAAGGTGGCCGACAGGTGACATATATCCTACTTCACAGGCTCTGGCCCAAGAAAGGAGGACTACCCAGGCCAAGTCTGGTTTAAAGATAAATAACTATAAAAGGAAGAGCCAGGGCTCTGAAGTTGCCCAATGACCATTAGCACCTGTCTTGCAGACTTAGCAGGTATGCAGGTCACCTGGTCACAGTATTTCCCACTATGCTGAGCTGTATTTCATCCCCTTCTTTGGTGATGCATTCCCCCACCCCACTCTTCCTAGGATGGATCCACTAGTAGCACATTGTAATTATGTACATTTTGTATGTGCTGAAGAAAGTAGCTGTATAAATGACAGCTAATTATGAAGAACTCTCCTGGGCATTAGTATCACTCTCCCCGACTACTTTTAATGCTGTATACCTAGGCAGCTATCACGGCAGTTCATTTCACAAGAGAATTATACTGCTGACCCTTCAGAATTAATTTACAGAAAAGCATACCAATCCTCAGTGTAATGGAACAACCGCCCATTATTTCAAAAATAAACTGGGGCACAATCCAGCCACCTGTAAGTTGCTTCGAGTCCCCTGGAGATGAATGGGAAGAGATGAGTGCTTGACTTAGACTTATTTTCCTTTGTATTATTTCCATTTATCCAGGAAACTTTCAAGAGATGTTACAGATATCTACTGTGAACCAGCAACCACAGGCTTGGGATTGATTGATTGATTTACAATATCTCTGCTGGGGTCACCAACATGGGTGTCAAGTGAGCCTGCTAATATCTGTTTTCATATTGTTGTCTGTTGGTGGCAGGGGTCAGTCTGTATAATGTCCCTTCTAATTCCTGGAATCCTGGATCCAGCAAAGGTTAAAATCTAGAGGAGGCTTCCATAGTTGAACTAGTCAGGCAAGTTTTGTTGTGAGTTCATTAGGGTTGACATATGTCCGGAATATCCCGAACATACTCAGATTACTGTAGCGCCCCCCCCCCCAATAGCTTAACAACTTTCCCAAAATAAAGCAGAAGCTCAACAACTTTTCTGTCCGGATTTTCACTTTTTGAAATATGGCAACCCTAGAGTTAATAGACCTAGGTATCATCATTAGAACAACAAAAGAAGTTGCTCTGTGCCAGAGGGCAAATGGATGGGCTCCACCCTCATCTGGTTGGTAGTGAGAAAGACGAAAGCCAGAATGTGTGTGAGTTGAGAGCTAGAAGCTGATAGCTAGAGAGACTGAGCCCTTCTTGATTTCTGCTGGAATCTAAAGCTGCAACTATGGGGGAAGCAAGACTTCAGATGAGAGCAGTTTTTTTTTTAAAAAAAAAAAGACTTCAGGCAGTTAAAAACATTAACATTAAGATTAAAATACAGAGACAAAGCAAAACAGATCAGCACAGTAGGCCAAATAACTGTTTCAATAAAGTAGAAGTTTCAATAGCATAATATTTCAACAAAAGTTACGGTTAAGTAAAATGCAATAAAGCAATCTAGTTATTTTTGCGCTGTTTTAAAAACTATTTTAGACGCTCCTATATGTTTGCAAATCATATTGGCATGCATGTAAAATGCATAGATTTGTTGCTGTTGTTAGCAGTAGTAGTATTTCTGAAGCAGGAGGAAAAGTCATGCCTTTTTAAATACAAAAACCTACTCCTTTCCCTGTGACTTAGCAATGTACAACACTGAATCAAATAGTGCAAAAATCTACGGTCCAGGCATGCCCTCCAAGTGAATCTATGTGATCTGTTTTGACATAGCTGAAATCCAGTTTATATTACCAAAGGATCTGGCAAAGTCCTTTAAATTTGGCATCAAGATACTAAACAGGGCCGAAACCAAATGAAACAGCCAAATTGTTCATGGTGGCAATAAAACCTGCACATTAATCTTGAGTTTCAGGACAAAACAAATGTGCCATAAAAGGACCAACGACAACAATAAAAAGGAACAAAAAGAAGCATCAATTAAATATAATAGTGTTTTTTTAATAAAGAAAAACTAAAATAGCAAGCACCGCAATGCCTCTCAACAGTAGGAACGAGAGTGCAGGTGAGATCTTTGCCAGAGTCAAAGCCCTGCTGCCTGTGCTGTGAACTTTCAGACTAATTTTCTTAGCAGTCTGCATCTTTTCCCTCCCTTCCTCATTGACAGACTGCGGCTGTGCTAGTGAAGTGGCATTTATTGCATAAGCAGGTGTCCTAGTGGAGATGCAGGTGTTCTCTCCTCATTCTGGCATAATCTAGTCCTATGGGGATAAATAAAGTTGCTTCTCTGTAGAAATTTTTTTCTACGTGCCCTTGAAGACAATGCTTGAAATTCTAAGCGCCTGATTATGCAATGGCATCTGAATGGAGCTTGGCCACCTGAGTGCTGATTTCAGGCGAAGGGAGTCGTGAATTCGCAAAGTGTTAGCCAAAGGCTAAAGTTGCAGTCCAGCACTGTAATGCGCAATTAACCAGTGCAATGACGTCTTACAGTATACAGTGGTACCTTGGGTTAAGTACTTAATTCGTTCCGGAGGTCCGTTCTTAACCTGAAACTGTTCTTAACCTGAAGCACCACTTTAGCTAATGGGGCCTCCTGCTGCTGCTGTGCTGCCAGAGCACGATTTCTGTTCTCATCCTGAAGCAAATTTCTTAACCCGATGTACTGTTTATGGGTTAGCGGAGTCTGTAAGCTGAAGCATATGTAACCTGAAGTGTATGTAACCCGAGGTACCACTGTACACCAGTGTTTATTCTCAAGCGTCCATATGGTTGCATCCTGAAGCAACAAGCCTACGTAGACTGCATGATTAATGTAATATTTAATTTGGCTCTGGACTTTGACTATAACTTCTCTAGTTGTTGATGGCTGAGTAAGAGTACCCATTTCCCTCTGCAATCATGGGGAGTGGTGATTGCAGCCTCCTTGCCCATGGAAAGCATGCACTCCATCCTCCTGGTCTTGGCATGAAAGGAGGGGTCACTTCCTGCTCCTCTGGCTGCACTAACAGCTGGGAATCACTTGCAAGGCTCAGTAGCCAATCATAGGTGCTTCGGAGGCGCAGCTTTGGGGCAGACCTAAGACAGAACTTCCTGTCTCTGGTCTGATCCCTGTTCTGGGCTGCAAGTGCCCTCGGTGGCATGGAGGGCCTTCCACGAGCTTCAGCTGGTAGCCCAGCTCTGATGTCATCTGGGTCCAGTCTGGCTTTAGTTGTCTATACTCTGGTAACTTCCAGGTTAGACTATTGCCATGCATTGCACCTGGGGCTGCCTTTGAAGATGGTCCCAATATGGAGAACTGTTCATGTTTACACAGCACAGAAGTTAAGGCAAACATCCTTTGGTGTATGTGGATTGGTTCCAATTGTTCTACTAAGCTGAAAGGCTTTTGTTTTTTGGTCTTGGAATGTTTTACAGCATGACCTGAAGTGGCACTTTATTATCTTATAGGAGCGAGTAGATAACAAGCAATGAGTCTTAGGATCTGACAACATTTAATAGACAAAATGCAGCGGTAATTAGTATTTGAAAGCTGAGAGCTTGTGAAGTTTTGTATCTGGAACCTGGCAAAAATAAAACAATGGAGAAATATTAACACGTCAGAAGCCTTTAAATCTGGAAAGCAGAGCGAAAGGGGTAATATTCAAACTACAAACATGAGTTCAGGATTCAAAATTCGGAATTCAGAATTTGAACAGTGGGAATAGAAAATTTGGAAACATACATCTCTGCCTTCAGCACTGAGATGTAACTTACATAAAAGGCTTTGCACATGCTGCTTGATCTCCATAAAAGCCAATTGTTAACAACATGAACCCAATTCCCCATTCTGCCCACCTTAAGTGTGCTTTCCCATCCTTGCTGAAAACAAGGATGACATTCTTTTCCATCCAACAAAAGTCCCCCCCCCCCAATTCATCATCATATCCTACACTTTGGCTCTTTGGTTTATTATAGGGAATGTTAGGATTTGTCCATAGGAAGAGAAGGAGGCAGATATACTTTTGCCTAATGTGCTCTTCCCTGTATCTCATGAGTTCCCATGTGACCAGCTGGAGGTAATGAAAGGTAGGAGAGAAGCGGCTTGATAGGATTACCTAGGAATTAAACCCATTCTTCTCTACCTTGCTTCCCCTGCCCCCCCTTCTATGGGGGTTTTTCCTAATAGGCTTTTGAGCGAGAAGACAGAAGGAAGGAGTAGAGGGCAACTTGCATTGTGGCAGATTGGAGCAAAAGTAAAAAACTGCCCAGGCTGGGGGCAGGAAGGAGAAAGCCTTCTTTCCGATGGTTGCTAATGGCCTGCGGAGGAGCCGCACAGCAGTCATTTCACAGATAGTATGGCAGGTCACCGCGACAGATGTTCCCAGCATATGTGGAGAATTAATTACCCACTAGTAAACAAAATCTGTGATGCGGAGAGTCATTTTATCCAAATTTCTTTCGATTTTGTTGTTATTAGGAGCTTAATTTTTCTTGATCAGCCAGGCTCTCTTGAATTAAAGCGTTCCTTAATGGGCTGCGCCGAACGTTTTCTGAAGTAAAGTGTGGAGCGAAAGTGGTAAGGAGGAGGGGGCGAGAGAGACGAGTCTAACTGGAGATGAGTTGATTGGGATGCCACAGTGAGCGATTAGGAAATTATTTGATTAAAAGGCTGGGTACTGTTCATATAGGATTTTTTTTTATAAAAAAAGTATGCTTACAGCCAACCTGTATCCAATAGCATTTTCACTCCATTTGCTGCGTATTATGAAACAGCTGGAGCCCAGGGGGTACATTATAATGTTTCAAGAGGAAGGGCTTTGGAAGGGAAAATGGCTGTGTTTTCATTCGCTGTCAATATTCGGATGTGTTAATGTCGGGGGACCATATTGTGCCATTGAATTTTAAGCAAAACTCTATTTAAATCCACGATGAAATTGGGTTAAAAAAAATCAATGGTAGTAATAAAGGCCTTGCAACATTAGAATACTATTCATATGTTCATGACCCAGATAGCGGAGCAAAAAGGCCAGGAACCACATGCTATTTCTCACACACTTCCAACCCATTCCTTATGGTGAAGGAAAGCATGGATAGAAGCAGATTGTCAAGGGACAATGAGAACTGAATGTTCTGAGGCAAAGGTCGTTTTACAAGTGCGAGTCTCCTTCATTCTATGGAAAGGATACAGTTGTGTTCTCAGTCCTCTAAGCAAATTTGCACATGATCTTTCCATTCATGTACTGAACTTCTGTTTCCCCAAGAACACAATTCTTTTTCTGAATTGCTGTGTTGTCCATGTTTACTTTTGTTTGGCACTACCATGTAATGCTTGCTGAGTGCTTGACGCAAAACAACATGCCGAATCTCCACAAAATGGATGTGGGTAGTTGGCCACATTTGACTTGAAGGTGAGTATGGAGTTGGAATCTGTGGCTCTTATCAGTGCTATCTCTGCATATTCTACGGTATTAATTTTCATTATCAACACTTGTTTGATACATTCTTTGGCGTTAAATACCATCTATACATCATCTTATAATAAGTTTCTTTCAAGCCGTAACGTGCTGTAAATCTCATATCTGTTTCCCAAAGCTTTTCCCAGGCAGCAATATCTATCTTGTGTCCAACATCTTTTGCCCGTCATTGTTGTTTTAACCATTTCATCCTTCGTTTCCCATGCTAGTAACAGTTTATACATTTTGGAAATTAATTTCTCATCGTTTTCACGCAAACTAATTTCAAAGTATGACCGTTGCTCAGCAAATCCATTCTTTAAATCCTTTTTATAAATTTCATTTAACTGGCGATATTGAAACCAGTTGCTCACTAGGTTTCGTATTTCATTAAATTTTCAAAGCTTACATTCATTTTCATGGTTACGACGGCAGCTCTGATCCAGCTGCTGTAAGCAGAGCCTGCAATTTTGTGCCTACTATTCTACTTGCTTCCACCCCATTACTACTTGTGTCAATTTAGCCAGAGGGCCTGGTTACCTTCCCTCCATCAGAAGGAAAAGGAAAAAAACAAAACCCACTACTGACTGACGGGGGGACAAGTTAACTTGGGAAAGGAAGTGTGGTGCTCCTGCAGTGTTCTTAGGTAATTGCAAAGCTTTTTAGGGTTTTTCACTGGTTAATCAACTGAAACGGTAGTTGACTAATCTACCTATTAAACCTTATTTAACAAGCTAGCAATTCTATACCAACAGAAGTGAAGGACAGTGAAATTTCATCCAGTATTTTAACACTGCTTTGGCTGAAAGATCACCCAGAAGAGATAGAGAGACCCAGCAGCATGAAGGCTGGTACAAATCATAAGACACTTAGTTACAGCAGTGATGAAGAGAGGAAACAGCATGCCTGAAACCAAGGATACTTTTTATTTTATTTCTTGCTCTACTTATTGATTTCCTGTCTCTGTTTTTACAGGCTTGACCCATCGCAGGAAACACGAAATTCCTTGAATAAAAAGGGATTTGATATATAACACCAGCTTGTGTTATATTTCTACTGCTAGCGTCCACATATTTATACGGGCAAAAGCTTATTGCACCTGCTTCCTCCGGCATGCTCATTTTAGGGGGTTGCAAAGAATCCATCACCCTATCTTTCAGTAGAGAAACGTCAAAGGCAATTTAGATGTTCATGGTGAAATTCTAGCTTACTGGTTTCAAGAAGCCAATGAGAACGTTGCTGTTGGTGGCATTGGGTAAGGATTACTATTCGGTTCAGTGTAGCCAAGGAAGCTGCCTTATAAGGAGTCAAACTGTTGGTCCATCTAGCTCAGTATTGCGTGCACTGATTGGCAGCAGTTCTCCAGGATTTTTGACAGGGGTCTTTCCCAGCCCTACCTGAGGATTCAATCTGGGACCTTCTGCAAGCCAAGCAGATGCTCTTGTGGCACAGGCAGAGTTAGGGAAGCATGACTGGTTTGCCCACACTGGCAAGGCAAGCCAAGAGGGCATCACAGCAGTCGCAACAAGAATGACCTAGAACAAAAAGTGAGAGCTGGGGAGCACCGAATTTTGGCATCGCAAAGGACACTGATGAAATGTAAAAACACAAGGCTTCTGGTTCCGCTCTGCCTTAATGGAGGCAGCCCAGGTTGGAGATCATAGGTGAAGGAAAAACTAGGATGACTGAGGGTAAATCATCCTTGCAAATTCCCCCCCCCCCCAGGGACAGGGAGAAAGCAGTGTGTCTTGGTACCTGGCTCTCACTCCAGCATGCAATGTGTGGGGCAGGGAGGTGCTGGGTGCAAAAGCACTTCACCTGGTGAAAACCCTCCAAAGCCGTCATTAAGAAGCAGAGGTTCTCCTGTTATTTAGAGCTTAATTGGACTAAAGGACATGCATGCACGAGAAGAGATGAGATCACAAACTGCGGAACAAACCAACTGCAAGACTTTAAGGTTTGAATTTGAGATAAGACTTAATTCGGTGCAAAAGACGTGGGCGGGGAGGGGAGCTTGTGGTATCTTTATTTAAAGTTTACTTCTTTACATTTATGATTCGGCAACCCTCCTCTGAATGTTAGTTCAAATTATATTTGTACAAGTGAGGGTGGACGAAATTGGATTATAAATATGGAGTATAACATCAAATGGAACTGTGTGTGTAAAAAAAATAGGGAAAAGGGAGCAAAGCTCTATTTTGCAAAAGGTTTACTTAGAACTGACTCTTCCCCATCCTTTATTATGTTACAAAGTGAACTGAATAACGCTAAGAGAACTTGGAATTTAATTTAATTGGAAGGATAATCAGCTGGAAGGAAGGATGAAAGGAGTCTGTGAGCTGCCAAGGAACTCATAAGGTCATCTGCAGTTCAACAGACTGCTCTTCTTCCCAGGGTGAGAGAAAAAATGGTGACAACAGTTTATTTGCTGGGACAGAGTGACTTTTGCAGCTGTCATTAAATTTCTCAGTGTAAAACAACAAAGCACTGGATGGAGCTATGGAGAAATTTCTGGAACAACAATGGGATATCAGCTTCGCCCAAGGCATGATGGATAACAGCAAATCGAGGGAAAGAAAGACATAACATCTTAGAAGGACAGGAAGAAACACCATGGGCATAATATTTGCCTCACACAGGAAGAACAAGGATACAGTTTGAGTTCCTCACTTGAAATTTTATAACTCATTTAATGTGTCAACACGAATAGTAGTTATTAATATTGCAGTTGTTGTATAAGGGATCATTATTATGACCGGAATGTAATTGAAACTAATCAGATTTTGGAACACAGAAATCAAGAAAACCATCAAATCATCAAATCTAGCATGCAGGTGGCCTCTTTAACTAAATTGTATAATTTGATACTTGAATGATTGGTATTAATAATTGTATTATAAATTGTTATAATGAGGCTATTATTGGACTGTAATTGAAAACTAATACAAAAATATTCAAAAAAAGAGAAAGAAAAGAAATTTGAAAACACAAAGTCTGCTTCTGGAAGGTTGCCTGGAAGAGAATGTGCCCCTAGGGCTTAACATTTTTTCCCACCCATGTTCTAGTGGGGACATGGAAATATTTAGAAGAGCAAATGATCTTCACAATAGTCCTGTGGGCTTTCCCTGCCTGCTCTCCTCCTCTGTAGCATGGAAGCATCTCAGTGCATGGGAAAGAGACTTTGAAGTTGGCTAAGATGTTAATTTGAAGTGATTTGGAGGAGGACAAGCACCTCCTCCAGGTCTGCCAGAATGACAAAATGATAGTTGCCCTGCCACTATTTACTCCTCTCAAAAGTAATATAAATGATTAGGTGTAAGTCAGATGGTAGAAAAATGCCATGCCAGCAAGTTAAGGAGAGAGCAATGTAAACCAAGCAGTCTACCAACACTCAGTGGTCATTAACTGCCCCCCCCCCCCGGTAAGGTAGGCTGTCCCCTGGATTCTCTTAAGTGCTGCTTATGCCCAGAAAATGCTTAGTTCAAGAAGCATCTTGTATGGACTTCATCTGCTCTCATTTATTATTCGCAGCAATAGATGATTAGACCAATTCTCTGATTAATCAAAGGCTCACTTTGTCACCAGCTGTGTGAGACCAGAATTTTAAATCAAACGCCAAAGGCTGGAGCAGAACAATCCCGAAAAAAATTAATTTTTTGCAAGAAATATTTAGCAAATAAAGTCTAATTTTATTTTCCACTCAAAGTTCGTTTCACAGCCAGGCGTCATTTATCCCATAATTGTCCACTTCAGTTCCCGACACACAACCCCCTCCCTGCTTGCTTCTTCAGAAACACTTCATATTGCTAACTGCTGGAAAGAGCAGGCCTGCATATCCTATGTGTGCAGTTTTCATGTGGGGACTCAGTTCTTTTCGTCTAAACACATTTTGCAAAATCTCTTTTCTCTTTCTTTCCTTCTCCCCCTTCCCTATCTCCACCCTGTGTGCCCATCTTTGCCTCTCCCAATCTTTCCTTATTTCTTCCAGTGTGGACTTTGTCTACAACAGGTTTTTGGTTGTTGCTGATGTTGTTTACATTTGGATTGGGGATGACGACATAGAATGGATATATTAATATACTTGTTAGTCACTTGTTACTTGAAGGGCTCCAAGCGACTTACAACATATTTACATCTAGCTGTTCCTCTGCTTTTTCCTTTGAACTCTCCAGAATCCTATAGTTCTCTTTTTCTTTGGCGATCATTTGTAGCTGAGTAAGATTGTCTTCCATAAACACGGTCTTAACAGTGAGTCCGTAAGTGACTGTGGAGGCCAATTCTGGATCCACACGTTCTTCCACAGTGGGGACATTGGTTTCCGGGCAGGAGTTGATCATGGTGTGGATTTGCCAAGCGTGCCTTCCTCTTAGCACGTTTCTCCCTTGCGTCCTGAGTTCAAGTGTCTTCAAAGCCCATGCCACCTTTGGTAAAGGCTGTTCTCCAGTTGGAGCACTGGCAGGCGAGTGTTTCCAATTGTTGCTGTTTATACAAAAAAATTGCCTTGAGATAGTCTTTAAACCTCTTTTGTTGACCACCAGCATTACGCTTTCCATTTTTAAGTTCGGAATAGAGTAGTTGTTTTGGAAGACGATAATCAGGCATCCACTCAACATGACCAGTCCAACGAAGTTGATGTTGAAGAATCATTGATTCAGCACTGGTGATCTTTGCTTCTTACAGTACACTGGTATTAGTTCGCCTATCTTCCCAGGATCACTGACAAATACGCTCCTATAGCATGAATCACTGAAGGAAAGCTTTATTGGAGAAACTATACTCATTTGCCTTCGTAGTTTTCTCCTTAAACAAGCAATGCAAGCTTACTTCATGCCCATGGGTTTTCCCCTCTGCTTTTTGATGTTGTGATCATTTATACACACATATTTACCAGAGAGGTAGTGTTGGTCCTGAACTTACATTCAGAACTCCATCCATAGGAATAACAAGTGCTAGACGGGTTACTTAAAGGATGGAATTATTTCCATTAACAAGTTACCTAATGGCACTACACATTTCTAATTAGTCACAGGTTCAAATGATACTGTTATTGGTTTATGCTTCAGGGCATGAACAACCTTGAATTAACAGAATAAACTTATTATAAACTGGTAATGAAAGGTAATTATAAAGTAGGTATAAGAAATCAAGTGATATAGCTGGCTTATAAGAGAATACAGAGGGTTGAGATTAATATTGTGCGACATAATTTTGGGCCTTGAAACTAAATTAATGTATATAATATTTAAATGCATTTTGTAAGAAAAATTTGTAATTGCGGGAAGACATTAAAGGATCATTCATGGCTTGTTGCATTGATGGTAATATTAATTCATGCTCGATATACCTCTTGATTATCATCAATATACAGCTAGACATGAATTAATTCACCTTGGTTCACACACTGTCATATTTGGGCTTCATTACTCTCAGCTTTGCTTCGTATCCACTGATGTGGTTAGAAGGATCCTAAAATATCATGTTCCATATGTAAACAGGTACGTTAGAGCATTAATTCCCCTAAAAAACACTGGAGGAGATGAACATAATTTGAGAATAGGCCTTTAAAGCTTTTTCTAAAAAAAACACATGAGCGATGGGACCTGCATAATATCCATAGAAATTGCATACTATAATAGGAGTACCACTGCCAGAAAGCCCTGTTTTGCATGTTGACCAGCCTAATCACCTTTACAGGCATGAGTTACAGCTGGTTCTCTGAGCTAGATGTCAAGATATGGGTACAACTATATGGGTGCAAGTGGTCCTTTAGGTATTCTGGTCCCAAGCCCTTCAGGGCTTTAAAGACAATAAACTGCATTTTGATCTGGGCCCAGAAACACACTTGCAACCAGTGCAACTGATACATAATGGGTGTTACACGTTATGGCTGCCTTGTCCCTACCAGTAATACAGTGGACCTTCTGGATACGAATTTAATTCATTTGGGGGGTCCGTGCGCACCCCAAAGAATCTGTATCCAGAGGTGCCGCTTCTGCACGCATGCGTGGCTCGATAGAGCACTTCTGCACATGCACGAGTGGCAAAACCCGGAAACAATACTTCCAAGTTTGCCGCTTTCACAACCCAAAGTTTACGTTACTCAAGAGTAACATAACCCAAGAGTCAACTGTAACAGGGTGGCTGCATTTTGTACCAGAGCCATTCCCAAAGGCATGCACTGGATGTGACAGTGCATGGTCAACTGAGTTGTGATCTGACTTCTTTACATAGGGTTGCAGTTGGTGCACTAGTCTAAGCTCCTACAAGGCACTCCTAGCCATCATCATGATCTGAGCTTCCCCAGTGAGCGATGAGTCCAGCAGTACCTACAACCTGCAAACTTGTTCCTTTAGAGTGAGTGCAACCTCGTGAAGCCAAGCTGAACACCTTTCTCTGGGGTTTACCAGTTTCCCCACTTGCAACATGTCCAATATCCCCACCTCTGTATTAAGCTTTGGATTGCACCTTCCCATACATCTGAAAATGGCCTCCAAACACTGGTTTAGGGGTTTCCCAGCCTCTCTGAGATGAGTTGGTGGGAAACAGAGGTAGAATTGAGTAATGTCTGCATACCAATGGCACTTCAGCCCAAGCTTCCAGATTATGCCTCCCAGTAGCTCCACATAGATATTAAATAGCATGAGTTTCAGAATTGAATTTGAACACCCCACAGACCAATGGTCACTGGGGGGGAGAAAGGCTGGTCTCTCATGATGACGTCTCAGGAAGGACCAGAGACACTGTATATCACCATGACTCCTAAGCCCAGCCCAGATAACTGGCCCAAGAAAATGCCATGCTTGGTGGCCAAAAATCCTGCTAAGAGGTCTAGGAGAACTCACTGGGTTGTAGTCCTTCTACTTACTGTATTCCCTGATGCAACCAACAGAGCAACCAAGGTTGTTTCTGTTCCATAACTAGGTATAAAACTGTATTGAAATGCAGCCAAATAATCCATATCACCCAACACTGCCTGCAGTCAGGCCACTAAATATCTACATTAAACTAGAAGATTAATACTTAAGATCCTAAACATGTGTCCTCCAAAGTCCTACTCATTTTGATAGAGTTAGCCATCCCACAGGCACCTTTAATATTCCATCTTTCTTTTAATTTTCAGTTTATGAGTCCTAATTTGCACATGAATAGTGCCTTTCTCTCAAGTTATCAAGCTCTGAGTGTCCAGAAATTGGTGGTGGTGTGAGGCGGGAGCAGAATCAGTGGCCTGAGTCAGTCAGTATTCTGGCAGCTTCCTACGTCATATGTTCACCACGGGTGAATGCAGGTAAAATTTCAAACTTTGATTCAGTTCACTTCTAAGATTGATATGACAGCTTTGTACAGCCTATAACCTTGGAGAGCTTATAACAAACTCTGGTGAAAAAGGAAGGAAAGATGCTGAGTAATAGCCTATATAAAGAAGGCCGAGTCATTAACACTTTGCACAATAGCAAATCTGGATTTGCCACCAAGTATCAGCGTGCATGATATACATGCTAGCACCATCACACTATGCCTCTTAAAGTGTGCACTCAAAATATCTTAGCAGTAAAATTGCAATGTGTGAATTGGCTGCAGAGATGCCTCTTTACCAAGTACGCTACCACCCTGCCAGCAATGACTGAACTTGATGCAATATTCTCAAGGACCATTTGAAAATATGAATGCATTTTGTGCCAAGCTTGGGTTGGATCCAGACTGAGCTATTGAATTTAGGTTGCATTGATATCAATGGGACAATTTATTAATGACTTCTGTAGTATTGGGGGACTTATATTCCATTGTTTTTATTATTATTATTATCATTATCACTATTATTACTATTACTATTATTATTATTTACTAAATTTGTATAGCACCATCGAAAGATCACAAGCCAGTTTAGAAAATAAAAATACAAAATGAGAACACAAAACACACAACAGAAAACAACAACAAACCAATAACCCACCTCCCACAAGCACAATTAAAAGGTCATAGATTGTTTAATTAGCCAAAGGCCTGGGAGAAAAGGAATATTTTTGGCCTGGTGCCTAAAGATATGTAATGAAGGCACCAGGTGACGCTCCTTGGGGAAAGTATTCCACAGACAGGGAGCCACCACAGAAAAGGCCCGTTCTTGTGTTGCTAGAGAGAGAACTACCATAAGTTCAGCCAGCTTTATCTTGATCTGACCCCATTTCCAAATCTTAATAAGAGAAAGAGATGAAAATAAGAAAGCATTCATTAAGTTGTGGAGAAGCTAACACTAGAAATAACAAATGGCACAGCTAAAGCAGCAGATTTTATTCTTAAAACAGGGGTTAGCCAACATGGTCCCTTCGTTGTGTTGTGGACTACAACTCCCATCAGCCCCAGCCACCATAGTAAATGGTCAGGAATGATGGGAGCAGTATTACTGGATATCTGGGGACCCTCACATTGTCTACCCCTGCTCTAAAGAAATCTATCATATGGAGGCATAGCTATGGAAGCTTTAGTTCTGCATTGTGTGTGTGTTTGTGTTTGGGGGGGAAAGAGAGAGAGACAGTGCTTGGGAATGTAGGTCAGACCATTAATATAAATTTGATCACTTTCTTTTTATTCTTCAACATTCCCTATAATAAATCAGCTCACCTCCTCACCCCTACCCCCCTCATACATTTCACCCTTTCCGTCCTGATTTCGGATCACCGAATGTAAATCTGTGACAAGGGTATCTATATATAATATTAATGGGGCTGAAGAGGGTTGGTGTGAAATGTGAGTGCTTGCCAAATAAGGAGCGATCAGAGCCGAGCTGTTCATTCTCTGTAGCATGCTCTACATCATCTGCAGGACAAATGTAACATCATTAGGCAAAAAACCTAGCCATTCTGCACGGAAATGGCTAGGCTGGAGGTACCAATCAATCTAGCCAAGCCAGGTCCCCTCTGATACTGTCAGAGGCAACAGACAAAACAGATTGCCGTCTTGATCACAGAGCTTCCCGGAGCAGAGCAAAAACAACCCTGCTCTTATCTATGAGATGCCCGTGTAACCAGTTGTTGCATTCTCAGAATAGATTTAGCCGGATGGACCGAACTTGTATGATTCATTTGGAAATAAAGGAACATTCACATGATACCCAGCCCAGCAGTTCAAATACTCGGGGTGTGCACTTATACAGTTGTCCAGAATCTAAACCTGACCAGGCAATGATCTGTCCAGGACAAGGGGAAACATATCAACTTTCAACACCCTTAGATAATCTTTTCCCTATTCAGAAAAACAAACAAGGCCCAGCATATGGGAACAGGTCCTATTTCATTCATTCACTTATTTGAAAGCATTTGTAAAGGGTTAAAAAAATTAAAAAGCATCGGGACAGGCCCACGGCTATGAAAGCCCGAACTGTTCCAGCCAGGTATGAACATGATATGATCACTGAAGTCATCCAAGACAATAAGCCTTGGGAATTCTAATGCCAATGTGGAGACCACTCTGGTAAGCTTGGGTAGAGAGACTTCAGGCTATGGGATGGGTGCTAAACCAACACTAAATGCAAATGTTCAATTCCAGAAGATTTTGGCATAGGGTATGTTTACTTTGGCAGGGCATGTTTACATGGGAGACTTGCATGTTCATTTCGAAGTAAGTGCCACTGAGTCAAATACACTGATTGCAGATCTTAAAAATAGCTCACTGCAGGCAATTTCCGAGGACTTGCACCAGTAGTGAGCATCATCAAGCAATAGAGAAGGCCATGCCCCACTAGGGCCCTCCACTTCTATTAGCTGGTGCCTTCTAGCCCTGTTGCTGTTGCTCCTTGCTGATTCTGAGCAAGTGAGCAGTGGAAGGAGCAAGAAGGAGTTGCATCTTCCACTCACCTAGTTCTCTTCATCTGTCTGGGTGTGTAGATCGGGCCTATAGGAAGAGGGCATACCCTTCAAGTGCCCCAGTGTTACTGGGACATTCCTGGAATTACAGCCTGGCTTCTGATATGATCCCAGAATGTCCTGTTTCCTCCCTCCAGCACCGCCACCACCAAGCTCAGGGAGGAGGATGAGTTGGTGCTTGCAGCCAGCAGTTGTGTTTGCAACAAAACCGGAGGCAGCCAATAACTTTCCCCACCCTGGCCAATGCTTTGCAATTCTCTCTCTCTCTCTCTCTCTCTCTCTATATATATATATATATTGATATCACTGATTTGGGGTTCTCTACTGAATTTCTCTACTGAATTTCTAGGCACTTATGACACCCTGGAATTTTATTTTGAGAAATGTGACCTGGGGCCTCCATGAGAATTGAATTCCCAAGGGAAAGGATAGTGTCTCATGTTGCAAAAACAGTGGTACCTTGGTTGTCGAACTTAATCCATTCCGGGAGTCCGTTCAACTCCTGGAACTGTTAGAAAACCAAGGCACGGCTTCCAATTTGCTGCAGGAGCTTCCTGTACTCAATCAGAAGCTGCGGTAGCTACGTCAGACGTTCAGCTTCCAAAAACCGTTCGGCTTCGCAAACAGGAACACTTACTTCCGGGTGTGCGGTGTTTGGGAGCCAAGCCGTTCGACAACCAAGGTACCACTAGATTCAGAAGTGATCATGACAAAACAGGGACATAGAATATTCTTGTGGTGGGGCATTAACTTTTTAATATATGAATTAGGTGGGAGAGAAATCTTAATTTAGTACAATCACAAAAAGGTGGCTATGTTTCTTCCAGAAAAATTAATAGGTCTACCTGAATAGTTTAGAGTTTACAAAAATGTATCACACACACAAGTTTTTTCTATCTCTCTTGTATACCATGCAGAAAAAAGGAATCTGCAAGGTTCCAAAATAGAGCTGGAGAATCAGCTGATCATAGCACTCTCTTCCCCCACCAAAATCTCACTTTTTGATCTAGCAGTAACATTTAACTCATTGATAGTTCTTGTATTTAAAAACTTGCTTGTGTCCCCCCCAAATCTATTTTTAGCACCCAGAAAGGGTTAAATATACCATAGGTTATTTCTGTATCTCTGTCAAGGTCACAAGGTGCAGGGAGCCCAGTTCATCGTTTGCAGGACTAATAAATCTCTCCAAAGGTCAGCATCTGCACTCATTATCAGCCAATCAGTTTTAATTCCAGTTTTAATACATAAACCGCTTGGAAATACACAGAAAACATTTTGTGGGTACCTGCATCCTATTTTATTCCCTTCTCTTTTTTTAAAAAAAGAGACTGTTTGAGTCAGTTTATTAATAGTTTAAATAAAGGAAATCAATAGATGCATTAGAGGTATTTATCTTTAAAAGCATTTCTGTTTCTAAAAAATATTAACTATAACAACAATTAACAGACAAATATGTCTCCAACCAAGCTTTTCATTATATCTGATGCTTCATTTACAGAACTGGGACTTGTGAAGGCTGTTTCCTGCTACATATGTTGTGCATCTATTTCTTCCAAATGAATCTAATTCACAGATGAGTAATCAGAGATGAGCTTCATATTTTACTCACTATTTAAAATTTGGGTTCTAAAACCATAGCCAGAGCAGCCTAGTGATAAGAGAGTTGGGTCTGAAACATATCTGTCAAACATGGCTGTGACGATGTCACGAGCAAACCACAGTTCCATGTTACACCCAAACATAGGGAACTGAGGCTTGTTCTAACCGAAGTCACTCATTAAACCAAATTCAGAAATTATTCCAAATAAGAATGACTAGTAGTAGTATAAAAGGAAGAAGAAACCAGAAGTAGGGCATTCTCTCAGAAGGGAAAGTGATGGAACATTGTAACTGGAGCAAGTGGTGTAGTGGTTAAGAGTGGTAGTCTCGTAATCCGGTGAACCGGGTTCGCGTCTCCGCTCCTCCACATGCAGCTGCTGGGTGACCTTGGGTGAGTCACACTTCTCTGAAGTCTCTCAGCCTCACCTCACAGAGTGTTTGTTGTGGGGGAGGAAGGGAAAGGAGAATGTTAGCCGCTTTGAGACTCCTTCGGGTAGTGATAAAGTGGGATATCAAATCCAAACTCTTCTAACTGGGAATGTTAGAAGTTTTGGAAACCTCTGAGGAGGTTCTCCTTGCTATGAGAAGCTGATATTGAGGAGCATTTCTAGCCTAGTTCACTTTATATTGTAAATGGCCCTGTGATCCTCACAATGAAGGGGAGTACAGAAATTGAATAAATAAGTAATTAATAAGTGGAAAGCACAAAATTGTATCCAGTGCTGTAAAAGCATCAACTGCCATTTATGAAGCAACCCAAAACCAGTAGCGACGTCTCAAGTAGCAGAAACCAGCAAGTTAGAGATGGACTGCACATCCATTTACAGCTTTTCATTCTTATAAGTGTGCTTCCACTTGGCAAAAAGGAGCCCTGCATTCTGTTGGGCACAGCTCATGGGTGGTAAAACTCCATATAACATTTCAGTGTAGAAGCATCCACACTCCCTCTTTGGAAAGTCTTCTATCATGTCAGAAGCAACTCAGAGGCACAAGAATGTGAGATGTTTCTGCTTGAAACAAATAGTTCCTTTCCTATTATCTTGTTTCTCTTCTACCACAAGGAGGAGCACTGCTAAGAGGGACTGTAGCTCAGTGGTAGAACACCTGCTTTGATCGTAGAAGGTTCGAGTTTCAATCCTTGACATCTCTAGGCAGAGCTTGAAACTCTGGAGAGAGTGCTACCGATGTAGACAAAACTGAACTAGATGGACTTACAGTCTGATGGAACTAGACAGCTTCCTGAGTTACAATGAATTTTCATTGTAATACTTATGTATTAATTTTGGGATGCGGGTGGTGCTGTGGGTTAAACCACAGAGCCTAGGACTTGCCAATCAGAAGGTCGGCAGTTTGAATCCCCATGACGGGGTGAGCTCCCGTTGCTCAGTCCCAGCTCCTGCCAACCTAGCAGTTCGAAAGCACATCAAAGTCCCGCTCCGGCGGGAAGGTAAACGGCGTTTCCGTGCACTGCTCTGGTTCACCAGAAGTGGCTTAGTCATGCTGGCCACAGGACCCGGAAGCTGTACCCCGGCTCCCTCGGCCAATAAAGCGAGACGAGCACCGCAGCCCCAGAGTCGGTCACGACTGGACCTAATGGTCAGGGGTCCCTTTACCTTTACGTATTAATTTACAAATTGCCTTCTCTATGTGGGTCAAGGTGATTTACAAAACAAAACAAAAATCCTGAAAATAGATTTTAAAACAATACAAAGATGACCATCTATGGCAAAGGCCTTTTCATCCATCTGGAAGAGTCTCACCTCTTGGTGTCCTTTCCCTGTATAAATTGCCCATGCAAACTCACCATGGAAACCCTTTATAATGCAGTCCTGTTTTGTTGTGTTTTAAACAGAAACTTCCAGGCATCTGTATGTGACACTCCAAGTTGCACCTGGATAACTGCAGCTATGTAATCATAGAAGCCCTTGAAAATAAATCCTACATTATGTATAGAGTTTGCCTTATCGCCTACCGTACCCTTCGAGGGGAGATAATAAATCTAATTGATTCTCTCGTGCGTTATCTTAATGCCAAAGAGTCCAACACAAAATTGTACAGCAATATTGAAATGACCACCACACAAAGTCAACATGATGCCAAGGAAAAGAATAGAACAATATTCTTAATTCTGAAAAACTGTATTGATAATCAATTGAAATGCAGCCACCATTGAAGAGCTGTCCAATTTTCAACTGCAGTATAAGTTGGGAAACAATTTGAAAATAATGGCTCATACAAAGAGGGTGGGTTGCTGGGTAGGTTTTTTTTTAGACAGTCAATATGGACTTCATCTGAAGGACAAATAAGATTTTGGCAGCCTTTGTGCTTTAGACATTATCTGCAGTACACGCCAAAGTGGCCCAACTCCTCTCAGCGTGTGAAATCCTTGTGCTTGACTTTAGTGAACCTGCATTTAATGGGATACTCATCCTCCACAGCTATTTCCAAACAGTGATCATGAACACAACCACCAGTGCCACTATTATTAGTATACAATCACTGTAAGTGTGGGTGTGTCAACTCATTCCATATGTGGCTTGCTGAACTCATTTGAAATGTTTAATTACTTTGTAATACTTCCTCTTATCACGTTGGGCTGCATGGTTTCGGGGAGTAAAACAGTTGCAAGTTGTAGCTCACCTCTGCAAAAGAAAGTTAATAATTTTCTTGCCCATTGGACAACACAGTTTTCAGTGAAATTCATTATTTCTGCTCCTTTGATTGAAGGAAACGAGCCTCTTTATCTAGTTTGATTGCCTCTCTGCTTTAGGAGGCAAGACCTGGCCTTTGAAAAGTCTTTAAAAAAACTGGTATCATACAGACATTTTGGTGGAATTATTATGGATTTGTGAGTAGGTATGAATGGCAGCATGCAATAAATGGCTGTTGGGAATAAGATGGGAGAGTCGGAAGCCATTATGAGCAGCCGGAATGGTCCAGGAATAAACAAAATGGAACGTGAGGAGGGTACGAAACAGAGCGAAGAAAGTGCCTCAGGCAACATATGCTAGAGTAGAGGGAGGGTCATTCCTCTGGAGCACCCCCCCCCCCCCGTTCTAATCTCTTGGAGGACAAAATTGCAAGTGCCATAGCTGGTTGCCATCAGGTCTGGTGAAGGAAACTGACCCCTCACTGGTGTTGAAGTAAGATGCAACTGAGAGTCTGGTCAGCAAGGAAGCAGTACCATGGACAGCTCCAAAAGAAGCAAAGATAAATCCACAGGCAAAGTTCAGGTTGGGTCATACCTACGACCAGCAGAGGTTTGGAGTAAACTGAGAGTTTACATGTTGTTGTTGTTTAGTCGTTTAGTCGTGTCCGACTCTTCGTGACCCCATGGACCAGAGCACGCCAGGCACTCCTGTCTTCCACTGCCTCCTGCAGTTTGGTCAAACTCATGCTGGTAGCTTCGAGAACACTATCCAACCATCTTGTCCTCTGTCGTCCCCTTCTCCTTGTGCCCTCCGTCTTTCCCAACATCAGGGTCTTTTCCAGGGAGTCTTCTCTTCTCATGAGGTGGCCAAAGTATTAGAGCCTCAGCTTCAAGATCTGTCCTTCCAGTGAGCACTCAGGGCTGATTTCCTTCAGAATGGATAGGTTTGATCTTCTTGCAGTCCATGGGACTCTCCAGAGTCTCCTCCAGCACCATAATTCAAAAGCATCAATTCTTTGGCGATCAGCCTTCTTTATGGTCCAGCTCTCACTTCCATACATGGCCCCTATTATCTTTTTGGTGTCCTTGCCTCTGAGGAAACTGCTAGTGCTTACAGGGAAGAGATGGCAAACATGTGGATCCCCAGAAGTTGTTGGACTACAACTCCCATCAATCCTGGCTATTGGCCATGCTGGCTGGGGTTGGTGGGAATTACATACATACATACATACATACATACATACATACATACATAGCTTTATTTGTATGCCACCTTTCCATTGTTGAAACCAGGCTCAAAGGATGCTCTGCCTTTGGAACTCTAGCTGAGATTCCTGATGGGTGCTTCTTTCTGAGATCTTGGGAAAAGAACACGTTCCATCGAGGGATCTGAGGAGCCAACTGTTATTCACCTGCCCTTGCTCTCTTCGTTGTTCTCTTTAGCTGTCTGTTGATGGTTCAAAATGCTCCTCTGAGAGAAGTATTCAGCCATTTAAGGCGCTCTATCTTTTCCAGGCAGAGCTAACTACACATGGTTAGGAGATTGCTTATGACATAATTAGTCGGCAAGCTGGCACCAGGTGGTGATCGGTGAATCTTGCAACACATGGAAAGGTTAACAAAATGAGGTTCGTACCTCCGAAACAACCATGGGAAACCTTTTAAAAATTATTATTAAAAAGGAAGACCCTCCTGTAATGTTAATTGATTCAATGTAATCAGTTTAATTCGTAACACCATCTAGGGGGAAAGCGTTAACAATTTAATTGCTGCTTGCTTTTGAAAGAACACAATCCCTATCTTTCCCCTTTCTTTTCAAAAGAGCTGCCATTCAACACAAGCAGCGCCTCTTCTGTTGTATAAGCGTAGGGAAAACCTATAGGCTCGCGACCCAGGAATGTTTTCTTGCCGGGGAGAGCTGGTACTTAAAATTCTTTGCACAGATAATTGCATCATGTCTAAAAGAGTAAAGTGTTGCAACCTTCCTCTGATATTTTTAGCTCGACTTATTTCATCTTTGCGCAAGCCAAAAAAATTTGATACCAGTAGCAAATCAATATTATAACAGAGAAAGAGAGGGCGGAAGCTCTCGGAAAGCAGCCAGATTCCCAAGCTGAGTTGCTAAGCAGATAGGAACAACTTCATCACCGTCCCTTCGAAGTAGCCTGAAATGACCATCTTTTGTGGCTTGTTTATGACACTCGGAGCAGTGGGGGGGGTGCGCGCAGATTTCTCCAATGCACTGCGCACTTGCTGCCATCTCATGTTCCCTTTTTGCAGTTTGCTCTTCCTTTTCCTCTCCGTTTGGGCAGCGGGGAGGAGACAGTTTGAAGAACATGTTAGTCCGCAGCTGCCTATCTGTCGAGGACAGTGGGCTTGATTAAAGGGGAGCTCCCTCCTGAATTTCACACATCACATCAATCATATTGATCAGCCCCCAGAAAGGCAACATATTGTCTGGGAATAAGCCAAGAAGGGATATCAATTTCACAATAGCACTTATGTCTTTCAGCCAAGAACTGGTTTATTTTTGGCCACTGAAAGCCGAGACTTGCTGTGGAGTTGTCCCCCACCGCACCCCTGCCGCTCCTTTCAGGTCTATATTTTGCCTTTATGTTGACAGTGCCAATTTTGCTGTCACAAAAATCTTAAAATCAAGGCTTGAACAGCTTTTAATATATATATATATATTAAAAAACTCCTAGATCACTCAAGGATGCTATGTGCAACCTTGCTACATTTGATACTTTCATTCCAGGGAACACAGATTCAACCTTCTCGTAAACATATTGTTCGAAAACAGCAACTCTGTCACACACACAAAAGACAACATCTCTCAGCCACACATTTATGTAAAACAGATTTCCACACAAGAGGATGCATGTACAGCTCGCTCTGGAGCCATGCTCCCTCCCATCACACATATTTTTTAAAATAAGAAATACATTTGCCAAAATGAGTTAATAACTCAGACACATCATATACTTAAAGACATAAAATGCACAATTAGAAGTTCCGCGAATCACCTAATAAATCAGGTGTGGGAAATCTTTGACCTTCCACATGTTGATAAACTACAACTTCCATTATCCTTGGTAATTGGCTGTACTTGCTGTGGCTGATGGGAGTTGTAGTTCAGCAACATCTGGGGGGGGGGCAAAGGTTCCCCACACATGTAATAAATAGAGTACCAGTCCATGGTGAAAACATGACAAAACACAGAACATACCTCTGGTAGGGAGCAGGCCAGCTAGGGCTAAGCTGCTTTCACACATGTGTTTTGTGCATCCACAGTCAAACTGTAGAATTTGATGCTAGCTGGGAAGCCAGCACAGACTGTAGTTTGAATGCTATATTTTGAAGTATATAAAACAGATGTAGGTAAAAATCAGGGCTGGGGAACCTGTGGCTCACCAGATGTTTTGAATGACAGCTCCCAGCATCCCTTACCATTGGGCGTGCTGGCTGGGCTGATGGGAATTGGACCCCAACATCTGGAGGGCTACAGGTCCCCCACCTCTGGTATAAATGAGTAGACAATTTTTTATTGCCTAATTACCAGAGCCCCCTCTAACCTGCAAGGGTTAAGTTAGCATGTAAAGGGTGTTAGTGTGCTTGCTCTGCTCCTTCATCACCATTCTTGCGACATGAGTTGGAGGGTGACCTTGTGGACTGACTGGAGAGTCTTCGGGTCTTGTGGAGGCTCCCCATACGTAGGGCTTTAAAATGCATAGTGATCCTCTGCAAATACAGGAGGTTCATTGCTTGAGGAGATCACTCTCCATGTTTGAGGTTAATGAGAATGGTGAAGAGGGGTGGGAGCCTCTTCAGACATTACCTATTGCCCCTACTTCCCAAATGGTGGCTTAACCCTTCTAGAGGAAGGAGGAATAGCACTGCATGTGGTAGTTGCCTGGATTCAATCTCCTGTTTGCTTGGTGCTGAATACAGAAAATTATTCCTTGTGCTACACCCTCCTGTACTTATGGAAATAGCCCTGATGGATGACCCATGTGTAGGCAATAGTTTTTTTATGCACAGCTAGACTTCTGTGTATTAGGGATTCTGCCTTCAAATCAAACAGATTATATCCAGTTGTGCCCCTCCACTTACAGAAAGTTCTTACATCCAGTGAATGCTTCTGTGAGCAGTGTGTCGGGGACACAGCTCCCCATGGCCCCCAAGACCTGGTCCAGACAGTTGGTTTGACTTTTGGTAGTGGTGTTGGAGGAATATAGAAAGCTGCTGAGTCAGACCACTGATCCGTCTCACTCAGTGTTGTTTACGCCGACTGGGTGCCGCTCTCCAGGATTTCTAATGGTGAACATTCTCAGAGCTCACTGGAGACGCAAGGTGTGGCATTCGTACAGAGCCCCCGGTCGTCTCACGGACTATTGACCCGTACACCACTAATCTACTGCCACCAGCCAGGTAAAATCACTTCAATCTCAGTCTGATTCTCAAGTTAATAAAGAAGAGGGTATTTTATTTCAGACACAAACAAACTTTTACGGCATTCCAAATGTTGTTACTCTTTACTTTCTTAGTCTTATTTTCCTCTCTCTGTCTCTTCTACCTCCCCTCACTCAAGAACCCACTGCCCTAACTGTCTCTCTATTTCCAACTGCCTGCCAACTGCTTCTCCAATTGCCTTTCCCAACCAGCCAACCCACTACAACCAACCAACTACCCACCAACATCTCAAACAAACCTTGGGCTAAGCCCTTTTATACACATCTAGGCTCTGCCTCCAGCTTTCCTATTGGTCTACATTTTTAACCCTTTCTTTTCCCTTGTACAGACAGGCTCTAAACGAATGGGCAAACGCCACACAAGGGATTGAACCTCCAGCATGCAAAGTGGATCCAGTCTACCTCTTGAGCTACCGCCCTTCCCCTACAAGACAGCGCACAGGGCTGCAGACAAAAGGGGGACTTTGCAAAAACCGATTGCCTCTTCTGTTTGCAAAAGCTTCCATTGTGAGGGGCACACAGTGCAGCACAACTCAGTGCAGGGTTTGGGGCCCTCCTTTAAACATTCTGCAGAGAATTCTTGCGACTGAACTTCAGGGTCCAGTGGCAATACTGTGCAATGCAGGGAACCCAGTTTCCCTACGTCTGCCTGCCTATTGCAGTACTCTGTGCCACATCCTGTCCTGTTAAGGGAAGTCCACCAACCCTCAAGAGGGGGTTACAGGAGGGGGCCACAGGAATTATGAAGATCAGAGCATGATCAGAAGTGCTTTCTCCTAGCTCAGAAGTTTGATGACCCACGTGTGTTTAAAATGCTACCCAATCACTGGCTCCTTTTTTTTTAAACTTCGGTAGCAAACAACAACTTCTCCAACCATTTATGTATTTTTGAACCAAGATAGGAGATCATGCTACTTTCCTGCAAATTAAGTAGTTAATATTCATGTGCAATCCCTTCTAACAGTCTTATCTTAAAAAGTTACTATGCAGCTTGATTAATACAAGTCTTGATTTGCAATCCTATACACACCTACCTGGGAGTAACACCCATTGAACTCAGTTGGGTTTACTTCTGAGTAGATATGTGCATCATTGCAGTGTTGATGTCCTATATGGTTGATCAATAGTGCAATCCTATACATGACTACTCAGCGATACATTTGACTGAATTCAGTGAGGCTTACTCCCCAGTAACTAAAGTGATTAAATACGTTATTATACATTAGTTACAAAACAATTTTTAATGCTGCTATAATACTTTATTATTATAATTTCCCCATATATCAACATCCCTTTCTCATATTTCTGCTTACTCAATATCCCTGTGTTTACTGATTTTTGAGAAGTTTACATTTAATTTACTGGGATGATTAAATTTCATGACCATTTATTGAAAATCCCTTTTTTTAAAAGTACCATTATTATTAGCATTAACAGATTTATTGTTACTAAGTGAACATGCAGGAAAGGGTAATTGAATGTTATTTTATTTTCTAAGCAAGCACAAATAGCTATGTTTATCCTTTAAAACAAAACACGAGAGAAATGTTGTGTTTAAAATTCCTTAATTAAAATGTTTCTTCCAACTTACAAATTTCGGTTTGATTGGCAGCACGTTTCAGAAAGCTCCATCCTTAAGAAAGGTTAGCAATAGGTTGTGTTAGATGACTGAGCTTGCAAGGGTATCCTATTCAGAATTCTGCTGATCGATAAAACTCAAAAGATACAGCAACAGAAATACTATTTGCATAAGTAAAGTACACACACATTGGGACGCAGTCGACAGGAATGCGTTTAAACACAGGGCTTTAAAAAACAGAGAGAAATAAAAATGTGCCGAAATAAGATTTTTCAGGCTTTGATAATTTATCATCATTTCCACGGAGTTTCTTTACTGTTTTCATCTCGATCTTTCTAGTTATCTCTCGACCATTTCCATATGTAGCCCATATTATCATACGCTGAACTAAGTCAGCAGTTCTGACATCTTCATTTCGGTGTCCTTTCCTGTACCTTTAGCAATGTTAATGTTACAAATTACAGGAAGGCATGTTAATAGCAGTACCAAAGAAGCAGAAAGAAATGAGCATGGGCTGGTGTGTGTGTTTTTTGTTTTTTTTTAAAAAGAAAAGGAACGGAACGGAACGGAAAGGAAAGGAAAGGAAAGGAAAGGAAAGGAAAGGGGGTGGGGGTAACCCTAAGTACTGACTTGGGATTTCCTGGGCCCATTGTCAAGTCAGCCGAACCCTCCGCCACTTCCATTGTGATGATAATGGATTCCGTGTTGTTGGCTCAAAGGTCACGAGGTCACCGTAAGCTCCTTAATGGACTGTGAAATAACTTTAACTGCATTAACCTCTCTGGATCACGTGGGGTCGCACCAACACCCCCTCCTGAAATCCTCATTCGCTTATAGAGACAATACCATTAGATTATTTTTTCTTCTTCTCCTTTTTGCAATAGCAATAGCTGCTCAATGTAATTATGCACCTAAGTATTTCCATTAAGTGAATAAGACTTTAAAAAAGATTAACTGGGGTTTCTCCTGCGTCCAGGATAAAGGTAAACTTAAGGCAGTGGTTTGCAAACCCTTTAAAAAAACACCACCACCTCTGCTGGAGAGACAACACTGCTTTTAAAGCAGGAAGTCATTAACAGAAATGTAACACTCCCCCCCCCTTCGTACAATCATCTGAAGAAGAGTTTAGCTGGTCGGGTGCCCACATGGTGGGCATGGATTACTAATAGCTTTATAGAATGGCTGCACACAAACTGGGTGATTATTGGCAACACGGGAAAAAATCACTTATGCAGAAAACATCAGATGAAATGTGACAGCTTGTTACCCTTATAGTACTCTGTTGTCGGAAATCCCTGCCATTTGGACTCTCTGAAAAGACATTGTCTCCAAAATACATTTATGGAGAACGCCTCGGAATTCGAAGTCTGACGCCGGTTTGCCAACTACAACTTTTTTGTTTATTTTAAACTCCACCAGTTTAATTAGCCACTGTTCGAAATACAAATGTTTTCCTTTGGTGACTCGCAACATTTAAAATGATTAAAGCCCATATAAAATATAAAGCAATGTTGCCGCTATCATAAAAACAGCAGCAAAAACGTTGCAGATCATTCTGTATCATTAATTCCCTTAAATATATCACAGAAAGCTGTACCCGCATAATAGAGGGTGCTAACTAAAAGCCTGGTTGGCATCTGTCTTGTCTCGGGAGACAACGGAGGAGTGTGCCTTTGGGGGTGAGGTCAAGCTGTTGGGAGGCTGCAGCGCCTGCTGTGGCTGTAGAGACCAGTGCAGAAGAGGCAAGTTTTGTTGCAGCTGGGGCAGATGAAGGCATCCAGTTGTGCTGTTGCAGATGCACCATGGTGTTTCTTCTCTCTGTGCTCCTCCCAGCGGTCATTCCTCCTCATGCACAACCTGACTGTCTGTCTCTAGGTCCTCTGCAAGGGATTCCCACGCGGCAGGACTGATGCTTCCAGCCTTCATGTCACAATTGCAGAAACCTTTGTATTGCAGAGTTGATCTGCCACTGGGCCTGGTGCCTGAAGCCAGCTCCCCGTAGAGCACGTCCTGGGGGATACTGCCATCTTCCATTTTGTGGTCATGGCCAAGCCTGAAGAACAATGTGTTTGCAGCCTGCCACAACAAGGCAAAGAAGACTAATATGCATGGGTTTTATAATTGATTTTACTTTTGTAAACCACTTAGAAGCCATTCTGGTATATGAGTGGTATATAAATTAATTAAGAAAAAGTAAATGTCTGCAGTAGCAACTGGCCAGGGGTGCATTGGTGAGGCTGCCTGACTCTCCCGTGTTTCTAAAGTCACATGTCACTGCCCCTTACCGAGAGGGAGAGGTGCAACATCAGAGCTAATTTGATGCTCCTGATGCTGCGGCCGCACCATGGCAGCCTTCTCACTGCCTTGCTCCTTCAGCTGTCCTACTTAGTAACTGGCAGGGATGTGTGGCATTGGGAAGACAGTAGAGCAACACAGCCCTGCCCATGCAACCCTGTCGGCTGCTACTGGAGAACTGTGTATCTTGGGAGGTGAAGTTCCATAGATGCGGGGCCACGGCAGAAAAGGACCTGTTCTTTTGTATCTACCAGCCGGACCTTCTGGCAGGTATGTGAGCAGGATCTCCGTAACCTTTCACCTCCTCCATTGCTTATGGTGTCAGATGCCGGGGCCGGTGCAAACAGACAGCTTAGGCCCAGCCCACCCAAATAAGTTCCCATTTGCTTGCTCAGTCCAAAGAAACATCCCACTCGCCACCCCACCCCATTCCTTGATAACAGGAGCCCAGTATGTTTGGGTCTCACTTGCTGGATCAGCATATTCGCTTGCGTAGGTACCTGGTGTGCCTTCAAGCCTTGTTCCTGCTTATGCCCTGGACTGATTTGAGCATTAAAGCTTTTGGCAGAAAACATACTCCAAGTCCACCATCCAGCGAGAAGCAGGACACCTCTGGGGCCCCCGATGTTGAAGAGGGCCTTGTGTGCATGACCCAATGGTTTCTTTTTGTGTTTATCCTGCACACCTAAATGAGTCTTCTCTCTCTCTCTCTCTCTCTCTCTCTCTCTCTCTCTCTTCACTCCCATAAAAGTTAGCACAGGCATCATTTCCATAGCATTACATCTTTGCTGAAATTAATAGAATGGACAGCTGATGTCTGTAACATCCTTTATTTCTGAAACTCTGATGTATCCGTTCTAGTGCACCAGCACTTATAACTGTCCATTAGGAGCTACATCGAGATGGTCACAATCACTCAGAAGCCCCTTTCCACTTCCTAAAAGCCCCAATTTAGAAAATGCACATTGGAAGTCAATGGGGATTTAAGACACGCTTAAAGTTAAACATGTGCATTAGTGCTTTGCCGGAGAGTAATGGATTTCAACATATGCTTAATGTTTAAGTGGCCCTCTTAAGTATCTTCCCAGAGCTGGCAAGCGAGAGCAAAACTCTGAAGCTCATCTTTCCAAATTGGAAATAAAAATGTTAGCATTTAGACGCAATATGGAATGTATAAATACAAGGATATGCAATCGATTAAAAAAAGCAACCCTTCACCGTTTAAAAAAATATTTTGGATACATTACTAAGTATGTATAATTTGTTTCTAGGCCATTCACCTAATATGGTGAATCACTCAATTATTCCGTTATGTCCTTGAGAATACTCACAAGCTGCAAAATATTGGAGCTAAATATCCAGTATAATCTAGTAAACCCTGAGGCTCCCTTGGGCAAGATATCACACAAAATCCCACCTCCCATATGCTATGCAATGGATCTTGGGATTCCTTTGCCTGCTGATTGTCCCACAGCTAAAGTAACTCTCTCTCCTCCCTGTGGTTTAGTGCATTGGCCCCAAGTCCTGATGGGCTGCTACTATCACCGAACCACAGCGACTGAAGTCTGGCCCTGAGCTTGCAAAAGTCACCCACACCCCAAAGGAGTGCTGTTCAACCTTGGGTCTTCAGATATTGCTGGCCCACAGATCATTCCCAGGCAGCTTAGCTGATGGTCAGGCAAGATGGGAGTGGTAGTCCAACAACATATGGGGACCCGAGGCTGAAGAAAACCACCCTGCAGCTTTGCCAAAGCATACCCTCCAACTGCCCCATTTTAAGAGGGACACTCTCAGATTCATAGAACTATTCCCAGCTTCTGTTTGGATCCAGGAATTTCCCGCTTTCCCCTTCCAGCACTGCCGCTGCCGAGCTTGGAGTGGAGCATGAGCTGGCCGGCTGAACCTCCCCATGGCTGCCACGGCAGGCCTCCCTTCGGCAGCTTGTAACAGCGGCTGGAGAGCTGTGAAGATGCTCTCCGCGCAGGTGTTGTCCTCACCTCCCTTGCATGCCCAGTGGAGGAGAGGAGTGGCGCCACCACCACCACTCCTTCTATCCACTGCTTCCACTCCGGTCTCAGGCCTGACCTGGGAGTGGAGCTGTGGGCTGGTGGTACCAAAGAGCAAAGGAGAGGTGCAACACTGCCGCCGCCGCTCCTTCTCCCTATTGCTTCTGCCTCTGGTGTTCTGAGGCACATATTCATGACCCAGATCCAAAGGTAAAAATGTTGGAAGGTATGTTGATAAACTCTAGCTTCATTGCCACACGGTTGCTTGCTGCCCCGTAGCGGCTGGTGGCAAGGCTTCGGTTCCCTCTGATTACTCTTCCCGGGCGCCCAATCAGCAAAATCGCACGCACTAAACACAGCATGGGGAAAAGAGCAAGTTGCTTCCGTTTACCGAAATAGGAAGTGGGCTGTTTTGGCTGCAAACAAACAATGAGGACAAATGTGTAATGAATAAGTTGTCTGGAAGTTGCTACCTCGGCCTTTCCCCAACCTGGTGCCCCCCCCCCGAAGTTTTGGAGTCTGTTGTGATTGATGACCTGGGAGAAGATTGTGAGCATAAGTGGGCAGAAAGAGAGTTTGCATCATTACATTTTATAAGTTCAGCAAGTATAGGTGCTCAAATATGCCTGCCTATTTATTCATCTGTCCATCTGTCAGATATTCCAATAAGTGGCTCTTGTCCAGGTTTGTTAATTGTCTTACTTTAAATCTTGTGAGGATCCTATGCCCTTTTAAAATGTGGTTTTGGGGTTTATTGGGTATTTTGATTATATATTTTGTGGCTTTATTCTGTGAACTGCCCTGAGTATACCTCCGGGTATAGGGCGGTATATACAGTAAATTCAATAAACAATACATAACAACAACAACAACTGCATTCTAGCACATAGAATGTAAGTTTCAAAGGAAAGCATGTACGTTGCAAATGGGGGTGTGAAATACATAAGGAGCACAGAGAGGCTGTAGCTAAAACAGAGGTACAAAACCTTGATGGGAAAGATGTCAAAGCGGGGGGGGGGAGGGGTCCCAAGGGTGCTGCATTTCATCTTGTTCATCATTATGTCAGCCCCTGAGACCACGTAACTAGATAGACAAATAGATTGATGGTTCCTTGACCTTTGCTTTTTTCCACGGTTTTATCACTCTACGGCCACATCCCCAAATTTCTTAGTCTCTTTGCATCAACCCTTGTGTCAAGCACCATCATTACTTTTAGTTCCACAGATGTTTTACATGTCCCAAATCATTTTTTCCAGGTGTTGTTTGTTGTGGTTTGCCATTATAAAAGAACCAATAAGTTTTTATTTATTTATATTATAGTATAAATAAATCTTGTGACGCGGGTGGCACTGTGGGTAAAACCTCAGTGCCTAGGACTTGCCGATCGCAAGGTCGGCGGTTCAAATCCCCGCGGTGGGGTGAGCTCCCGCCGTTCGGTCCCAGCTCCTGCCCACCTAGCAGTTCGAAAGCACCCTTAAGTGCAAGTAGATAAATAGGTACCGCTTTATAGCGGGAAGGTAAACGGCATTTCCGTGTGCGGCGCTGGCTCGCCAGATGCCTCTTAGTCACGCTGGCCACGTGACCCGGAGGTGTCTCCGGACAGCGCTGGCTCCCGGCCTCTTGAGCGAGATGAGTGTGCAACCCTAGAGTCGGACACGACTGGCCTGTACGGGCAGGGGTACCTTTACCTTTACCTTTATAAATAAATCTGGTCTCGGGTTTGCCTAGGCTTCTGCTTGCTATAGCCTTAACAAATTTAGGAGGCTGCATTTAGACTCCCCCATAAGCAAATACCATCATAATTATAATGTGATTTGTATTAATTCCAAAACATCCAGAAGTAGCCCAACAATGAATTCTTTCCAGCTATTCATAGCCACAGTTTTTGCTATCACTCCTTCTTTGTGCACTTGTTGCTTGATTCAGCTGTAACTTTGAACATGCCCCAAGACTTTGTGTACATTGTGGTTTTGTTCTGAGCATGGGCATAGCCAAGGGTATGTGTGTGCACCCTATTCATGTCCTATTCAAGGTTATTCCCCAGAAAAGCTGAACAACTTTGCTTTGTGGCTCTGAGCAATCAGTATGATGCTATTGCAAGGAATCAAAGGAAGTAATCCAAACTACGATATTTCCAATGGAGGAAGCACAAGAAAAGCATCAAGGAAAGCCCAAGTGCAGGGATGGGGAATCCTTTTCAACCTGGGGGCCACATTCCCGTTAGGCAATCATCTGAGGACCACATGGCAAATATGGCTGGGACCAGATGCAAACACAGGCAGGGCAATGCATGTTAATTTTATGTTTGTACAATAAGTTAGCTTTTACACCCACACCCATACCCACCTCTATCCTGCATCCAGAAGGGCTGTGCGTGAACTCCCAATTTTCCCTGTGGCCCCAATCGGTGGCCCTCTGTGGGGTTTCTACAGAATATCTTCTGCCTTGCGGCTGCTGTACAGAAGAATTATCTCACAGTGACCAAATTCCTTGCCGTAATCATATAGAATGCAAGGAAATGCCCTCAGTTAGTACTTCTTAATTCTGGGAGCACCCTGCAGCAAGCTCCTTAGCATTCACTTTTCCTGGGTGCTGACTCCTTTCCCAATGCAGAATGCTCCAAATAGCCAAGAGACTCGTTGCGATTTCCCTGCCACTGTCTGGTGGTTTGTTAAAGTAGGAACATGTGATTAACTTGAACACTTCTTCCTTCGTCAAGCAGTTGGAACTGCTAGCAAGAGGGCTGGCCCAAGACATTTTGGCACCTGAGGCAGACCCCAAAATGGCTCCCCCTCTTCCTGCCAGGGAAGAAGGGGTGAGAGAATATCTACAATAAGAACAAGGGGAGGAAGAAAAATCGGTTTCATGTTCTGCTGCCACCTGAGGCAGTTGCCTCATGATGCCTTATGGGTGGGCCGGCCCTGGCAAGCAAAAGCGATAAGTGATGGAAGAAAATAGTGGCCTTGGAAATTGTAACTTAAACACTGATGATCAAATTGTAGACATTTCCATTGTTTCTGTTGTGATTTACGGTTTATTAATTCTCTTACCTTAATACCTCACCTTTCTGGAACTCATGAGTATGGCTCCCAGGCACTCACCCATCCAGGCACTGAACAGACCTCGGACTTGCTTGGATTCAGCAAAGTGTTGGCCTCGCGGGCCTTCAGAAATGAAATGCTGCTAGGAGCTACATGAGGCAAGGGGAAAAAAATTACGTTTGTACTTTTTGACACTGTGTCCATATTTGAGTTCCCCACCGACTCATTCAGTTCCAGAACACTGGTTAGATTTGTTTCAGGCCCTGATTGTCTCTAGTGAGTAACTTTTGACAGCACACTTGTCAGTTTCGAGGTTTATATTTGAAACTCTTTCTCTCTCCCTTTCTCCCCGCTACTCCTTACATACCTGATTGGGGTTTTCTCTCATGGCTAAAAATCAACCTGTTTTCGTTTAATCTATCTGACATTTCAGCCAATATTGCGGCCTCTCGTTTCTATGATTTTCAACATTTGTCACAGCTTGGGATGAGAGGTAGCCGCTCGCTAACCAAGCAATGCTGTTTGCTTGCTACACCTTTCTTTTATTTCTTTGGCAGCTGAGGAATGTCAACTGGGGTTTTTTTGGGGCTTGCAGCCTGACACCGAGAGATACTAATCACCTGTAAGTCTCGCTGAACATTGGAAGAACATCTGAGGCCCAGGGACTGAAGGAGTGAAATGTATTTCTGATTACGGTTCCTGCAAAAGCAACTGTTAAGCTCCGGTCAATGAATTAAACACGGTTTGATTTACAAAACGTATTGGTTTTTTTCAACATCCAATTTGAAAATATAAGGAATCAACTGCAGAAGAAGAGAATAAGGTTCTGTGGAACAAAGTTTGAAGGGGCACGCAGGTAGTTTGCTTTGAGACATTTAAACTACGTACTGCTCCATTTTTTGGGGGGGGAGGTACTTTAACAGAGAAGAAATAACTTTTGAAGATGGCGCTGTATGTTTCAAGAAACACAGCGCTGCTATTAAACATAAGCATCTACCTTTAAATTTATTTATATATGTAGAGTCTGAAGAGCAGCTGTGAATTAAAATAAAAAATTAAAAAAGCAAGTCCACATATTAAAACAGCAGCAGCATTTATTAAACCAGCATTCCTCAAGCTGGGCCCTTCCACATGTTTTGGACGGTGTTTCCCATCATCCCTGACAATTGACCATGCTGCCTGAGGCTGACAGGAGTTGAAGTCCAGCAACATCTGGGAAGCACCCGTTTGGAGAAAGGCTGTATTAAACCAATGGCAGTAACATAAAAGTGTGTATCAGCAGTATGTAAATGATCTGGTCATTCCATAATTGCAGCACTATCCCTGCAAGGCCCTTTTCTCAGGCCATCAATGTTATCTGAGTGGCAAGGATACCCTCAGAAGAGTCTCTAATTCCTTTCCTCCCTCAATAAGGTGTCTCATGTCTTGGATGTCACAAACTGTGTTCAGGTGCAAACGGCACATTTAAATAACTATCACACTCCTCGAAAGAGTCATAGCTTTTCCCAAAGAATTGTAGTTTGCAGAGCTGAGAGCTGTAAGGGAAGCTCTATTCCCTGCACAGAGCTACAATTCCCAGAGTTCCAAGGGAAGGCTGACTGATTCTTAAATCACTATGAGGGGAATAGGGGAATGACTCTTAGTACCCTTAACAAACTACAGTTCCCATGATTATATAGGGAAGCCATGACTATTTAAGGTGATAAGATAGTGCTTTGAATATATAATGCAGATGGGGCCATGACTCACATCGGATACAACCCAGCTAAATCACTGGTCTTCAACCAGTGGGTTGAGACCTACTAGGGAGTCACAGCCTTATTCAAGGTGGATCACAAGCACTACCACTATGCAAATATATGGTTAAAATTGAGAAATGGGTCCTCAAATGCATGTTTGGATTCAAAGTGGGTCCTGGGTCTGGAAAGGTTGAAGATACTTGAACAAAATAATTGCACTAGCATCATGGAATTTCCCCCCTCTCCTCCCTGCACACATGCCCCTTCCCAGCACCAAATTTGCTCTGGAGATGTCACAGGGGAATGTGGTGAGAGGGAGAGAATCTTCTTCCCATGTACTCTATGCATATTACCAACAGACTCCCACAAGGGCCTTTGGATCAGCAGAGCAGAGCATGCTGGTCAGAAATAAGAGAACATGCTAAGCTAATGGCAGATTTTGTGTGCAGGGAAAAATTTCTGTGTGCATACAGAGACAAAGAACTTGATTAATCGCCCAGGAAAATGTCTGTGTATATTCCGTGAACTCTGTCCCCATGTAACTGTTCCATAGAAACTTTATATATTTTAGTTCTTAAAATATAATATCATTTTCATATGTGGTGCATTTATTTTCATAAGTCATTTGCAACCTTGGATCAACCCCCATCCAAGAACACAAGCGATGGAAGCCTTACCCCGATGGGTCTTGCTCCCATTAGTTTCCCAATAGATGATGGATTTTTAATATGCAAAGGCATTTTTCATATATTGGAAGACAATTAAGAAAGGAGAGCTTTGCGAGCCCGGAGTTCCCCTATGTTCACCTCATGGTAGTCAAGGACAATTCCAGGCCTCTTGGGAGATATTAAGCCTCCATTTTCCTGTTACATCTGAAGAGAACAGCCTAGCAGAAATACAAAACGGTGTCTCTGTATGTGGCTGCTGCACATTCTCCCCTTACAGTTGTTAAGCAAATTCTGTTGTGAGGACTTTGCTCATGCCCAATTAAGGTTAAAAAATATTGCTGAACTTAAAATCTACATGGCCACAAAATACATTAGCCTATGTGGTAAGTTTGTCAGCATCCATCTTGCTGTCTGATCCACCCAATATTCAGGGCTTCCTGTCAAAGATTGTTTAGGGTAGATATTGGCTTGTTCTGATCATTTGTTTTCAGTGGCTACTGCCCACAAGAGCACTTGTTTTAGTGCCACTTGTCAGAGGCAGCACACCACACCAGTGGCTGAGAATCACAAGAAGGGAGAGGGCTGTTGAGCTAAGGTCTTGCTCGCAAGCTTCCCATAGATATCTTAGAATCATAGAATCATAGAGTTGGAAGAGACCACAAGGGCCATCGAGTCCAACCCCCTGCCAATCTTGTTGGCCCTTGTTGTTCGATGGGTTCTGTAGGTAGGATGGGGGAAATTGTTTTACAGTTTATTGCTCATATGTGTGAGCAGAATGTTTTAAAATAATCAGTTTAGTGTTTAGACTTAAAACCATTAGTTAGCAGAGTTTAAACGCCATCCCTTGCAGCATTAAAGTGTAAACTTTGGGACCAGACTGTGTAGATTTAATTTTATTTACCCAGGCTGTGGTAGCAGACAGGATTTCCCCTTTCCCCTCTTAATAAAAAAAATCACGCAACGGACTGTAAATTAAGCATAAAATAGTGTTTACTCACATAAAGTCTTGCACTCGATTTCAGCAGGAACAGTAATGAAATCAAGGCAGGCAAATTCTACTTCTAGATTAAAAAATACATAGCTGAGCTCAGAATGGAGTCTCCACTGGAGCAGAGACCAGAAAGATGTCCGTCTGTCTTAGAAGCATGGTGGAAAAGTCAAGGAGTTCTGATGAGGCAGGAGTAGAAAAGATTAAACCCTCTTTTTTTACTTTTCCCCACCAGAGAACTCAAAGGAAGTGACATCACATAGTGCCTTCTCTGGTAATCAGGAACTCTGTCAGTCTTAACCCCTTCATATCCTAATTTAGCAAACATAAATTGTTATGTTGACTGCAAATTCCCACAGCAGTGAGAATACGGAGCTGTACTAGATGGGCTTTCAGCTTGATCCAGCAGGGCTCCTCCTATGTACTTGTGCTTTATTCACAACCTGATGCTTCCATGATCTCAGCCTGAGCACAGTCAGAAAACCCTCTTCCCTTCAAACATTATATACTATATACTAGACTCATATTCTAGTTTCCCAGAAAGGTACGATATGAAGCAAATGGGGGGAAAGCATTGAAACAAGCCAATACTTGCTCCTAGTGCTGTAGCCCAGACTTTCCTTGCTCTGCTAATTTTTCTACTTGCAGATTCTTTCTATTTTTATTTTTCATACCCAGGCTATCGTTATGTGGTGCAATCCATCTTTTCACCTCCTTCTGCGTCATGGGCAGATTCAGGCTAACTTGAGTCCTTTCGGTGTTTCATTGGTTCTGCTCTTTGCTTCACGGCTGGGGTATCATTTGTAATTCAGCTGCTCTTAAGCTTTGTGGGGCAAGAATGATACACAAAGGGAGGATGTTCCACTTCTTCGGCTTGGTTAAGATAGCCATTAGTACAGGGCTCTACTTGAAAGTGTTCTCTGTTTGAAGAAGGGGCTGTCCAAGCCTGGTTTCAAAACAAAGAAGCAGGAAGGGAAGCAAGGTCTTTGATATTGCCCACCACCAACATCTAGACAGAAGAGTGAGCAAGGATAAAGATCTCTTGGTCACAGTGTTCCCCAGTATGGCGACATATGTCCTATTTCTATTTAAATTATAGCAATTATTTCCAAATCTTTACATATACATTGGCAATTTTATGCAAATTTGCATCTTATTTTTGGGTGGTTCTTTCTTTCTTTCTTTCTTTCTTTCTTTCTTTCTTTCTTTCTTTCTTTCTTTCTTTCTTTCTTCTTTCCATAGTCCTGGAATTGCAATGTGAGCAGAAATCTTACTTTATTTTGTGCTGAATTCAAGTGTTATTTTTGCACTGAAATGCAGTGCGGATTAATGCAAGTTTGAATTTGGCCGAAGACCATCTGGATTCAAAGCCCTCTTCTTCTGCACAGACTTACTGCCTTGCCTCAGGAAAGTTCACCAACTCTCAAGTCACATTTCTTTTGTGAAATGGGAGGAGAAATGCCCTAATAATGTAATAAAAAGAGCATTTAAGACTTTGCAGGATTATGACACCTTCCCATAGAAGATCACTGAAAAGAGGATGTCTGGAAAGAGATACTGGACTAGTTAGTAAGAAGAAGCTCTATGAATGATTACAGTTTCCAATACCTTTTTTTTACCTTTTTAGTAAAGTTCTTGCATTGCCCTTATTCTCCTATAGATCATTTTTGTGTGTTAATTCTTCTATGCAAATAAACCTTGCCACAATCCTTAGTTAACTGCCACCTCATAGATATATTATGTATACCTATATGTTTTATCAAACTTGTGTCGTTTTCAAAAGCTATGACCTTAGAGTGCATTCCTCTATCAATTACAGAATTTAGGTAGAAAGTACTATGGTCAGCAAGGCCAAAAAGGATCCAATTATTGGCATAGCCTCATTAAAGGACCTCTAATAAATTACTTAAGTGGACTCCAACAATTATGAAAACTAATGAAAATAATCTTAAATGGCTTAGAACAAGCCTATATCATTTTAACATTTACATCATAAAAATAATACTCAAAAGGCTTTTTAGTTCTGTAAGGAATTATTCTAGATACTGAGCTAACTTCAGCTCTGTCAAATTTAATGACCTAATTTGGGGCAGGGGGAGAGACAAAGTTGAAGGAAAGTTTAACAGGTTTGGGTGGGTTGAATTTTTCGATATGCACCTTCCCCTCATTTTGATGGACGAGACTGCATTATATGTAAAAGTCAGGAATGTAATGGTTGCTTCTGCCGCTGCTTGTTTGTAGTGTAAGAGGCTGCCATAAAACAAGAAAAAAATAATTCTGGGGCTGTTGTGTGAAGGAGAGAAGATTCAAGGGAACACCTGACTGAACATCACACATATTTCCCTACGAACTCACATGTTCATAACTAAGTCGCACAGGAACTCTACATTCATACATCCTGCTAAATTTTTATTTAGTTTGTCTACATGAGAATTTATATCTCACCGTGATAAGTCCAGGGGTCTTACAGTCATCCTGGTTTGTTTGCAGGGAGATTAGACAATGTTGACTATTTCATTCTGATTTTTGCTAGAATGTTACAGGATGTTGCATCAAAGCAAGTCTTGCTATTTTTTCTAATTATTATTTCATGGAATCATAGAGTTGGAAGGGACCCTGAGGGTCATCCAGTCCAACCCCCTGCAATGCAGGAATCTCAGCTAAAACATCCATGACAGATGGCCATCCAACCTTTGCTTAAAAATATCCAAGGAAGGAGAGTCCACAACCTCTCAAGGGAGACAGTTCCACTGTCTAACAGCTCTTACTGTCAGAAAGTTTTTCCATATGTTTAGTCAGAATCTCCTTTCTTGTAACTTGAAGCCATTGGTTAAACAAGCTTTTCCCCTCTTCCCTTGAGATATTTGGGTATTTTCAGTATTGCTTAATATATAACACTATCCCACACTTATCCCACACTTTACAGGATATTTTCTGTCACTTTCTTCCACACACACAATCAAATCTTTGGGATTTGCTGTGGCCTTGTTGTGCAAGAATATAATTAGTCAACCTGACTTTGCCAGTGTGTGGGTCAATATCACCTGAAAATAGTGATGGCCTGGAAGCACCCAGCAAGAGAGAGCAAGGCAGTTTGGCTCATCACCCATGTTAGTTGGCTCTAATTAAGTCCAGACGGACTGGCTAAGAATGTGGGTTGGAAAGCAGAGACATGGGATGAGTAGGAGGGACTCGGCCCCCTTTATAAGCAGCAGAAAATGATGAGGAGAGAAGGGAAGAGGGAGGACTTACAGGACGTACGGAGATTGTAAGGGAGGGTTTTTAACAGCAACAAATCTGGAGAAGAACGAAAGTTCTGTGAATTCTAGTTAGTCTGCAGGAAGGAAGTTCATACAAGTCCTCAACCTTCTCCTGTGATGAGCTGGGTCTCCTCTGTCCAAGAACAGAAATTAGGAGTGGCTTTAAGCTGCATCCTCTAGCATGGGGCAGGGAGGGGCTGAAAACACTCTGTGGGGCTGTGATCTGGCAGGTAGTTCCACACCCATCTTTTCCCAAATTCATCAGTGTGGCTAGGCAATTGACTAACGTTAAAGAGCATCATTGAACAACGAAAACAGCAATAATTTTGTCATTTATAAACTAACTTTTTTCGTTTGTAAATTTGAGAAAGGGGGGGGGGGAGATTCTAAAATAAGAAAAAGAAATAATGTATGAACAATAACAAACCACCATGTCACAATAACCACCACTACATCCATCTTAGAGTAGACATCAACATGGCTTATATTAATTTATAATAATAATTTTGTCATGAAGCTTTATTGGGCAGTGCCAGTTTGGTAGGAGGAGGCAAGCTGTCCACACAATGTTCTCTTGATAACAGCCAGAGCCTCTAGTTGTGGGATACTGGTATATACAGAAGATACATCAAATGTGGCTAGCCATACTAATCCCAAGGAACCGAAACAGTCCTTAATGTAGCTCTCTCGAGTGGAGCAAAGGGTCTTGAATAAAATCCTACATACTGAGGGACAGGGGTAGTTCTACCTGAAACTCTAGGTGTGCTGGGGGAGGTAGAAATGGAAAATTCTCCTATGCAAGCAGCTTTGGGTTTTTTACTGGGGCAAAAGGCTTCAGTCATGGGGCTCCATCCCAACTGCTGTAGTTTGGTTAAAAAGATGGGGATCATGATCGCCATCATTTGCTTCTCATGCTATTCCTAACTATTTGTGTGGGTGGGTCCTGTCTGTGCACAATATATTTAAATATAATTTTATTACAGATCCTTGGTATTCAGTGCAGTGGTGCACTTTTTCCGAAGAAAAAAAATACACTTATGCTGAACGTGTGGTGAAATGACATTACAGCACTTTCTGTTCTTAAGCATTCCTGTGCACCATGGTTTACTGTTGAACAATATTTTGGAGGAGACGTAATTATTTTCCACCAATTTCCTCTCCTATTCCTTCCTCACACTGTTGTGTGAAATCTATTGATTTATTTCTTATATTTCTAATCTTGCAAATCTCATTACGAGCGCGCGCACACAAAGGAAAACCCCTCTGTGGTTTTCAAGGGCACTCTTGGATTGAGCAAATGCAGCCATTGAAGGCTCCTTTTCCTGTTACACATAGGAAAGGAGGAAAAACATGGAAAGCCTCTTGCCTGGGATGCAGGTTGCCAGCACAGCCACCCCACCCCGGGAGAGTTAGATAAGATGCAGCTGTAGTTGCCCCAGGTACCTAGTTCCCTTTTGGCATAAAACGGCACAGGCAGGCACCAGGTGAGAAGGCGGATATAAAGAGGCTCAAACATAAGGAGGATAGATAGATAGATAGATAGATAGATAGATAGATAGATAGATAGATAGACAGACAGATAGATGATAGATAGATAGATAGATGATAGATAGATAGATAGATAGATAGATAGATAGATAGATAGATAGATAGATACAAACAAATATTGCTTAGCTGTAAATCTTTTCAGGCAAAGGGCATGACCACATAGCAAGGAGACTTCTGGCCAATCACTAGGACAATGGTCCATATCAAGTTGTTTTTTTTAACAAAACAAAACAAAACAAAACAAAAAACAGATGCTTAGTTATCACTTTGCTCCTCTCTCTCTCTCTCTCTCTCTCTCTCTCTCTCTCTCTCTCAGGAATGGGGAACCTGTGGTTTCCAGATGCTGTTGGACTTACAACTCCCATCAGTCCTGACCACTGGCCACGTTGTCTGGGACTGATGGGAGTTGGAATCCAAAAACTTCTGGAGGGGCGCAGGTTCCCCTCCCTTGTTTTAGAGGTGGCCTAAATCCCCCCTCCCTGACTACATTAAAAAAAAAAGTTTACATGCCACAGAAGAGAAAGTGTGGGCTTTTGTTATTAATGTTGTAGAAATACAAATATGTCCACCTAAGAAGAGGAGTCTTTATTAACTCCCACAGCCCAGAAAATTAAGGCACGGCTCATCAGGATCTGAGCTTGCTCTCGGCTAAATTGCAAGGGACTAGTTGAGTTTTGCCGGGGTTCATAATGCTGATAGAGCGGTTTCCACGTGAATGAAGGATAAACAGCGATTAATTTCAGCCAATAAATAATGGTTTGAGGTCCACACTGAAAGAGGAACAATTACTTTTCCATTTTTCCTGCCAAATGAGCTGATAAGAGAAAACAGGGGAGTTGGCCACGTAAATCAGTCTTAATTTTATCTTCCCCATTAAAAAGCAGCCATTAAGACCATCTTCGGCTCATTTCATCCTCTTCTTGTTTCACTTTTTCAATTTGCACAAAAGGGGGGAGTTTGCTCGTCATAAAATTTCACTTTGGCCAACCTATCATTTGCATCTGAGCCAATAAATAGCAATTAGCATAAACATTTAAATCAGGAACTGGAACAAATTCTTGTTCCCTGAGCAAGCTGTTAACTTACAGTATTTTGCGATATATAAGAAGCGTTAAAAACAAGATCTGCTGGGCACAATTATCCCTCCCCAACAAGATATGTTGGAATGAAGGGGAAATGTCTTCCTTGCCAGAAGCCAAGAAGCTTAATCAATGGGAGGCTTTGTGAACATAAATGCATTAAAGTTTGTGAGGTGCTCAGACAGTCAGTGGCGATAGGCACCACATAAGTGCCCTTTAGTTGAAGCAAAGACTCCCGCTGGAAGTTTGTCTTCCAAAAACATCCAAAATAAGACACACACACACCAAAAATTGGGTAAGGGGAAAGAGAATAATCATGGGAAGGTCTCAACAAAATCCAAAAATGGATAGTGCAGATATGGGTGCAATTTCTTCCAAGGAAACAAAAGTCCATTGAGAAATAAGGATCCCTTCCATGATCAAACAAAGCCTTCTGCGGTAGAAGGAAACCTTTGGATCCAGCTCATTCAATGACAAACCCCACATTCCACTGATAGAAATGAATATAAACAGGCCATATGGTCTTCAAACTCCAGGCATCTCTGTCTGGCTCCCAGGACTCTCCTGAGACCATTGACCAAGCCCTGCTCCATGCCTTCTTTGAGAGCTTTTATCTGGCTGGAATGAGTTCTGGAACTGCAAATGCTTCTTGCCTGCTTGGATGTGATATGTCTGTGTACAGAAACCCCTTAGTTTTGCATGGTTGGAATGTAGTCACCTGTACCCCACATTCAGCAGTGGGTGCATTCCCTAAATTATGAGTTGTGTGAAGTATTCTGATGTGGTTCTCTGCTCTGCTCCTGCACTCCAGATCTCATGCGGCCACTTTCAACCTCAAACATAGAATGGGTGAGCCTTGCTTGCTTTCATGCTTCCATAAAAGATAGTGGGTTGTCGCCAATTCAGTTATATTCAGGAGAGCCATTGAAATTAGCGAATCTATGTAATTCATGTTTTCAACGGGTCTATGCTGGATACAACCTAGTGGCCATCTATGCAACAAACTGCTTCTCTTGAAGTGTCTGCCATAAAGCATGGAGGAAAGTAACCTTTTTCCAAAGCAAGGGATCTCTGCCCATAATATACAGAGCTAATTACTCAATGTCTCTGCATCATCACATGGAACGCTGTGTTCCTGCTCGGTGTTTCTGATTACTTGCTGATAGAAGTACAGAGACCCTCAACACAACAGGCGGAGTGATATATGCAGTAAATACTCTATATCTTCCAGTATCAGAGCTGAGCTGTAGACAACAGCCTGAGTTGGACCAAGAACCAGGAGCCATGGGTGGAAGCCAGTAGTCAGGACTGAAGAGGAAATCAGAACTGAAGGCCAAGCCAAGAGGTAGGATTGAGGAGCAAATCAGAAGTCAGTATCAAAGGCTACAGGAACAGGCCAGAACTCAGGAAAACCTTGTTGTTCAATCACAACTTAATGAAAACAGGAAGCCCTATTATACTCATTTCTGTCTCTGTTTTGAGCCCTAGAAACTTCTTACATGTATTTGAAACAGGGATGGCAGAAGTTGTGTTCGCTGACATACCTTTGGTGACTGTAACCATTGCTGCCCATAGAATACATAAACTCCAGGCTCTCTTGGTTATTCAGTTAGAACCAAGGTACTAATGAAAGAGGAACCACTTTGTCTCTGTTTAATACTCCTTAAAGGAGCCTATGCCAACTTTGCCAACTTTGGTCTATTAAGACCTTGCATTATATTTAGACTTCACCAGACACCTTCCCTAACGTAGCAGTAGATAATGTTCTGTAACCTAAGCTCTGTACTACAACCACATTGACCCATACTCTGGCTAATGGACCCTCTGTTGTTTTGGCTGGCAAGCTAAAGAGAGCCACAAGGCCTTTTTTAAATGTGAAAAAGCAGTGGCCGGGGGGGGGGGGCACATAGTGAGGCCAGGAAGCTACTGAGAGCTGCAACTGCAAAAGAAAGCAGAAGAAAAATTTATTCTACCTTGTAACTTAGCTCACATAAGAACAGCACCCTAACTCTAAAGTTTGAGAAAAATGCCTTCCTTCCCTCTCTGAAAGCTTCAGAAACTCGTATTTTATTTTATTTTGGTGAAGAACAATTGGACCAGAGGAAATGTGGAATGAGTTTTAGCATATCTTTAAATATAGTTTATAGGAATGAAATGAGTCTGGCTTCGAAAAAGGCTTACAGATCTCTCAAAGGCAGACGAAGCCAATGTTGCTGGACTCCACCTTCCTTCAGCCACCACCAACAGGGGCAATAACCAGGGCAGGTGAGAGCTGTTAGTCCAACAACATCCTGGCAACTCTTACTCTAAAGCAGGGGTCAGCAACCTTTTTCAGCTGCGGGCCAGTCCACCGTCCCTCAGACCATGTGGTGGGCCAGACTATATTTTTTGGGGGGGAAATGAACGAATTCCTATGCCCCACAAATAACCCAGAGATGCATTTTAAATAAAAGCACACATTCTACTCATGTAAAAACACACTGATTCCCAGACTGTCCACAGGCTGGATTGAGAAGACGCTTGGGCCGCATCCGGCCCCCGGGCCTTAGGTTGCCTACCCTTGCTCTAAAGGAATGTGGGAGAGTTCTAGAGAGGTGGAGTGACACAGCACGGATCACTTCCATTCACAGAAGAGTCATTCTCAACCTATCCTAATGTGTGCAAGTATGGCTATATGAACATCCTGTCTGTGGTGCGATGGCAAATTCACACTTCCCAGAAAGCATGTATATGTGGACCTCTTTCCATAGGTGAAGCGATAGAGAAATGAGATGTTTTTCACTTTTTATGGATCCACTCCAGATGCATAAATAGACGCACTAAGCTGTGTACATATATTAAATTGCAATAATTATGCGAAGTTGCGATGAACATATCGACATTTCCTTTCATAGAATTCCATTCACTGAAAACATTTCAGAATCGCCGTGAATTGTACACATTCCCTCTTCTTTCCTTTGCTATTCAGATTACCCTCTGCAAGAGTTATTCATTCTCACACTATCTCCATTTGCTCCAATCAATAAATGCATATTGATCTATATTTAAGGGGTTTATCTGACAGCCCTCCTCTAGATTCTCTCTCTTCTTTTTGTTAAAAAGTTATACGATGTGGTGTCCCCTGTGAAGCTAATCAGAGTGCCCATAAGGTAATAATCATTGAACGCGCAAGTCTTGGACAGAAGAACATCCCTTAATTGACACATAAATCTGAGTTTAGCCCTGTTGTTCTCCTGCACTGGGAGAGTGTTTGTAACAGTTAAAACGAGAATGAAAAATATGGGCCTGGAATAAGCGTTGCTTTATCCCTGCCAGGCTGAGAGTTCGCTGTGGTAGCCAGACATATGTCTGGCTTTCACCCACAGATGCTGCTGTGCTTCTGCAGAAGAAGAGAGACAGACCGTACAACAATGGAGGGGCAAGAAGACGATAACAGTTTTGCTAGTGCCAGGTTTTCAAAAACGATGGCTCCAAAGAAATCATTAAAACTGGAGATTATTTAAAATGACAGTTTGGGGAATCTACATATTTGTCCTTTCTGAACCTTCATGATACACTTAATTAATATTTCAAGCTTTTCATTGCCATGTAATTTCCCCTCCTGTAGAATCATAAAATGGGTCCAGTGAATTATGCTTAGCAACTTATGTAGCTCATTAAGAAAAAAAAATACTGTGGTAGAAACATATCTGCAATCATATAAACCAATAGCCAGCTCTGAGCTCTCCTCGTGTCTCTCTTGATGTAGTCAAACCAGCACTATCTGTGTACAAGAGGGAGGTCTATCAGCAGGCCTGGGAAATCTCCAAGTTTTACAGTACAACTTTTAAAATGAAAAACACCTTAAGGGTAGGGAACCCTCAAGACAGCCCAATGAGGATAGAGAGAAAGGGAGGAAGAGGGAGAGGGAGAGGGAGAGAGTAATGTTGAGTGATGAGGGTACAAAAGTAAAACTGAGAGAGGTGACAGGAAGGGAAATGGAATGGAGTATCCTGGGCTAAGACATGATTGGCTGGAACCTTGGACAGAAGCAGTCAGCAGTGCAGTATTTTGTTCCTTATCAGTAGTACTGGAGATAATCAAACTTAACATCTCAGACTTGCGATCCTGAACGGTTTGGGCCTTGGGTAGCAGTTGCTGTTGGATGAGGAAGAGGAGAAGGAGAAGGAGGAGGCATTTGTGGAGAATGCCAGAGGCAGGGAGCAGCTTGAGAGAGAGGATGGGGCCCCCGCTGGCTCCCTCTCCCAGTGGTAGACTTTGGGCTCTCAGATTTCAGTTGCGCCCTGTGTGACGCTAAAATTAGGCACCCCTCTGCCTCTTGCAGGTAGCTGAGAGGCAAGGAGGATAGTAGAAGGGAGAAATTATTGGCACCTGGAGGTAAGAAGAGCCTGCTGGATCCAGCCAATGACAAATCTAGTCCAGCATCCTGCGTTCACAGTAGCCAATCAGATGCAGGGACAAGAGCACTTCCTGCCCCATGGTTTCCAGAATCAGGGATTCAGAAGCATCATTGCCTCTGAACATGGAGACAATCATGGCTAGTAGCAACTTGATAGCATTATCTTCCATTAATTTGTCCATCTCCTTGCCCTGCTGTTTGACAGATGAGATATATGTTTTCAGGAGCCACCCTGTTTCTGTGACAGTAATTCGTTTTAATTGTTATAAGTTTCTGGATGTCATATTGTTGTAGCCTGCCCTGGGACTTCCTGTTGAAAGGTAGGTAATAAATCATCATCATCTGTATCTTTCCCACCATTGCTCTTTGCCACACTTTTCTCTTTCTCTTATCTCTGAGAGGAGTAAGGAAAGACGAGGGAGGAAGAGAGACATAGGTATATAAAGGGTAGAGACAACCCTCTTGTTGTCTGGATAGGTCATTTCCTGGTTCACTCCGAGAAATTATTTCTAAATGGCCCCAGGGATGAAAGTGAGATCTGCCCTGAGAAATCGATGGAGTGTGTCCACCCCACCTGCTCTTTCTAACTCATTTTTTATTTAGTGTGAAACATTTAAAAATAGCCCTGTAAATGCAGATTCAAAAGCAGATGCAATTCATTGTCACCAGCTTGCAAGAGGCTGTGAATAGGAGTGCATTTGACAGCCCTGCAGTGTAAACTTGTACAGTGGTACCTCGGGTTACAGACGCTTCAGGTTACAGACTCCGCTAACCCAAAAATAGTACCTCAGGTTAAGAACTTTGCTTCAGGATGAGAACAGAAATTGGGTGGCGGTGGTGGGAGGCCCCATTAGCTAAAGTGGTACCTCAGATTAAGAATAGTTTCAGGTTAAGAACGGACCTCCAGAACGAATTAAGTTCTTAACCCAAGGTACCACTGTACTGAGTATGGCAGCTGAGGCTCCAAGTGTAATATTGTCCAAAGGTATTCGATTGCAAGACGGGAGCTGGGCTGAAGGTTTCAACAACCCTGCTGTGCTACCCATTGCTATTTTCCTCAAGTTGCAGGTTTGGCTGAAAGAGAAGTACCGTATTTTTCCTGTGTATTAGACAAGGTTTTTTGACTCAAAAATCATGTCAGATAACTGGGGCCGTCCTATACACAGATAGTGGCGGGGGGGGGGGAGGGGGAGCTGCGCGCCACCAGCCAGCTGGTTGGCAGTCCACACTCTAGGGAGCTTCCTGCCCGCAGTGGTGAGTGGGGAGCGGCTGCCCACTTTGCCAACCCCCAGCAACAGCCCTGCTGGGGTGATGGCGCGCATGCAATTCCCCCTTTAAAAAGCTCAACAACTTTGGGCCATCTCTCCTCATTTCCTTTCAATTTAGTCCCCCAAAATAGGGGGCGTCTTATACATGGGGGCGTCTTATACACGGAAAAATACGGTGTGTGTGTGTGTGCATATAAGTCCTGCAGTGTGGTTCATTGTTAAAATCCTATTGCAGGTTAGGGGGCTGTGCAGAGTGTGAGAGAAGATCCTGAAAACCCTGCAATGGAAGCCTACTGTTAACCTTTTAGGTCACAGGTAGGTCTGGGGGTGATTTGGATTCCTTGTAAGAAAAAATTGCCATTCCTCTGAGGTTGCAGCAGAGATCAGACCTTTCAGACTTTATCCCAGGCCAAATTCAACACCCTTGAGTGCCATGCACCATTGAATTTCATGCTGACTAGTTGTACTTTTAAATGTTCAAAATCTAAAAACAAAACAAAAAACCCAGAAAAATGAAATTTTGCACGTGAAATAAAACCCAAGTTACAGCAGTATCTCATGTATCTGACTTTTAACTTGGCTGCCACCACTGAGGGGAGGGTCCAGTGGCGTAGCGTGGGGGGTGCTGGGGGGGCCGGCCGCACCGGGCGCAACATCTGGGGGTTAGGGGGCGCAAATCCACGGGTTAGGGGGCGCAAATCCACAGGTTAGGGAGCGCAAATTACTTGCCTTGCCCCGGGTGCTGACAACCCACGCTACGCCACTGGGAGGGTCTCTAAAGGTGACCTTAATGTGTGAACTGGCTGATGTAGAAGCAGGTGATCTAGAAGGAATCAATGAAAATGTAAATTTAGAAATGATACATTTTAGCTCTGGCTTTCAGGCCCTCTGTACTGCGTCACCACAGAACATAGGATGCTGCCCTATACAGATCCAGAAAAATGGATCCATCTCAAGGATTTCACACTCTTCAAGTTCGGGGGGTGGGTGGGTTATGGGTAAGTTGCATTTGCTGCCCATCTGTCTGGCACGCTGCTTTAAGAATCTCGATGCACAGCGTTGTACCACTCAGCCACAGCCCTTCATGCAAAGAACTGCACTGCCAGTTACCTTCTAGAAATTCCATGTTTACCGTCGGAGGTGCCCATTATAAAAGACAGCAGAAAAGCCAGAAGTGTGTGCCATGCATGCGCATACATATAGAACACCCCTGCAACGTGCTGCGATGTTCCACACACCATTGTATAATTCACCTTACAATGCTAAGCTTTGCCTGTTGCAAAATCTGGCATGTTGGATCGTATGTTATGTCTGTGTGCCGTTACCAGTCATTATAGTTCTGCATATATTAGAAACATTACCCCGGGGCCCTCATGAACCCTGTCGTGCAAATTTTCATAAGGCAATTTAATCCTACCTAGTGGGCACTTAAAACCTCCTTGGGGTATAGGAGCTAAAAAGAAGAAGTAAAAAGAGGGGATTATGACAATAAGTGCCGTCGAACAGACTGCAGAGCCTTGAAAGCCCCCCTCCCCTTTTTAGAGGTATAAAACCTTCAGCGTCTCAGACTGTAATTCTGTCTTAATTGTTCCGAAGATGCTAGTCATGGTTGTGTGTGTGTGTGTGTGTGTGTGTGTGTGTGTGTGTGTGTTTAAAAAAAGGAAGAGGCTAAACTGAAACCCAGAGCCCTTATACTGGTTAACTAGACAGAACACAACAGGTCCTATGACCTACTTTTCCTTTCGACAGTGCAAGTCAAAGTACTTAACTTCAATCACTATCTCATTTACAACCCCCCTCCTTCCAAAAATAAAAAGCATGACAGTTAACACTAATATGATGGTAATTTCATATTGTTTCTGCTTATGAATTTGTCTTCCTGTTATTAATCATCCCTTAAAGTACTGACGCTGCAGAATCCTGACGTTGACCAGCAAACCATGTACTAAGGACAGTAGCACCCGAAAGGAAGGGGCTACGTCGGAACTGGAGAAGCGAAAAGTTTTATTAACACCAGAGGCCCATTAGAGTGCTCTCTGTTCACCTTCAGTGGAGCAATAAATGAAGAGAGCCAGAGAGGAGAGGACTCCTACTGTCTCTGCGCTGGTAATGCACAGCCAAGCTGTAGTCATGTTGTAACGCTTGTAAGAAACAGATGTTCCTTCCCTGACAAATCTCCTTTCTTGATTTATTATTCATTTGCTCAAATCACAATGGAAAGTCTTTGGCCCATTAATTAAATTCCAAGCAAAATAAAATTTGCAGCAGAACTCATTACTGGTAAATGACTTTGACACTTCATCAGATTTGAAGGTAAAATAGGCGACTTTAAGGAAGTTAAAGGTGGCGAGAGCTCGGGCCCTTTCTGCAACCGTTGCAAGATGATAAAGATTGTGATGAAATTTTTATGTTAAGCACTGATCTTGAAAAGTTCGGTTTGGTGTCTTTCCTGCTCACCCCCCCCCAACTCACCCCCGCGCCAATCCCTTTTGCTGCAAGTGCTAGGATCGTTCAAACAGAGGGGGCCCAGATAAAGAGAGGTATTTTAGAGAATAAGAGACGGTGCTGTGAATTAAAGCACAGGCAGAGAAGTGGGATGTCTTTAGCTTCCTTGTTTGGATACACGTTGCAAACAAAAGCAGCAAGACCACACAATACCGGCAACAGGAATCCAAGAGGCTTTGCTGAGCATAGGCACAATGTTCTATAATATGCAAGGAGTGATTGAAGCAGAATTGAATTTTTAAAAAGAGAGGTGGCAAGAAGGAAGAAATCATTGTGAAATGTGGGTTGAAAATGCTGGGGTTTTTTTTTTTATGACAGCTGTAATACACTTTGTGAAACTTGGGAATCAATGTGTCTTAACTTCCAAATAATACAAAGGAAATTTGCCTCCAACACTAAGCTCCAGATCTGGTTTTCAGTCTGATAGTACAAATTTGGTATATGCAATACTTGGTCAGGAAAATATAAAAAAAGATTATTGACAGCATTAACTTAGTACTGATTCTATCATCAGTGCAATTGTAAGTAGCCTTTATTTACACCATAAGTATTTGCAGGATTCAGCTGTGATATTCATTAGAACTTGTACCTGAATTAAAAATTAAAAATGGATAAAATGAGACATTTAGGAATTCAGAAAATAGCACGCCACATCCAGACTAGTACCGTATCACTGGCAAATACTGATTATTCATTTGTAAGATATATCTGTCACCCTTCAGCAAAGATCCCAGGTCAAGTTACAAAAATAAAAAAAAATATGTAAACTATAAAATATAACAAATTACTGCATTAAAGGGGTGGGGGGTGGGGATGTATTTGCCTAGTGAAAGATGTTGCTGCCAGATGAGCCTTTCTGGGAAATTCCACAGTTGAGGTGCTACTACCAAGAAGGCTCTTTCTAGGGTTGCCACTGATCATAACATCAGTGGGGGCTGAAGCCCATTAAGACTAGAAGGAAGTCAGGGTGACCAACAGTAGCCAGTGACAGACAGAACCAGCTAACTCTAGATTTGTCCCCATCTGCTTTTGAGTTCCACTAATGCAATACTGAGACTATGCAGGAAAATTGTGTCAGCCGGTGTCCTAGACTGGTTGTGAGGAAGGAGTTAGGCAGGAGGGTGGAGGTTGGCAGGACAGTTCCCATTCACCCTAATGGACCACCTCCATTGCATTACATGGGTGGTGGGGCCTTTGGAAGAGACCCACTAAAGGTGGCTAGGCATACTTGGGATAGCAGACAAGAAACAGGGGTAACTCTCTTGCCCTGGCGCCACTTTGAGGATGGGTGCTAGATTTTGTTTAATCACCATGAGGATTTGTAATGAGAGACCTACTCAAAGAAATGTTTAGTGGAAAGCAACCAAAGTGAGATAAGTTCTAAAAACAACACCGGGAGGATGTGGTTGACAACCTGTTTGTTCTCCCAGGTGTCTGAAAGCAGCAGAATAGACAGACTGGCAACAAATGCTGTCTGCTGTGCATGGCTGCAGCTGTTACATTACTGTCAGTCAAGCAGCCTTTGGAGGCATAGGAGTCGTCATCAAAGAAACGGTGGAGAAAGCCACACAGGAACACCTAGGTTCTTGCCAGCTGCTGATGCTGCCGGAAACTGGTGCTGCTGGTTCACATGGCATGGGGGTGAAGGTGAGGGAACCTGGTCCTTCCATGTCTTTGAATTGAAAAGCTGTGCCATTGGCTTTGGAGGAAAGCATGGGAAACTGAGAACATAAGAAGCAGCCTTATACCAAACCAGGACCTTGGTCCATCTAGCTCAGTACTGAGTGGCAGTAGCTGTCCAGGGTTCTGGAGAAACATCTATGCTAGTCCTATCTGACAGTGCCAGGAACTGGGCATGGGACCTGCTTCATGCAATGGATGTGGTGTTCTCTTAATGAGCTGCATCCCTTCCCTCTTCCCCCTATACTGAGCAATGGGGTAACAGATGTAGCTTGTGTGAGCAGATGCTCATTAGGAGTTATTAAGTGGACAATTTTAAAAGGATACTCTTTCTGGGGTGCTTTTCTATTCTGAATGACTCTCAACTCAATACCTTACTCATCTTTTTGGTGTGTGTGTGTGTGTGTGTGTGTGTGTGTGTGTGTGCCCACTCATTTCCCTGATGTCTTTGTTTATAGACTTGTCTGTTGGGGGAACATAGCATAGTCATTAAAGCAATCCTCAATCACTTGGAGTACAGGGGCAGCTCTGGCTACAGTTCCTGTCTGAGTTAATTGATACTTGGCCAGCAGCAGCAGCAGGTGGAGCAGAATGTATGATGCTCCCTAACAGTGCTGGCTCCCCCTAGCCTTCACGAGTGCATTTGGTGAGCCTATCTATGTTCTGGACAGAGTGGAATCCTGGTCAACTGCATCTCACTTATCACAGAAATTCTGTTTTTGCTGGGGGAACACTGGTTTTACTCATTAAATAAAATGAGTGTGTTAGTGCACAGCTTTCACAAATTGTAGGGAGAGTGGGAGACACTCATTGATCATGGTAAGTATTCAATTTGACCACAACCATGACCATAACAGGTGTGACACAGGAGATGTCTTGGTGGGGCTATGTTTATTTAAAGGTATGCAAATTATCTGCTGTGTGACTGTGTGGAAACCTAGCTATTAACCAGTCAGTTCAGGCTAACGGTGTCACACGAAAGGGGGTGGCTTAACTCCATCCCCTTCTATCAGCCCCACACCTAAGCGTGTGTAGGAAGGCTTTCCTGACCCATCCTGTCTCAAGGCCCAATAAATCAGTGATTGTCACAGGTTAGCCACAAAGGGATTCCTCACCCAGCCAACAGGCCCCATCAACCTAGAAGGCAAGCCTCAGGTTTCACCTTGCACCTGCCCTGTGAAACTACGGCCCATGCTTACCAGGTATGACCAAATTTATTAATACTATTATTATTTAAATTTCTATGCCACTTTTCCAAATGAATATGCTCGAAGCAGCTCACAAGGGTGCTATAAAATGCATATCAATACACCGTTACAATGACTATCAGATACTAAATCATTTCAAAACACTCCAGCCAATAACTCGATTTGATTAAATGAACATTTAAAGACATCAAAAAACAAAGCAGCAATCAAATATATACACCAACCTAGTCAATACTGCCAAACCATCAAATTAACACAATGAGAGAAACAGAGCAGAATACTAAAAAACAAAAAAAAACACAAACAAACACAAACAAATATAAAAACCCCAGTCAGTGAGGTCAATAAGGCAACTTGGAAAAAAAATCCTATTCAGCCCCCAAAAGGCAACCAGTAAAATTTGCAAAGTACTTGGGAAGGGGAGACCTGCAAAGAACAGAGAAGGCCATCAGAGGGGCAGAGTGGGTTTTAATAGCCCCCTGGCCTCCCAGGTTCTGGCATAATGTGTGAGAGCACGCTATGTGGCTGAAAGCCATGCCAAGATTTCAGCCTTGGTGCAGCTGTAAAGGCCTGCTGCTACCAGAGCCCTGGGAGCTGGATGGCTAAGCAGAAAATGTCCTGGACCCTTTGGCATTCTTAGAAGAGCGGGAGAGAGGAAATTCAAGGCTGAGGCAAGGGCTGAATCCTCCTTTGCACACCTTGATTAAGTGCTTGCAGCTGGGGAGATGGAACAAGGAAAGGGAATGATAAACAGATGCCATAATGTCAATATTTTAAAAATGGGAAAAGATAGAATCAGTATTTCTGAAGAAGAGGAACTTAAAGAAGTCACTGAACTATCTGAAATGAAAAGGATGCACCCGTTGGTTCTCAAAGACAACTGCAAATAAAAAAAGCAATGGAAACTTGGGTAAAAAGAAATACAGTTGGAATTATCATTTTATATGAAGAGGATGGTGTGTGGAATGTAACGCTCAGAGACAGTTATAAATGCAACTCACTTATATACTGACTATTCCCCAAACTGTTTAAACTGATGACCTGTGATTTAAACAGATTTATTTCCATTGGCATAAATGCAGCTAAATTGGCTTAAAGTCAAGTTCTTTGGCTTAACTGTATTGAGGATAGTTACTTAGAGTCAATCAGTATTTGCTTTGATTTATTTGTTTTTAATGGGTTCAGGAGCTTCGATGCGCACACAGATTTCTGTCTGCAAAAACTGCCCTATTAAGCGGATCCACCTGCATCTTAGTTTGGTTCCTTAGCCCTGCTCAGGAATGAACTATGCAGTCTCATGTGCAAGAGATCCACTTGTGCCCTTCTGAAAATGCAGAACTCTGGGTTAAGGAAATCATGCAATCAATTCATTGGAGAGATGAAAAACAAAAACCACTCCTCTAATCCCCACGGTTTTCCTAGTGAAATGGTTCTAAAATGTTTTGTTCAAAATACAGTCACTCATACTTTATTTTTGTTGTTCAGGTGAGCCCAACAGTGGACCCCATTTTCTAATTTGCTTCTTCCAGTATTGTAACAAACTGTGGTTTCCATGAAGCCTGCCTTGTTCATTCTAGTACGGGGGGCGGGGGGAACCAAAAGAATATGGCTTTGTGTACCAGAAGTGTGGCAGCTCTTCAGAGGCTATGATCCAGGTGGATATCTCCAAGGACAGGGCCTGTTCAGTAGTGGCCCTTCCCAGGAAGTCTTGCCTGGCACCATCCTTGTGCACTTTTCACCACAAGATAAAGAGCTTTTTGTTTCTTTATTTCACCACATTTCTATACTGCTTGGTTGCAATAAAACCTCAAAGCAGTAACCTCTGCAATCTGGACTTTTTTTATTTTTAATGTGTTTTTAACTTGGGGGGTGCACTAAGTTCTGCTTTTTTTGTACTTATGAACCCCCTGTGGGTTTATGTTTTACTGTGTATTTCAGTTGGTTTTTTTTTACTTGTTATTGTAAACTGTTCAGTTGTTATGGAATGCCATAAATGAAACCAAAGAGAGCATCTTTTCAGAAGCCTTTTACATGGACGGAACATGAAATTTGGCTTGACCAATGTTAGGACTTGCTTCTAAGTCTGCTCTGTTAAACCCATGTGGGTAGATGCCATTAGACCCAGGCATCTAATTTTCAGATATCTTGTTCTTCCTTGCTCTCTAGTTGGGTCAACACATGCAAGCTATCACATGCTGCACCGTTAGAATAATCTGCACCACTTCGAGACTGCAAGTGTGTCTGTGGGGCAGGGGAGGTGATTGCATTTGTGAATGCCAACCCACTTGATAAACTCAATGCTGGTTTTGACCTTTAAAGCCCTATGCGGCCTAGGACCCTTGTACTTACGGGACCACCTCTCCTGGTATGTCCCGCAAGAGTAATAATAATAATAATAATAATAATAATAATAATAATAATAATTTATACCCTGCCCATCTGGCTGGGCTTCCCCAGCCACTCTGGGTGGCTTCCAACAAAATATTAAAATACAGTAATGCATCAAACATTAAAAGCTTCCCTAAACAGGGCTGCCTTTAGACCTGGCCATGTGTACACATTGCACATGAGAAAAGATGTCACCTGAAAACTCCACGTGTCACAAGGCGAGTGTAACACTTAGACCAACTAACCAATAAAGGCATAGAAAACAGGCAGAGGAGGCTGGCAGGCTGGTTCACAGTGACTTCAACTCGGCACCCGCCTGCTCCCTATTTTCCTGTTCGCTTACCTGGAACCTGGTTTACTGGACTTCCCCCCTCCCCCCGGGCCTCACTTTTGGATCCTCAATTGCTCCTCCCCATGAGACATTTTGGAACACCTCATTCTGCTCAGCTGCACTCAACATCATTTAGGATAGAAATTTACTGGGAAAAGATATATGAGTCAGAGGGAATTTTAAACAATTGGAGGTGAAAATAATTTTCGAACTTACCTTGCGCACAGCAACTTACATTAGTTTTATAAGTTCCAAAAACGTGTTTGAATTTTAACATTCCCCTCTCCTCCCATCTCTGACTCACATAAAGTAACATAATGAAATTTTGAATATGATTTATGTAATGTACAGCTTAAGTTGCATTTCCCCCCAATGTTTCATCAAACCATCATTTTTTTTTAATGATGTTTCTATACAAAAGAAACATAAATGGTTGGTGATCCAAAGGCTAATATTTTCAATTGAAATCGAAACAGATTTTAAAACAGGCACAATTTGAAAAATGAAACAATCAGCCTTGTTAATTGTTTTGTAATTATATATAGTTATTTTAGTTAAATTGTATTTTCAGCTGAATTTTATGGTAAACCACAATTTTACTAAGAATTGAATCAAAGAGCAGTATACAAATACTGAAATAAACCAAAAGGAATTGTGGTATGTTAACTTAAACAATTTCATGTCAGTCAGATTATCCAAAATAAAAATAAAGCAAAATTTATACCATCCACGTTTATATTCTAAAGTTTTTAGAGAGTGATAGTTCTAATACCTTAGGAAGTAAATAACTATTCCAATTCAACCCATTAATTTAAAAGGCACTTCTTCAAATCTGCTAAACAACCCCCCCCCAGCAATCCAGAAGGAACATGTGACTTCTTTAAAAATCAGGGCAATCTAATCTAGACCACCAGACAATAAAGAAATTAATTATATCAATCAGTCAGATTTTTAGTGTTGTAGCCGATGGCCATTGCAATATAAATCATAAAAAACAAACACAACCCAATAATAAGTTAAAACATATCCCATTTTCAGAACTATGAATTATCAAAACAGAAAATTGTAAAGTTCCCCAAATCACATAGATTTAAAAAAATCCCCAGTGGCCTCAAATCAAATTCAATATGAGCATGCCATTGTCACAGCACACACATGGCACGGCAGAGTCTGCCTAAATTGAGCTCTTGCAAGTCCCACTGATATCGTAAGGGGGTGATTTGCAGTTCAGTCCTGGACACGTTTCCTCAGAAGTAAATCCCATTGTTGCACAATGGGTATTTCTCTTAAGTGAGTCTGCAAAGGATTTCAGCAATAAGCATGTGTTTCATTCTCCCACGGGGCCTAAAAAGTGTCAAACTTTAATGTGATCTTGTTCCGAGCTAATAGGAGTTATGCATAATATTATATAACAAATTATATGACAAGTGGCATTGCATTGTTAGCCTTCCAAAGGTATCAGACTTTCTTTCTTTCTTTCTTTCTTTCTTTCTTTCTTTCTTTCTTTCTTTCTTTGGAAAAGCATTCAAGTAATTGATAATATCAGATCTGAGAGTGGTGTCTAGAAGAAATTAAATCTGGGGACTAAATATGAACACATATATAGACATACATTTGAAATGCTTCCTATTTTGTGTGATTGATATATAATATATATATATTACATTGCATTATAAATCTTTCTTGAACTTTGATGTCGGCTGTACCTCTGTCTAGTTCAATGTAAGTAAATGATTCTCTGTGTGACTGCCTTTACTGTATGGGCTGTTCCCTAAATACGATTTAATTTAGAAACAGAGAGAAATGGTCAATAGTCTTATGAACGAAAGGATGCTTGCAGCTGGAAGCAGGTCCTGAAAACAAATGCCGTTTCTGTCCTGCTTTACAAAGGTCGGCGCAGCATCTTAACAGCAGCGGCTGTTTCCAAATGCAGCCCGTCTCCCTCTCTCTCTGTGTATATATTCAATTAGGGAATAAAACCAAATTGAAGGGGTTAAACATTGTCTGTATTCCCAGTTCCTCGTCCCCCCTCAATTCCCACTGGGGTTTTTTAAAAAAAATGTAACGAGAAGAAAAGCAATTAACGGGCTTAGGAAGTAAAATTTTCCATATGAGACTTTGCTTTGCGAAGAACCACGGATTCTTTCCAGGGGATGCGAAAGGAACTGAGCTGAGAGGTTTTAGTTTTTTGAAAACCACATCTATATATGGTTATATTTATATATATATCTTAGAGGCTAGGAAACAACTCCGCTAACATAATAGCCAAGACTATGGCCACCGCAAGCAGTCCGTAAAACAGAAGCCAACACAAGGAAGATCAAATGCCCATTTATCAGCACCAGAGGAGAGTTTGGCTTTTTATAACGTATTGTTCCTTATTCCCTGCGAGGCAGCTTTGTTTGATAAAATGCTGAGTGCAGTGTAAAAATATCCCTTCTCTCTGTAATTTGCACTCCTCTCCATTTAAAGCTATTCTTGCTGCAAACGAGAATTGAAAGCTGCTAAAATTAAGTGGTGTCAGTTTTCAATGACACTTTAATGATAGAGCGCTCAGCAAATGAGATGAGAATGAATCCCAGCATCTTGGCTAAAGATAGTAACTGGCGTTAAACAGCATCATGCTCCAGCTAGGCTACACTTCATCTGCTTCATTCATATTTAGTAAGGAGCCGAAATTGGGATGCTGTAATTAAAATGGTCATAAAGGGAGAAATGTAAATGTCTAATGCAGATAACGTGAAGCAACACAAGCTGGATAAGTCAAAGCTCCTCATAGAGTCGTCACCTTAAGGAATAAAGGTCATTAAAAATAAATAGGAAACAAATTATCTATTTATTTATGCAAAGTAGTTGCACAGAAAAGCTACCAGAGTGGGCTTGCCCACAAAACCTGTGTCCTCAGGCGTACAATCAGAAAAGGCACAACACAAAAGGAAAAGGGGATAAGGAGGGAAGAGGAAAACAAACCCAGGAACCAAATTGTTGATGGTGCAAATAAAATAAATAAATCAAGAATAAGTCATGATGACCAGCTCAGATGGAAACAGGCGGCTCACACTTCAACAAAAAGGGCATGGCGACTCCTAAGGAATAGCACAGTAATCCTGATCCATGACTCTCAGGGTTCTAGTTTATTGAAAACATGCCTACAGAAATAAAAACAAGAAAAAAAAGATGAGGAGCTCCCATGCCTTGTTAAAGGCATCTGGCATGTCATTTCACACAAGAGTTGTAAACAACTCTTTGTCTACATAGGGCTTTGGCAGCAGATCTTATGAAATGCCTTCCATTAATTTAATGTCATTCTTTCTTGTCTGAGTACAGACTAAGAGCTCTTAACAGGTTACTTAATTAATTAATACCTTTAATTGGACACCCCAGGAACTATTGGTTGAAGGGTGGTATAGAAATGTTTGAAACAAGCATCTAGGGCCAAAGTAATAACTCTACCTCGTAATCTGGGTCTGGAAAGGCAAGACTGCACCCAAATACAATTGTATGAGAAAAACATAAATTTGGGGGACATCAAACTACATGCAATGTTAGTTTGGCTATAATACAAAATGTTACAGTACTTGCGGTAATTTCTAGTTTTGCCTGACTTGAAGTTCTCAGTCATTTCCATATTGGCCTGTATACTGATTTTAGGTGCATATTTTCAAGTGTGGATATGCTGTCCATTTCAAGATTGAGACACACTTTAAAGAACTTAGTAAATGTTAGGAAGCACCTGCTTCCATTCCGACTTCTTATATGTTTAGCAAGGTAAGTCTTTGAAATCTTGGATGCACACAATTGGGATACAGAGAAAGTGCAAAGGACAGAGGCAAGGGTGGATGAAGCGACCATTACAGGAAGGATAATATAATGTAGGATCCCAATTTTAAATAATAAAAAATTAAAGGTGCCCTCTGTGAAAATCCCTGGAGGTATCTGCCTACAATTTGGCTGGCTCGATCCACCATGAAGCAGCTGCTATGCCAGAAAATTCCATCCACTTCTGTGAAAGAAAAAAGAAAGCTGTAGCCTTTTTCCCCCTTTCACATTCCCCACTATAGTAAATAGGGACTTTTTAACAGATCTAATTCAATCCTAAATGAGTCAAATGAGAGCAGCTGTGAATCAGATTGGGCTGCTTCCCAAAGTTACAGATACAAGAGGAACCTTGTGCCTGGTATATAGACCCTTCGATATGCAGCCTAGGCTATCAAGATCTACCAGTTACTCCAGGACATTGCTGAGCGACCTTGTATTGTTTGCCTCAAATGCAGGATGGCTAAATGTGGTTTTGAAACCCATATATAAGTCTCTTTCCAAGGTGCTGAACCCACCTTCCTCTTTGCCAGCCTGAACTACTATTTGTGGCATATGAACTGTTGTCTTGTCTTTCCTGTTTGCTCCAGTCTTCCCTTAGTTCTGCTTGGTTTCTAAATGCTTACCGCAGGCGGCCATATAAGGAAATTCCCCAATATTAGCCTAACCATCCCCACTACCTCTGTGCTTGTAACTAAGGTTATGGTCCAAACAAAGTGGGCATTGGGTGGCCTGGGTTTTGCCTTCTATGTAACTAACCACCTTTTCCATTCTGCAACAGTGGGATATTAACATTTCAGGCTACAAAGACATTTTAATCAGTGTCAGCCATTTTGTGTAAATAAGCATTCTAAACATCATACATTGTGCGGTTTTGTTTGTTTGTTTGTTTGCTAATTCACCAAAACAGTCCTAGTAGTTTGGGTTAATTTCTATTAAATAAGCAAAGCAGCATTGGTATTTATTAGTAAAGGCGCTGTGGGTTAAACCACAGAGCCTAGGACTTGCCGATCAGAAGGTCAGTGGTTTGAATCCCCGCGACGGGGTGAGCTCCCGGTGCTCGGTCCCTGCTCCTGCCAGCCTAGCAGTTTGAAGGCACGTCAAAGTGCAAGTAGATAAATAGGTACCGCTCTGGCGGGAAGGTAAATGGCGTTTCCGTGCGCTGCTCTGGTTCGCCAGAAACGGCTTAGTCATGCTGGCCACATGACCTGGAAGCTGTACGCCGGCTCCCTCGGCCAATAAAGCGAGATGAGCACCGCAACCCCAGAGTCGGTCACGACTGGACCTAATGGTCAGGGGTCCCTTTACCTTTAAACATATTCATTGCAATAACCACTGTGGCATGTAGCTGTCTCCATTAAAGATCTTCAAAGTAATAGTAAGATTGTAAGATATGTGTTGCACAATGGATGAAAGAGTCTTTATTCAGGGTTGGGGAACAATTGGTTAGAGTGTGGTACTGATAATGCCAAGGTTGCAGGTTCAACCCCCATATGGGACAGCTGCATATTCCTGGCCACAGCGGGTTGGACTAGATGATCCTTGGGGTCCCTTCCAACTCTACAGTTCTATGATTCCTAACCCTATATTGAGAAGTACTGGGGGAAAGTTGTAGCTCAGTGGTAGACCATCTGCCTTGCATGCAGAACTCCTAGCATCTCCAGGTAGGTCTGGGAGATACCCCTGTCTAATAATACCCTGAGGAGCTGCTGCCAGTCAGTGTAGACATTAGTGAGTGAGGTGGACTAGCAGTCTGACTCAATATAAATATACTAAGTTCATAGTAACCTATGTGTAGGTTGATTTCATTGTGAAAGGTCAAACTCCCCCAAACATTTTTTTAAAAGCAATGTTTTTATTTATTTTCATGGTACAGAAGATAAATTTTGAGAAAACAATTTGTTACGATGCTAAACAACAAAAAAACTTGCCCTGCCAAAAATTTGTTGACTTCAGGAGTGCTTCTCATTCTGCAGTTCTCAGACTTTTGTATCCTGACCTGCTCTTAATTATAGCCAATTAAAGTCTTTGCATTCCAATCAATGGGCTTTACATTAGGTACATGATTCCTTGGGAATATAGGAATAAAGCCGAAAGACCAACACAAACCGTTTCTGCATGGAACCTTACACACACACACACACACACACACACACGGAAAAACAAGGAGACAAAATAACTATTGAGTGAGACAGGAGGATGGGAGGAAAATCCAGTATTACATCAAGCACTAGCCTGAGGTTCTGTGACAGCAGAAATAAGGTGACATGGAGCCATACATGAGTGGACAACATGTCAGCTACACAGAGGCCTTTTTTATCCTCACACATGTCCCCTAACCGGCAGTTTACCCCCTTCAGACACAATGTTAAGAGACGCAGGAAGAATGTTCTCTTTTTGAAAAGTGTCACATAAAGTAGCTTACCAGCTTGGTTGGCAGAAAATCATATTTTCTGATATCTGATGTCACATTTTATTAGATTTAGGGTACTATTATCCTACTTACGTAGGGGTTTAAAAGTATCCTTTTTATAGCTAATGCCACAGGTAGAATGTTAAACTGGTGGCAGGAGTTTTTTTGCAGTAAAAAGATGAGACTGTTCTTTGCGTGTGGCTATAGATTTTTTTAATATTAAAAAAAATCTTTCTTTTTAGTGCCCTAAACAATGCATTTTTTATCAGTGTTTTTCATCCAAGGTCCTTTAAAACTTTTTACCTGGTTATTAAAGTCTTCCATTACATATAACTTGAATCTCAATTGTGAGATTAGACATACGAAAGAAATCACAGTATAATATTTGACACAGTTCTAAATGATGGATAAGAAACAAGGATCATTCTGATCTCTTTTTAAAAAGTAGATTGTATCAGACAAAATCAGGGAATCCCCAGCCTTTTGGGACCCTGGAGCACATTTGACCCTCTTAGGAACTGTTGCAAGCAGCACAATATACCCATTTCAGAGAAGGAAAACTGGCAAAGTTCAGAACTCCCCCCCCCAAAAAAAACCAGGCAAAACACTTACACACCCCAAAATAGGAAACAAAAAAGTCAACATCCCTCCCCCTGAACCCAGGGAAACAGTGGTGGCTGGTAGCCCCTGGACCTAGTAGGGCAGCCTGTGGCCAATGAGGCCATATAGGTGGGTGCAATAAGGTCACATGGATGGGAAAAGGGTCACATGGGTGGGGCAAAGTTGTTTTGGTTCTTTTCCCATCCTCCTCCCTTGCAAAGATGTAAAAACAAAAGAATTGCAGTATTTACTAAGGTTGCCATGTGTCCTCTTTTTCCAGGACACACCCTCTTTTTCAGGGGTAACGTTTCTGTCCGGGTAGATTTTTTTAAAATTTGCCAAAATGTCTCTTGCTATACTTTCTGGATGAGACGTAGACATAACTGGTGGCTGAAGACTTACTTTCCTCTTCTCTTCTCCTGCCTCTCTCAGTGATATATCACAGCTTCTGTAGCCTACATTTAGTAGGGGTATTTAAAATGAGTCATCATAGTGTCCTCTTTCTTGCAGTTTCAGAAACCTAGTGTCACTCCTGCACTAACAGTGAAATCCAGGATGAGTCTCAATTCAATAGGGTTTATTTCTAGGGGAATAGGATTGGAACCCAAATGATAGATAGATGATAGATTAGATAGATAGATAGATAGATAGATAGATAGACAGACAGACAGATAGATGATGATAGATAGATTTAGCCATATGAGAAATGTTTTAATTAATTAATTAACAGCCCCAGTGAATGGGTGCTCATTCCATTCATACACCAGTCTCCTTAAAGACTGCCATATTTTGCTTATTCAGAAGCAGTGAAACAGAAGCCAAGGTCCTGCTTCAGGGCGATTGACTTGGATTTCAGTGCTGGCTAACCCCATTCATTTGTTAGATTAGAACTGAAGGACCTTCAAATGAATTCTTCAGAGGGAAGAATCTAGGCAAGTGGGAGCAGAGATAGTGGAACTGGAGAGGCTGGAAGAGACGCAGGTTGCAGGAGACAGCTGTGTAGGATTTTGGAAGGTATGAGCAGGGAAGAGCTGGGAGCCTTTGCAACCAGGGCTGAACTAAAACTACGAGGTGCATTGAATGAAGATTGACTCCTTTGTGTAATGACCTCCCTTTCTTCAGCAATTTTTCAGACAGCCCTGTGAATGGGACCCAAATGTTCACCAACTCAGAATGAAGGCAGGAAGCAGTGCCCTTACATTGACTTGGTTTTGTTAAATCATCAAATGCCAAATCTGATCAGCTATGTGATGTCATCAGGAAGTTTTGCATTCCAGCCCTTACTCCGTTTTGGCTTTGTGACATCATGCATACCTGATTGACTGCATGATGTGACATCATCATATCACCTATGTAATCCCTGAATTGGCCGGGATTTCCTTAGGAAAGCCTCCACCCCTGTTTGGGGGGGGGGATGGTACCTGTGCTGCAGGCAGAAGACATAAATACTTGCAAGCCGCATGTGTACAATGCACGGAAATGTAAACCTTTTCACCAAATTAACCAAATTAAACTTTTCACCAATCCTAAGTCTCCCCTCTTACCCTAAAAACTAACTGTTGAAAAAAATGGTTTGCTGCACAGCACATATAGATGGACACCAGCCAGCAAAAGAGTGGGCCAATTCATATACAAGTGAACAGCATGTGTACAACAGGACAGAATGTCAGAGATAAAACAAGAGCCAGAAACAAAGAACCAAGAGGTAAGATTGATGGGACACAGCACAGCACAGCAGAGCAGAGCCAGGAAGACTTCCTTGCTCGAAGTCTCAGCCCATACATCCCTTTATGCCATTTTACTGGTGAACGCCTTTGAAAATCATTGGTATGCTTTTTTAAAAAAATGTATATTTTCTATACAAAGTTTGCATAAAGTACTCACAGTTGGGCAGAAAGGGATGGTATGGGATGCAATGGCACACAGCAGGAAGGAATGGAACAGTATAGACCTGGGAGATTGGGGTAGAATGATCTGGTCAGCCTATCCCTCTTAAAGATATCTCTTAAAGAGGTTCTATCTGTTCAGAACTGTTTGAATACTGTATAGAAGCCTTTAGACGAGAGTAACTATCCCTACTGCAGAGGCTGCAGGGCAGAGTTGAAGAAGGAGCAAAAAGGGTTTTCTTGTGTGTGTGTGTTTCTTTGTGGCTGATTAGCTGTTTTCCCTGTGTAAAGGTCAGAGGGGGCAGGGTTATACCCATCTTTTAGATTTAGGGGAGCTAGTCTCAAACGTTTGTGGGGGAGACCTGGGTGTTTTTTGTGTGTGTGTGTGCGGAGGGGAAGTTATTTGTCCTGTCCTCAAGCTTTTTATGATGGAGGACCTCTGTAGCCACCCCCAACGACACGATCTCAAGATGGAAGGGGAGGGAACAGCTGCAGTCGCCTGCGATTCCTGCGCAATGTTTGCCATCTTGCCAAAGGTTGCAGGCAGCTTTACCTGCAGCAATTGCATGTTGATTGCCCTTTTAAAAGACAAAGTTCAGCAACTGGAGGAACGTGTAGCTACGCTCCAAAGAATTAGAGAGCTGGAGCTCTTCTTGGAAGCAACAGAGCACACCGTCTCCACCAGAGAGGAGACAGGGGACTCCCCTGAGAAGGAGGATAGTTCAGCAACACAGGAGCCAGATATATGGAGAAACGTGACTCAAAGAAGTAGGAGGCCCAGGGTTCACTCTGATTGTTTAGAAATACACAATCGCTTTGAGGTCCTCTCCCCTAGCATGGAAGACGAAGAGCAGACTCCATTTGAGGATCTCTCCCTCATTACAGTCGATCAGGTATATGAAGACGAGCAGCAAAGTCAGTCCTCAGGGAATGTGCAGGCGACCTTGGAACAGACAGCTCACAGAAGAACCCCGACCAAACCCAAGAGGAGGCGTGTAGTGGTGATAGGGGATTCCCTACTGAGGGGAACAGAAGCAGTGATCTGTGGGCCTGACAAGATGTCTCGGGAAGTGTGCTGTCTCCCCGGGGCTAAGATCCAAGATGTAACTGAACGACTGCAAAAAATCATAAAACCCACTGACGAATACCCCTTCCTCTTGGTTCATGTGGGAACCAATGACACTGCAAACAATAGCCTCCAGAAGATCAAAAGAGACTACGAGGCTCTCGGCAGGAAACTGAAGCAACTAAATGCACAAATTGTCATCTCATCTGTCCTCCCAGTTGAACGACGTGGCCCAGGGAGAGAGGGGAAAATAGTGGAAGTGAACAGCTGGCTTCGCAAATGGTGTAAACAGGAACGGTTTGGATTCTTAGATCACGGACTGCAGTTTCTTGAAGATGGACTTCTGGCAAGTGATGGGCTGCACCTCACAACGGTTGGGAGAAATGTTTTTGCCAAAAATCTCAGAAACCTCATCAGGAGGGCTTTAAACTGACTAATGTGGGGGAGGGAGACAGTGCTCCTGAAGGTAGGAGTCTATCAATTAATGAAGATGATCATCCAAATGTCATAGACCAAATGGAGCAAACAGCACGCGGACCTAGTGGAGGGAGGAAAAAATCCTTAAATAAGAGACACGGGGGAATGATTAATGGACTTCAATGTCTGTACACTAATGCGCAAAGCATGGGAAATAAACAAGATGAGCTTGAGCTCTTGGTACAGCAAACTAAATATGACATAATAGGCATCACTGAAACCTGGTGGGATAAGTCCCACGATTGGAATGTAATAATGGGGGGATACAATCTATTTCAGAGAAACAGACCAGACAAGAAAGGAGGAGGAGTGGCGTTATATGTCAGGGATGTGTATACCTGTGAAGAGATCCAAGATTTAGAACCTCAAAGCCAAAGTGAGAGCATTTGGGTCAAAATTAAGGGAGAGAAGAATAACAGAGACCTCATTGTGGGAGTTTACTATAGATCCCCAAGCCAAACGGAGGACATAGATGCTGCCTTCCTGGAACAGATGGCCAAGCATGCAAAAGGAAGGGAGATAGTAGTAATGGGGGACTTCAATTACCCGGATATTTGTTGGACGTCAAACTCAGCCAAGAGCATAAGGTCAAACAGATTCCTCACTGGCCTTGCAGACAACTTCATTGTCCAGAAAGTGGGAGAAGCAACAAGAGGAACAGCCATTTTAGATCTGGTCCTAACCAATGTTGATGACCTGGTTAGTGGGGTAGATGTGGAAGGATCATTAGGCGCGAGTGATCATGCTCTTCTGAAGTTTACTATACAGCGGAAAGTAGCAGCCAAGCATACTAGGACTCAATTTCTTGACTTTAAGAAAGCCGACTTCATAAAACTTAGGGAAGTGCTGGGTGAGATCCCATGGACAGCAATACTAAAAGGAAAGGGAGTTCATGATGGCTGGGAGTTTGTTAAGAGGGAGATAGTAAAAGCACAACGTCAGGCAATACCAATGAGACGAAAACATGGAAGGTGCCTAAAGAAACCAGGGTGGCTATCTAAAGAACTTTTAACTGAATTAAGATTAAAAAAGGATGTGTACAAAAAATGGAAAAGGGGGGAAACCACCAAAGAGGCATTCAAACAAATAGCCAGCACGTGTAGACACAAAGTCAGAAAAGCTAAAGCACAGAATGAACTCAGGCTTGCTAGAGAGGTTAAAAGCAACAAAAAAGGCTTTTATGGGTATGTTCGTAGCAAAAGGAAGAACAAAGAAACAGTGGGGTCACTCAGAGGAGAAGATGGTGAAATGCAAACAGGGGACACAGAAAGGGCTGAACTCCTCAATGCCTTCTTTGCCTCAGTCTTCTCCGATAAAGAAAACAATGCCCGACCTGAAGAATTTGGAGCAAATGATTCAGCAAAGGAAACACAGCCCAGAATAACTAAGGAGATAGTACAAGAATATTTGGCTAGATTAGATGTATTCAAGTCTCCAGGGCCAGATGAACTGCATCCAAGAGTATTAAAAGAACTGGCAGATGTGATCTCAGAACCACTGGCAGTCATCTTTGAGAATTCCTGGAGAACAGGCGAAGTCCCGGCAGACTGGAGGAGGGCAAATGTTGTCCCTATTTTCAAAAAGGGGAAAAGAGAGGACCCAAATAATTACCGCCCAGTCAGTCTGACATCAATAGCAGGGAAGATTCTGGAACAGATCATTAAGCAAACAGTCTGTGAGCACCTAGAAAGGAATGCTGTGATCACCAATAGTCAGCATGGATTTCTGAAAAATAAGTCATGTCAGACTAACCTGATCTCGTTTTTTGACAGAATTACAAGCCTGGTAGATGAAGGGAACGCAGTGGATGTAGCCTACCTTGATTTCAGCAAGGCATTTGACAAGGTGCCTCATGATATTCTTGTAAAGAAGCTGGTAAAATGCGGTCTTGACTATGCTACCACTCAGTGGATTTGTAACTGGCTGACTGACCGAACCCAAAGGGTGCTCATCAATGGTTCCTCTTCATCCTGGAGAAAAGTGACTAGTGGGGTGCCACAGGGTTCTGTCTTGGGCCCGGTCTTATTCAACATCTTTATCAACGACTTGGATGATGGACTCAAGGGCATCCTGATCAAATTTGCAGATGACACCAAACTGGGAGGGGTGGCTAACACCCCAGAGGACAGGATCACACTTCAAAACGACCTTGACAGATTAGAGAACTGGGCAAAAACAAACAAGATGAATTTTAACAGGGAGAAATGTAAAGTATTGCACTTGGGCAAAAAAAATGAGAGGCACAAATACAAGATGGGTGACACCTGGCTTGAGAGCAGTACATGTGAAAAGGATCTAGGAATCTTGGTTGACCACAAACTTGACATGAGCCAACAGTGTGACGCGGCAGCTAAAAAAGCCAATGCAATTCTGGGCTGCATCAATAGGAGTATAGCATCTAGATCAAGGGAAGTAATAGTGCCACTGTATTCTGCTCTGGTCAGACCACACCTGGAGTACTGTGTCCAGTTCTGGGCACCACAATTCAAGAAGGACACTGACAAACTGGAACGTGTCCAGAGGAGGGCAACCAAAATGGTCAAAGGCCTGGAAACGATGCCTTATGAGGAACGGCTAAGGGAGCTGGGCATGTTTAGCCTGGAGAAGAGGAGGTTAAGGGGTGATATGATAGCCATGTTCAAATATATAAAAGGATGTCACATAGAGGAGGGAGAAAGGTTGTTTTCTGCTGCTCCAGAGAAGCGGACACGGAGCAATGGATCCAAACTACAAGAAAGAAGATTCCACCTAAACATTAGGAAGAACTTCCTGACAGTAAGAGCTGTTCGACAGTGGAATTTGCTGCCAAGGAGTGTGGTGGAGTCTCCTACTTTGGAGGTCTTTAAGCAGAGGCTTGACAACCATATGTCAGGAGTGCTCTGATGGTGTTTCCTGCTTGGCAGGGGGTTGGACTCGATGGCCCTTGTGGTCTCTTCCAACTCTATGATTCTATGATTCTATTCTATGATTCTACTTATAAAAGCAGTAACAGGCACTCTTGGCTCAGAGAGGACCTTCATCCTATTAAAAGCAACTGACTGGGTTTAGTTGCATTTCTCATTGATTTCAATGGGACTTGGCCATGCGGTGACTGAGTTTTGCTGGATTTTGCCCATGGGTTTTGACACCAATGGAAAACTCAGTAAACTGTGGGGATGTCCTGATTCTGTCCTTCATCGTTTAACCCATCAATGAACTGTCTCAGCAAGGAGAATGGTCTTCATTACAGAGGTGAATTAACTTGATAGTTGCCTGACTCTTGTTCATTGCATAGCTTTAGGAGTTGAATGCGTGACCTCCAAGAGCGCCCTACTCCAGTAGAGATTTTATCTCACAATCAGCTGAGATTGAGAGTTTACCAATATTTAAAGAATGCCACCGAGCACCAGGTTCCATGCGTTTGTCTCCTGTACCCGTCCAATTAGAAAAATAATCCATTACAGAAAATCTTGATTAAAGAGTTGACTTATTCTCTGCTTTGATTAAAATCCAACATTACACTGAAATCAATTGTTCGGTCTTTTTGTGAAACCTTTATAAAGTGCAGATAGAAGACCAATCGGCCGGTTCTCCCTTAGTTCCCACTCACCTTTCCGTGTCCTCTGATTATAACATCCAATGAAAGAAGGAGCCATTATTTCGATTGCTTCCCTCCATCACTCTTGCTACTTTTTTTTTTTTACTACACAATGCAGGCCTGCCTGTCTCTGCTGAACTTGGGGCTCACTTTCTCTCAGTGCAATCCTTTTTAAAGGCCCTCGTGCCAGTGGCCATCACAAAAACATATTCTGACAACGTGGTCCCTGGGCAAGTTACGTGTTGCATGATAAGCAAGCTTCCCTTTTGTTGGCTTGAACTTAAACTTATTGCCGGTCAGTTTCATTGGATGACCCCTAGCTCTAGAGAGCTTGCAGTGAGTGAATAGCATTTTGAGAGAGATGGGCTCAGATGTCTGCCTGGCCATCATCAACTGTGCCCAACATATTTTGATTACAACACAGAGTTGCGGGAAATAGCATAAACCAGCCCTTGTCCTTAGCTCCCCGTAGTTCCAGCCTTTGAGTTGGTTCAGGAATGGACAACCTCAGGCAGAATGTGGCCGTTGAGACCACACCCTTGTTGCAGGTTTCCCCAGTCAATAACGACAGACCTGGGTTCTTTCAGAGGAAGGTCAGAATTTATTCACCTGTGCAGGGGCAGCAGTGAGAATCATTTCTCAAATGCTGTGCCCCGTTTGCTCTTTGGGCCTGCTTTTTATAGTATGTGACAAACAGCTTACACAATATTACTCAATCAGGCAAAGAAAGTGGAACTTTACAGAACCAGGCAAAAACAAGAGCTTCTCTAGCCTTCTCTCCCTCCTGCCCTGTCCTGTCCGCCCCAAACTGCGAGCATGTGCAGATTTCTTGCCCAAACTGCAAACGTGCAAGTTTAAAAATGGACACTAGTTCACGCCGTCTGATGGCACAGAAGACACCAGTTAGCTCACCTTCTTGTGAATGACTTTCTGGCATAAATAGCTTACACGGGAGTTTCTGCTAGTTTGCAGGGTGGGGGCTGTTGGGGGAGATCTTGCCTCATTCTACACCCTCACCAGGCCTGTTTTGCACCCTCACTGAGGGTTTTTGCCTAGCTGGAAATGTCCTTGAACTCTGATATGCTTTTCGTTTGCCTGGATGAAGAACATGGAGAGATGTGTGACTGTGCAGATAGGGAGAAGTGTGTGAGTATGCAGAAATTAGCTTCCTATACAAACCAAAACAATCACATTTGTTGCCCACCCACTGCAGGTATGTGGCATTCAAAAGGTTTCCCAAATGGGATGATGGCAAAATCAGGTTTAGCTGTGACAAGTTCCAAAGCCATAAATACCGCAAGAAGCATAAACACAGGACCTCCGCATGCACAGTGGGGCTGCCGCCTCTCCCCCCCCCCACTCATGTGCCCCCCAAAACTGGCTTGGGGGTGGGAGTGGAAAACCTGAGGGTTGTGTGCAAGGAGAGGAGGGGTGATCATTCTTTCTGGCAAGCTGAAGTCCTTGCTGTGACAGAAGAATCAGAAGAGCACAACTGAATTCTTCCCTCAGAAATAACAATAGACAAGTGAGACCTGCAACAAAATGTTGCAGTTTGAAGGGTCTCCTATTTAGGGTTCTGACCATGCCCCCTTTGCAGTGTACTCCACTCCTTTCTCCCGCCCCACCTGACTTCCTGTTTTTTTCTCCCAGGAGCCAGTCAGCATGTCCAGGCCTTGCTGGGCTTTTGGTTTGTTTCCTCCCTTTAAGAGTCCCCTCCCCCTTAAAGATTGTTTTGTATTTTTTAGTGTCTTGGCTTGAGGTTTCCCATGTCTGCTGCTATGTGCTTCTTGTGCCTGGGGGGTACTGTTTTGGCTACATCAGGACAGGCACATGGATACAGTGGTGCCTCGCAAGACCAAAATAATCCGTTCCGCGAGTCTCTTCATCTTGCGGTTTTTTTCGTCTTGCGAAGCAAGCCCATTAGCGGATTAGCGCTATTAGCGGCTTAGCAGATCAGCTGATAAGCGGCTTAGCGGCTTGGGAAAAGGGGGGGGGGAGGAAAAAACCCTGCAGGAACTCGTAAGACATTTTCGTCTTGTGAAGCAAGCCCATAGGAAATTCGTTTTGCGAAGCACCTCCAAAACGGTAAACCCTTTCGTCTAGCGGGTTTTCCGTCTTGCAAGGCATTCATCTTGCGGGGCACCACTGTAATGTGCTTGCGATCTGTGTGCCTAAAAAAAAGACCCCTGATGTTTATCTGAGTTGTTTTGTGCTCTTTCCTCTTCAACTGTAATTTTGATTTTGAGTTGCTCTGTATAAAACAATGATCTGTGTCCATCATTAACTGTAGTGGGGGATCCAAAACTGGCTATAGCTTTCCTGCCGTTTGGTCAAAAGTGATGAAATTTACAGGCCCAGGAACCTCTGCACAGTGGACTAAGCCTTCCAAACTGCAGGCAAATAGAACTAGGGGCTTTTTGTGGGGGGCGTAAATGAGATTGTAGGGTGGGGTGGGGAGTTGTCCCTGGTTCTTTCTTATTTTAAAATAATTAAGAGGTGACTGGGTGGTGTACATTTTAAAAAAAAGCTTTGCAGATTCACACCAGCTCTGATACTTCTCTTTGTAAGGCCTATCTAGAATGTTGCCTGTGGAATTCTGAAGAGCTCTATGGTTTTCCTTTGTTAGAGCAGAGCCACAGAAATATTTTTTTTCAATTTAAATGAAGCTTTAAACTTTAAAAACAACAACCCTCAACTGCTGTGCTATAACAAGAAAACAAAGCAGCTCAGAGCTCTTCTGAACTCTGCTGGCAGCATTTTCACCTCATTTCTCGCTGAAATATACTCAGAGTCGCAAAGTGATTTCATGCTCTTTATTCAGCTCCTAGTGGTGAGGAGGAATGAATGAAAGTCCCCTCAAAGTATCTGCTTTATATACATTATGTACACAATGGGCTGCACATGATTGGTTAATTCTGGAATTCTACTGTAAGCCAATCAGGTTGTGGATTCACTTATATCTGGAGCATGATTGGGTGGTTCCTGCCAACCAATCATACTGCTGCATTGTTCTTGGACCAATCAGACTGCTGCATTCTGAATCCTATTGTTCTAGGACCAACCAGACTGCTGCAATTTGGATCCTATTGTTCTAGGACCAATCAGACTGCTGCAGTTTGGATCCTATTCAACTCAGTACATAACACTTGCAGAGCCAATGGATCTAGAGGGCTATAGAGCTATAGGAAAGCAATGGAGTTGCAGAATATGGGGCCTGATTTGGCTCAGAGGGGTTTACTGACATTGTGCTTTGACTTGGGGTGGGGGGAGAGATGCAAAATCACCTCAATACAATACCTTGTGTCATTATTCAATCCCTGCACAGAGCTCATGCACACTCATTGTATATTAGCACAACCGGACAACCTACTGCTATCAAGATGTTGCTGGACTCCCAACTCCCATCAATACCAGACAAAATGGCCAGCATCTGGAGGCCACAGGATTCCTTTCCCCTGTATATAGCATGATATGATGGAACTGGCTATAAGAGAATCAGGCTGCATTCACACAGAGGGCCTAATTATTTTTTATGTAGTTGTAAGGCAGAAGGGAAGCAAATTTAGGAGCCAACGCCTCAAATCCTTTTGTGAGTTTCCTTTTGGATGAAGATGTAGAGCACACCAGAGAAGACGTGCTGGCAAACGACACCAAAAAAAAGTGGCAGAAAGTATTTCGTCCCAACATTTTGCTATCGCGGAAAAGCATCTTTTGTGTAATTAAACAACAATGACAAAAAGCCACTGATTGTGGCAGAAGAAAAGAAAAGCAGGCGAATGGAAAGCAGAGGGAAAATGTCAGCTGCAAAGCTCTCATTTTGGAAATCTACAATGTGGTGATTGATAGGCCTACTATTTTTCAAGCTCTGTCACAGCTGAAGTATAAAGCTGTCAGCGCACATGATAATGATGGATGCGCTAAAACATGCAAATAGCATGAAAAATCATTTCTCACATAATTTTGGAAGATGAGAAGAGTTCTGAACTGAGGGGGGAAAGGGGAAGAGAGGTCATGCTTAAAATTCAGCCAAGTGGAATGGAAGGCTGCTGGGCTGCTTCTGCCGCCCGTGCCCTTAATTGCTAGGCAAGTTAAACAATGAGTTATACGGGCGCTCTGCAAATTTTCCCACAGAAATTGTGCTGTGTGGCCCACTTGGAAAGGGGAGAGGGTTTATTATGAGGGTTGAATGGGTGGAGTAGGGAAGGGGGGAATCAGGATAGAAAACATACTGGAAGAGGTTATCCATTCTAGCAAACCTTCGCTGAGGAACAGGTGAGGAAAAACCCAACCCAGAATCACTTGGGTGACTCTGTCGCTTTAAGAACGTGCAGAGTATTTCAGAGGTGACATTTACAGTTTACCATCAATACGGGGGTGTTTCAGTTAATTAGCTACTTTTATTAACACAAAGTCCAGTAAAATCCTATGTAAGCATTAAAACGGTAAATCAGAGCTATCCCCAGGCAGATATCACTCCTGTGGTGAAGCACTGTGACTTAAATAGGTAGTGCCAGTTCTCAAATGAGGGGATAAGTATGTGTAACTCCGTTCTCTTGCACTGTTCTCCTGCTGCCCTTGCATCTTTCTCTCTCTCTGTTGAAATTATTCAGATTGTAAACTCCTCAGGGCAGAGACCTAACTTTTTGCTTATGTTACTTTGTAAGGCAAAATACATTGATGGACATATTACATAAGCATACCCACACTAAAGCCGCAACCCTATTCACAGTTACCTGGGAGTAAGTTCCGTTGAACTTAGCGGGCCTCACCTCTGAGTAGGCATTTATAAGTTTGCACTGTTAGTGCAAGAACAGGTTGCACAATTCAGGTATTTGGGCTTAAGTCACTCAAAACGTTTTTGAGAATTACGTAGTTAGGGACAGAACATAGCTGAGTGATGGAGAGGCTTGTGTCATGAAAGGCTTGTGGACATGGCAGTCAGGAATTTGCAGAAGAATTTTATTATCTCTCTTAAAGAAGAACAGAACAGCCATCCTGCAGGAGACAGTGATGGCCATCAACTCAGATGGCTTCAAAAGAGGATTTGACAACTTCATGGAGGATATCAGTGGCTACTAGCCATGATGGAGGCGCTGGAGTATGCTTCTGACTCCCCAGTGGCCAACTGGGGTTCTGTGGCACTCTGTGTGAGGCCCAAAATGGGCACCCCTCCCCAGCCCTGCCTTCCTAAAAGTGGGTAAGGGGGTGTCTGGCTTTGAAAAGGAGGCGCGAGAGCCTCATGCCTCCTTCTTGAAGTCCAGCATCTTGTTTACTGGGCTTTGAGGCGACACCCCTTGGCTTAGTGCCCAGTGCATGCACACCCCTTGCACAGATCTAAATCTGCCCCTGTGGGCCCTATTCAATCCTTGGTTCATGTACAGAGGCAGCACAGGTATAAAGTAGCAACTCCTTCCAGCTTTCCACATGATCAGCAGGGAGTCTGCTGTACTCATGTAGACTCCCCATGGGAAGCCAAGAAGGAATTTAGGACAACAGAGGTCTAAAGGTTTGGCCCCACCACCCCTTTCTACTTGCCCTTTCACCTGGGAGTTATGACAGAACAGGGCCCTGGTGTCTCTTCATTTAATTACTCCACCCTGGAAGACACTCCTCTAAAAATGTGAACTGCTGCCATTAAAATGGATTTCATTAACCTTTGACAGCTCGTTCGTACCTGCAAGTCTTCACTCCAGAGCTTCAGTCAAGGAACTAATAGTGAAATAATCGTACGTGTGTGAATCTGCCCCAACATATCCTACAGGAAGCCTGTCAGGCCTATTGCGAACTTTCCACATTGTGAGGAGAAACAATATTTACAAAGGTAGAATCTAAGTTAGCATTGCCCCTTGCTCTTTTGGGCATTTTACAACCTAAAGGATTCATGCTAACTTCTCTGGAGCAGCAAGAGGCACCAGACAGATTAATTTCCATATCCTTTTCTTTTTTTAATGTACACTTCAGTAAAGTACAGGCTGCATCCCATCAGAGGTAATTGTTTAGAGGGCTGGCCCCTCCTTTTGCTTTCTATGAAAATGAATTGGTACCATTTACATGGCGCTCCTAACCTTCAGGGTGTCCTTACCCCAGCAACACTACTCCTATTGTACAGAAATGTTTACTTAGACAAATCTAATTTACCCTTTGTTAATGTGTGCTGTCTTTACTTTCTATATTACATTAAAGTAGAAATAGAGTTACCACTCTCCCCCACCAAAAAAATTATCTTGCTTAAAATCATTCAGACGCTATCACCAAGGGAATGCATTACCAATTCCCTTCCTAGTTTATAACCATCCAGTCTACTAACTTGACCTTTACCTAAACAGGTCTATAATTGCAGTTAAGATTATATAATTTACAATAACAAAAAACCCCCCAACACTGTTGAAGGAGTGCTACTGGGCACGAATGTCTCGCAGCTATTAAATGCATCATTCATCTTGAGGAAAAAATTATTCTTATTCACGCCGACATTTTAGCATAAACTGTAGTACTCTCGGTTGGCACTTTTTAAAAACGTACCCATTAATCTCAATAGGAAAGCATAAGTCTCGCCCACCTATTCTCTGAAGTTTGGATGTCACTACTGTGTACAATAAAAATTGTATATTCATGAACTCCATTTGTTTTATGCCCTTCTCTCTGTCAAAGTCTTCCAAGTAGCATATGCTTTGCTCTGTGGAGAATACAATCAAATTTGTCTGTCTTGTCATATTGTCATCAAAGTGATAGTATCACGATTAGATTAACATTTTGTGAAGGAGCTGAAGGGAGGGAAATGGAAGAGGAATGGATGTGTGGTCGAAAAGTCCAACTTTAACCCATTAGGCTACAATGACTCTGACTCCTCCTCTCCCCCCCCCCCGCCCACTTTCCATTCTTTCAGTCAGTGGTATCCAAAAGTACAAATGGTAATTTGGAGTCTTGGTTGTCAAATTACAACAACCCATGCTGGAATCAGCTACTTCACAATCTAGGTCTGCTGGGTACATTTTTGCTCAGATTAGCAACAGGAATTGGGAATCGGAATACTTCGGAATTCAAATATTTGGAAATGAAAACGCTTTCCTTTCTTTAGGAAAATCTTTGGGAGTTAAATACTTTTAAAAATAATTCCCTGAGCCAGTGAGAACAGCTTGCTGGCTGCCATGCTGCAAAACACCTGAGGAACCCTGCAATCATTGAAGAAGGTTGAACATCACAAGTACCACATGTTATCGTTCTAGCTGACAGTTTGTTTAAATGGCATTTCCCTCATACTTTAAGGCTATGGGGTTGACTCTAGCTAACCTATGGGTCTGAAGGCACATGAGGCCATTGCCTTGCTGAAACTAAGCAGGTCTGGGTCTGGTCAGTGCCTGGATGGGGGTCTACCTAGGAGTACACTGCGTTGGGTCCGACGATGGAAGGAAGGGCGAAAATAAACATAAGAAAATAAAGAAAACTTCTATTCCCATACTCATCCTACAATTCCCATACTCATCCTACAAAACGGTTTTAACAGTGTCTCTATGTTTCTTTCAATGATGTCAGTCCAGTTAATATTAACGAAGGATGATGATACCAAACAATTGGTTACACACTTTGGACTGACTGTGCCCCTCTCTTATACCTATCGTTGTTTACACGCATCTCTCCTGTAGCAATCATTCCCTACATACTGGCAGAGGAGGCAGCTAGTGGTGATTTTTATGCATAAAATATTGTGTGGGAAGGTTGGTGGTGATGGTGGGAGACTTGCAATGTGCCCTCAGTTTTAAAGCAGAGAAAAATGCCTCTCAACTTTTGGACTCAAGGTAGGAGACCCAGGTTGAAATCCCCATTTAACCTCATGAGCCAGTTGGCACCTTTCAACCTAACCTGCCCCACAGATTTGTTATGAAAGTAAAACTGGGTGGTGAGAAAACACGTATACAATCCTGATCTCCTTGGACCAAGAATGGGATATTCCCTTTAATAAGGAAAAATGATAAATAAAGAATAATAGTCCGAGTTCTTGTACTTAGATGAATGATGCATTAGTTCAGGGACAGACAACATGGTGCCCTCCAGACATTACTGGATTGTATTCTGCACCTTCCCCGACCATTTGTCATGCTGGCTGGAGATGATAGGAGCCAGAGTCCAGCAACCCCTGCTTAGTTAGTATGCACTACTATGGTCTGAAACTGGCACATTGTATTTACAATGAAGATGCTAGTTTTCAGTTCTTCCTTTCTTTTTTTAAGTTGTCTTGTGGGGGGAAAGGCAAATCCAGCACAAAGAAGAAGTGCAAACGAATTTGCAGAGATAAAGGCCATGCTTTGGGGAGGAAAAGTCAGCTTCATCTTGCACGATCGGCAAATACACAGCACATAACCTAAGGTCTCAACCTAAGGACGTTAGCAGCTCTACAGGGCAATCCTATCGCAAGGACAAACTGTTCTTGAGCAATTTTTATGATATATTAGACACAAACAAGTTTTCCCTCAAACACAAGCATGCCAGGCTTCTACTTTAACGTCGCTTAATTTCTTCCGAACAAACATATTTATTGTGACCAGTTTAAGTAAGCTCTACTCTCCAACAAGTCCCTTGCGTTCCTCTCACATCACCCTTGGGTCACTGATTCATCACAGGGGGGGAAACCATTGTCTTTTGGGAGCCCTTTGAAAATAACACCAAAAAGAGACATTTTCACAGTCGGCTACTGGAAATATACAGCATCCCCACTCCCCTTATTGTACTTGGATTATTGCAGGTGCAGCCTGATAGTATAAAAAGTAATCAGTTGTTGGAATACTTGTTGTTGTTGTTGTTGTTGTTGTTGTTATTGAGGCATCCCACAAGTAGGCAAGGAATCCTGGTGGTTCTTCTGTGTTTACTTGTTCTGATCAATATTCCCCATTAAACAGGTTCAACTATAGACCGTGCTGGTTCCAGGTTTGGGATGAGATGCACCTAGTAGGCCTCTTCCTGGATGCTATTTCTGTGCTTAGAGAGGCCTGGTGAAGATAGGAGGCTCCAGGAACTGTCAGTAAGTCACCTACTCGATTAGGAAGGGGCATAGGAAGCTACCAAGTCAGACCACTGATCCACCAAGCTCCGTGTTGTCTGCACCAGGCCCAGCCCAAGACATTTTCTCACCCAAGGGAGACCCCAAAATGGTGCCACCTGGAACAAGGGGGGAAGAAAGATCAACATCAGGATCTGCGGCTCTGGTGGATCCCACCACCTGAGGCAGTCACCTCACCTTGCCTCGTGAGAGGGCTGGCCCTGCTATACACCAACTGGCAGAAGCTCTCCAGTGTATCAGGCAGGGCACATTCCTAGCCCTACCTGGAGATGCAGAACGTTGAGGTTGGGACCTCCTGAATATGCATTATCACTGAGCTTTGGCCCTTGGCTCCTTGAGGGATGGGACTTGGGCAGGTCCCTAACAGTGCTGGCCCCTGACTATAGATTTCTTCCATTGCAAATCAAGGTCTTTTGAGTTTAAAAGCATAGAAAATAAGCAGTAGTTATTAATTTGCTAAGCTAAATTAAGTCCAGATTATGTTTGCCCATCATTGCAAGGGAATGTGGCTGAGTTCTATGCACTCAGACTCCTCAAATGTTTATGGAAACAAACTCTTCATTTAACAACACTTACAGTTATATAGGCATATAGGCACTTCTACCTTGAGTACAACTTTTGCAAGTCAATTATGACAATCTTTCACAAACAGCTATCAGTTTGGGTCTGATGTGGAAGTCTGCTGTTAAATTATCATACCAAAGCTGGTCATGATCATGTAGCATTAATGGTGTGGCAGCCTGAGCGGTTGTTGACCCTGACAGGTTGTTTGAAAGATGCATCAACAAAGCTTAGGGCCTTTTCAGTTGTGGCACCCCATCTTTAGAACCCCCAAAACAAGTAAGACTGGCACGGAACTGTACTCTTTCAGTGCCAGGTTAAAGATGTTTTTATCGGCCAAGGCTTTTTAAATCAACAGTTCAAGATGGCTGAATGGTTTCTGTTTTATTAGTTGTTATTTTATGTTATTCAGAATTTTTATCGTTTGTTTTAATATCATACAAAGTTACATTTTTATGTATACCACCCTGGAAAACCATGTGTGGAAGAAGGTGCAGTTTAAAAACTTTACAAAATGCATTTATTACCTTGTGAGAATTGAGGAGGAAATGTTTACTTTGTTGGGAGTCTTTCATCCTAACAATGGACATCTGAATGTTTTAAAAGTAGCAAGAAAAGAATGCTCTGTAAGATACAAACTCAGGGGTGGAACTACAGCAAAAAGAAGAAAGTTCATGGGCAGAAGAGACAATTACACTTCTTGGTAGATCCCTGCACTTACTCTGGGAAGCTTAAAAAAAAATCTGATCTATTTTTAATCCATAACTGAAGCCATTCCAGTGTTCAACATGGCAGTCTCCTTGTTGCGTTCCAGAAACCCCCGTCAAGCTCCCTGATCATCATTCACTTTTCCTTTATTGCTTTCTTTTATTTTTTCTGGTACCCTCATCCTGGGAAAGGCAAGCAGTTAACACCTACGGAATATCCCTTCCTCGAGAGAGCACTGTACAAGCATAGTTCAAGTGGCCCATCATTGATTGCATGTGTTTTGTGTTAAGCTCCTTCACCTGTGATGCACTTTCTACAATAACTGATAGATTTTTCTCCCCCTCAGCTTTTCCTCTGGGAACCCTTAAATGCCACTTCTCTAGAAACCAGTTTTATAGAGGCCTTCTGCTCCTCCTCTTCTCTCGGGGAAGGAGCTCCACTTTCTCATAGTAAGCTCTCAAAAGAACTTTTCTTTAAAACTAAACTTTTCAAGATTCATTTGTAGTTCTCCTTAGTTTATTAGATGAATAGACAGAGATAGGTTGATCTGTAACAACAACAACAACATATTTATACCCCGCCCATCTGCCTGGGTTTCCCCAGCCACTCTGGGTGGCTCCAAACAGAATATTAAAAACACAATAAAACATCAAACATTAAAAACTTCCCTAAACAGGGCTGCCTTCAGATGTCTTCTAAAAGTCAGATAATTGTTTATTTCCTTGACATCTGATGGGAGGGCGTTCCACAAGGTGGGTGCCACTACTGAGAAGGCCCTCTGCCTGGTTCCCTGTAACCTCACTTCTCGCAGTGAGGGAACCGCCAGAATGCCCTCAGAGCTGTACCTCAGTGTCCGGGCGGAACGATGGGGGTGAGATGCTCCTTCACCTATACTGGGCCAAGGCCACTTAGGGCAGGACTCCCCAACTGTTTTTGGGCCATGGGGTATATCTGAGAATCTAAGAAACTTTTGCTGGTACTACAATATGCTCATTTCACAGAAGTAGAAAAAGTGATGCTGCTCAAAACCCCAGCCCCTAAACAGGGAAACCCCTACACCCCACTGAGATAAAACACAGATTAAAAAAGCAGGCATCACCAAGAAACCCCTTCTCAATGAAATAATCTAATCTCCTTCAAATACCACTATAATGTTAACAACAACAAATTAAAACTTTGGAGGGATGAATGGCTTGGCAGGAACCAAGAAGGGTTTTCTGAGGGTGCCATGATGCTCACAGGTACCATTTTGGAAATAGGAGATTGTCTAGAGCAAGGGTTGTTAATGTGGTGCCCTCCAGATTGGTTAGACTACAACTCCCATCAGTCTCAGCTAACATGGCCAAGCTATAGTTCAGCCATACATGGAGGGTGCCATGTTGCCCACTCCTGACCTAGAGCATGCCTGAACTATCAGACGGGTGGGAAGGGAGCTGTAAAAACAAAAAGATAACCCATCTATCTATCCCCACAACACACACAAGCTCCCAAGTCTTCAAAGTATGTTTTGTTTTGCTCTGATTAATATAGCCCACTTGCGGATTTTGGACAGATCCTTTAAAGAATTTGTTTTTTAAAAAATAAAACTAAACTAAAACAAATAAAATAAAGAAAAGGTTTTGGGCCTCATCAGTTCATAGTAGCGAGCTGAAGCTCCTTCACTTTGACTGGTGAAGGGGTGGGGCCTCATGGGCAGTGGCTCTACACATATCGAACTCTCTTTCCCAGGAAATATGAGTGATCCAGTCTTTGGAAGCTTATAAGAAACAGCTGGTAGCATCTAGTGTGGTGGCACAGTGTTGCCTTCCCCCCTGCTGGTGTCACTGCCCCTTATCTGGATGAGAATAAGGCAGGGCAGGGGGTTGGCAAGGAAGGGGGGCACTGCTGGGAGTGCCAGATTGGCTCTGCTGGAGTGTCCTGACCTCACTGCAGCCCTAATCCAGGCCACCATGTCGGCCTCTGCTGGAAATGCCTTTAAACCATTATATGTCCATGGAAGGACATGGAAGACTCACTGGAAGGACAGATCCTGAAGTTGAGGCTGCAATACTTTGGCCACCTCATGAGAAGAGAAGACTCCCTGGAAAAGACCCTGATGTTAGGAAAGATGGAGGGCACAAGGAGAAGGGGACGACAGAGGACGAGATGGTTGGACAGTGTTCTCAAAGCTACCAGCATGAGTCTGACCAAACTGCGGGAGGCAGTGGAAGACAGGAGTGCCTGGCATGCTCTGGTCCATGGGGTCAAGAAGAGTCGGACACAACTAAACAACTAAACAACAACAACAACATGTCCATGAGTTCAGGTCTTATGAGAGAGGGAGAAAAACTTTTCTCTATCCGCTTTCTCCAAGCCATGCATATCATGTCACTTCTTACTTTTCTCTAAAATAAAATGTCCCAGACGCTGCAACCTTTCCCCATAGGAGAGTTGCTCTTAGAATCATAGAATCATAGAGTTGGAATAGACCACAAGGGCCATCGAGTCCAACCCCCTGCCAAGCAGGAAACACCATCAGAGCACTCCTGACATATGGCTGTCAAGCCTCTGCTTAAAGACCTCCAAAGTAGGAGACTCCACCACACTCCTTGGCAGCAAATTCCACTGTCAAACAGCTCTTACTGTCAGGAAGTTCTTCCTAATGTTTAGGTGGAATCTTCTTTCTTGTAGTTTGGATCCACTGCTCCGTGTCCGCTTCTCTGGAGCAGCAGAAAACAACCTTTCTCCCTCCTCTATATTACATCCTTTTATATATTTGAACATGGCTATCATATCACCCCTTAACCTCCTCTTCTCCAGGCTAAACATGCCCAGCTCCCTTAGCCGTTCCTCATAAGGCATCGTTTCCAGGCCTTTGACTGTTTTGGTTGCCCTCCTCTGGACACATTCCAGTTTGTCAGTGTCCTTCTTGAACTGTGGTGCCCAGAACTGGACACAGTACTCCAGGTGAGGTCTGACCAGAGCAGAATACAGTGGCACTATTACTTCCCTTGATCTAGATGCTATGCTCCTATTGATGCAGCCCAGAATTGCATTGGCTTTTTTAGCTGCCACGTCACACTGTTGGCTCATGTCAAGTTTGTGGTCAACCAAGACTCCTAGATCCTTTTCACATGTACTGCTCTCAAGCCAGGTGTCACCCATCTTGTATTTGTGCCTCTCATTTTTTTTGCCCAAGTGCAATACTTTACATTTCTCCCTGTTAAAGTTCATCTTGTTTGTTTTGGCCCAGTTCTCTAATCTGTCAAGGTCGTTTTGAAGTGTGATCCTGTCCTCTGGGGTGTTAGCCACCCCTCCCAGTTTGGTGTCATCTGCAAATTTGCTCTTTTCTGAATCTTTTCCAACTCTGCAATATCCTTTTGGAAGTGAGGTGATTAGAACTGTACACAGCATGCCAAATGCGGACACACTATAGATTTTGTACAGTTATGATCTCAGCAGTTGTATTTTCAATTCCTTTCCCAATTATTCCTAATATGGGATTTGCTGTTTCCACCACTGCTGCACAATGGGTCAATATCTTCACTGAACTATCCACTATAACCCCAAGGTCTCATTACTGGTCCATCACCGCCCATTCAGACCCCATGAACGTATATGTGAAATTAAGTTGTTGTTTTTTGCCCCAAAACACACCACTTTATTTTTGTTTACACTGAATTGCATTTGACATTTCATCACCCATTCATTCAGTTTAGAGAGGTCATTTTGGAGCTCTCCACAGTCTCATTTTGTTTCAATGACCCTTGGCAATTTAGTATCATCTGCAAACTTGCCCACCTCTCTGCCTAACTCTAGACCAGTGTTTCCCAAACTTGGGTCTCCAGCTGTTTTTGGACTACAACTCCCATAATCCCAAATTAGCAGGACCAGTGCTCAGGGATGATGGGAATTGTAGTCCAAATACAGCTGGAGACCAAGGTTTGGGAAACACTGCTCTAGATCATTTATGAACATGTTTACAAGTGCAGATCCCAATCCCAATCCTTGGGAGACTCCACTTTCTACATCTCATTTGGAGAACTGTCCATTTATTCCTTCTTGTATTGCATGGAAGGGCTTAGGGGATGGGAACCTGTGGCCCACCAGTTGTTGTGGAAACCTAACTCCCATCAAGGACGATGGAAGCTGTAGTCCAAGAACATCTTGAGGTTCTCAGGTTTACCATCTCTGAGCTCAAGCCACACAATGCTATGAACCTAAGGAAGTAAGTTTCATTCCATAAAAAAGGACGGGAGACTTGCTTCTTTCCACCTTGAAGAATACAAAGAACGTAATGTCTGAATGTCTGCTTGCCACCTCATTATCTTTTAATAAATTAGGAAAGCGGAGAGCTGTTGTTTACACACCTGAAATCCACAAGGATGGCAAATCCCAGTGCTGTGAGTCTACCTGAAATGTTCAAGGACATGCAATTGACACAGTGGGACTTCAACAGCAAGACAGAGCGCTCCGGGCCATGGAACTGCTGTAGAAAACTGTCTACGTCTTCCTAAATTAGAACTGACAACAAGTCCTGGTTTATAACGCTGAGTTCTCAACTTTTGGACACCAAAACCTATCCAGAAAAGGAAACAGAGCACATTAGATTATTATTATTATTATTGAATTGCTTTTGGGCATTCTTTTTTCTTTCTTTCTTTACAATCCATCATTTGAAATATTAACTATTTTAGTCTCATTCTTTGGCAAGAGGAATCCTAGGAACTGAAAATATTTTTCTTTCTTTTTTTCTGAAACAAGCTCATGAAAATTTAATATGCCAAAAACATAGAACAGAGTGGGAATATTCCCACTTAAGGTTGTTACATTCTTGAAGGTTTAATCATTCATTATGCTGCTTAGAGAAAGTAGTTGTCTGTTCCATGAGACCAGGAGGCATTGGTACTGTATCTTCTTATCTGCTCTGCCACACGCTGGAACATGACCTTGGACAAGTCATTTGGGTCTAACTCTTTTCAACATGTTCATTAATTTTCAGGTGTCAAACGCGAGACGCTTCTTGGGGAGAAAATTTCAGAGTCACCTCGTACCCATGTTCCAAGCCAATTTTTTATTATTATTTTTTTACTGGGAGATCCAGTGGTTCAGCAACTTTGTTAATGAGACCTTAATTCATATAGATATATATGTTTTTAAAACCCACAAATATAGGTCACTGTTCTTTTAGTAATACCAAATCACACTCTCTTCATGCCGGAAATTCTCATCTTTGAGAAAGTGTAAATTGAGTATATATACTCAGAATGGGTTAGAGCTGATTTACCTTTTCCTCAAAGCACTGCAGTATGTATGTATGTATGTATGTATGTATGTATGCGTGTATGCGTATATGTGTATAGTTCCAGTAACAGCATCATAGAGGTAGAAGGGATCTCAAAGGACTTCTTGCCTAACCTTGTGTGTGTGCATTAGTCTCCCTTACCCGATGTCTTCTTTGATGCTTTGATCACAGGAGCATTGCAATTGCACATCTTCCACACAGGATGCACACCCAGGAGTATGCAAATGAGATCCCTGGTAAACATGCCAATGCCACCAGTGGTAGTGTAACTGGATGATATTTGGTATATGGTGACACATCCTCACCAAACTCTTATTTTTTAATTAAGACCCACCCCGCTCTGATATTGCATTACCCAGTAAACACTGGTTTGGGTTAGAAATACTCAGCTTGGTGCATAACACAAGTAATTTTTAGTGAGGTCACATGCAGGACATTCTTGGACTTAATTGAGTTATAGATTGGACCATATTTTAGCTTTGGGTGTACATGTTAAACCAAGTAGATGAGGACTGTGGTGTTTTATTCTTCCTGTTTTCTGTGCAATTACATTTGGCCCAGCACAATTGGAGCTTTACTGTTTTATTGTGGCATGAGGGGTTTGTTTTGTTTTGCAGGGGGAAATACTTGACATTTCTCTTGCTTGCTGGATTTAACTTTGTGTTTCATCCAAAGGGCACCCAAATGGATGTTTCTTACCTGCCTAATTTTGTGGGGCAGTTTTGTGCCAAAATCTTACTGTAAACTGGCAGTACTAAGAAGAGAGTTTTAATAAAAGCATCCCTTAAACCATTGCCTCTCTTTATTAAGAAAGTCTGCAAACAGTGAGCAGTGTTAAGTTGCTACAACAGCACAAAGTGATCTGTGATCTAACCTCTGCTATTTTCAAAACACTGGTTGCAATCCTGAAGACCAATAGCTAATTGCATTAGAGGCCTGTGCACTGTGAATAACAGTGTCATCAGTTCCAGCATTACACAATGGCTTTCCTCCAGAGTTCTCCCTGTTTTAAACTTAGGGACCATCTCTTCCCTATTGGATAAGACATACTTGTGGCACAGGTATTGAGAGAGTGGAGAGAGGCTGGGAAAGATTAGGGCACTTTGTTGAAAACAACAAAGAAGTCAGAATAGTCCGTCCATTAAGGGTTAATACAATGACAAATGCACAGTGCCAAATCATATAAATTTAGAGTTTCACATGTACTATTTTAAGTTGTACAGAAAAGATATGGAGCCTATGGAATGTGAATTTGAAAATTCCATGTCACAATTGGACCTTCCACTGTTAGATTTGCAACAAAGGGAACTTCTTGCAGAACCTTTGCAGGTGCAAGACATCAATAATGCCATTAATAGTGTGAGGACTGGAAAGTTCTGGGGTTCAGATGTTTTTAGTCCCTAAATTGTTTTGCCTTTTTCAAAGGCCTTTGAATCAGGTACCTTGTCATCTTCATCCTATGATATTCCTACCTCTGCTATTAACAAGTCTGGAGAAAGCCATGCTAGCTGTGCAAATTCTAGGACCAGGTCAATCTCCTTAATTCATGTAGATGCCAAGATATTAACAGCAATCCTTGCTATCAGACTCCAGGCTATGGCAGGACCATTCGTACGCCCAAATCAGGTGGACTCCCCATCTCCTGAACATATCATTTGCTTCCTTCGTTCTCTCGGCTGATTTTGGGGAAGCACGCTAGGGCAGAGATGGGGAAAGGGGATTGACACAAACATCCATATGAAAGCAGAAATGCTTCTGCTCATAGAAGCAGATCTTTGAGTCCAATCTTATACTCGCTGCCATTTAGTTCCTTATGCTTTTGATGACAACTCTCTATTTCTATTCTGTATTTGAAGCATACATTCTGAGGTCCCTGCCTTTTGTTCTTTGTCATTGTAGAAACAGGCAAAAGCATTTAGCCTAAACTCCTGTGTTATTTTGCATTCTGCAACATGTGTTTTGATTATTATTATTTTTAAGAAAAGTCCAGCGTGGTATCAAAAATAGTGTAAATCATCAGTTTTTAATCTGGCAGGAAGTAGATAGTGGCCCATTAAACTTTCGTAATTAAATTTCCCCACTACTCCCCCATATAACCATTATCTGAGATTTCTAATTAACACCAGAGGAGGGAGTCAGTTCAGATTGATGGGATCTATAGCCATCCCCTTTCATTTTAATGACCTTTAATAAACTTTTATTGCTATTGATATTGATAATTATAATATACCCTTTAATCCTGCAATGTGATTCTAGAGGCCTTTTTTGAAAAATAGAAAAATATCACCTTTAAAACGAACGCAGGCTAAGCTGCCGAACTCCTTAAGACACAGAATTTGGGGTTAACAACATTAGCAAGTGACTGTCAGCAAGAGGGCAAATATAGAGCAAATCTCCTCTTCCCACCTCTGCCGGCAGATTGGATTTTGGTCCTCTTCTGTCACAGTCGGCTCATCTAATGGCGGAACCTCCTCCAAAAAAAAAAGAAAAAAAAAGAAGAAAAATAAAAGGCTGATGACAATGGAGTTTTAATAGTAAGCTAGTTTTCGGACAAATAACCACTTGAGATTCTGTATCATCTACAATTCAGCCGTAAGAGCGTGATTCACTGTAACATCTCATCTTTCCAATCCTTATATTAACAAGAGTTTTAGCTTTTCTTTTTAAGTTTTATTGCAAAGAACTTCAGCAAGACTATTGTGTTTACAAACAGTAGCAGCAAATGATGCCTCTCCAAGATGGGTATGTAAGATACTTTCATACTAAAGCCCTTTAGAGTTGCTGTGGTGTAGCATTTCCACAATCAGCTGGAATCAGAAATAAAACAGTGGTTTGAAATAATGCTCTTTTCCCATATCAAAATGAAAAGGCAACAACAATGAGAGATCGGTAAGGAAAGATTCCTCCCCAAGCAGAAACAGAAACTGATAAGAGGCAACTAAAAAGCTACAGTCAGCAAGGAACAATAAAATGGTTCGATGCTGTAAAAGGAAGCTTTTGATTAAAGGTACAGTAGCCCTTAAATGTTTCAATGATGCTTTGCCTATTCGCACTGGACAGGCTGTCATTGCCACTGCATTTTAAATTTCAGAAAATACCACAAACCTGAAGAAAAAGAAACGGAGAACACAAAAAACACTGGAATGTAACATTCCGACAATGGTGTCATCTGGGTTCTCTGTAAAATGTGAGTGGCAATTTCGGATTAAACTGCTACTAGAGAAGCAATGTGAAAATGTTGTGCACTTACCGCAGCCCCACAAGACCTGCAGTGACCATGCTAGCTACTGAAGGAAAGTATTTTAATGCATAATGTTCTGAGGATGTTGCTAAGTAAGAGTCTGTTAACATCAAGGAGACCTCTTGTAAGTAGGCTGTGACCCATGAAGCTGAACACAGCTCTCCAGCCACGGCAGCCATCAGGCATTTGATGAACCTATTTAGCTGCTTGTCTGAGATTGCGAAAAGAAGCATCTAGCAAGCTTCATTCCGTTTAGTGAATTACAGACTGAAGAGACCCACAAGCTGATGGCAACTTATCCCATGCCAGTTAGTTAATACTACAGATTACAGGAAGGTGAACATAACGATGCTACTAGGGATGTGGGAGTTGAGGTGCATATATTTATTGTTGGTGACATTCCTTGACTGATTCTATTTATTATTTTCTTTTTTATGAACAACAATAACAGTAATAGTAATAGTCACTATCCAAGTTGGTTTCTGTTGCCTTTCTTTTTTACCTAAGGTAAAGGTAAAGGGACCCCTGACCATTAGGTCCAGTCGTGGACGACTCTGGGGTTGCGGCGCTCATCTCACTTTATTGGCCGAGGGAGCCGGCATAAAGCTTCCGGGTCATGTGGCCAGCATGACTAAGCCGCTTCTGGCAAACCAGAGCAGCGCACGGAAATGCCATTTACCTTCCCGCCTATTTACCTATTTATCTACTTGCACTTTGATGTGCTTTCAAACTGCTAGGTTGGCAGGAGCAGGGACCGAGCAACAGGAGCTCACCCCGTTGTGGGGATTCGAACCGCCAACCTTCTGATTGGCAAGCCCTAGGCTCTGTGGTTTAACCCGCAGCGCCGCACATGTCCCTCGTTTTTACCTAACATACCACATAAAATTTCTCTTCGTCTATGTTAATCTAAAAATGGCTCTTTAACCATTTCCTACCAGGAAACTTGTGTGTTTCACCTAAGGTTGGATATAGACTTGGCTTAACAGCAGGATTTTGTATTTCCAAAGGGAAATCTTGACACTTTGGGCAGATGCAGGGCTCTGTGACTTCACTGCCAGCCAACTTTCCCCCTCCGCTCCTTGCTTTGTTTACCACCTTAGCCTAATGAAGAGCTCTGGAAAACTCGAAAGCTCACATGGTGTTTCCTTACATATTGCTTAGCCTGAGAAAGGCATTGCCTTTGAATATAGAATGTTTATATATTGTTATTCCTCTTCCATGGTTAGCTGTCTATTTTTGAGAGTTGACTTGTAGGGGAAGTATAAATCAATTGAATAAAGGCACCTGTGAGCATCAGATGAGGGGGACAAACCATTGGCAGTTCTGTCCATGTCCTTTTCAGTGAAGCACCTTAAATGGTGATGGACTGAAAAGACTCCTCTACCATTATACTCTTTTTCTACACTAGACCTTTCACATGTGGCTTACCTAACCCTGAAAATCAATTTGTAGAGAATTTTTAAAAAGACGAGAAAGAGCGTGCTCACAAATATAAAGTTAAAGATGTAATGTTACAGGAAAATAATGAGCACAGAGGGGAAAGAGAACAAGTTTTATTGATTGTCTCTAGGAACTAACTCTGGAATTTAAATGTGCACATCAGAGCATCAGTAAATTCAGGCAACAGAAATAAAGCTGTGTTCCTTAATAAGCTCACTACTTCAATTTAATGGCTGCCTTTTGCCTAATCTAAATGCAGGCTTCTACCAGGTATGAATGAATGTTGTTATTAATTAAAGATTTCTGCTGATACACTTACAGCAAATGTGCTCTTATAATATATTACAATTATATTAACATAAAAAATGTGAGCCACTTGCAGTTAAGAGCCAATGACTCTTGTGTAGTAATAGTGTAAAAGGGAAGCTTGATTTTTTTAAAAAAATGGTAAAGTGATCTTCCTGAAGGGTTTGTTTCTATCTTGTGCTATTTTTGCTCACTTTTACTACAAGAAAAATGTCTGTCTGTGTACACACAGAGAGAGATTAAATAGCAAATAGGTTATATATCCATAACTATAGCCCTGCTCAAGCATTCACCCCACCATCATGCAATTAGAATAGTGTAAAGGGGAACATTGACTTTTAGAGTATATTAGATAGATCTATCTACTCTCTTGCTTTGGTCTTTATTCTAATTAGTTTTATCTTTAGGGAGGGTTTCTTAAATCAGTGTTTCCCAACCTATGGGTCACCACCTGCAAGTGGATTGTGAAACCTGTGCAATGAGGCCGCTTTATAAGCAACCCCCCCCCCTTATTGCTTTTAATTCTTAGCTGGTGTGATGATATCTCTTCACAACTTTCTTACCCTCCAATATTTCTCCAGTGAAAATAGGGATGTCCCATTCCATAATGATAATTTTGCTATTTATACCCCACACATCTTACTGGGTTGCCCTAGCCACTCTGGGCAGCTTCCAACATATATTAAAAACACAATACAGTGGTACCTCACAAGACGAATGCCTCGCAAGACGGAAAACTCGCAAAACGAAAGGGTTTTTGGTTTTTTGAGTTTCTTCGCAAGACGATTTTCCCTATGGGCTTGCTTTGCAAGACGGAAACGTCTTGCAAGTTTGTTTCCTTTTTCTTAACACCGTTAATACAGTTGCGACTTGACTTTGAGGAGCAACTCATAGCACGCGGTGTGGTAGCCTTTTTTGAGGTTTTTGAAGACTTTGGTGATTTTTGAAGCTTTTCCAAAACTTTTCCGACACCGTGCTTCGCAAGACGAAAAAAACCGCAAGACGAAAAAACTCGCGGAACGAATTAATTTCGTCTTGCGAGGCACCACTGTAAAACATTAAACATTTTAAAAAACCTTCCCTATAAAGGATTGCCTTCAGACTCAGGGATCAGATAACCCCATACCCTCCAACATTTCTCCAATGATAACAGGGACATCCTAGGGATAAGTGGGACATTCTGGGATCAAATCAGAAACTGGGACAGCTTCTCTAAATCAGGGACGTCCTTGGAAAATAGGGAGACTTGGAGGGTCTGAACTTTTTGTTTTGTTGGCGTCTTTTAATGCTGTGTTGACACTTGTAACCAAATGTCAGAAAGGCTTGAATCTTACATTTTAACACTTGAGAACCACTGTCTGGTGGCTGGCAGGAAATCCAATGACAGGCAGATGAATGACGCCTTGTACGCTTCCTTCTTGCAAGTCCTGCAGCCAAGCTGGTGCCACATGTATTGCTCTGCTTTCCTTTGGACCACATCAGCAAGGATGAGAGGGGGTGTCTTGTCGTCTGGGCAGCTCAGAACCTCCATACATACTGTCCAGGCTTGCACCCCAGAGAGGTCATTTCAGTACTGCGAATGCAGCAAAAACAATACGGGAGGAAGCTGTTACGAAATATAAGCCCAACCTGAGTGGCGTCCTGCATTGGTCTTTACGACCATGACAGGCAATGCAACTTATACTAACAGTTTGACCTCACCCACAAAGGCTTCTCCATTGTCTCCTGAGACAGATGGATTCTTGTACAGGGAGTTTTGTGTGACTATTACAGCTCACCCCTGATGCTCAGCCATTCAAAACAACTCTCTGTACAAGGACCTTCTGACAAATCACTGGCTCTGCTACTGGAGTTAGTTAACAGCTTAGGCCAGCAGAGCTCCTACATATGGCCTAAACCAACACCTAGCAAGGTTGAGCAATAACATCTGGTGCACACATATTTCAAGGATTCACTGATAAGCGTCATGGACCCAGGGTGACTTCTGCAATTCATGGAAGTGAATGAAAAGTGCTATAGTGGAGAGGCAGGTCTCCTGATTGGGCAGATACTGCAGGTTTCATGCCTGGAGCCCCACATAATGTAGGAACCAGTGAACTTTGCAGTTCAGTAGACATTCTTTGCAAATGAGCTTGTAATGAAAAAGAACATTGTTGCAAAATGTAAGCTAATTAACTTGCATAGAGCTGAGCAATGATGCAATGTTCTTTTGATCTTGCCAATATCATTACTAAATATGAGCTACTCTATAACTCAAATCTTGCAGGGGGTGTGGAATGAGATGCCTACCTCCTGACTTACAAAGTGTGTCTAGTACAGAAGACCCAGCCTTAAAGCAATGCTTAGTTACAAAAAGGATGCTTAGTTACAAAAAGGGGTACTAGGGTGTTTTCTTTGCCTTTGTTTTGCTGCCTTAACACAAAATATATTTGTGTGAATGTTGTACATTCTCTGAACAATATGCACAATCCCCAACAGGTCTTGGGGAATGTACATCTTTTGACTGGATTTGGACATTCTCCAGGAATATGCACATAGTATAGATAGGGGGAATTCATGCTTTTTGGACACTCTCTCTTGTTCAAAAATGTGCAGGCTGAATGCTGGCAAGTCAGAAACACAGCACTCCCACCTTTTGCCCCAGCTGGTATGGCAAGCAGGGCTGGCCTGCCACCACATTTTAATACTCTCTAGCCAGGGTTTGGATTGCAATCCCAAAATATGATACAAGGCATATGCATAGCCTCTGAAGAGATGTTAGAAAAAAACCTCATATTGACTGGAATACCAATTCTCTACCGTGTCACAAGCGTTCATTTCAAAATAAGGTATTAAAAATGGTCAAAACATTACAGATTTATTGTTTATATGTAATTTTTAAAAACAGACACAATGGTATGCTACCCCCCCAAACAAATGTTAGTGGAACTAAGAAAATGTCATGCCATCTGGGGTGAAAGCCAGGTGGCTGGTAATTTGTCAGCCATGGACTGGGCCAGAAAAGGCAGTGGGTAGGATCAGAGGTACTTCACACTCTTTCCCAACTTTCGGAGTTCTGTTAGGCCTGTTAGGGATTGTGCATATTGTCTAGAGAATGTACAAAATTCGGCAAGATATGCACATTCCTCAAGGCCTGCTGGAGATATTGCCTGGGAAACGTATATTGCCTGGGAAACGTGCACAATTCCCTCTTGGATGGATTATGTGCACATTTCCCATGGCCTGGTGAATGTATGCGATGGCTGGTTGTTATACACATTATCTACTCAACTTACATTTCCCTTAACACACACACACACACACACACACACACACACACACACACACTGTCCTAATGACCAAGAAAACTGTTTTTGAAGATTTCATGTTTAGAAAACCTCTTGCTTGAAACAGTTTCAAAGGTAAACACCTACACGCTCTTAATAGCATTGGTTTTAATGCTACCAAACACAGGGTTGATATGCGCATCTTCCAGACAAACAGCCTTATCCCAACTGTATAAACACAATTGATTTTAATTGGATTTATTTCCAAATTAAGTGTCTCAAGAATTGCAGGCATAAAAGAAAACTGCAAGTGTTTCCTTATTCCTTTTCCCCCTGTTGTTGTTTAAAAAAATTGCTCAACCCAAGGGAACACATGAATCAAGAATGCCAACTTGTCCTTGAAAATTTGTACTGCCAGTTTAATGAGGTGTGTGTGTGTGTACACACACACACACACACACACACACACACACACACACACCATTTCCCATATATGCCAGATGTATTTTGTATGTGTATGATCATGTAAATTTAGGCCAGATGTAGGGAACAATTAAAATGGAACATGCCAGGCCAAAAAAGCAACATCTGCGAGGAGCACTATTGAGAGAGCAGCTTTTCTAACCATGTACTAAGATCAAGGTCTCTGATAACCCACCTGGCTACATGGAAGCATTTGGAGAACAGCAAGCAGTGTTACATCATTAAGCCATAGCAAGCCTTGTCTCTGGACACTGAATATGTACACATAAGATATTTTTTTAAAGACCCACAAGGTTTCTTTAATTCCAGTTGGTATAAGGTGCTCCTGCCGGTTGTGACCCACAGAACACAAGACCAAATAGGCAAGGTAAAACACATAATTGGGGAGAATGTCTTGCAAACTCAATAGGTACAATACTATCGAGTTATCTATTTTAGAACATTGGTCTGATTTTTGCTCAAACAACCCACTCCCAAAAGAAAGACTAATCATTTTATTTAGATTCCTACAATTTCAAAACCCACGCTAGGTTAGATTTACCTCCGCCTTTGTTAGCTGGCCACCAAGCTCTTTCTAATATAAATATAAATGATTATGAAGGCACTGAATAAGTTTGGTTTCTGTGTTGAATTTGATAGACCTGCAGAAATGTTGCCCAAAGTAGCACCCATCTTAAGCTGCCTTGAAGGAGGCAGTGGTGCAGCCACTCCTGGAAAGCCCACCTTGGATCCAGGGGTTTATCCCGGCCGCAGTGGGTCACACATTGATAACCTCATAACTAGGCCACTGTTATGTGCTGTGTGAGAGAATACCATTGGTTCATCTAGCTGGGTATTGTCTACACTGATTCGCATCAACTCTCCAGCGTTTCAGGCAAGGGAATTCCCAGGCCAACTTGGAGATACCGCAAATGGAACCTTCTGCACTCAAAGCAGGTGTTCTACCATTGATGTATGGCCTCCTCCTCAGCTTAGCTGCTTCTTGTTATAATGCTTCAGTGTGGTGTAGTGGTTAGGAGTGGTAGTCTCGTAACCTGGGGAACCGGGTTCGCGTCTCCGCTCCTCCACATGCAGCTGCTGGGTGACCTTGGGCCAGTCACGCTTCTTTGAAGTCTCTCAGCCCCACTCGCCTCACAGAGTGTTTGTTGTGGGGGAGGAAGGGAAAGGAGAATGTTAGCCGCTTTGAGACTCCTTAAAGGGAGTGAAAGGCGGGATATCAAATCCAAACTCTTCTTATCTCCTGGGCTTCAATTTCCCATAAATCAGCCCTTATTCACTGGCCTTCAATTAAAATATACTTTCATGCATATTTTGCAACCTCCACTTACTGAAACTGTAGCTAAGGCGTGTGTGTGTGTGTGTGTGTGTGTGTGTATCCTTTCAAAAATGCCTCCTCTGGGTGACTTGTGCATTGGGAAAGCAGAGAGCTCCATAACACATTTCATTCACAGTGATTTTAGCTTTCTGTAATGTTTGTAATATTTAACCATAATGGCTCTGTCTGATTCTCAGTAGACAAAGCTATTACAACCCAGCAGGGTAAGTGCCTGAAACGGAAAATATTGTAACAGTTAAACCCATCTATAATTTGATCTCTTTGCACTTAAAAAAAAATCTGAGAATTCACGAGTATTACTGTTGAATCTAAAAAACTCAAAATCTCTCTCCAAAATACTGAAGGTATATTGCAGCCCATGGTTTAATGAAGAGCCCAAAATTTATTAAAACCAAACTTATGCTCCAGGAAGTTCAAACCAATCACTTATAGTTGCTTTTCCTGACAAAGTCACCAAATCATACATTTCCACCTCCTTTTTAGCTTTTGCTCATATTGTTTTGCCAAAGTGGTTTTTTTATTATTATTTTGGACTTTTTTGGAAGTTGGACTAAAAAAGACATTAGAAAATCTACAATTCTTCTTTAAAAACATGTTTTACATGATACCCATATTATTGGCTAAGATTTACTTATGAATCCTGTTTTTTGCTATAACCATTTATCATGGAAGCTGTATCTTTACTATGTCCCACTCTGCATATATGTATCCTAAACAACTAATGAGACATGTCCAACAAGATTCCTAAATACTTCTGTTCACAAATATCTCTTTCAGACCAAATCATACTGAATTTTGATTGGGTCACGGCAGCTGCAAACTGCTACAAAGCAGGTTGGGTGGACCTGAATTGATTTGGAACTAAAAAAAGTTTCTCTAAAGCTAGATAGTCTCCATAGTGCTGCAGTTATTAATTATAACAAGTGAATAGGAGTACAATATTTGGCTTTCTCAATCTGGGTGCAGATCAGGTCCAGAATGATCCAAACCAAATCAGGTCCAGATCATCCAATTGGGACCTCAATCAGATTGGCTGGAGGGCCAGGAAAAACTTCAGTTGCTGCCACAGAGGAAGCAGATAAGAGGTCCAACCTGGATTGCAACTATGGACCTGTGGGGAGGAAGGGTGGCAAAAGTCACCTCTTGCAACTTTAATTTGTCTGGGGATAGAAGTTCTCATTGGCACTGATGAGGTTATTTTAGCTGGGGGATATTTTTGTCAGGGTCATGGGGAGGGGAGAGCTAACGCCTTTTCCTATACGGCCTAGGGCCCTCGTACCTACGGGACCGCCTCTCCTGGTATGCCCCACAGAGAAACCTACGGTCTGTAAATAAAAACATCCTCAAGGTCCCAGGCCTCAGAGAGGTTAGGCTGGCCTTAACTAGAGCCAGGGCCTTCTCGGCTGTGGCTCCAATCTGGTGGAATGCTCTGTCACAAGAGACTAGGGCCCTGCGGGACCTGACATCTTTCCGCAGGGCCTGCAAGACAGAGTTGTTCCACCAGGCCTTTGGTCAGGGCGCAGCCTGACTCCCTCCTCTGGCAACCTGCACTGCACTTTGGTTGCCATCAATTTGATTTTAATTAATTTTTATAATGAAATATTTTAGAATGTGTGATTATTCAACTATATGGTTATTTGATTGTTGTTAGCCGCCCTGAGCCCAGCTTCGGCTGGGGAGGGCGGGATATAAATAAAATTTATTATTATTATTTATTATTTTCCTGCATACCATGGTGCTAGTTCAGATTAGGGCGACCCATGCCAGCAAGTGAAATGTAACATGTAGATTGGCCCTTTTAGAGTTCTCTTACTCTGTGACCTCATTTCTTCCGAAAATGATGAAACAGTCCAAATAAAAAGCTCTGGTACAGACCAGGAGGCTATCAAGGTTCAAGCAGAACCTTGCTTTAAGCAGAGAAGGGCTTTGAAACAAAATAAACAATGTCAGAATACCGGCCAATGTTAATTGTTTAATAAATAAAAAGGAACTCTTGGATTATAAACGGCAGAGTGGCTACTTTTCTTCCTGTCCCATTGTTATGCATTGCTGAGATACTGATGCAAACCTATGGATGAGCTGTCTCACAGAATTCCTTATGCACAAGAAGGGTTAAATTTGTCATGCACTGCAGATGTCTGTGAAATTTGCACAAATTCCTTGATTGGTTTTTTCATGCAAAAATTTCCACTGAGAATAAATTTTTTATCTGAGACGTAGCTGGGCTACTTTGCCCGACTTTTTAATTTGTGGACTGCATTCTACGAAAGTTTACAGCAGGGAGATGAGGAACACAGCCATTCCGTTTTGAATAAATGTACTCAAAGGCATTTATAGAATGACCTTGAGTGAATAAGTATAAACATTCCTACTTTGGAGGTGCGAGAAGCACATTGTCATCATATGGAACAGTTCTAAGCTACTCTGGCTCTTTTAGTTAAAATGTAATATTAAAGGTAAAGGTACCCCTGACCGTTAGGTCCAGTCGCGGACGACTCTGGGGTTGCGGCGCTCATCTTGCTCTATAGGCCGAGGGAGCCAGCGTTTGTTCGCAGACAGCTTCCGGGTCATGTGGCCAGCATGACTAAGCCACTTCTGGCGAACCAGAGCAGCACACGGAAACGGCGTTTACCTTCCCACCGGAGCGGTACCTATTTATCTACTTGCACTTTGACGTGCTTTCGAACTGCTAGGTGGGCAGGAGCAGGGACCGAGCAACGGGAGCTCACCCCATCGCAGGGATTTGAACCGCCGACCTCCTGATCGGCAAGTCCTAGGCTCTGTGGTTTAACCCACAGCGCCACCCGCGTCCCTCTAAATATTAGAAATAACCTAATTCTTTGAAAGTGCAGCCCAATCCTCTCTCCATGTTTGCTCAGGTTGAATGGCCATCTGTCATGGACGTTTTACTTGAGATTCCTGTATTGCAGAGGGTTGAACTTGATGGCCCTTGGGATCTCTTCTAGCTCTACAATTCTGTGAGTCTGTAATAAGTCCCATCCACTCTCAAAGGACACACAAGAACCTACCTTTTAAGTGTGGATGGTCCCTCTGTTTTTAATCCTTTCGATGAACAAGCGACTCCTCTGCAGCACTGCGATCCTTCCGGCAGAGGAGTCTACATTGCAGCTACTGCTAGCTCACTAAGTTCACACTGGAAGTAGCTAAAGAGCATTCCTGTGGTTATTTCATTCACCTTTATGGCATTCCTGGGAGATCAGCTACTCACAGCAGCAGGCAAACCCACCTAATGAGTTCACAGTTGAAAGCTTAACTCCCCAGGACCCAAGTCCAAAAGACACGTTATCCATTGAATCATACGAGTTCTCAGTGGCAATTTGGAACATCTGACAACCCTCAGCTGCTGGTGAATTTTATGCCATTTTCATTATTACAGGAAAACTTCACTCATCTGTATTTGTCTTTCTCAAACGATTATGAATTGAGGACTACAACTCCATAAAATTTATATTTTGTCATCCAGTTTGATTGGTGAAATTATGTTATTGAGAAGGATTCCAAGATCACATTATCCAGAAAAGAGCAATGCACTACACCCAGTGGAAGAACAATACGTGTTCTTATCTATACAGGCAGGCAATCAATTTTGTAGTGCATATATCAATAGAAGCTGGAGGCCTGCTATTGGCAGATCAGGTAGATGAAATCTTGATACTACCTCTACTAGCAATGATCACCAAAGTAGAATTTATAGAGGGCAGGAACAAAATGAATTAGACGGTGCTGCACTTAGCCTGCTGTCCAACTCCAGAAATTGTGATGTACAAAGGAAAAACTCCATGCGGGGAGTGGGGGATTAGCTATATATTCTGTAATTTTCATGCATAGCATACAGGAGAGAATGGAAGCCTGCAGAATAGTGCCATTAAGGACGTCTAACACTGTGCAGACTGTGCTCATATTTCCCTTGACCCCTTGATTCTTCTTCCACTCTCTCCTATTGCTATTGTGCCACCCTCATCAACTTTCTCCCTTTCTTTTCTTCATCTTTTCACCGGTTCTCCCCTTACCTGTGCTGCAAGACTCTCTTAAGTCACGTGACTTTCTTAGTTTCAAGTTCGTTGGATTCTTAGCTGAATCATTAGAAGCCAATTTTGGCATTAATTGGAGTAGTAGTAGTAATAATAATAATAATAATTATAATAATAATATTGATAGCAGACCCTCCAAGTTTCCCTATTTTCAGGGACAGTCCCAGATTTGCAGAAGCCATCATGGTTTCTGATCTGATCCCAGAATGTCCTGCTTTTCTTAGGACGTCCCTATTTTCATTGGAGAAACGTTGGAGGGTATGGCACAGGCGTAGCCAGGATTTTTGTCAGGGGAGCAGGCTGTTATTGAGGGGGCAGGCTTTTGTTAGGGGAGGCAGAACCTCAGATTTGTATTGATTTGTAATGATTTAGTGGGGCAGCTGCCCCCCCCCCGCCTATGCCCATGGGGTATAATATGTGACGCCCAAGCCACGGAGATAAGTAACTGTACAACTTTTAGAAGGCATCTGAAGGCAGCCCTGTATAGGGAAGTTTTTAAGTGTTTTATTATGTTTTGATATATGTTGGAAGCTGCTTAAAGTAGCTGGGGCAACCCAGCCAGATGGGCGGGGTATCATCATCATTATTTTGTTTAGTTGTGTCCGACTCTTCGTGACCCCATGGACCAGAGCACACCAGGCACTCCTGTCTTCCACTGCCTCCCGCAGCTTGGTCACACTCATGTTTATAGCTTCGAGAACAATGTTCAACCATCTCGTCCTCTGCCGTCCCCTTCTCCTTGTGCCCTCCATCTTTCCCAACATCAGGGTCTTTTCCAGGGAGTCTTCTCTTCTCATGAGGTGGCCAAAGTATTGGAGCCTCGGCTTCAAGATCTGTCCTTCCAGTGACCACTCAGGGCTGATATCCTTCAGAATGGATAGGTTTGATCTTCTTGCAGTCCATGGGACTCTCAAGAGTCTTCTCCAGCACCATAATTATTATTATATAGGACATCCCTATTTTTATCAGATAAAGATTGGAGGGTATGTGATAGTACTTTGGAGAAAGAATACAAGTGGGTAATATGCTACATGGAGTTATTAACAGTTACCCTGGATAGAGGAGAGTTCACCTCATATACTTGTTTGAAAAGCAAAGCAAAGCAAGGCACCCCATGAAGACATGTCAATGGCCTTGTGATACAGCTGTGAAGTGATCCACAGTCATGAGATATGCAAATGAAGCACCACTGGGCCTCGTGCTGGGCATGTGTTCAAGGGTACTGCCCAGCCAGACTTGTGATGTTTAACTGCAGCTGTTTCCAGCCTGCAATTTGTTCTTTTCCTCCAAGAGACTGAGGAAGCAGCTGTATAGGAGAACCTGTGAAGGTCTTGGGCGAAAGGCACACTAACCCAAATTTTATTTGTAACTTAAGAATGCATTGTTTACAACAAATATTTAATATTTGGCATATTTTTTAAAAAAATATGAAAACAGGTTTATATAAACACCCAGCTTTTACTGAAGTGCAGGTGTGTATATTATTTTTCATATGCTGCATGCAGCCCATAGTGTTTACATTATACTTATGATTACTTTATTTCTGTCTTACTTTTTTAGGGCAAATGCTCAGAAGGCAGCCTACAGTAAAAAAAAAATGTCTAAAGCAAAACAAATGAACAAACAGCATTAGATAAAATCATATGTATAGGAAGCTTGTTGTAAATTCAATAAAAAGATTGGTGCAAGAAAACAAAGACCTGGAGTCTACTGAAAGGCCCTTGTAGAAGGAAATTCTACACGTGCATGACTACCACTGGAAAGGCACAGCCCTGGGTACCCACTAACCTACCAGGCCAGAGACCAGGATCTCTAAAGGTTGGTGGTCACATCCACACCATACATTTAAAGCACATTTATTCCCTCCAAAGAATCCTGGGAACTGTAGTTTGTTAAGGGTACTAGGAACTGTAGCTATGGGAGAGATAAGCTACAGTTCTCAGGATTCTTTAGGAGAAGCCAGTGTGCTTTAAATGTGTTGTGTGGATGTGACCCATGTTACAGCCCGGGCAGATTCACACGGGTGTAGACTGTGACACAACCAGGTGCTTGATAAACCCAGTGGAGCAAAAAGAAGCTCTATTGCTTTGGACTCTGGTCACCTGAGCTGTGGGAAACGTCAAGGTTCTTTGAGACTTTACAAGGATTCTTCCATGAGAAGACTGATAATGGGAGACCCCTGAATATATACTCCTTAGGGACAAACATGGAGCGGGTGGCTGCCAACATGTGATGATGGTGCCTATTCCAACCTTCTTGCATCAGGGTTTCTGTCATTTTGTTCCATTTTGTAATTTTTACTGAGATGGGAAGAATTATTTGCACCACGTTAGCATTGGGCAGGGGAGTTCCTGTATACCTGTATACAACGGCAGTACGCTCCCCACCCCCTCCACCTACACTTTCTCAAAGAGAAACATTTATCAAATTCCTAGGTGATGCCTACCAATAGGGATGGGCAAAAATGTCAATTTCTCATTTTTCTAATCTCAAATTCAGCTCTTCACACTTCCACCTCAGTTTGCGAAAATTGTAGTGTGATTCTTTTCCTAACATTCACATTTTTGAATGCAGTCTTGCCCAACATGTGTTATGTTTGCAAATCAATTTTCCCTAATACAATGCTTTTTTGTATATTTTTTGTATATAATTTTCATCAATATATGCATTTTTATGCACGCTTCACCTTAGTGCTTGCAGTTTTGTACACATTATTTAGAGAACTGCATCTCAAAATTCAGAGAAGTGCAAATTTCAAATGATAACTGTGTTTTGGTGCTCGTATTGTTTCAGAAAATGCGATTTTGGTAGGTTTGACTTTAAATGTGGGTGGTTCCCCAGACCAGATGGCTGGGAGGTCACCTGCTCTTGATGGGGTTACACTTCCTCTGAAGGAGCAGGTTCGCAGTTTGGGGGTACTCCTGGATCCTTTGCTGTCACTCGAGGCTCAGGTGGCCTCAGTGGCCCAGAGTGCCTTCCATCAACTTCGTCCGGTGGCTCAGCTACGCCCCTATCTGGACAGGAATAGCCTGACTACTGTTGTCTATGCTCTGGTAGCTTCAAGGTTAGATTACTGCAATGCATTATATGTAGGGCTGCCTCAGAAACTTCAGCTAGTGCAGAATTCAGTGGCCAGGTTGCTTACTGGAGCAAGACAGTTTGAGCATATTACTGATCCTGATCCAACTGCACTGGCTACCAATTAGTTTCTGGGCCCAATTCAAAGTGCTGGTTTTGACCTATAAAGCCTTAAACAGCTCAGGACTGCAGTACCTCAAGGACCGCCTCTTTCCATTTGAACCTACCCAGACCCTGATATCATCTTCTGAAGCCCTCCTTCGTATGCTTCTTCCTCGAGAGGTCCAGAGGGTGGCAACACAAAAACGGGCCTTCTCTGCAGTGGCTCCCAATCTGTGGAATGCTCCCCCCAGGGAGTTTGCCTGGCACCTTCATTATACACCTTTAGGCGTCAGGCAAAAATGTTCCTATTTAACCAGGCCTTTGGTTGACCTGACTGACATCCTACACCCTTTTAAAATGTGGTCTTTTGGGGGGGTTATTGTTTTAATTTTAATTTTATATATTGTGATCTTTTTTGTGAACCGCCCTGAGACCTCTGGGTATAATAATAATAATAAATGTGAACTTTATCAAATTCCCTCTTTGTTCCTTCCTTCTCCGTTGATATTGTATAGCCAAAGCAATGTCCACCAAGCTTCCTTGTTCATTTGCACACAGAAAAAGGATCCAACATTCTCATGATTTTGCTTTCATGTTAATACAGTGGTACCTCAGGTTACATACGCTTCAGGTTACAGACTCCGCTAACCCAGAAATAGTGCTTCAGGTTAAGAACTTTGCTTCAGGATGAGAACAGAAATCGGGCTCTGGCGGCGCGGCAGCAGCGGGAGGCCCCATTGGCTAAAGTTGTGCTTCAGGTTAAGAGCTGTTTCAGGTTAAGAACAGACCTCCAGAACGAATTAAGTACTTAACCCGAGGTACCACTGTACAGGCATATGAACCTTGCACAGAGATGACACCATCTATGCAACTGAGTTCGGTCAGCGAGGACATGAAAAGTGGTGTGCTTGATGGCTGCTCCTCAATTATGGAATTTTGTCAGGATAAGACAAAAGAAAATGCAACTTCAAACAATATACAGTTATGGGACTCACTAGCAGGACATGTGTTGATTGCCACTCATTTAGATGGCCTTAAAGAAGGATTAGACAAATTCGCAGAGGAACACTCGGCTTAATGCACACTGTGAATACATGTTCCTAGATTGCAAACTATATGGGAAGGGCTGTTGTTTTCATGTCCTGCTTGTGAGCTTACCAGTAGCATCTGTTTGGCCACTGTAGGAAACAAGAAGCAAGAATAGCCAGGCCTTTGATCTGATCCAGCAGGGCTCTTGTTACTTACAGTAAGTAACTCATTTCTGAGTCTGCAAATTCCAAACCTCAGCACCTTTCAGAAATGTAGCAAAACCTACCCATTTGGACTGACCTTTAGACCATTGTTAAGAAGAGGGAATTTTACTGAATTAGATTAACTTGTTCTATTCCACTTACTTCCCTGTGCTATTGACCTATACTGTACATCTAAATAAATGAATAAAACAGCATAGTATCATGCAAATAGTAGGGGGGTTGTGGGGAGCTGTGCCCAGAATTGCAGACGAAAGATGGGAAGGCATATTTTACTCCTGCCCTCTTAGGAGAGAAGCATCAATTCACACTGATAGGGGTAATATTGTAAGATGAACTAGAATTCCACACTTGTTGTCACCTGTAGAAATATAATGAAATGCCATTCTGTAATTAATAGAGAGGGAAATATATCAAGCCATAAAATATGGAATTGGGGCAGGCTGCTAGCCTGAGGATATAGTTTCTACAAAAAGGTTATTTTTCATAATTTACATGTTGTTGTTTAAAGGGGCAAAAAGGAAAGAAAAAAAGGTTGCAAAATGCTGCAGGAGTCCTATTAAAGCCTTGTTTTCACAGCACTTTCGTGATGCTTGTTTATGTTTAAAGGGCGGAATGGGGGGGGGGAACAGTGAGGTGGAACGGTTATTGACCAGATTGATCATGGGAACAAATCTGCCGGTGGTAACCTTGTTTAATGATATGTTGCTGGGCGCAGCACCTTGCTGAGGCTGTGATTCTTCACCGGCTGGGCCCGCATGATGGATCACGGTAGGAGGCTGATGGTGCAATCACTCACTGGCCGCCACTGACACCTGCACCAGTCTGACACCCATCCCCTCTGGATGGATCAGCTGGCCTGCTCAGCCTATTGGGACACACAGCCATCCCACTAAGTGGCAAACGGAAGTTCTTTATCTACCTTGCAACTTCTCTTTGGAGGACGTTTTCCTTTCGCCTTCTCTTTATTAGATGCAAGTATTCCACTCTGTGCAGCTCAGTAATCTCAAACCATCATGACAAATTGGTGGGGGGAAATAGCTGTCTATCTAACAGACAGAGGTGTATACCTATAGGTAGACATACGTACTAAACAAGCAGCGTTAACAAATTTCAGTTTCATTGTGTGAGAAAGCACACCTGCAAATTTTGGGTAGGTGCTTCTTGAGTTTCCTTACCTTGCTGAAGGGTTGTTTCTTTTTTAAAGAAAAGATTAGAATCTCAAAGGAACACAAGAAAGAAGGTCTATTGGCCCCAGGTGTTTTGAAAAAAAATAATAATGAGAGGAAATACAAACAATGTTTAAAGATTTTTTTTAAAAAAATGCCCAGTATTGATGAAACAAGCTATGAACCTTAGATACACAAATCGGTATCCTCAACCATGCTTCACTGCCAAATGAATCCAGGATATAACCTGGTATATATAAGGCTTTTGGGGGTTACAAGATTTGGAGTTACGGTAATAATGATATCAAGTGGTATGTACTATTTAGGCTGTAATTTTAGGGCAGGAAGAAATCAAAGGTTGTTCTTCTGGAACAACCTCTGTCCCTCTTCTGGTTTATTTTTGTTTTGAACTACTTTCCCACCCCTTGGGAAAAACAAGAAATAAATAAATGGGTTTGAGCTGCAACAGCATTTTTTTTGGGGGGGGGGGAGAGCACTGGATGCTTAAAATCCAAGCTTCAAAGCCGTCTGCCCTGGTATATCCCCAAAGAGCCCTTAGCATGTCCCCATTTTGGCTCTCCTGGAGTGGAACCCTAACTTTGGTAAGGCTGGGGCTGCAGGAGTTTCTGTGGCAGTTTGGAAGGGAAACTAATATATACAGTGTTGGAGCTCTGTCTCTCTCCCAAACCTTGGGAGAGGAAGAGCTGATGGCCTCTGGTATACCTTCTCAGGTGCCACAGAATTTCAGGATTAAAATTTGCTTCTAGTGTTTGTGGTACCTTGAGGAAGAACCTTTAAAAATGTGCTGGGACGATATATTTTTCCTTTGAGATTTGGTTGTCTCCAGTGTTATTTTTCTAGAGAAAGTGGTGCCGGAACTCACCATGAATGCCTCACCTGTTCTCTTATAATGGCAATGGCGTCCACCTGAGAGGTGCTGGAACTGAGTTCCGGCTGAAAAAAAGCCCTGGTTGTCTCCAGCTCAGTTTTACTCAAGAGGAGATCCACTGAAATTAATGAAATTGATAAAAGTATGCATGTTGTGGGGAAAGTGGATAGGGAAAAATTTTCCTCCCTCTTCTTTAACATCATAACTCTATGGTTACCAGATTTTTTTCAATGAATCCGGGGACACTTTTTTTTTCTTTTGAAGCTGAGTAGCAACAGGGAGTCAGTAGTGGGGATGGTGAGGCAAAAGACCCTGGGCCCAAACACACATGCATATTGTATAAAGGTGTAAAGCCCTTCTTTCGCACCCTGTGAAACATAAATGCGCAGAATTTTTTTAAAAACTGGGCAACGGCGCGCAGCCCACCCGTGACTCCCGAGCCTTCCCCGATCTCCTTCCCCCTTTGTTTTGACAGATCAGGGAAGGCTCAGGAGTCACGGGCGGGCAGTCGTTGCCCAGGAGGGGCCAGCCTGGTAGTGCAGTTGATTCTGGCTGGCTTCAGGAGCTGCTTGCTGGCGTGGCGCAGGAAAAATGGCGGGCGCCACAGCAGCAAGCTGCTCCTGAAGCCAGAGCCAACTGCGCTAACAGGCTGGCTCCGGGCTGCTGAGGCTGCCGCTGCCACGTTTCCCGGGGACAGATTTGCAAATTCGGGGACGTCTGGTAACCCTAAACTTGTGGGCATTTAACAAAGCTGCATGTTGGAAGATTCAGGACATATAAAAGAAAGTACTTCCTTGAGCAGCACATAGTTGAACAATGGAGCACATTTTCACAGGAGGCAGTGATGCCGTCAACCCAGATAGCTTTAGAGTAGGATTAGAAAAATTCACAGAGCAGGAGGCTGTGCCCTGCCGCCACAGTTGAAGGCAGTAATGCTTCTGAACACCAGTTCCTGGAAACCACACAAGGGGAGAGTGTTCTCATTCTCAAATCCTACTTGCAGGTTTCCCCATGCACATTGGGTTGTCCACTGCGAGAACAGGATGCTAGACTAGGCAGGCCATGGACTTGATCTTATGTCATTATCCCTGCTGTTGCACTCCCAGCAATATGGTCTTCACATGACTTTTCAGTGTATAACATCTTCACTCAACTGTTGCACTATTCTGCATCTCTGCATCTCTTCCCTGGGCATACAGTTCTCTTCCAGATAAGATGCACTCCAATCCTCTGATGCTTTGCACACAGGAACTAGTGTACGTATGCCTGGGCACCTGTGTTCCATACAAATGGAGGGGGAAACCGTTTATAGACAATTGGGTCTCTGACAGTACAATAAAATTTTTTGTTGTTGTTGAACATGCACATGTATGTAGCAAAATATGCCTTCGTATTATTGAATTTAATTCTGTATTTTATATCCCCTTAACAGCATGAAGCTGTTAAGACAATGAACATTTTTTTTCCAGCTGTAGCATCTGGCTACTTGGCAGGCTCACTTAGTAGTTGTGTTGGCAGCTTTGGGTCTGCCTCTGGGCTTATCAAGGCTATGGGCTGCCAATACAGGTTCCTATTTGTTTTCTGCCTATTTCTTAAGGGGTACTTATATTTGCATGTATAAAATCTAATGAGTAAATAAATAAATAAGAGTTTTTCCTGATCCCTGGCTGTGGATTCTAGTCTACCATTAGTTGGCTTCTTCTTAGAATCTTATTCTCTAGTTCATGTGTAACAAAATGATCGTTCATAACAGTAAGGCTTATATTTCTATGTGTATATACAAACAGGATCTTTGTGAGCCCTTTAATGAGATAATATAATAAATGGAAGAGATCATTTTTCATCTTGCAATAATAAATGAGGTGTTAAAGGAAAATCCTTTATATGTGAGCATTTGGTAACTTTCTCCTTGCACCAAAAATGTGAAATAGGATACACTGAACTGGCGTAATTATAACTCTATAGGACAAATCCTGTATTAGGTTTCAGAGTATGGTCTCCTGAACAATCCTATAGAAAGACATTATAGCCGTACAACTACACAGTAGTACTCTCATTCATTTCAATAGAGCTTTCACAGGAAAACTTTCTGGTGAATTAGAAACCTTTACCGACGCCTTTTAAAACAAACAGGCACAATCACTTGGGTTAACCAAGTATTTCTTGATGTGACCTTACTCAGGAAAAGCTGCACATTGTGAGGAAAACAGTTTATTAAGAGAACTGTTACTAATTTTTTTTAAGGTGACACCAGCATGCAAAAGAAACCCTTAGTTATTAAGGATACATACTGGTGATTGTGCATGAGGCAATATTTAAATAGCTGCTTGCTTTCCCAAAGCAATCAGACATTTTTACATGGTTCTTGCTTTATAATAAGAGGTTTCAAAGAGAACACTTTGTCTTCCCAAAATCACTGAGAAAACTGTTCAAATTAAATATGTCCAAGACTTTAGCTCCATGCAAACATTTGAGAAGAAAGGCCTGGATCAAAAGAACTGCACAAGTTGTTTGCTTCTGAGGGAACTCTGGACTTAAAAGTAACATCCCCTCCCTCAAGGCCACATAGGGAGTTTGTTATACAGTGGTGCCCCGCAAGACGAATGCCTCGCAAGACGGAAAACAGGTTTTCCGTTTTTGAGCTGCTTTGCAAGACGATTTTCCCTATGGGCTTCCTTTGCAAGACGAAAACGTCTTGTGAGTGTTCCGTTTTTTTTCACTTTCCCCCCTTTTTTCTAAGCCGCTAAGCCGCTAATAGCCTTTTAGCCGCTAATCCGCTAAGCTTTTAATAGCCGCTAAGCCTTTAATAGCCGCTAAACCGCTAATAGCGCTAATCCGCTAATAGGGTTGCTTCGCAAGATGAAAAAACCGCTAATTTCGTCTTGTGAGGCACCACTGTATTCAATGATGATTTGCAGCCCAATACATGCAAATACCTTTGGCTGTACAGTTTAAAGGTAAGCGCCTAAGAGTCCGATGGATGCCCCCAAAGTAGGTCTTCGGATTCTGATCAAATCTACAATTTTTAAATGGATTTTTGGCAAACATTTTTCACTGAATGGCTTTTGCTTAATTATAATTTTTTGGTAATCAAAGTATCTATATAACATTAGCTTCCCTGCTGGAAAATTATAAATAAATTATAAATTATTGTCATCTAGGATTATTTGACGTATCTATAAGAGACAGTTAATATTATTCATCTATAATATCAACAAAATTGAGGTTTTCAGTGTGGCTTTGTTAGTTTCATAAAATGTTTTGCCTGCAAAACTAATAATAATAATAATTATAATTATAATGCATTGTGGGGTGTCATAATGAGCTTCAGGTAATGCTATGTGTAAAAAAAAAATCTAATTAATTTTGGTCCCATTATTCCTTATAGAAACTCACCTTCATTTAATATAACTCAAAATGAATTTTTTTTTAATGCAATGCTACATTTTATTTAGCAACTGATACGAAATATGAGTTACTTATTTATTCTGATATAGTTTGTAAGGTCAGTATCATTCACTGAGGACTAACTAATACTCCCATTAAAAGAAACAGTGCATTTTAAAAATAGAAGACCATTTATGTAAATTTTCTTGCCTTTGGCCATTTCAGAGACAATGAACAAACAAAAAGATGCTGTAGTTTTGCAGAACACTTGTGAGATAGTTGTCAACTTTGATCTTACATCAATTAGTCAAGATTCTGAATGATCATAGGTAGCAAAAACTAAAATCCCTTCCCTAGCTGAATAAAACTGTCAAAGATACCTACTGCATAAATTAAATTGTTTCCTAAAGCAATAACCATTCTCGACTTAGATTCACTGGTCAGAGGGAATAGAATTTCAATGCAGTTTTCTTTTAAAGCTAAAGAACTATGATCATTTGAGTTGTTGATGTTGTTGTTTTACCCATTTTCCACAAGAGACAGTGACAGACTATTTTTATTATCATTATTTCTTCCACCTCAAATTTTAACCAAATTGGTTCCCAAGGCAGCTTACTTTAAATCTGACTTAACAATTTAAGAAGCCACAAAATTTAATTTTTTTAAAAAAGCAACTTTAAAAAAGCCAATACAGGCCACCTCAGATAAAAATATCATCAGATGTGCTAAAATAACCAATGAAAAACCTTCTTAAATAGAGTGAAAGTGCCTTAAGCCTCCCAAAAGCTTGTGACTGGTGGCACTGAGCCTCCCCATTTGGATTTTTTGTATGCAAGATTCACTTGAAAAATCAGGCTATATATATTTACATACACACACGAAAATGTCCAACTAATTAAAAAACAACAACAACCCTACCTTAGCCTGTAAGTAATCATTTTTTGCACTCCTGATTTAATTAGCTTTTTGATTCTCGGATTATTACAAGCTAGCTAGACCTAGAAGCTATATTTAACTTTTAGGAAATAAGTTTCTCTTTTTTTCTCCCCCCTACAGGTAGTACAGCACAGTGCTGGAATGACAGGGCCCCATCTGAACCATGCCCAGCTCCCCAGTCTGCACAAACCTACTCTATCAATCATGGCAGGATAATGCATAGAGGCTGCACCTGTGACAGGAAATGATTGAGTGTTGAACACAGGGCCTGCCTCGCCTGTCACTTGTGCTTTTGTATTTCTCCAGGGCCGGTTTGAGAATGTTCAGAATTTAGAGCAGGGGGTGGGAAGGAACCATGAATTCACTTGCATTTTATTTAAATTCCATTTGATTAGTCAGCGGGCCGGTGCTGCGGAAGGACCTGCAAATGAACTGCAAGCTAACAAGACCAGGATTCGGTCGAGGCATTGCAGCACTGACATGCTGTAATCGTATGAAAGTGCAAGCAATTTAGTCTAGGTGTAGCAAAATGAAAAATGCATGCTGCAGCCAATCCATTTGATTTCTCTTACCAAAATGAGAAGTTTTCATCTTATGGAGACATCAGTGGCCCATATGGAATGGAGATAAAATAAGCAGAACTTGTAAGTCATTATTCATCTATGTTAGGAAAACGACACCAGAGAAGCACTGGCAAAGCAAAAGGCGCTTTAATTCTTCTTTGATACAGATGAATTTATATAAATGTGATGTTCAAAATTTTTGGAACTGGTTACCTAAAAAGTAATCTGGGTTTTTCTTTTCTTTTGAAAATCGTATAAGCAGAACATGTTACAATCTATGCCATAAAAGAACACTGGGAATTTAATTGTGCTTAATGCCGTGTCGTCTTTATGGGGATAAATTGGTGGAATCTAATTAATATCCCGCATCGATCATATATAAATTGAGTTTGCTGTTTGTAATTCAATCAAGTTCTGAAACTATTCAAGAAGTAGATTACATGCAAATCTGCAGTCTATGATCATCGTAATAAAAACAAAACAATCACCTAATAGAAGGGATATAATAAAAAAACAGGTAAATTTCAAATCTAAAATTTGGGAATCAGGGTCCTTGTTATTTCAGGGTTCGCTCCCATTTTCTTAGTAACTTCTTTTTTAAAAAGTTTCAGTGCTCTTGACATCTTTTATTACCTCAACATTCCCGTTAAGTATTTTCATCTCAAACAGTGTTGGAAATCATTTGCTTCATAGCTTATGTGAGAACAAAAGCGATTGTACCCTCCAGGAAACTCTACCTGTTTTTTTCAATAGGCTACACTTAATTGAAAGAACCCCAACCCCTTAGTTTTTCATTGTTAAAGATGCTTGCCAAATGTCTTCTTTCACACAGTCCCACCACCCCTTGCTTTTGGCTGAATGCCTTTGCAAAAGCAGGTCATTGTTTCTTGAGCAAGGAATCAGCTGGTGCTCAGTGGAATGCATACTAGGAGTGCGCGCTGCTGCAACTGAAGATTAAAACTTAGGGAAATGTGGGCTAGACGTTCTGCAATATTTTGCACCCCCTTCCACAATTTTTCTCATCCTCGTCTCTCTGAAATCACAATGAACAAAGACGTCGGGGAAGAGCGTCCCATGCAGTTGTGTGGGTGGGTGCTATTCCCCCCCCCCCTTTACAACTTTATCAAGAGCAATTGGGGGGGGGTGAGAGAGAGACACTGATCAGCCAAAATGAAACTAGCTTGGTACGTGTGCCTCTCCTGCACGCAAGGAAGACGCTGTAAATATATTTATATACCAGAGGATGCCGGCTGCGGCCTCTGCCCTTGCTCCTTCTATTCTCTCCAAGCAGCTGCAGAATGAAGCCTGCAATCTTCTCCTTTCTCTGCAGCAGAAGCATTCATTCCCTTGTCTGCCCAGAGCTTATTTATTTGCAACGGACCTCAGTCTGCAGCTGAAAGCAAAGGAAGGACGCCCAGCAGGCTTGTCTTTCTAAGCTCAGTAAAATAACTCTTCTACTTAACACACACACACACAGCCTGGCTGCCTTTCCTAGCACTGAACTTTGCCTCGTGGCTTAAAGCCCCGACCATGGGTGTTATTGCCAATGCCAAAAGAGAGCGGAGGTCTCAAAATTCCTATCAGAGAGGCGACACTCGTCTTTCCCGCCATCCGCGGCCTAGCAGTGTGCGGTGAGGAGTGCCCCCGTGGCACCTGCGTTAACAGCTCTGAGACTTCCCCTCAGCCAGGGCTGTAAAAAATATCATTACATTCTACAAAAGCTCCCCTTCTTCTTCTTCTCCTCCTTGCTTCCCCAGTCTCTTTCCTCCCTCGCTTCTCGGGCTATAAAGAGACCAGCCGCTCAAGCTGCTTGTTAGCGACCCCCCAACAAAAACCTGAGGGGAGAAAGGAAAAAGGAAGGAAGGCTGAGCTTCCCAAGTAGCCCCTTCTTATGAGGGAGAGGAGCGGGGAGGAGGGAGAGCGCGAGCGCGAGACAAACATCTGGGGATTGGACCATATGCTAAAGCTTTGTCTTGTCCTTCGAAGTTAGGCTGCCCTTGAAGTGATTTGTCAAGCGGCCTAGCCGTGACAGGGAGGCGATGTGGTGGGAGGGAAGCGGGACCTGGAAGCCAGGGGCAGAGAAGGTCGCCAAAGCGGGGCAAAGGGAAAGGTGAAGGGCACTCGTGGAGGGAAGGAGGGAGGCCAGGCAACCGGGAAAAGAGGAGGGTGGCAAAGGGTGCGGTGCATTATTGCGGAAGCACAGCAGCCGAGCCCTTTTATCTTGAGGGATGATGGTCCTTGTTCGGAAACGTCGCTCCTGGTTCCTGGAAGTGGCAGACAGTGCGCAGCAAGCACAAGGCCCTCAGACTAGGGTTGCCGTATTTCAAAAAGGGAAATTCCTGTCGCCCGCCAAGTTCTTGAGGGTTTTTTTTTGTGGGGTAGCAAACCCAAATTGTTGAGCTCTGTTAGGGAAACCTAGCCCAAAAATAGTTTTTGAGCTGTTTCCACTGCTTTTTCCATCACGTTGCCATGCATCCAGGTTCCCCCTGACATTCTGTCGATTCAGCAAGCCTACCTGAATCAAACAGCTCTCACAGCACATGCTCTTAAAAGGGGAGTTGCATTTCCCGTGTCAATGGCAGCTACAGTGAATGCATACTCATTTGGGGGTGGGGGGAGTGTCCTGTTACCAGCCTGCATTAACAACATTTTAGTTGTTCTTCTGTTATTATTTATTTGAGAGGCTTGTATATCCCCCTTCCTTCATCAGTCTCCCTGTGATGGGAGTGTGCAATAGTACAAGGGGAAGTCAGAAGTACATTTGGTGTACATTTGTTGCTCTCTCTCTCTCAATTCTTTGTTTTTGTTTATTTTATTTTTTATTGTAATATATTATGAAAAGCCTTAATAAAATATTTCTTTTTAAAAAAATACATTTGGTGCCATGAATATAAAAAACCCTCAGGAATATGGCACCCCATAGGTTAGGTAGGTTAGGCTGAGAGATAGGGATCTGCCCAAGGTCATCCAGTGATTCATTATTTAATTTCTATACCACTGAAATATATTAAAAATACAGTGTTACCTCGGGTTAAGTACTCAATTCGTTCCGGAGGTGTGTTCTTAACCTGAAACTGTTCTTAACCTGAAGCACCACTTTAGCTAATGGGGCCTCCTGCTGCTGCCGCGCCGCCGGAACATGATTTCTGTTCTCATCCTGAAGCAAAGTTCTTAACCCGAGGTACTATTTCTAGGTTAGCAGAGTCTGTAGCCTGAAGCATATGTAACCTGAAATGTATGTAACCCGAGGTACCACTGTATCTCTAAGCAGTATACAAAAAACTGAAGCAACAACAGACAACTTAAACAAAATATTGCAAAAATACACGTTTGTGTATAAACATGTTACATTAATACAAAGTTACTAATCTGTCTATCTATCTGTCTATCTCAATTCATTTTCCTTCTGACACTCAGCCTCCAGGTTACAAACAAACTCTCAGCTCACCTACAAAAGTCTCCTGGAAAGAGTGGATATCATCTTTAGGACTCAGCTACATTAGTCAAATAACACTTTGAATGTGTTATAGACATGCAACACCAGATGGCGCCAGAGAGCAAACAAATTTTCTATGCGATTTTTACATAGGGTTTTCTTTTCTTTTGTTATAAATGATTTAATTTCTGACTTATAGTGTTTCTTTTCCTGTGTGTAGATCCACCCTTGGTCTCTCACTCTCACTTGCTTTTTATGATCAGACCCAAGGTGGATGGTACTTCTTCAGGTTGCCCACAGCTGGGTCTCATTCACCTGCATTTGCCACAGCCAGTTCCAGGTGCAACAGGTTTGTTGAGTTTCCCAAGGGGTCCAAAGGATGGGAAGAGGGGCCCCCTCCACTCATAGCTCTTGCTTCACACTCTGTCCCCTTTTCCTCTAGCTACTTTATGTCTGAGGGGGGATTTGAACCCAGGTCTCCCTGGTCCTTGTTTAACACTCTTAACCACTACAGTAATTCCCATATTCCTTTCCCTGACCATTGTTTAACTAAAACTAGCTGATGGATTTTGGGGTTGCACATCACCCTTGAGTACAAAGCTTCCAGATAATATTAGAGTTGGGAACATTGCTGAATTGAGAAAGCAGTGTCTAAATTTAGCTGCATTAGTGCTGGGCCAAAACATTTTGATGTCTGAAGTTGAATAGCAGATTGTAGCTCTCTACCCAATTTAGGGTGTATAATACAGTATCCAAGACTGGCCAAGTTATTTGGCACCTGAGACATAAACTCCCACAAGTGCCGCACCATGGAATTCAAAATATAACAACAACAATAATAACAATTCACTGCCCTTTCATGACTGCCCCAAATTGGCTGCCTGAGGTGGACACCTCAGTCTGCAGAATGGAAGGGCCACACAAAACTGGGGCAATGAGTAGGGAAAAGCATTTCCAAACCTCAAGGCATCAAACTCAGCTGTGAAATCTGTTATGTAGATCCTCTCCTATTCTAAAATAAATGCCTTGTTGTCCTGTGGCAGTGATGTGGAATCCACAGCCCTGCATATGCTGTTCGACTACAATTCCCATCATCCCTAACGGCTGGCCTTGCTGGCTGCAGCTGATAGGAAATGTAGTCCAACAGCGTCTGGAGGGCCACATAATTCCCTGTCCTATGACATGGATCTATATAACCAGGAAGCCCAAAGACCTCTTGTAAATTTGCACAGACTGAGGAATGAATAAGAAAAGAAAGAGGAAATGTGAAAGAAATGCAGAGGAAAAGGCAACAGAGGTTGCGTTACTAAGAAATTGTAGAAGGGCGGCTTAAAGACATCTTGTCGGTTATCCTAAAACCTTAGAAACACATGTCCCTGTTTCACTTCACTCCCCTTTTCCTGCCTTTTCTATCAGAAAATCGGGAGAAGATGAGGATGGTGGAAGAAATGAGGCACCAGTTGAAAAAATAATAATAATGAAGGGATGGCTGATCATGCTGCCTCCTTCTTCCCTCTTTCCTTTTTGCCCGCCAAGCGTTGAACTGATTAGAGTGTAATTAAGGCCATAAAACCCTCAGCTTATCCACCTGTTTATTCACTAAAGTCTCAGGCTCATCAGGCAAATTAGCTGCTTCCAGGCTGCACGTTGGGCCTAGAGCTGGACTGATTAATGAAGTTTATTGGGAGCTGTTAAAAGCATTAACTGAAGGAAATCTCAGCAATTCGTCATATTTAAGGGATGGAAATTAAATCTCCCCATGCAAATGAGAGGAGACTCCAAAGCAGCTTCTTTTTAGAGGTTACAGAGGGGGAGTGGGGGTGGCTGGGTGGGTGGGAGGTAGGGAGGAATGGATGAGTTTTATTCACCAGGCTGCTTTGTGTCTCTCTCTGTCCCTGGGGCAGCTGACCCCAGAGCAAACGCTGCTTCCCAGGAGCCATTACCCACCCTCGTAATGGAGCTCATTTAGTGTTTGGGTAAAAACATAAGACAAGGCCTTGATCGGGCAGGCTGTGGTTCTTAGAGTGACAGGGCCCAAGTGGAACGACCAGGCCGAGAAAGGCAGTTCCCTATCCACTTGAGATGTCTGCAACATGTGATTTCAAATAATGACATTTTAGCAGTTGCAGTGACTTCATTATCATCCAGCTTGGCAGCAGCTTTATAATTTATTTTGCACTCTTTGTTGGTAATCTGATCTGAAAACTGAACAAGATGCTTGAAAATGTTTTTTTTGTCTGGAAGCTGCCCTTTGTATCCCAGGAAGCTGCCTTATCACATTGCCTCAGAACTGGCTCTGCTGACTGGCATTAGCCGTCTTTTCCATCTCTAACTGAATATGCTCCAACATTCCTCTGATGAATATAGGGACACTTCCCACTCTGCCCCCATCCCCTTAAACTGATCCTCCTTGACCTCACATTTTTTGTGTCGCCTGCCCCAGAGAGAGCATTTCCTCTCAGAAAAGGGTCGAGTGCCACCACCACTATGGCAACAGGACACAACGTGCACATCCTCCAACGTCCTGACAAAACCCGTTAATCCTGATTTGATTTTATTCTTTGGTAGATTTGCAAAAAGAAAGACACACACTGATAAGGGAGGAGGCCAGTGGCAGCGGAGAGGCAAAAGGATGCTCCTTTGCAGTCGCAGCTGCCGCCATCGTCGTCGCTCAGGACAAGCGCCGGCTCATCCTCCTCCCCGAGCTTGGCAGTGGTGCAGGCAGGGGAAATAGGGACATTCCAGGATCCAATCAGAAACTGGGATGGCTTTTTGTAATAACAAGACTGTCCCTGGAAAATCGGGATACTTGGAGGGTATGTAAAGTGAGATGTCAGGGATTGAACTAGAGTCCCTTTTCACACAAAACTTGTCTTCTGCTTCTAAGAAACTGCCCTTTCCATATAACCTAGCTGCTGGTGGCATTTGTTATGTAGTGTAGTTTCACCCTGGGCCAACAGGGGGATACTGTATATAGTTTTCACTCAGGTCTGTAGATAGTTTTCACTCAGGTCCGCGGCAGTTATTTTAGGCGGGAACTCTGGGCTGTTGTGGTTACAATGTTGACAGCCGGCTGCCTATAAATACAGGCCGGCTGAGCTGTTCGCAGTCAGTTCTATTCCAGCTTACCATAATAAAGAGCTACTTGAAGAAATCGCTGTGCCGGCTGCTATGTCAACCCACGACTTAACACTGGCGACGAGGATGGGATAGATGGACATCAGAGCACAGCCAGATGCGGCCAGCCTCTGAACTGAGCTGAATCACTGAGCTGAATCACAGAGCGAAATCACTGAGCGAAATCACTGGGCAGAACCAATTCAGAGCTGACTGTTCTGGCTAGAGCACTGTGTTCCATCCATCGCCCTTCACGCCGGCATCGGAATCATGGCTTCACTTGTGCCTCTACCGCCGTTTGCGCCAGCCTCTGAATCATGGGACTCCTACCTCGCTCGGTTCGACTGCTACCTCCAAGCCAACGAGCTGACAGCAGTATCAAAGGATCGGAAGCGGGGCCTATTCCTCAGCCTCTGTGGGCCTGAGGTGTTTGAGACGGCCCGAGCGTTGGTTGCGCCTGAAGCAGTCCAGGCAACACCATGGGACACGATCCAAGAGAAGCTCCACAACCACTATGCACCAAAGCCGTCCAAGATTGCTGCCCGCCATGCGTTCTACCACCGGAACCAGGCAGAGGGGGAGTCAATCAACAACTACACCACCGCCCTGCGACAGGCTGCAATGCACTGTGAGTTCCGAGACTTAGACGATGCCCTGATGGATCGAATCGTCTGCGGGGTCCGGGACATCCATCTGCAACGGCGCCTCCTAGCCAAGCCAGACCTCACGCTACAGAAAGCCATTGAGGAGGCTGTGGCCTCAGAAGCTGCTGAACGCTCCGCCCAGGAGATCCGCAAGTCCAGCAGCCCGCGTCTTGCTAGGGAGCCAGTTCCGGTGCATCATGAAGAGGCCAGCAGTGAGGAGGCATCCTCCAGTGAAGACGATGACGTGCACCAGACAAAGCGGGAGCGCAGGAAGTTCCAACAGAAGTCCAAGGGCCAACCGGAATGTGCTGGCTGCGGAGGCAACCATTCCCGTGCCAAGTGTCGATTCAGAGACGCCATCTGTAGGAAGTGTTCCAGAAGGGGCCACATCGCTAAGGTCTGCCGATCAGCTCCGTCTGACACCCCCCCTTCATCGACTCGCAAGTCCAAGTCTTCACTCCAGTCTGCCAAGGAAAGTTGTTTCGCTCTCACCAACTGCCGCTGCCCGTCTGGAACCACGATTGGCCAAACCGACTCGCCTACGCGACGCAAGCTGAACGTCACGGTGCTCATTGAAGGAGCTCCATGTGACATGGAGATCGACACCGGGTCTGCACTGTCCATCGTGTCATGGAGCACCATCAAAAGACTGGTACCCAGAGTGTCCAAAAGGCAACTCGACTCTCACCGCGTACACCTGCGAGACTACCAGGGAAACGACATTCCCGTGGTAGGCGTTGGCCGGTTCCGGATCGCCTTCAAGGATTTTTCGGGCCTGCTCCGGTTGGTGGTGGTCGAAGGTCAGCGGCCAAGCCTCCTAGGGCTAGACTGGTTTGATGCCCTCGGCCTGGAAGTCACCGGCATCAACTGCATCTCTAACGCAGAGACTGAGGGTCTGGTCAAAGACTTTGCCGAGGTTTTTGACAGCACCTTGGGCCAATATACAGGTACGCCCATCTCCTTTAGCCTTGATCCACAAGTCGCCCCCATCAAGCTAAAGCCACGCCGGGTTCCCTTTGCTCTCAAGGCTAAGGTGGACGAACAACTGGACAAACTGATCGCCCAAGGAGTTTTGGAGCCGGTTGACCACGCAAAGTGGGAAACCCCCATCGTCACGCCTGTCAAGCCAGATGGGTCGGTGAGAATCTGCGCTGACTACAAGTGCACGATTAACAAGGCACTTCAGCAGCACGCTTATCCGGTTCCTGTTGTCCAACACCTGCTGCATTCCCTGGGTGAGGGTAAGGTCTTCGCTAAGCTGGACCTTGCCCAAGCCTATCAACAACTGCCAGTCGATGATACCACTGCTGAAGCCCAGACGATCGTCACCCACCGGGGGGCATTCCGTTGCCGCCGGTTGCAGTTCGGGGTGAGTGTGGCTCCTGGCATCTTCCAAAGCCTTATGGAGCGTCTCCTGCAAGGGCTTCCGGGCGTGGTACCATATTTTGATGACGTCTTGGTGTCTGCAGACTCACACCAGCAGCTGTTCGAGCGCCTCCGTGCCGTGCTGACCAGGTTCCAGGAGGCCGGGCTCAAGGTAAAGAGGGAGAAGTGCCAGATCGCCGTTCCACAGGTAGAGTTCCTGGGCTATCTTATCGATGCCTCCGGTCTTCATCCAACCACATCCAAGATCCGCGCTATCCAGCAGGCCCCCACCCCAAAGAACAAAACGGAGTTGCAGGCATTCCTGGGGCTGCTGAACTTTTATAACATGTTCCTGCCCCACAAAGCCACAGTGGCTGAGCCTCTTCACCGACTCCTTAGCACTAAGACGCCTTGGGCCTGGGGTCATCGGGAGACGGCGGCCTTCAACGCGGTCAAGGCTCTCCTTTCTTCAGACAGTGTGCTGGTACAGTACAGTGAATCCAGGCCGCTGGTCCTTGCCTGCGACGCCTCACCTTTTGGCATCGGTGCTGTCCTTAGTCACCGTTTTCCAGATGGAAGAGAAGCACCGCTCGCCTACTTTTCCAGGACACTATCTCCGATGGAACGGAATTACAGCCAGCTCGACAAGGAGGCATTGGCACTTGTGGCTGGAGTGAAGAGGTTCCATGAATACCTCTATGGCAGGACTTTTGACCTCATCACTGACCACAAGCCACTCCTGGGCCTCCTCGCCGGTGATCGTCCAACTCCACCGGTCCTCTCACCACGCATGCTGCGATGGACTGTTTTCCTGGCTGCCTACCACTACCGGCTCATCCATCGCCCGGGGAAATCGATGGGCCATGCTGACGCCCTCAGCCGTTGCCCTCTTCCAGCATTTGTGGAAGACCCGGCTCCAGCTTCATCGCTCCTTCTGATTGAGGATCTTCCGGCAGCGCCTGTATCGGCTGCCACTGTGGCCTCCGCATCTGCCCAGGATCGCACCATCAGCCGGGTGCTCAACTGGGTGTGGAGGGGGTGGCCACAAGGGCCTTTTGCATCGGAGTTCCAGCCCTTCGCAACCAGACAACATGAACTCTCAGCTCATCGCGGCTGTCTGCTGTGGGGAGACCGCGTCGTGATTCCCCAGGGACTCCGTCAGCGCGTCCTGGAGGCTCTGCACGTTGGCCACCCGGGAATTGTCAAAATGAAGGCGTTGGCTCGGTGTTACGTCTGGTGGCCTAATATGGACGATGCCATCACTGCCTGGGTGTCCGCCTGTCAAGCGTGCCAGGAGTCGAGGCCTGCACCACCGGCAGCTAAGGGACACACCTGGGAGACGCCAAAGACACCCTGGTCGAGGGTGCACATCGATCTGGCTGGCCCCTTTCACGGCCGGACCTTTATGGTAGTGGTGGACGCCTATTCCAAATGGCTGGAGGTCGCCCTGATGCCCTCCACCACTACCGAAGCTGTCATCCGGGTGCTGCGAGGCCTGTTTGCAACGCATGGGTGTCCTGATGTCCTTGTCTCTGACAACGGACCGCAGTTCACGTCAGGCACGTTTGAGCGGTATCTTTTGGGACTGGGCATCCGCCATGCCCTAACGGCACCCTTTCATCCATCCAGCAACGGGCAAGCGGAAAGAATGGTGCGCTCGACAAAAGAGGCACTGGCGCGCCTGGACCGGGGAGACTGGCATGAGCGGGTCGCCGAATATTTGTTCGTGCAACACATCACCCCTCATGCGGCCACAGGGAGGAGTCCTGCTGAACTGCTTATGGGCCGCCGCCTCAGGTCACCGCTCGACCGGCTACACCCAGACTTTGCCGTGGCTGAACCCCCAGGCTGTGCCAACGCACCACGGTCATTTGTCCCAGGAAACCAGGTCTTTGCCCGGAACTATGTGGGGGACATCCCTTGGGTGCCAGCCACAGTAGTGGGAGTCATTGGACCTCGCTCGTACCAGGTGGCACTCGAAGACGGACGCTTGTGGCGACGGCACATAGACCAGCTTAGGCGCAGGGTTGGGGACTTGGACACTACCGAGGTGCCCCCAACTGCGCTTGCGGCTCCAGAAGAGACACGTACAGATGGCGAGGCCCCACCTACACCTCCCTCGCAAACTGCCAGCGTGGAGCCGAACCAAGCCGTTTCAGAACAGACTCAGACCACTCCACCTGCGGAGGCTCCACCCACAGCAGCGGATCCAGGGGAGTTGGTTCCAACGCCACCTAGGGTCGCACCACAGCCTCAGCGAGAACTGTGTGGCCCTCCGGACTTGGCTACCAGTCCCCGGCGGTCTGGCAGAGTTTCCAAGCGCCCAACTTATTTAAAGGACTATGTTGTTGGACAGGTATCACTGTTGGTCTAAGTATGGGAAATGTAACCGATATGCTTTTGTGCTTACTTGAACCATTACGCGTAGTGCTGTATATAAGGAAACCATTACGATTGTAACTAACGCCTTATCTCGGTGGGGAGGGGTGTTATGTAGTGTAGTTTCACCCTGGGCCAACAGGGGGATACTGTATATAGTTTTCACTCAGGTCTGTAGATAGTTTTCACTCAGGTCCGCGGCAGTTATTTTAGGCGGGAACTCTGGGCTGTTGTGGTTACAATGTTGACAGCCGGCTGCCTATAAATACAGGCCGGCTGAGCTGTTCGCAGTCAGTTCTATTCCAGCTTACCATAATAAAGAGCTACTTGAAGAAATCGCTGTGCCGGCTGCTATGTCAACCCACGACTTAACAGCATTATTAAAGAAAACCATCCCTGCAAATGAGACTGATAAGAATAAAAGCCAAACGAGAATTTAGAAAAAGCCTAAAACTGAGCTGGTACGCGGGTGGCACTATGGGTTAAACCACAGAGCCTAGGACTTGCCGATCAGAAGGTCGGCGGTTCGAATCCCCGGGCAATATAGCGAGATGAGCGCCGCAACCCCAGAGTCGGCCACGACTGGACCAGGGGTCCCTTTACCTTTACCTTTAAAACTGAGCTATAGCCCTTCCTCATAAGATCCATGACATGGAAAAAACAAAGTCCTTGTGTGGACTGAGTGGGATCAATTTAATGTTTTCTGAGGGAGTTGGGTAGCAAATGAAGGGTCTCTTTTGAGGAATCTCTTAGAGACCTGGTCTCTTGGGGATCAGTACATTGTATAGGCAGCATGTGCCAAAAGTGTCCTCCCCCTCAGGGGGTAAGTTCTACTGGATACAGGGGGAAAGTATTTGTTCAAGATTCAGGTACAAATCTGATGCATGTTTCTTTTTCATACATGTTCCTCTGCTACTTTAATGCTCCTTGTTGGCCTGTAACTTTCTGATTTCTGTTTCTGCAGCTCAGTGGCAACTCTTGTTGGCTTGGGTCAACCATTTCCTCCAATCCCAGAGGTTAAGATGTAGGAGGGCAAATTGACCCTATTCTTGGGAAGTTCTCTGGGGCAGTTTTCTGCCATGGTCAGAGGCAATATCTTGGCAGTCTCATCTTGGGAGTTTCATAATATGGGCCTCTATCACAGTAATTAAAGATACATTAACCTGTTTTTATTTCCCTCTTTGAGTCCTTCCTTGAAGAAACACATTGCAAGTGAAACTCAGAGTCAAATCAATTGTAAAGAATGAATAGTTGCAATGAATTTCAAAGACTCTGAGAAAGATCAGATAACCTTTTATAATCGACAAATAATTTTACGAGTTTAATTCACAAAACAAATTACAACTTGTTTATTTATTTAGTAGCAGTTGTACCATCTAATTAAAAAAGGAATTCTAGGTGTTTCACAATGAAACAACTCCCTCTAAACAATGTAAAATAAGAACCAACATTTTAAAATACAGTCTGAAGGGCTAGGTAGGAGATGTTGCCAGAGAACCTGTCCACATAGTGCATCCACAGTCGGGTAACAAGGAATTTTATATTGTATTTAGTCCCCCTATGTGGATGTTTTCCAGAATTTAAAAAAATCCAAGTTTACTGTTGAGAAACTGCAGGCTGCCCGCTGAATGGGGGGAGAATCAAGTGGACAAAGTACAAATATTTAAGGCACTTATGGCTTCAAATTCATGTTAAACTCCCATGTGGATGAGCCCTAAACTATGACGGTATAACTCGAGTTTCTCTGATTATTATCAACAGGTTTAAATTTGGTTTATAACAGTAAAGTGTTGTGTAGTCTAAACTGGCTGCCTTATAATTAAATATCTCTTCCAAACATTCTCACCTAGGACTCAGCTATACAGCTGCAAATAAAATGTTTTAACGTGCATTATACAAATGTGACACTAGATGGGGGTGATGAGCTATGGCATAGTCAATACATTTTTCAAAACATTTTTTAAAAAACCATTTTCACGACTTTTAAAAAATATGTGTCTAGATTCCACCTCAATAACAACTATCACAGATGGGATAAAAACCATGAAAAAGTCAAAAGGCACTTTTTGGTGTAATATGAAAATACTCTTAGTTACAGCAATCCTTGATAAACTGAGAAAGTAATGTGCATTCTTCTGCTGTGCTGTGGATACACAGATATCAAATCAAAGTGAAAGATCATAGAGTTAGGAGCGCACAGAAGGGCCCTGTGTAAGCAAAATGTATTTCCACCAAAATAGCCCTATTCATCCACGGTATTACTGGAATTCGTAGCAGGAATTAATGGGAAATTGTGGGTTAGCACTTTGGTTTCTGACCCACATAAGACAAAAATTGGGAGAGGTTAAAGCGGTACACTTTGGATACCTGCGGCCTTTCTCTTTGGCCTCTGGTAGGCACTGCTATCCTCACTAGCATGCTCATTATCTCATACAATACTTGAGATGACAGGGGGAAGGGTAGTCAGAATTTCCCTGGAAGAGCTAGCAGTCAGATGAAAGGAGGAGCAGTAGAAGTGGGGAGGGTGTTGGCTTGAATAGCCTTGCCCTGGAATTCCCTCCCTGCATAAACAGGGTTTACAGTGGTACCTCGGTTTTTGAACAGCTTAGTTCACAAACAACTTGGAACCCAAACGCTGCAAAACCAGAAGTAGGTGTTCCGGTTTTTGATTTTTTTCCCCGGAAGCCAAACTTGCTCCATTTTGAGTCCCCCTGTGTTTCCTGTTGAACTGCTAATTTGCACCCCCCCCCCATTATAATTCAAGCCTTCTGTTTCTGATTGCAGTGTTCTGAGGTAATATTTGGAGCTTATATTTGGTGCTTTTGTTTTTGCTATTTATTTTGCGTTTTTGGTTTTGAGGCTTTTTCAGTTAATTTGATTGATTGATTGATTGATTGTGTGACTGCGGAAATGGATAAAAGCCCCCATCCAAACAATGACTATCATCAGTGCAGGTAAGAAATTTCTTTAATTTTAATTTTTATCATCTACAATACTGTTTTACTTGTTTTATAGTACAGTACATTGATTATTGCTTTCATTTTATGGATTAATGGTATCGTTAGATAGTAAAATTCATGTTAAACTGGTGTTTTAGGGGTTATTTTCAAAAGTCTGGAATGCATTAATCCATTATGCATTACTTTCTATGGGAAAGCATGCCTTGGTTTTTGAACACTGGTTTTGGAACAGACTTCTGGAATGGATTAAGTTTGAAAACCAAGGTACCACTGTATTCAGGAAAAATAATCTTAAATCATGTGTAATTTGCCTGTTGATCAAAAGTTTCCTGAATTTAAGCCTGAGGGGAAGAAAATGGAAAAGAAATGGAGGTTCAGTTCATTGCAAAAACATTGGGCCGGATTCAGCTAATGAATCTCACTAGCAGAAGCTTATGCAAGGACATTTCCCACTCCCCATCTCCACCCACATGTGCCCCCATGCTCCCAAATTGGCTTGAGACGATCAGGAGAACCCCCAGAATGGGGGGGGGGAGAAAAGGGGATCATTCCATCTTGCAAGCTGAAATGGTAACCTTTGGACATAGTGCCAAGCTGAATTCCTCCAACTGGGTTGGATCTAGATTTCCCTTCCACCAACTGGAGCATCCTTTACCCGAGTTCCACTCAAAGGAGGAAGAGATGGAGGAAGAGATGATTGTTCCTCCCTTTGTATCCATTCTCTCTCTCTCTCTCTCTCTCTCTCTCTCTCTCTGGCAGTGGGATCCTTCTTTCCCATCCATGGAAGGTGAAGTCTGGGTCCTACCCATTTTTAGAAGTTTACCAATAAGTTTCAACTCATGTCATATCATTCTTTGTAACCATCAACAAAGACAAGATAAAGAAGGAAAGAAGGATTGCTTTAGTGCACTTCATACTTGGGGGTTTCCTGACTAGAGATCTGGTTATTCACTGCAGTTATTTGATTAACATTTTTAAGCAGTTTATCCACCGTAATATTTACCTGTTTCAGTGAGTTGTGGGGAAACGGAATTTCAATAAGAAACTGAAATTGGGTTTGCTAGTTTGCTCAAGGCTTCCTGCAGTTTTCTGTTTGTACAGAACTTTTTTTTCCAATAGGATGGCTAGCATCTGCACACCTGTCATAAAGCAGTACAACCATTTCCAAATACGCTTCATAGAAAATAGCTAAAATGATCTCTTAAGCAAATCAATTTAGTGTAAGATTATGCAAGCCTTTGACTTACATAGAACTCCGCCTTTGACAAAATGGATAATAATTTTCAGCCAAGATTGAGAACCAGCAAATACAATGGATGTATGTGCTTGAGAAGTGTACACATTGTCCCCAATAGCTAGAGGATACTTGAGTAATTTGTGACTGTAGCACATTCAGAGTTCATCAGTTTTCAAAACTGGGAACAGAGCTTCACAACTTCTATATAATACTGCCTGGAAGCACAACACACTTTAACAGCTATTGTTCTCATGATATGGCTTATAGTTTCATTCTTCAAATAAAGTAAAGCTGCAGTCCTATGCATGCTTACTTAGAAATAAGCTCCATTGAGCACAGTGGGAGACATTTTGCTGCCTGAGGCAAAGGACAAGGTGGCACCCACAACAGAAGCTGAATCCGAATTCAACACTGGCAACAGGATTGCATCCTCCAGCACCCCTAAGGGCAGCTAACTAGGTGAGCCATAGCTCATCATCTCCAACAAAGGGATCAGAAACAACAGCCAGAGGGCTGCTGCCGCCCCTGGAACCTGCTGCCTGAAGTAATGGCCTCCCTCTGCCCTACAGTAGGGCTGACCCTGGTTGGGATTGCTTTTAAGTAAACATGCTTAGTCCTATTGAATTTGAAGGTGTTTGTTGGCTCCTGATATACCTTGCTAAGTCACAGCTTACCTGCACAGGTGGTTGGGTGCAAATGGGGCTACCAAAGATAAAGTATTTATTTCTACACACTTGGTATGCAGCGAAAACTGAGAGAGGATCTTGCTCATTGGACCCAGATAAGACCTGCCTATCTGTCAAAGTGCCTTCTCCCGTATTAACAGTCCCAGGTACTGCAATTGGCAGCGTCTCTTTCTGTTGTGCCCCAAGTGGATTTAGCCCACTGAGTGGCAGTATGGTAGGGGGTCTTCCTCTGTTGTGGCTCACCAGTCTTGGAATTCCCTTCCCCTGGAGGGACAGGCAAAATGGACTATAAGGGGTTTCCTACTGCTATTTTAAACAAAAAAAAAAAACCTGTTTCCCCATCTAACTCAATATTCTCTGTACTGTACTGTACTGATTAGCAGTTGCTCTTTAGTATTTCAGAGAGGAGCCTTTCCTGGCTCTTGCTGGAGAAGTTAGCATCCAATTTGCCGTACCTGCCAAAGGCTGCTTCATAACCAACACCTGAGTTTGCTGAAAACACAAACAAAGCTGGATGTTATCAGCATGGCAATACCTTACTCCAAAACCATGAATAATCTCACCTATAGGTTTTATGTAGACTTCAAATTGTGCTAAAGTAATGACACTCTCTGCTATCCCATTGCATCAGTGTATGCAAAAATATAAGGATGGAGAATGTAATGGTATGTGTGTAGAGGCCCACAGAGCACAATGGAAGGAGGCAGAGCTCCTCCCTCCCGTCTCAATGCCATTTTCTTTCTAAGTATAATGTGGGGAGGGGGGGTTGTGTGAACCGTTGTGGTTAGGATGGATTACAACAACAACAACAACAACAACAGATCAGTGGAAGCCTGGGAAAGTAAAAGCAGCTTACCAGAAAGACAGGAGAGTGGGCACCAGGTGAATTTCTCTGGGCAGCCTGTTCCAAGGCTGGGGCATTTCCACAGAAAAAGTTCTGTGCCCTGTAACTTCCCAGTGCACCCCAGATAGCCAAGGGGTTCGGATAGGAATGGGGTAGCAATTTGATTCTGTTCACATTTAAAGGCAAACTTACCTCATTCACATTTTCCCATAAAATATCCAAGCCGAAGCGCAGCCATCTTTCAAAATTCAAATTTCTCTGAATTTTGCAATGCAGTTCTCTAGCCAAGTAATGTGTACAGAAATGCATATGCTAGTGTAAAGTGTCCCTATGAATGCATGTATGAGTGAAAACAACACATAAGAGGCATTATATTGGGAAAAGGTTGCTTTGCAAACATTTTATATTAATGTGTATTTTAGGAGAAATTTGCGCTAAAATTAAGGTGAATTTTCATGAAGACTTCTTTTAAAAAAGGCAAACTGTTGTGGAAATGTGGAGACCTGAATTTAAGATTAGAAAAATGAGAAACTGAGAGAAACCAGAACTGATGTCTGAAGTGCCTCTGATGACTGGATTTACAGTGTGGCATGGACAGTCAAAGCAGGTCATAAACCTTACCCTTCCCACTTTGCTCTCCCCAAAACACTAGTTTTGTCCTACTGAGGGTTATTTCCAGGCACAAGAGTTTCATGGGCAAAAGAAACAGTAAAGGAGACATGTTTTGAAACGGTGGGGGCAGGAATGAAGAAAGGGAAAGGGTCCCGCACATAATTTCTACCACCCACTCACTCATGCTGCACTTTTAAATCACCCTAGCTTTGCCTTGCTTTATATAGCAGTGATGGCAACCCAGTTCTAACACATGCTGTTGCCGTGTTTAATTTGCCTGGTAGAGACCAAGGTACATCTGAGAACAGGTGAGGGGCCATGGTGAGCGGCCGAGTGCCTTGCTTTGCATGTGAATGCTCCCATCGTCAGTCCTTGGACTCTTCGGATAAAAAGGGTGACGTAGAGTAGGTGATGGGAAAGGCTTCTGCCAGGCACCATGGAGAATCTCTCCCAGTCGTAGTAGGCTTATTGGGCTGGGGAGCACAAATGTAGTCTGATATTAGTCAGCTTCCTAATAGGAAATGGAAATGCAGTGCAGATCAGTGAAAAAATAGGGGAAGGCAACTTATTTCCAGCTTCAACATTCATACAAAAATATCATGCCTTTCAGTCTTTCACACATTGACATTAGTTGCATGGCACCCTGCATCTGCAAAACTCTCAAGTATACAGAGAAGCTTCCTGTATATTCCTTCTGGGTAATTTGTTAGTGGAAATGCAAAGCAAGATTTCTTTCTGCGTACAGTGTACTTGATTTGTTGCTGGCAACATTTGACAGCTCACCTGATCAGCTTTTGGCCTCATAATTATTTCAAACTGTTTTTGTTCTTTCTGTGCCTTCTGCAATATATTTGATTATTTTTTTTTTGGTCCTTATTAACTTTTTACAGCATGTTTTTCAGCTGTGGCTAAAATCACAGTGTTAATGAACCAACCACGGTAATCACTTTTAGTTATCTAGGAGCTTTAATGAAGCATAATTAAAACTAACATGACATGTATGGAAAGAGCTGTTCCAAACTCTTTTATTATTATTATTATTTATATCCTGGTTGTTGTTTTTTTCTTGAATAGAAATTATTCCTTATTCCAGTTTTCGGTGCAATAATTGCTGCATTCAGTGAGAGCTCTTTCTTATCAGAAAACCAGAACCTGAGGGGGGAAACACCATAGTTTCCTTGGGAGGGACATTTAGCTAATCCTTAAGTCAAACACACTCAAGAAACATACTCAAGAAAATGGAAGTACATGTCACAGTGAGGAATTGCTTCAACAACTGGCATATGATTCTTTCCCCTCTTGCATGAGAATATATCGAATGAAGAATTATGGCAGATTATATATTCCATTTAGGAGATAATTGTGAACATATATGTGAATGTTTGCATGCTGAAATTCTTTTAACTCTCCAGAAGAAACATGCTTTTTTTATTATGAAAATCTCCTCTTTTCATACTTTTTCAGGAATAGATCTAGAGAGTATAGCACCTGCACTTTAAAGCAAAGTTTTTATGTCAACAGATAGCATGCAAAAAAAGGTTAATAAAGCAAATTTGCTCTCCATCCTTAACTGATGTTGTTTTAATAAGCTGCTTCAATTCAATAGACTTAGCTTTTCTTCTGTTCTGCTATATTTGAACTAGCTGTTTTAAGTCACAAGTGTTCTGTTAAGACATATGTAATGACAAATCTTACCTCTCCTTAAAGTAAATCCAAACTCCAGCAGCAAAAATTGGTTAATGTCATTTTAATGTCACCAGTAGATTTTAAGTACAGGATAAATCAATTATTGTAATCGCAGCCCTTGTGTAAATCACTAAAAGCAAACCAACCTCAGGATTATAAAATGAATCTTTGACAAGTATTCAAGGTTTTAGCATATTCCCAATAATGAGGATTAAGCACTTGCTATCTTGTGAAAGAAAAGTTTTATTCAGTTACTAAGGAATATGTGCGTAATCATTAAGAGAGGTCAGATTAACAAAGGTATTTTGCAAAAAAAAGGGCATCCGCTACAACATCTGGTGGAAGATCAATGATAATTTTGTCAATTCCTTTTGTAAAAGGGGAAAGATTAAGAAAGTGATAAGATAATGGAGTAGCTTAATGCTATATTTTGAAAGAATGGACAGAAATTATAATGGTATCATAAAATATAGTTATATAACTTTTTGACATTTTTATGTCAAGAAAAAGACTATTCTTCCTTGAACCAAGAGCAAACAATGATTTCTGAAATCCACGGGCAATTCAGTCAATCCCAAATAAGTCCTGATTCTACATGAAGGGATTATGTAAAAAAGGCTCCAGACTAGTCTATCCGGTTCATTAGAATTCCTCACACTTCACTTTTTTTGTAGCTGTATATGCGGAAAAGAAATTTGAATGTAATGTTCTGACTCGTGATGAAATCCTGTGATTTTTTTTTTTTTTAAAAAAGACCAATCATATGTTTAATTGGATAATTTGCTCCAAAATACAGTTCACTCTAAAGGAGACTTTATGCTGAGTATAAATGATGAATAATCTTACCAAGTATTGCTTTTCGAAAAGCCAGCCTTTTACTTTTCTGTTTAGTGGAATGTTGAAAACAGAACCGGTCGTCAGCAGGAATGTGTCTTATAAGGGCAAAATGGCTTTATTGTATTATCATTAATAATTTAATTATTAATGAGAAACTGTGCATTAAGTGTCAGAATATTTTTTTTATTAATGTCTGATATCAGTGTTTACAGGTGCTCCCCCCCCCCCCGCAACGTTGCAGTATATACATATATCTTTTTAATCCAAGTACACTTGGGTTTTATCTAGAAAGATTTGTTTTGTACAAGCATTTTAAATTAATGAATATGACTTGGCTCTGGGGATCCCTTTCTGTTAATTGGAAGAGGGTTTTAAAAATACCTTCTCCAGCTTCCCGTTCTGTCCTTTTGGCACATGGAATTACAAGTTTATTTTTAAACAGCACAATACAAAATTCCGTGTCTGTTGCAACGGAGAAAAGAATTTTCATAGCTATTTGAGCTGCAATTTTTTTCTTTTCCAAAACAACACGTCTCTGTTCATAGATATGTCTTTCTGCATGCTTACAGTCATGGTGTCATATGAATTGTGGCGTAATAGCATTTAGTTATGGATGTGTTGGGGAAGTGTGCATATTATTCATAAATTGCACTCCGCAATGTAAATGAATATCTGCCATTTGAAAACAAAACCAAAAACATTTTAACCACTTCAATTTCAAGAACCAAAATATTTTTTAAAAAAATATTTATTTTTCAAATAAAACATAAATGCCATGGCTACTAAATTGGAGAGAAAATTGTTATATGAAAGTCATATGTGGTTTAAATGTACTGCATTTTAGATCTTGATGTAAGAATAAATATTCTTACGACAGGCTTCCTCTGTATAGGAGTAATGTTTATAGATTTGTCTGGCTGCTAAATTGTTGAATCTATTTAGTTTTTCATGTGAAAGATTTTAATTTTCTTTTATTGCTACACATTAGATGCCATTGTTCCTCATGCAACTGAGGACTGAATTTTATTATCTGGCGTGGGTTCTAGAGGGGTAAAGCAAAATGATCGAAGAGGAAAATCACAGTCCTTTAAAAAGAAGGATTCCTTGACAAAATTGTAATCACCTTTAGAAACAGTTTGTGGATAATCAAGGATTGTTACAGTAAATGAATAGCATCAAGAACACGCTGCTTAAAAGACGGGGAATTTCTGCTGAAAGGATATATTAATGCATAGAAAGATCATCTGAGTCTGTCCTGTATATGTGATAGAACAGAAATTTGCAGTAGACGTCTGGCATCTGGTGGCTTGGAAATGAAATGACAGCCTTTCCTGAAAGGCAGCAAGAAGGTTTAAAGACTGCTTCGAATCTTGGTTTTATTGCAAATGGGAAATCACAGTTTCATTTCCTAACAAACTTTCAAAGCCTCTCAATTTTTTTTCTGCGGAGAATTTGGAGTTCTTGCAACATCTCTGTGTGGTCACAATACTAATGATCATAGAATCATAGAGTTGGAACATGAAACCTTGGCATTATCAGCACCACGCTGTAACCAACTGAGCTATTGAGGGTGATTGCTATTGGTTTAATTTTCCACTAAAGAAAAAAAAAAGGGCCATGTGCCAAAACATATGGCCATTTCTCTGAATTTACCCCTCTGATCTCAAAGTACCTTTCTTTGTGGGAGAAAGCAAGAGAAATGAGGGGTTTTTGTGCCATATCAAGCAGAGAGGAAGGAAGGAAGGAAGGAAGGGTCTCTAGAGTGCCGAATTTAATCCTTTTCCCACAAGTTCTGCAACTAGAATAATTTATGTAAATAAACTTGACATCAGCTGGGGTTGTCCTGCCCACCCTGTATCTCCAATGCTGTGGCTAGCTCTATTTTGCCATGCAGATTTCTACAGCCTCCAGTTATAAGCAACTGCCTTCAACTTCTATGGCTAAAACTATACAGCACCGTGACTTTCCCTTTCTTCTTGGATGGTTCTTTTGGGATATTGGTTAGAAATAAAAATCCTTGCATTTTTCCATTGCTGTGATAGGATAACCTTGCAAAACTGATACAGTGGTACCTCGGGTTACATAGGCTTCAGGTTACAGACTTTGCTAACCCAGAAATATTACCTCGGGTTAAGTTCATGGTAAACAGTGAGTGAGTGCTTTCCCCCAAAACCTCTAGTTATATATACAGTGGTACCTCGGGTTACATACACTTCAGGTTACAGACTCCACTAACCCAGAAATAGTTCTTCAGGTTAAGAACTTTGCTTCAGGATGAGAACAGAAATCGTGCTCCGGCGGCACAGCAGCAGCAGAGGCCCCATTAGCTAAAGTGGTGCTTCAGGTTAAGAACAGTTTCAGGTTAAGCACGGACCTCCGGAACGAATTAAGCACTTAACCCGAGGTACCACTGTACTTTCATATACTTGATGCTATGCAAACAATACACATAAAATAATCTACAAACTGACACATCCATGGGTCATAAAGTGGTTATTCTCAGTGTGTGCCATTCTACATAAACATGATAACCTTTGAAATAGTTCTTCAGGGAGGAACAGAATAGAAAAATTGAATAAAAAAGGAGAAATAGATATATTTTAAATTCTATGATGTGGATTATTCATACTTTTCTGAGACATTCAGATATGGAGCTCTGGCATCCTTCCCTCTATGACCAAACTTGGGTGGCCTCATGCCACACGACCATCAGTTTGGAAGAAAAATGGGGCCAGCCAGACATAACAGGTAGGTTTCTGTATAACCAAGGAGCAACCCAGGAACCCTAAAGTATTCTGTTCATACAGTACTAGGAAATAAAAGTTTTGAAAATCCAAAAGACATGCCTTTCTATGCTCAGTGACTCCCAGGACCTATGAAACGTTGATGACTTCAGTTTGCAGATTAAAGGAATGTGGAGAGTGTTATGTACTGAGCTTGGATCCTAGAACAATAGGCAAGTAGGATCCTAGAAGGCAGCAACCTGATTGATCTGCAGGAGCCGCCCAGTCCGGCTCCAGGAGGAAGTGAATCAGCATCCTGATTGGCCTGCAGGAACAGTCCAATCAGGCTCCAGGAGGGGAGTTGAATCAGCCAATCACATGGGACCCATTGTGTAAATAATGTATATATAGCCAGAGGTTTGGGGGGAAAGCACTCACTCACTGTTTACCATGAGCTGAAATAAAGAGCATGAAATCACTCAACTCCAAGTATATTTCAGAGAGGGATGGAAGGACTTGCTTTGCTTGATCCCTTAACTGCTTGTGGTATCCTAGAAGGAAGCTTAGGGTTAAGAGGACCTGTGAATCTTCTCCATGCTATATGCGAATGCTTTGGGACAGGGAAGGGGGAAAGGCATATTTCCACTTCTCCACTCTCCAGATACCCCACGCCAAATGATACAGCAATAAAACACTGAGCCCTTGAGCACTTAATAGCACTGTGCAGAGTAGTTTCAGTAGGGTAGAAATGAAAAAGGGGTGTCCTTTTTCCTTTCCTGCCTCCACATCTGTGCTTCTAGGTTCCTGTTCCAGGCTGCTTGGAGCACATTACAGGGCTTGTTTCTAGGGGCTGAGGAAACACTGCAACATTTAGTTGTTAGTCTCTGCTTATTGTGGACAAATAAGAACGAAATAAGAACATATCCTTTGTGGGATTTTCACCTGGACAGATTTTGTTATTCATTTGTTCAATTTTTAAAGTTCTATTCATCTGTTAAGCCTTTTGGAGCTATCCAGGGTGCCACCCACCTTACGTTTTTCACTTTTTGTACTTGAACCTCTGCCCTTCCCTTCTTTATCTAGACTCGTCCTCTGCTTTGTTTGAGCTTGCCTTGCTGGAATATGAGTTAGGCTGGGATTTGAAACTGGTGTTAGAGGTACATGATCTGGTGTCCCTGACCTCTGTGCTCAGCATAAGTCCCTACCGGGCTAGAACCACATTATCCCTGAGCTGAGACCACTGCCTTGGACAGAACAAGAGGCTCTATTCTGTGCTAAGGTACCAGGGGTTAGTCAAGCAGTTCCTCAAGAATTATTGGGGATCAGGCATCCAACCACTTAAATAATAAGGTGCCTATGCTTATATAGAAACATCCAGGAAAAAGCCAATGATGGGAGATGGTGGAACATAAAAAGTTGTCTTACTGAGGCAGGTGATGGATCTGCTTATCACAGTATTATGGGCACTGGCTGCTAGTGACTCTTTAAAAATACTTGGGATGGAACCTGGGACCGCAAATAGGAAGGGAAGCCAAGATGACAAGGATTGAAACAATTGAGGCTAGGAAACATCCGTCGAAGACTGAGCCATAATGTTTTAAAGCAGATAACTCTTATAGGCTCAGTAACTTGAGGAGAGTGTTCCTAGAATTATGTAAGTGTACATACCATTAAGATATTGTTCCCCGCTCAGGTGATGAGCACAGTGTGCAGAGTGATGCTGAGGTCTGTTAATGTGAATACTGAAGGCAGCAGTTTCTCAGGCATGGGGCTTCCATTGTCTGGCCTCTAAGCCGGTCAAATGAACCATGGGTGGCTTGGTTAGGTTACAGATTAGAAAGAAAGAGAGGGCATTTGCATTTTCCCTCCAAGCTCCTTGCTGTCTTAATGGGTTGATATGGGGTTGTGGGTCCCTAGCCATGATGGCTACATTCTGTCACCACTGTGAGAGGCAGTATGCCTCTGAATACCAGTTGCTACATGAGCAGAATGCTGTTGTGTTTGTGTCTTCATTGTAGGCTTTCCACAGGCATCTGGCTGGCCACTGTGAAAACAGGATGCTGGACTAGATTTAGGAGACTCTTATGTGGTCAGTTCTTTGGGGACGGGACTGGATTTAGACTCCAGTGTTTCTGATGCAGGAGTCCCTGATTCAGAGGCTTCCAATCCAATGGGCTCAGGCCCATTGTAGTTTTCCAGCATTTCTGCCTGTGTTGCTGCTTGTTAGATGGACCTGACTGGCTCCTCTTCATCTGAGTTGCTCTCCAAGAACCAGGCTATTGCTCAGAGTTGGGCCCTGACACTGTCTTAGCAATCCTTCAGGACTGAAAGACAGCCTAGAAATCAAATCAGTCAGTCAGCCAATGAAAAATTTCGATGACTTCCTACTGCCACATTTACTTCTTGCCAGAAAAGTCCGTGCAATTGCCACAGAAACAATTTAGATTTTTAAGTCTAAATTCAAATGTGATTTGGCATTTGCTCTTTCTCCCCTTTCATCTCTACCATTCGTATCTGGAATTACATACCGTGGCTGTGGAATTCAATCTGTGAAATGTGACTTCAAAATTTATATTAAATCCACTGAAAAGTGCTGATTCAACTTTCAACAGTCCAGTCAGCATCATGCTTGTCTGCATTGTATCAGCTGTTGTCAGAAATTTGGAGGGCGTCACTGGTACATAAAAGTGAAATGTGAAAAAATGGCAGATTTTGGATTTCAGGGGGGTGGAGAATGGTTTCCTCCAAAAAAAGAGTTTCTGCTTTGAGTTTACGTGTACTAATTAGCCGACTCTCATCTTGGTATATAATGTGACATGATTGCAGCCTTAATATTGCATCTTTATATGTGAATCCTATGATATATTTAAAAAGTGAATCTTTGTTAATGAACTCTCTCCTTCCACTTAGAATGTTTGAAGCATTCAGTCCAGCCACTCTACAATATTAACAGATGCAGAGTCAGACAGAAAACCTATTGATCAAAAGTGATATATCCAGAAGCAACATACTGTTTACAGTAAGTTATCATTCAACTGAATAATGATTTAGCCATTTACTTGGAAAATCTTCCAAATTGAAGTCTAATACACAGATACTAGGTCTTCCTGATGGCACCACATTGCCAAGATTAAGTCCCATAAAGTATCTCACACAAATTTTATTGAAACTACTGCACAGTTCTTTATGTGTGGGATACAGAAGCACATAAAGTATCTTGCAGTAAATTTTGTAATGAATGGCCACAAACTGCTTGTTAAAGGTCCCTGTGTGAATGTTCAGCCCCTCAGAAGCTATTGCCACTCTGATGTATTTTTCTAATAGTTTGCAGCCTACCAAAACATGTCAAGAAGATATAAGTATGGGCAAATGACTTAATGGTAAACATAAGTACTATAGCATGGAAGATGAGATTATCACAGCATCTATCTATCAAAAGGTGTGTCACGGAGTGTTTGACTGACCATGAATCCTTTGCAAGTTGGTAGCATGGACTCTCCTGGATTTATTGGAAGGGAAAGTGGTATACTGTATTGAGCAGGAAATTTGTGGCAAATACTTCTCTTTTTTTTGCTTCTTGAGAACCAAACGTCTTTGGTAAAATGGAGACGTCCTGCAAAATGCTAACCATGATTGCTTTAACTCTGGTAAAGATCCAAATAGCACAATGAAATCATGGTGCATCTTGCTGAATTATCCCTAGAGAATATGTATAGGGACACACCAGTGAGATCTGCGGCTTACAATCTTTTAAAATACAACATTAGAAAAATGGGGGTTGCCTTAACCATGGTTAAGTATTATTGGGGTGTATGGGGTGTTAGAGGAAGGGTAGTGCGCCTCCTTTTGGCAACTCCTGCAGCCAGGCTGGTGCCAAACATACTGCTCTGCTTTCCTTTGGACCGCATCAGCGAGGTTGAGAGGGGAGTCTTGTTGTCTGGGCATCCCAGGACCTCCACGCATACTGCCCAAGCTTGTGCTCCAGGGAGGTCACTTAGGTGCCAACACAATGGTTTGACTTCACCCCTGGAGGTGCGTTCCACTGTCTCTCAAGAAAGATGGATGCCAGCAGGTTAAATATAGGCATAATCATTATATCTATCCTTCAAGCTGTGGGTTTGCATCCTAAACTGTAAAGGTAAAGGGACCCCTGACCATTAGGTCCAGTCGTGGCCGACTCTGGGGTTGCAGCGGTCATCTCACTTTATTGGCCGAGGGAGCTGGCGTACAGCTTCCAGGTCATGTGGCCAGCATGACTGAACAGCATGACAGCATCCTGAACTGTAGCCAGACTTAAATGGGTTTAACAACTGTTGAGCCACTTTTTGTCAAGGCAGATAAACCATGCACAACCATGGTTTATGTGGCCATTCATTACAAAATTTCAAACTTAAAGCCGAGGATCTAGAGATTGCGGAAATTAACATCCACCCTTCCAACGTTCAAAATCTCCACTTTGACTTTGCAAATGCAAAATGCTATACACCCTGACTGATACAGAGTTAAGACCAAAATGTTTGCCACTTATGTCTGGCATAAAATGAAGAGGATATTTCGCCAAGCTGTGTAAGAGGCTTGTCAAGCGTTTCTGCTCACCCTGTTTGGCAGGAATTGCATCATAAGCCTTTTGACTGATGCCAGGTTGACAAAAAAAAAAAAAAGAGGGGCTTTGTTGTGGCATTAATGTTTTGAAAGTGATGTTTTTGTCCCGTGCCTCAAGTGACATAACGGATCATCCCTCTTAAACCCTTTGCTGATACAGCCACTGTGATCAGGGTGATTGATGAAAAATCCAATTGGCTCTGAATGTTTTTATTGTTAAATTGTATGGAAGAACAAGACAATCACTCTACTGATATCTTCACTTCTATAGGCAATGACTGGACATATGCATGCAGTTCAGTATATGAATGCTTGCACACATCTCAACATATGCACCAAAAGAATGAGAACACCTACAAAATTAAAGTTGCAATTAAAGTTGTTTTAAAAACTAAGGGGCTGCACACTAAATGCTCATTTTCTGACCTTGCAGTTCTGATGAATGGGGTACAGTAAGCACAACAGCAAAGATGTCAGATTTGAAAGTCAGAAATCTGAGTTCAAGTCCTTTCTTTGCTATGAATCTTTCTGGGTAATCTCAGGCAAGTGAGCACTTAGAAAAGGATGCTGTAATTACTAAGGCCCAGCATGGGTTTCTCAAAAACAAGTCATGCCAGACAAATTTCATTTCTTTTTTAGAAAATAGAGTTACAAGCTTGGTGGATCAGGGGAATGCTTTCGACATAGTATATTTTTATTTCAGTAAGGTTTTTTAACAAGCTCCCTCATGATATTCTTGTGGAAAAGCTGGTAAGATGTGGGCTGGACAAGGTTGCTGTTAGATAGATTTGTAGCTGGTTGACTGGCTGAACACCAAGAGTGCTCACTAATGGTTCCTCAGCATCCTGGAAAAAAGTGACAAGTGGGGTATCACAGGGTTCCGTCCTGGATGACTTGGATGAAGGAATTGAGGGGATGCTCATCCAATTTGCAGATGGCGCCAAACTGGGAGGGGTAGCTAACACAGCAGAAGACAGAACTGGGACTTTAACAGATTAGAGAACTGGGCCCAAACTAGCAAAATGAATTTCAATGGGGACAAATGTAAGGTTCTACATTTAGGCAGGAATAACCAGCTGCATAAATATAAGATCGAGGATACCTGGTTTACTAGTAGTACATGCAAAAAGGATCTAGGGGTCTTAGTAGAACACAACCCCAACATGAGTAAACAGTGTGATGCAGCAGCCAAAAAAGCTAATGCTATTCTAGGCTACATCAACAGAAGTATAGTGCCCTGATCAAGGGAAGTAATAGTCCTGCTGTATTCTGCCTTGGTCTGGAGTGTCTAGTTCTGAACACCACAATTTAAGAAGGATATGGACAAGCTGGAATGTATGCAGACGAGGGCAACCAGTGGTCTGGAAATCAAGCCTTATGAGTAACAGTTGAGGAAGCCTGAGAAGAGATAGAATAGCTTTCTTCAAATATCTAAAGAGCTGTCACATGGAAGATGGAGCAAGCTTGTTTTCTCCTGTTCTTGAGAGAGATTCCGACTAAACATTAGAAAGAACTTTCTGACAGTAAAAGCTGTTCAACAGTGGAATCGACTCCTTTGGAACGTGGTAGTTTTTAAGCAGAGGTTGGATGGCCATTTGTCATGGATGCTTTAGCTGTGATCCCTGCATCATAGGAGGTGAGTCTAGATGACCCTCAGAGTCCCTTCCAATTCTTCAGTTCTTTGATTCTGAGTCTCTAGCTTTCTAGTCAGTCTACTTCACAGGGTTGTTGTGAGACTAAAAAACTCTACTTGCATGTTTCTTGCTTGCATGCCTGAATCCTTTTGTTGTCTACTTTCAAACTTGTTCCCCCCCCCACACACACACCTTTTTTTTAAAAATGGAATCCATCTCACACTTTTTTATAGGTGACAAGCTTTTTCAGTACTGAGGCACCAAGATTCATGCAAAAGCCATATGTGATTATTGATACATTACATACCGAAGCACCATAATGCAGGACAGGCTTCCTCAACCTCGGCCCTCCAGATGTTTTTGGCCTACAACTCCCATGATCCCTAGCTAGCAGGACCAGTGGTCAGGGATGATGGGAATTGTAGTCTCCAAACACCTGGAGGGCCGAGGTTGAGGAAGCCTGGTGCAGGATAACCTTGGCCTTTCAGGCTGATTGAAAACAGCATACAGAACAAAACTGTGTGCAAAGCTTTATCTTTTGTGACTCTTCCAACATGGAAAAATAAGAATGAACTCTAGTGGGAAAATATGGATCCTGGTAAATGTTTTACTTTTAAATTTACACCGTCGGAAAACATCAGAATTAAATCATGTCTTATAAATTATTATTTACTTCTTAAAATTTAGATACCACTTGATTGTAAAAAACCTCAAAGTGATTTACAAAAATCATGGGCACACACACATGTGAAAGTAAAATGGAGACAGATTCATACACGGCTATGTGGATTTAATCATCATCATCACAGTGACCTCATTTCCAAACTTTAAAATTTTGTTATACAGTATAACAACTGTACCAATATTTTCGTGCCACATTTACTAGCAGGCTATAAGAAATGGGTTTGCTTTATTGCATATTTTAGTTATGGATGCTGATATATTAATGCTTCTATAACTGGTTTTTATATTTGTAAACCACTTAGAATGCAATTTTTGGCATTAGTGGTATATCAAGTAAATTATATTATATCATTAATAAATCATGGTAGTAATAATACCGAGAACCTTTTTGCAGGCACTCCTCTGCAAGCGAGGGGGTGGCGGGGGGTAGCAGCTTGGGGGATTTTTAGCAACAATTGGAGAGGAGGAAGGATTAATCCTATCCTGCAGCCCTTATTTGGGGGGTTTGGTGGCAGAATGCTTGCTTTGATTAGTGTACACACTAATACAACCCGTTAGTAACACAACATGTAGTTTGGCTCTAAATCTGCCATTTTATGCCCATTTGCTTGGGAGTGGGCCTTACTAAACTGAGCGAGACCTCTTTTTAAGTAAACATGCATAGGATTGCGTTGCGATGAAGGAAATGAGGGGAGGAAGCCCCATGCCTCATTGATGTAATTGTCCTTGGAGACATTCACAGAATCTCTGAAGAGTCTGGCACCTTGGAGGTCATATCTCTAATTGAATGTAGAGGTGCCTTATTTTGGCTTTTATATCAGTGAATATGATTAAACTCCTGCTGTTGTGCTAAATTTCAAAGATTATAAAAAATCAGGGGAATTAAAAAGGTCACTGCAGTATTTCATTTCAATAGCAAATCTGTAGAGTAATATTGTACACGTGCATGGGAAGTTACTTTGAAGAACTGCTCTGGAAAGAGAACTTGTTCCTTGTTTCGTTCCATTTGGCGAATGCCACTCGGTTCTATGAAAATAAGCAGAACTGATCTCCCATGCTTACCACCCCAATCCAGAGCAGAGGGAAGATCCGTCCATTCCACATGGAAATCCCCCCCCCCCTTATTTCTATACCAGAAGGCAAAAAAACTGCAGAAGCAGCACCTATTGTGAAATAAGAGAGTTATTAATCAAAGACACGTGTCCGCCATGTTCTTCTCTGGATCAAAGCTATATAGATCATGGGCTTCAACTCACTGGTCCTCTTCCCACCCAAACCAGCTCTCTTGTTGTCCACCTATCTTGGTTCTTATACCAGACAGAGTAACAATTTTTCAAAGGGGTGAGAGGCGCAAATAGCATTTCCCTTTCTCCCAAAAAATATTTAGTTTGGACAGCGTGTTGTGATGGACATCCACAGTGAACCTTGCCTTCTGAATGATGTACTACTACTGCCCATTGAGATTGGTAATGGCAGATGGTAGAAAGGTCAACAGCAGGTGGAGCCATAGCCAATGACAGATGAAGCCATCTAATTCTAGTTTCCCCTCTTCCTGCTCCTTGTTTTCTATAGGGATTAATAAGGAGGAAGTTGAAACCAGTGTTATGGGCTGGTTGGATGCAGAGAAATTGTGGGAGGCACCAGCTAGGGAACCCCTAAAGGAAGAAGGCTCAAAGCCCAGGGAGTGGTGGTAGGAAGAAGAAGAGTTTGGATTTGATATCCCGCCTTTCACTCCCTTTAAGGAGTCTCAAAGCGGCTAACATTCTCCTTTCCCTTCCTCCCCCACAACAAACACTCTGTGAGGTGAGTGGGGCTGAGAGACTTCACAGAAGTGTGACTGGCCCAAGGTCACCCAGCAGCTGCATGTGGAGGAGCAGAGACACGAACCCGGTTTCCCAGATTACGTGACTACCGCTCTTAACCACTACACCACACTAGGACAATGATGAGTGGGAGAAGATTGGGAAGACGAGGTGTTGGAAGCTGAAGATATAACAGGGTATAGTGAACAGGAGAGTCTGTGGCAAAGAGACACCCAGAAGCAGTGGCAGAAGCCTTATGCCCCTACTCCCCACTACTCCTCTGTATCTAGCCAGTCCATGACATCAGGCAACCTGAGCCTCCAGCGATGAATAGATGGATCCAGGAGCACACGCAAACTCCAAACCTGTTCTTTCAAAGGGAATACAGCCCCATTCAGAAGAGAGACAACTAGCAATACTCCTAGACATGAGAACCTCTTCCATCTTCCCTGGGTTCAAGCTCTGCTTATTAGCATCCACTTCACCGCTGTGTCCAAGCATAGCTGTCAACCTTCCCTTATTTGGTGGGAAACTCCCTTATTCCAGCGCCGTTTCCTGCTGCTATCCCGGATTGTTGATATCCCGTAAATTTCCCAGATTTCAAAGGAAGCAGCTCCTCTCCCTCCCTGCCGGCCAGGGAGGCTCCTCAACTGCGTTGCTCGGCTGCGTTGCTCACCAATAAGGAGTCTGAGAAGGACTGGGGGGTGGAGCTTGCATGCCTTGTGCCGATCAAATCGGCTGCGTTGCCTGGGGACTCGCCTTTGCTTTAGCGCTTCCCAGCGGAGAGGTGACGGTGTGGTTTTCCTTGCTGCTGTATCCCTTTGCGGGGTTGCTGCACTGTGGGGACCACCGCTTGAGGCTTCGTTTGGCTGCTGGCTGGGCTTTCTGCCTTTGGGCCTTTGGCTTGGAGGGGCTCTCTCTCTCTCTCTCTCTCTCTCTCTCTCTCTCTCTCTCTCTGTGTGTGTGTGTGTGTGTGAGAGAGAGAGAGAGAGAGAGAGAGAGAGAATGTGTCACTTAGGCTGATAGTAGGAATGCTGTAGCTTCACACACTTACCTTCACACAATGTGTAGTTAACTTGGGGAATTTTTTTACCACAGGATGTGGTGAGGTCAGTATTTTAGATTTACAAGGGGATCTGAGAGATGAATGAGAGATACGGTTTGTCAGTATTAATGGACAGCTAAAAATTAACTTAACCCCAAAAGTTAGGACCAAGATTCAAATCCTGACTGGGTAACTTTGCTCACTAGTAACATTGAACCATGAGGACGAGATGGTTGGACAGTGTTCTCGAAGCTACCAGCATGAGTTTGACCAAACTGTGGGAGGCAGTGGAAGACAGGAGTGCCTGGGACAGGTGAGGCTGCTGATCCCTTATTTTCTAATCTGAAAGTTGAAAGCTATGTGCCCAAGCAACAGTCCAGACAATACACAGCCTCTTCTCAGTAGAATAGTGCTGTGTGTCATCAGTGTACCCCAACATTTCAAATGACTGTACCTCATGGCTTCCTAGAGACATTAAACAGACCATTGTAGCTGAAGACCATGATCATTGCTTTGCTTAATCTTCTCCTCTCCAGGCTAAACACATACAGCCCTTTCAACCATATGGTGCCCTTTAGATCCAAGACATGCCAGCTGGGGGTTATGGGAGCTGCACTACAAAGCATCTAGAGGGCACCAGGTTGGCCAAGGCTGTCTCATGTGAACACTACTTCCAGGCTTTGCATTTCATTGTAGGCCAGCGCAGTATTTCACGATGGAATTTTAAGCTGAGCATATTCTATCATGATCAAAGGGACACGCGCCTGGCATTAAATGGCACACGGGATGAAAAAGGATGTGAAGGCACAACAGCCACCATTATAAATGTTTATAGACATACCTGAAGTCTTATCTAAAGTTCATCCTGTTAAAGGACATGTTTTATGTTGTACGGTTCCTCTTAGAATATCAATCTAATAAGCACCAAATGAGTCTGAAGACAATGGTGTTATAAAAAAAATGGAGAAAAATGATTAAAATGTGATAATTATACTGACAGTTTATATGCTCAATCTAATCAGCCGAACTTCCAATTTGTCATAATGTACACTCACTCATACATTATTGCTTAATTATAGCAACACTTCTATTTGGAGAGGCTGTCAATCACGTGAATGCCCATCATTTTTCTTTATTTGCATTTAAAAGACATATTTTAACTCTGATTGAAAGCCTACTCTATTATATTGAGTTAACCCTAGCCATCTTTCTTGCTTACTGTAAACTTGGCTATTCTGTTTGTAAGGTTTATGTCACACGGAGGCATTGTGAAGTCATGCTTTCCCTTTCATCTTGCATCAGTTCTTTTAGCCACCTGCAATTAAGACTAACCAATCAATAAGAAGCACAATCCAGCCCCTGGATGCCCAAGCAGACCAGGAGCCAAGTAAGTTCACCAGTCATGTGTGAGTACCCCAGTCCACCCCAGGCACAGAGCATGTGGGAGCTCTCGTGGGGAAAGGCCATAGCCCAGTGTCAGAGCACATGATTTAAATGAAGAAGACAGCAGATTCAGTCCCTGGCATCTCCAGTAAAAGTTATCATGGAAGCAGGTGATGGGAAGTACGGTACTTCTGCCTGAGACATTGGAGAGCTGTTTCCACTTACAGTGGAGAACAATGGAGTAAATGGCCAAATAGTCTGAGCTGGTACAGAGCAGCTTCCTGTTAGCCATGATGCAACTGATCTGTGCAAAGTCCAAGGCAAGAGGAAAACTGAGCATGACAACCCCCCCCCAAGTGTCCATATTTTCCAGGGGCTGTTCTGGATCCTGGTTTCTGATTTGATCCCAGAATGTCCCACTTTTCCTTAAAGGTAAAGGTACCCCTGACCGTTAGGACGACTCTGGGGTTGCGGCGCTTATCTCACTTTACTGGCCAAGGGAGCCAGCGTTTGTCTACAGACAGCTTCCGGGTCATGCGGCCAGCACGACTAAGTCGCTTCTGGCGAGCCAGAGCAGCGCATGGAAATGCCGTTTACCTTACCTTTGACGTGCTTTCGAACTGCTAGGTGGGCAGGAGCAGGGACCAAACAATGGGAGCTCACCCAGTCACGGGGATTCAAACTGCCGACCTTCCGATTGGCAAGCCATAGGCTCTGTGGTTTAGACCACAGTGCCACCCGCGTCCCTTCACTTTTCCTTAGGATATCCCTACCAGCATGAGTTTGACCAAACTGCGGGAGGCAGTGGAAGACAGGAGTGCCTGGCGTGCTCTGGTCCATGAGGTCGCGAAGAGTCGGACATGACTAAACGACTAAACAACAACAACAACACTGAATAAAGCGCACATGATAGTGTGTCTTGCCAGAGAAAAACTATGGGTTGGAGCTTCCTACCAGAAGCAAAATTAACAAAGCATAAGGGAAACATGGGCAGGGGTTCAGAAGGAGAGGGGCAGGAGAACTCCTTTATGAGCAACACATCTCATTTTCAAATAGAGGAAATTCCTTCCATGGCTCTCCAGTCGCAATGGTTCAATAAACAAAAGCATATGGAGGAAAGTGAATCCTGTTTATTTCACACCATTCAACTTTAAATTCATATAGCACAAAAGCTAATCCTTACATTTCTGTAATATGGCAGGTATGCTACCGAAAAGCAGCTTTCTCATGTTTGCAATTGCAGAGAACTTGCCCACAAAACACAGGTAAGTGAGGCACACTTCAGACTGTCATAGGTGTCACTGCAGGATAAGCAGCTATTCTTCTGCGATTTGGTAGGGTTTGTGCACTCCAAAGGGGCAACCATGGCTACAAATTCTATGCAGTTCTCCCAAAATAAAACAAGAAGGAGATTGTTCCTCCTTCTAAAAATAAATAAATCAAAGAGTCCAGACCCCCAAACCCTAGAGGTATTTGCTTGCAATTTGGCAGGCTTAATCCACTCTGCAGAGGCTGCTATGCTGTACGTTTCATCCATTTCTTTCAAGAAGGGAAAAAGTTATAGCCATATTTTGATTCTCCATAATAGCGAAATATAGGAAATGGAGCTTTGTTTTTAATGAAGCTGCTTTGAACCTGGAGCATGAATTGAATCGGACAGACTATGGAGTGACTCAGAACAGATTGTACCACTTCCTGAAGTGAATCAAATCTTGTGGCTGGTGCACACTGCGACTTCCTATCTTACAATGTACATAGTCCAGTATTATACAGCATGGATTTCCTTTCTCAAGTCAAGGCAGGCAGAAGTCCAGGTTCTGCGGGTGTTGGGTATTGGGTGTGGAGCTTCTACACAGCTTTTTATTTTTGGGGGGTTGGGGCATGGAGGCAACCTCTGAGGCGGAGCTGTTGTTTCTTAAGAGTGCAGAGAGTTAGGAGGTTCCTATTCCCCTCACAGAGCTACAATTCTCAGAGTTCCCTGTGAAGAGGGATTGATTGTAAACCACTCTGAGAATTGTATTTCTATGGGAGGGAGTTCCCACAAGACCTGAAGGCCTGATTCCTTGTTGACATGAATGGTGCTTCTGGCCCACAGAGGGAGCATGATTAGTGCAAATCATTGAATACACAAATAATAGTGTAAATTGTGGTCATCAAGTGGGGAGAGGAAACACACTTTATTTACTCATGGGCAAGAAAGAAAGAAATTGTGTGGGAAGGGGTGCTATCTGATTGTTAATGTACTAAAATCAAAGTCCTTTTTAGTAACAAACTGTTACTATAGCCTGTACCAGCAGGAAGGCAAAAACCAGTGTTAGGAAGTGGTGAAATGCTGGAAAGAGATCCTTCAATTATACCTAAATTATCCAAGTAGTTAGACAAGATCCATATCATTTGCAACGACCTTGATCTTAGGACTCATTGATATTTTAGGTGATGTTCTTTTAATTTTTGCAAATTTGTAACATTAGTTATGGTTCAGTACCAGTATCAAGATCATTAGTATTAAGTCAAACACTTATATGGATTCACAAGGCAGCAATAGCAATGGAGCTTCCAACTATTTATCTGAAAGTTTCAACTCTAGTTTGCCGTCATCTTCTGCTCTTGGTGGCACTGAGATGGCTCCCTGCAGAGTCGAACCTGCTCTACTTTAAAGATACATGCCTGCCATTCATAAATTTTGGAACCCATAATTAGAGGCACGGACTCTTAAGTCTCGAAGCAATGCAAAGGTAATCAAGTCCAATCTGCTGAACTGACACAAAATTCACCGTGCCAACCATTTTCATTTGCACCCCTCAGGATTCAAGAAGCACTGACTCAAATAGGATGAACCTATTGCCTTGCGGCGCTGGGAAGCTGGTCCCCTAGGGTTAACATTGCCATAGCACAGCCAATTCAACCAACAGATCAACCAACCAAAGCTTGATTAATTACTTAACATTTTTTTACACTGAAAATAAATAAAAAAATAAAAAATTGTCCAGTAGCACCTTAGAGACCAACTAAGTTTGTTCTGCGTATACCCGGTAGCCTGGGAGTAAAGATGGAAGTATCTGTCCCTTTCAGTTCTTTCAGTTTCTCATTTGTCCGGTCATAAATTCAACATTTCTGCATCAGTTTGCTTTTAAAAAAAATAATCATGAAAATTTTGGTGCAAACTTATCCTAATACAGTGGTACCTCGGGTTACATACGCTTCAGGTTACAGACTCCGCTAACCCAGAAATAGTACTTCAGGTTAAGAACTTTGCTTCGGGATGAGAATAGAAATCGTGCTCCGGTGGTGTGGCAGCTGCAGGAGGCCCCATTAGCTAAAGTGGTGCTTCAGGTTAAGAACAGTTTCAGGTTAAGAACAGACTTCTGGAACGAATTAAGTACTTAATCCGAGGTACCACTGTAAACACATTTTCATATGCAGATTTTAATAATATACACATTCTTTCAATCATTTTCCCTTGATATATGTCATTTCCAACAAAATTTTCATATTTGTGCACTTTCCCCATATATATGCATAAAGACTTTTTGGTTAGAGAACAGCATCAGGAAACTAGGAGAAGTGCAAATTTCAAAGGCTGGCTGTATTTTGGTTCTAATATTGTTTTGTATTGAGTTTAAAATGTCAGTTTCTCTCTCCCCCCCCTTCCTACCTGAGCGTAAGCCTTCTGCACTTTAGTGGAACTTATTTCTGAGTAGCTAAGCATTGCACTGCTGCTTGAGTCGCAACCCTACGTTATCAACTTCAGCTTCCTGCAGTGTGATTATCTGTCTCCCGTAAGAGAAACTAAAAAAGAAAAAAAAAGAAAAAAAGAAGAGCAAAAACAATTTGAAAGCCAACCATTTTGTATATATGTGGAACAGATGAGAAAAGATGAACCAATGTGTTGTTATTGGGTTGTGTTGTTTTTTAGACAGCTTGAAACAGCTGGTTTGAGCCTGCAGGTAAGAGTGGTCAAGTTTTTCACCTTCACATTTACTCTCCCATCTTCCCTCAGTAGATCATTCCCTGAGCTGAAAGAAATAGGAGTCAGAAGCGGTGCAGCGGTGCATGCCTGCTCAGCTTATTAAAACGGGGGAAAGGCAATATTTCACCCCCCAGAAATAAAAAAAAAAGATAGACAAGTAAGAGAGGCTAATCCATCTGATGAAATTAGCAGGCAGAGTATGTAGCTGTTTGAAATGATGAACGAGGTTGAAATAGCTACACAGGCTTACATCCAGTGGGATAATTACTCCAAGCTCTCGGGCTAAAATCTGTCTTGGAGGAACCGGGAGGCTTTGATGACTCAATTTCAATGGGCATGCTTATGAAATACATAGTAAAAGCTATTAAAACTGAATTGTTCTTGGGTGGTATTCTGAGACTGGGCTACTGACCCCATCAGGCTGTTTTTTAATAAGCTGCACGCTAGCTATGCTCCCAGAAGTGGTGCCTGCGTTAGCTGCCCACCTGCTGTGCCTTAACCACCTCGTACCCCCTGCACCCCATTGTGAGCAATTATTATGGTTCCAGAATGCATCCTGCCTTCTACGTATGGAAATATGGGATAAAGCTCTCTGCCGAACCTCTGCTGCCGTCCTCCCGGTTTTAGATTCAGCCTGCATATATTAACCTGCGCATCATGTTAAAGAGATGGCACGCTTCACAATCCCTCTCCTGTAGTAGATTTCATTATCTATAAAGCCTGCTGCAGAAATGAAAGCATTTGGAAACAAAAATAATACTCAGAATATTGCAGGTGTAGAACTCTTTGCAAACTGTTAGTAATTGCTGGTATACCACTAATACCTTGTGGGTGCAGCATACATGCATATCCAATAGCCGTTTTCTACCTGATGTCAAAGTACATTAACTGTCTGGGGGTGTAGTTCATGTTCCTCCTTTTGCAGGAGATATGTATAAATGTACAAGCCTTCCCCCCCACCAGCCCATAATTCCAGTCTGGTTCAATGAGCACTGGACCTCATTCCAAGGTTTTTAAAAAAATATATTGAAAAGACTTCTGTTCAAAGAGCTTCCAGAGGCATTTACAAAAACAAGGTGGAAGGCAAAGAAACCAATAATTTTTTTAAAAGCCCCTAATACTTTTTTGGGACGCGGGTGGCGCTGTGGGTAAAAGCCTCAGCGCCTAGGACTTGCCGATCGAAAGGTCGGCGGTTCGAATCCGTCACTCGGTCCCAGCGCCTGCCAACCTAGCAGTTCGAAAGCACCCCCGGGTGCAAGTAGATAAATAGGGACCGCTTACTAGCGGGAAGGTAAACGGCGTTCGTGTGCTGCGCTGGCTCACCAGATGCAGCTTCGTCACGCTGGCCACGTGACCCGGAAGTGTCTGCAGACAGCGCTGGCTCCCGGCCTATAGAGTGAGGTGAGCGCACAACCCCAGAGTCTGGCAAGACTGGCCCGTACGGGCAGGGGTACCTTTACCTTTACCTTTAATACTTTTTACAAAGGAGAATAAACAAACTTTTTTTTTAACTGATGGACTTTATTTTTCCCTTCAGCTTTCTTATCTCGTGTAGCGGTCATGCAGGACCCTTCTGACAACTCTTCTGATACCTTTAGGAGTGATGGGGCCGTCAGAGCTGATTCCAAGTGTCTGTCTATATTTGGGGGGGGGGGGGCGGCCTTTTAGGCCTAGTGCACCAGATCTTTATCTCCCCTCACCTCATGGGCCAACTTTCACAGGGAGGCAGGGCCAAACACTTGTCAATCATCCGGCGTCAGGCAGTCCCACTCACCTATCAAAGTTAACTTGCAGGGATGAGGGGAGGTTGACCTGCTTTGTCAGTACATTTCCTGCATGAAACACACTGGCGAAGCAGCACCTGGCAGGACTGAATGCTCCACTCTTCAGCTGAGTCTGCTTCAGCATCTGTGCTCAGATGATGAGCAAAGACTCCAAACCTGATCTCTGCAAGGGTCTAAGCAGGGAACTGGCATGCACAGCCAATGCAGAATTGAACCCCACTATCAGCTGACATGTATGGAAGTGAGAGCTGGACCATAAAGAAGGCTGATTGCCAAATAATTGATGCTTTTGAATTATGGTGCTGGAGGAGACTCTTGAGAGTCCCATGGACTGCAAGAAGATCAAACCTATCCATTCTGAAGGAGTGCTCTGAGTGCTCACTGGAAGGACAGATCGTGAAGCTGAGGCTCCAATACTTTAGCCACCTCATGAGAAGAGAAGACTCCCTGGAAAAGACCCTGGTGTTGGGAAAGATGGAGGGCACAAGGAGAAGGAGACGACAGAGGACAAGATGGTTGGACAGTGTTCTTGAAGCTACGAACATGAGTTAGACCAAGCTGCAGGAGGCAGTGGAAGACAGGAGTGCCTGGCGTGCTCTGGTCCATGGGGTCATGAAGAGTCGGACACAACTAAATGACTAAAGAACAACAATCAGCTGACATTACCCATTGACATCAGCGACTGACAAGTGACCATGGTTTAGAGGGAATGGCTTTGCCATCTATGGTTACTCGTACATATACATTAGTCCTGGGGTGGAGAAGCTCGAGGGCCACATTCCATTCTGAGAAACCACTTGGACGCCACATGGCAGTGGTGGGAGGAGCCAGAAGCAAAAGTGGGCGGAGCAACAAATGTAAAAGTTGCCTTTGTGCTACAGTGGTACCTCAGGTTACATATGCTTCAGGTTACATATGCTTCAGGTTACAGACTCCACTAACCCATAAATAGTGCTTCAGGTTAAGAACTTTGCTTCAGGATAAGAACAGAAATCGGGCTCCGGCGGCGCAGCAGGAGGCCTCATTAGCTAAAGTGGTGCTTCGGGTTAAGAACAGTTTCAGGTTAAGAACGGACCTCCGGAACGAATTAAATATTTAACCCGAGGTACCACTGTACTGGCTAGTTTCTACAAACACACACCTCTGTACCCTCTATCCAGGCACACAGGAAGCAATATCAGAGCTCAAGGACCCATTGCAGCCAGCCAAAAACCCTTGGGAGGTGAAACAGGCCTGGACAAGACGGTGTGTGGCCTAGAGAGTGTTATGAGGACTACACAGCAGCATTCATCCCCCCTGAGGTTCTCCACCCCACCCCAGAATCCCCTTGCATCGCTTTGTAAGAGGTTACAAATTTGCTTACGGCCATTTCTCATAATTCTGGAAGAGGTCGATGTTTCTCAGCAAGCCCTGCTCTCTGATCCCAGGGTCCTGCTTTGGCAGCAGTTGGGCCAGATCCGTAGCACTTACACTGCTGTAGTTTCAGGACGCCCTGGCATCTTTGGGCGGCTGCCAATTCTCCACGGATGCTGCTGCCTGTGCTTCCTTGGGCCAGCCTGCCTGCTTCCCTGGGCTTGGAATTTACCTCAGTTGGCAGGAGGCTGCAAGGTTCTTGCCCTTTTAGTTTCCCACAAAACCCTGAAACGACACGCCATGGGGGCACTGATTCCAGGCAGGCAGGTGGCACTTTGCCAGGGAGGCAGTTGGTGAGATGGGGGTGGGGGCTGGTGTAAAAATTCTTCTGTCAGGACTCCGAAAGAGCATCGCATCTGACTGCCCAACAGGAATTAAATCACTAATGCAGTTGAAGCTGTTGCCTATAAACTGGTGCTACAACTTTTCCATTTCACCCAGCAATCAAGTCTGGCTTTACTGAAAAGCGCCCTTGCAGAGCTTAAGGCAGGCTTCCTAAACCTTGGCCCTTCGGATGTTTGTGGCCTACAACTCCCATGATCCCTAGCTAGCAGGACCTGTGGTCAGGGATGCTGGGAATTGTAGTCTCAAAACATCTGGAGGGCCGAGGTTGAGGAAGCCTGGCTGAAGGCAGCATTGGGGGACCTGTGGTCCTCCAGATGTTGCAGGACTATCCCTGACAGTTGACTCGTGCTGATAGGACTCCCCTTTTCCCCACAGCTCTGTGTGGGGAAAAGGAGTGCCCTAACAACTCTCAGCACCCTTAACAATCTACAGCAGGCATAGGAAAACTTGGATTTGTTCTGTATGCTGTTGTTTTCAATCAGCCTGAAAGGCTGAGGTTATCCTGAACCAGGCTTCCTCAACCTCGGCCTTCCAGATGTTTTGAGACTACAATTCCCATCATCCCTGACCACTGGTCCTGTTAGCTAGGGATGATGGGAGTTGTAGTCCCAAAACCTCTGGAGGGCCGAGTCTGCCTATGCCTGAACTACAGCTCCCAGGATCCTTTGGGGGAAGGCAGGCCTCTTTAAAGTCGTACCATCGCGCTTTGAATGTGTGGTGTGAATGTGGCCTATATCAGCTTTTTTTTTAGTCTGTACTAGCAGGGCTCCTCCTGCAGGTAGGAATGTAAATGCATGCACAATATTAATAACAGTAATAAGAAGAATACTCCCGTGTGACGGATAAACAGTAGCCGGTGTTAACACAAACATGCTGGGTGTGCCTGGTGAAACGCAGTTGCCCTTTGTCCCAGAGTCTCATAATTTTCCCGCGGAGATGGCAGCAAGCCTATATATTTTGGATTAGATCACCTGTCATGTGTTATTCCTTACATAATTGTTTCTGTAACCCACCATTATCCTTATGATTGTTCTTGCTCCATTATCCACTTAGCCTTGCCTAATGCATGTGCCACAGGGAGAATGCGGGAAGGGCGGGAGGGGGAGCTGAATCAATGGAGGGCTTTTAGTAATAAAGAGACGAGCACCATACCAAAATACAAACAAGAAAGCAATTTAGCATCCTCCCCTGCAGCAGGTGAACAGGAGGAGAACATGCTAGTAGCATAATATGTTTGAGGCCACGAAGAGGCTTATAATTGCATCTCAACTTCAGGAGCCATTATTTTGCCTAGTTAGTTCTTCTTTCAGCCTGGATCTCTTTCATTTCTTTTTTTCAAGAAGAAATTGATTGCCTTATAACCTAAAATACAGGACTGGAGGGGATGCTCCAGACCAGAAATGCATTTTCATCTCACCATGTCGTCCTAGGTAATAACATGCATTTATTTGTGTATTTTGAGGATTTATATCTCAGCTTTCTAGTCAAACGATCTCCAAGATAGTTTATATTATTTTGCCACGATACAATGCAACATAACGTGGTGACTTGCCGTGTAATTCAATCAGCTCCAAGTGATGGGGCAGCCGGGGGGGACATTCGCATCATGCATTTAAAGCACCGTGACACCACTTTAAACCACCATGGCTTCTCCCAAAGAATTATGGGAGCCGTAGTTTGCTAAAGGTGCTGGGAATTGTTAGGAGAACCCTGTTTTACTTATTTATTTAAATCTATATACAGTCAAACCTCGGTTGTCGAATGTAATCCGTTCCGGAAGACTTCCACTTCCGAAACGTTCGACAACTGAAAACTGACAAAACAATACAACAGGGAAACTCAAAATGGTAGCACGTTCGGCTTCCAAAAATGGTTCGAAAACTGGAGCAGTTACTTATGGGTTTTCAGAGTTTGGGAGCCGAGGTTTGACTGTACTGCCCTTCATCCAAAGATTGCCGGGCGGTTTACAGCATAAAACTACAAAATGAAAACACAAAATACATAGCATAAGAAACACAAACAAGAAGAAGCCCTCCCACAAACACATTTAAAAGGCCATCGATTGTTTATTTAGCCAAAGACTTGGTGATAGAAGAATGTTTTCACCTGGCGCCTAAAAATATGTATTCCCCTCCCAGAGCTACTATTCCCAGAGTGGCCCAGCAATCAATCTCCCCTCCCCAGCCACATTTTGTTTTGCTGTTTCATTGCTGGTGGCAGCACAGGAGTTTTCTCTGTCACCTTCTCAACATGCCCCCTCCCCATCACACTGAGAAGGAACCAAAGGGATCTTTCTGGGCAAGGTGACTGGGTGACTCCCTGCACTGCTGCTGCTACAGAAGTGCCATTAAATGTCATTTTAATACTATTAAAACTGTGGCCACAAATCCCATTTAAGCTTCATTAAAAAGTTACTTCAAAGTTGGTAGGGGGTTGGACTTAGATGATACTCGTGGTTCCTTCCAACTTTACAATTCTATGAACATTATTTACAACTTCTTCTTTTTTTAAAAAAAAAAAGCTTTAATTGTATTTTTAGCTGTGGCAACAAACCTCTGCAACAGCTGAGGCACAATCCTGGCCATCTTGCTCAGAATTACAAGCCCATTTGGACTTCCTCAGAGAGGGGGGTCGAGGGGGCAGCAGCCAGTCTCATCTTGCCTCAGCAGGTAGGCTGCTGGTTATACTGGCCACTGCAGGAGAGCAAGCAGGTTGGCCAGCCAATTGTAAAACAGGACAGCCAATTTTGAGGCATGTGAGGGCCAATTCACTTCTCCTATCCATGTACCTCTGGCCGGAGAGAATTGTCCCATTTTGCTTCACAGTTGGGCCAGCCTTGAGAAGGGGTGATCTCTAAAGAATGTAGAGGACCATTGCAGCTCTGGGCTGGATGGAGAGCACCCTCCCCTCTCGATCTCTGGGCATTCCCCACTCAGCTTGGCTTAATTTCTCAGAAAAGAAAAGAAAAGAAATTGGGGGTGGAGTGGGAATAATCTGCAATATATTTAACTTCATGGGAAAACAGAGGCAGCAGAGCTACTTGGAAAGTTGGGCACTCCCAGATCCAGCTTCACACCTCTTTTTAACAGTATGAAGCCACTCAATAACCTGAAAGACCACCCCAAATCAGCCTGATTTGCTTCACTATTTGGGGTACAGGCAGGGCGAATGCATACATACCTTGACTAAATAGGTTTGATATGTATGTGGCAATTGTTGGAATGGCTACTGATGTCACAGAAGGCATCAATGCCTCCTTAGTGGGGGAAATCAGTGATATTCCCATGTGAAGGAAACCTGACGAACCAGCTGGACACTTTCTCCCCATTGAAAGGTTTCAGATTCCTCAAACACTGTTCATTACTTCTCTTCCTTCTTCTTTTTTTTGTTTTTCAGCTTTCCCTCACCAGGAGGAGAAAATTCAAAGTGACGTGCAGGACATTATTCTGCAAGATTGTGATCTTTGAGGTGTGCCTCTGTCTGCAACATTTCAAGGTAACGCCACTCGTTTTGGTCAAGTAAAACGTGTCAAGGTGCCATAATGAGACAAATGATCTTCAGAGGTTTAATTAGGGGAGGGAGACCCTTTCAGTTAGTTTATTTTCATTCAATAGCCTAACATACAAAAAACGCTGAAACCAATAAAGTAATGGAGAACCTGAAAAAGGAGATCTGAAAGGCACCTTTGCGAAAAACAATTGATTTGCTTCATTTCATTGAAATGGCTGGTGCTTTGATGGTTCATATTTACAATAGCTTGTCCTGTTCTTCGGTGGAGTTGATATGTTGAAGTCTTTAGAACCATAAACTTGATCAGAACTTCCTGGGTAATAAACAGCGGATTTAAGATGTTGGCCCCCTCCTCACGATGCTACTGCAAGCCCAGCTGCGTGCCAATTTGTAGCTAAAGACATCAAGAAATGTGTTCTTCATGCTCAAATGCCCTTGGAAGTTGAAAATAGTTCCTGGAAGCTCAATATGCAAACTGGATTCAGAGCCTTGAAGAATTTAGAGAGTGAAACACACACACACACACACACACACACACCAAAGAACACAACACCCTGACCTTCCCTAACAAAGGGCAAAGCTTGGAGAAATCCATTATCACTATAGACAGGAGAGCTTTTTGGAGCTCAGAGGGTTGAGTTTCTTCTGTCTCTTTCACTGCTTTTGTAGAAAGATCAGAGAGTGAAACCAGGGGATGCTGATTGCATGTATAGCATATATACACATGCACACACACAGAGAGAGATAAACTTAAAGCAATTTCACAAACCCAAGCGGGAAAGTTGCATGTTTTAGAAAAGATAGAAAAAACAGGAGGCCTCACAACTGCAGCAACACAATGACAGAGGAGAAGAAAAGGACCAAGGGACCTCCTGTATCTAAACAAGCATCCAATTTCTAAACATTGGGTCTGAGAAGGTTTTCTTTCCCATTAGCAGTTCTTTCATACCATTCCCATCATCCCTCCCATTAAATGTAGTCTCGAAATGGCATGGACCTGTTTTCCAGTAGAACAAGTATCATCCTTCCCACTGTAAGCATCTTATTTTTATTTTCTTTGGTCCTTTGGATCTTTAGGGTTGCTTTCACTGTGGAGATCTGTTGGAGGGTCCTGCTCCCCTTTATTTGTTTTATTCAAAGCATTGGCTAAAATAAATAAAAAATTAGTAATAAATTCTGGAAATGTAATCAAAAAGAAGGGATTTTTTTTTCCACATGTGGTGGACGTGCCCCAGAAGAAAAATATTCTGGGACATGATTTATGAAGAATTAGGTGGGAGGAAGAATGAAATATCTGAGAAAAGGGCATGGCTAACTAACTGGAACACACCGCACTGCAATATTTTGTTGAAGCCCCACTTGTCTATGTTACCAACTTGTTGCCCATGAACGACCTTTTCCAAAGTGATCCCATGGGTCCATACATGTGGAAGGATTTGCATCAGAACTGGTTATTCATATACAGTGGTGCCTCGCAAGACGAAAAAAATCCGTTCTGTGATTCTCTTCGTCTAGCGGTTTTTTCGTCTTGCGAAGCAAGCCCATTGACGGATTAGCTGATTAGCGCTATTAGCGGCTTTTAGCGCCTTTTAGCAGCTTATCGGCTTATCGGATCAGCTGATAAGCGGCTTAGCGGCTTAGAAAAAGGGGGGAAGGGGAAAAAACCACAGGAACTCGCAAGACATTTTCGTCTTGCGAAGCAAGCCCATAGGAGATTCGTTTTGCGAAGCACCTCCAAAACGGAAAACTCTTTCGTCTAGTGAGTTTTCCGTCTTGCGAGGCATTCGTCTTGTGGGGCACCACTGTACTGTTTCCACAATCCACTGAGGATAATCCTAAATTCCTGCCACAGCGTGCTCACAGACTAATCACAAGAATAACATATTCCAACACAACCTTTCTACATGTACAGTGGTACCTCGGGTTAAGTACTTAATTTGTTCTGGAGGTCCGTTCTTAACCTGAAACTGTTCTTAACCTGAAGCACCACTTTAGCTAATGGGGCCTCCTGCTGCGGCCACGCCGCCGGAGCACAATTTCTGTTCTCTTCCTGAAGCAAAGTTCTTAACCCGAGGTACTATTTCTGGGTTAGCGGAGTCTGTAACCTGAAGCATATTTAACCTGAAGCGTATGTAACCTGAGGTACCACTGTAATCTACTCTCATAGAATGGCTTCGTTGAGGGCAGGGGGTCAGGTGGGTGAAATCATATTATGAGCATAAGGTAGTGCTGTGCAGAAAATGTCTTCCACTTTTTTTTACCTTTCTCTATCAATTAATGAGGAAACAATGCTTTTGAAAATTATCAAAGGAGAGAGTGAAAAAAAATCAGTGTGTGGTATGCAGGGCTTTGGTTGTGCTTGCCTTACTTCTGAGGCAGCAAAGAAGTTTTCTTTCATTCCTCAAATCATTTTTCTGGTACTCTGCATGTTACCACCTTCCCTGGATGCCTGTGCTTGAGGGAAACTTCTTGATATCCTTCGCTGGGCTTTCCTCTAAGCATGGGAAGTTGGGGAGATAGCCTACTGTGCCCCAGCAGATGTTTATTATTTTTAAAAATCCATGTGAGTTTTTTAAAAAGAAAGGTGAAATGAAGGCCTTCCCTTAAAAACAACATCAGAGAGTGCACTCAGGTGCCTCAGCCACCCTGGGGTTCTCTTTCAGGTAAAACTCACAGGGAGAAATCCTGTCCCATGGGTGCCCCCCCCCCCCAGGTTCAAGTTGCTCAGGCAGCTGGGGAGGCTGCAGAGCACTGTGGAAATGTTTAATGGAAAGAAAAGACCACATCAGCACCACATATTTTAAGCATTATTATACCACTTTAACAAGCATGGCTTCCCCCAAAGAATAATGGGAACTGTAGTTTGTTAAGGGTGCTGAGAGTGGTTAGGAGACGCCTGTTCCCCTCACAGAGCTACAATTTCCAGAGTGGCTTAACAAACAAACCCTCTTCCCAGGAAACTGTAAGAATTGTAGCTCTGTGAGAGGAATAGGTATAACTGTGCTTTTAAATGTATGGTGTAAATATGATCACACTCGCCATCCATTTACATCGTGAAACAATAAGGGAGACTCAATCCCGCACCAACCAAAATTCTAAAGGAATTCTAAAGCACACAGAGAATAATGCAGAAAAGTGGAAAGCTCTTTCACAGGGAAAGAAAACTTTCAAGAAATTGATGGACAAATTTCAACAAACGGCTAAGTAGGTCAGGCTGGTTAAAACAAAAAAGATACTGCATCAACAGTAGTGTCCAGATCAAGAGAAGTAATAGTACCACTCTATTCTGCCTTGGTCAGACCACACCTGGAGTACTGTGTCCAATTCTGGGCACCACAGTTTAAGAAGGATGTTGACAAACTGGAACCTGCGCAGAGGAGGGCAACCAAGATGATCAAGGGTCTGGAAACTAAGCCTTACAAGAAAAGTTTGAAAGAGCTGGGTAATCTTCAAATATCCTAAGGGCTATCACATGGAAGAGGGAGCATGCTTGTTTTCTCCTGCTCTTGAGGGTAGGACTTGAGGCAATGGCTTCAAGTTACAAGAAAGGAGATTCCGACTAAACTTTCGGAAAAACTTTTGGACAGTCAGAGCTGTTTGGCAGTGGAACAGACTCCCACGAGAGGTAGTGGACTCTGTGGATATTTCACCCCTCCCATTGCAAGAATCTACTGACAATGTTTGTTTTCAGAAAGGAGGGGGTGGACTCTGCTCATCGCTTCTTCCGCTCCAGCCTGACTCTGTGAGAGTCTAAGTGTTATCTGTGCAGAGATAAGATGACTGCTTAAGCAACTGTAACACTCATGCAGTCCAGTAGCCTCCGATAGTCGTTAGTCTTTAGTTTATTTCTAGTTTGCAGAGGCTGCAAAAGAATAAAGAAGTTATGCTTCAGAGCCGTCGTTCATATAGTTCACTCTGCTGTGCTCCGCTGATTTTGGAACTGAGTTTGGTGCTCACAGCTCAAAGTTGTGAGTCCATTGCACTTAGACTTGCTTCCTGCAGTGGAAGGTCTCTGGAAGTGTTTTCCCAGCTCACCTGGCCCAGTCGGGGCTGAAGAGGTTGAGCCCAGTCATTGGCACCGACTCAAAGGCGAAGCTGACAGACTCTCCGTCCTTGGATGTTTTTAAGCAGAGATTGAATGGTCATCTGTCATGGATGCTTTAGCTGAGATTCCTGCATTGCAGGCGGTTGGACTAGATGACCTGGGTCCCTTCCAACGCAATTCAGTGGAAACAAGTCTAAAATTATGCACATTAGGGAAAGAACAACAATAAACCTACACACAGAAAGATACTCTCATGGGGTTTGAACTGGTCGTTATTGACCTGGAATGAGACCTTGGGGTTGCAGTGGACAGCTTGGTGAGTATGTTGACCCAGTGTGAAAAATTTGAATTCCGTGCTAAGGATCATAATGAAAGGAACTGAAAATAAAACTGCAAACATCATAATGCCGTTACACAAATCTACACAGAGAAGTGTGACTGGCCCAAGGTCACCCAGTAGCTGCATGTGGAGGAGCGGGGAAGCGAACCCGGTTCACCAGATTACGAGTCTACAGCTCTTAACCACTACACCACACTGGTGTAGACACGATAAGATCATACAATTATGCACTGTGTCGAAAAACTGAATAGAGAAAATCATAAAATCATAGAATCATAGAATCATAGAGATGGAAGAGACCACAAGGGCCATCGAGTCCAACCCCCTGCCAAGAGAGAAAAGCTTTCTCTCTCTCTCATAACACAAGAAGAAGCTGCATGTTGGATGATTCAGGACAGAAGGTACCTCCTAACACAAAAAAGTGCTTCCTAATTTCATTAAACAATGAAATTTGCTTCCACAAGAAATAATGACAGCCAGCAAATTGGGTGGCTTTAAAAGAGGGTTAGACAAATTCATGGTTATCAATGGCTACTAGCTACTGTTATGTTGTTCTGTTTCCACGGTCAGAGGAAATTTGCCTCTGATTGCCAGTTGCTGGAAATCACATGCGAGGAAGTGCTGTTTTTCTCTGGTGCTGCTTTGAGACTTCCCACAGGTATCTGGTGAGAATGGGATGCTGGCTTAGATGGCTTAGATGGGCCACTGGCCTGATCCAGCAGCTTCTTCTTATTTATTTTTTTATAATAATTTTTAATTATTTTTACACATATTTTAAAACATAACATCCAGCTTATATATAACATAACATACATTTGGCCACAACAGCCTAAGACTTCCATCCTCCTTACCTGATGGTTTTCCAACTTACTTTCTGATATTGCCTTTTGTTATTATAGTTATTACTGTTAAATCCTTTTCATAGATAAACAGATTATAAATGATACTTCGCAATAATTGATAAAATTAACCTTACAAAACTTATTGTAACTTACTAGGGATGTTAGTTGTTTACAATTGTCTTTTAGATACACCATAAATTTATTCCAGTCTTTCAGGAAAGTCCGGGCTTGCTGGTTCCGAATTTTCGCCAACTCGGCGTAATCCATCAATTTCATCTACCGCTCTTCCTTTGTTGGTATCTCTTCCTGCTTCCATTGTTGGGCTAATAATATTCTTGCTGCAGTTGTTGCATATAAAAACAATTTTTAAAATCTTGCTTATGTATTTCATTACCTACAATACCAATTAGGAAGGCTTCTGGGTTTTTTTACAAATGTATATTTCAACAATTTTTTTTTAGTTCATTATAAACCATTTCCCAGAAAGCCTTCACTTCTTTACAAACCCACCACATATGATAAAAGGTACCCTCTTTCTGCATTTCCAGCATTGGTTATTTGTTTTGTACATTTTTGCTAATTTCACTAGTGTTACGTACCATCTATACATCATTTTCATTATATTTTCTTTAAGAAAACTGGAAGCCATAAAATTTATTCCATCTTTCCCCCCAATCTTCTAACTGTATATTATAACCAATATCCTTAGCCCAATGTATCATAACTGATTCTTCTTATTTTCTTACTAGCACAGAGTGCTTTTCTAGAAGAGGCCTTTTCTCTTAATGGTGTACCAATATATTAATAAGTAACATATTCAGTAGCATTTTCTACATCTCATTTGTCAGCCTATAACTATTGGCAAAACATTTCATTTTGGGATATGGCTACAGTAATGAAGATTTTCACTGGTATTTATTCTATAGATACTCAATTGCAAGATTTCACCAATAACACTTCCAAATTCATCATCAAACTGGGGAAAATTACTGTTGGTGGTGGGAGTAGGAAAGGTTAAAAGTACTGAGAGAACTCAGGACACCAAGATGACTTTGGAAACACAGATCAAAAACAAAGAGACTGGAAGTATAATTAACTCCATTACTGCTCAGTCAAATGAAAACATCCGTGACACCCTTCCTTATTTATGACAGCAGCAAATAGCTCTATTCTCTGGCTGGTTATTGCTATAGGACAGCATTGGTTCTATGGGAGATGAAATGGAAACAAGCCTGCTAATATTTATGTCGCCAAGATCAGGTTATAGATACAAGATTTATGCAAAAGTTGCATTAAAAAAAAAGAAGCCCTCAGTAGCTTTTTATGTCTTCATTCCACAATCCTTCTCCAACAGTAAACAAAATAGCTTTTAGATTTCAATTTTGCAAGTAATATTGTGGAATTATAGCAGGCTTTCTTTAGCTGACTGCGGCTGTATTTCCATTATAGGGATATTTGGCCAACCTTTACAATCTGCCCCCACCCCCCAATAGGAATTAAAAGCGGCTGCTGATATTTATGAATACAGTTATGATTTGCATTGGAGGAAGGCTTCTAAATTACTGGAATCCAAGATTGTATGAGCAGATCAGGGCATGCTAGTTATATGAATACCTATTTTAGGCAACATTTCTAGGGCAGGAGTCAAACATGACAGTGTTGAGGGTTGTGGGTCCCCTTAGCATGCCATCAAAGTAGGACTTGGGGGCAGATGTCTGGAGCCCCACTCAACAGAATACATGGGGGGCAGGATTCCAGATTTGACATAGCACATTACAGTGATGTAAAGGGAGGTTTGAGTGAACACCCTCTAATATACGCGATGGAATCTCCCCAAATCACTATATCACTAAATGTTATAATGAGAACTTCTCTTAGAATTATCCAAATTGTAATGGCGGGGACATATTGGTGCCTGGGACAAAGTGATATGCCACATTTGCTTTTTCTCAATCTCTACATTGTCTTTGAGTTGGTTTCTAGACATTATGTATTCACTTGGTTTCAGGCCAAAGCAATCAGCTTGTTCACTGGAACATGCTGGTCTGACACTCTAGCGGGCCACAGCCAGTCAGTGGGTACAGTTTTCAGCTAGATGGTACAATGTTCTGACAGCTTTCAGTGTTCATATGTTCCTCCTTCGCATGCAGGTTCAGTTCCTGGGTCGTGCACAGGGCCTTGCAGAGGCCTGGGCCAGGTAGATAATGTGCCCCCCCTTTTTTACCCTAGGAATAACTGAAGTCTTATAAATAAGTAAGCATATAAATAATTTTCACAAAAGTTATGCTGACAAATAATTTTATTTCAAGGCTTGAACCATATCTGCATATAAAGACAAAATGGAAAATATAGATAAATATGCTGACCGAGGCCCCCTTTGGAATCAGAGGCCCGGGCCTAGTGGCCCATATGCCCCCCCCCTCTGTCTGGGCCTGGTCGTGCACTTCTAGGTTGCCCAGATATCTGACTACTCATAGACTGAAACGGGACAACTACTTTGGGAGGACTTTGGTTTTGAAAAGCAGCTCAGTGTCTTAAGTAATACAATATTTGTTTGAATCGCCATTCCACATAAATATTTATTTGTGGTGGAACAGAAGTCGATCCTTTTGTTGCACCTTTAACTGCTACACTTCTGGAAACAAATGGTGGCTGGGATAAATCCGACAGGAGCTTTTGATTTACAACAGCTTCCTTGAATGAATATTCAGGTTTCCATTTACTTCTGAGGCAGGTGGAATTTGGCAGATTTAACATCCGGTACAAATGCTCTGACTGCAGCTTTATGAAATACAGTTGCAAACATATTGGGGGACCAGATGCAACTGGGAGAAGAGGTCTGCCTTCTTCTGGCAATGTTGTCTTCTGCACAGCTTCAAGGCCTTAAAAGGTGCTCACCACACTCACTGTGACCACTTTGGGCCACACCTCATCTCATACCACTCACTTTGACATGCAGCCCAAAGCAAGCTGGGTCAACGCAGCCCAAAAATGGTTTAGCCACCCCAATTTAAAGGTACTGTTTTGCTTTGCATTCTTGTCTGAGATAATATAGGGCACTGTAGTGTTAGGATTGTATGCTGACATGCCAACATTAAGCAGAGGAAAGCTGCTTTCACTAATAATCACTATGGATCGGTTATTTATGTTTCCGCCTTGGACTACAATGTTCACTGCTGTGAATGCAACAGTAATTAAAATGATGTAATGTGCACATAATGAGTATGAGGTTTAGTGCACTTGAGGGGCTGTGTGTGTTTATGCATATGCAGAAAATATTTTTTAATCTCTCCTCCCAATGCGCTCGCTCTCTCTCTGACACATACACATGTGAAACTGTCCTTCCAAGATGAGTGCTTGTAGGCCAATTCCGGTGGAGTGTGCGTGTGTGCTTTAAAGTCATGTCATAAAATCTCTAAAAGGGGTTTTTCATAGAGACATGATAATTTATAATACTTCTGCCGTTTTCAATTATTCAGATGTTCATAGCCCAACAAATTGAATAATGAATGGAATAATGAATTGAACCCTGACAAGATGATAACAGAAAATATTATGAGTAGTCACTACACAGTGAAGCCCCCATACTGGGGAGGAGTGGGGGAGGAATCCCTGAAAGAAATCAACTTGTTTGAAGGACTCGTTTTCTCTTCCAAGTTCAAATACTTACACTGTGAGGAGGAAATCTGTCTAGGGCTTAGCCATTAACAAATAAATATTAAAGATGAACACCTGTAAAACAATTTATTTGATGGGGACTAAACAGTGAATCAAAATCACAAATAGCCCAGTTATATTTTCGAAGGGTGTAGCTTATGCATTTCATTATTGCTTTTGCCACAGTGAGAGAGAGGAGAAGGACAGCCATATAAATTCTTAAACACTGTAGCTCCAGGCTCAGCCTTGGAGGACGGATGATATTGCACAGATGCTAAAGCACACAGGTTTCCTAACAGTATTAGAGGCATTTGCATCAACACTGCAAGGCGGAAGGTTCAATAATAAAACTGATAAACATGCTTCTCAGGTAGGAGGGTAAGCCATGCATATTTGTATCTCCAAGCCAGGAGTGTAAAAGATGAAGGTTATGCTCAGGCAGTTAGCATAAGTCGCATCAAGAATTGTGTTTTAGGATGACTGTTTCCGGCCAAGTAAACGGAAAACTCAAATAGAAGTGCATTATCTCTACATATAATGGTCCGTTCCCAACATTCAGTCTCTTTGTTATATTCTGAGCTGTAATGCTCGGAGTGTGTGTCAAAGAAAATGACAATCTGCAACAGAAGGTTAAGGAAGCAATGCAATTGCAATGCATAGCAATGGTTCAACCCAGGATTGCTGTGGGACAGCGGAGGGATGGAGTACAAGAGCTGTGAGCCAAATTATAGGTGTCCTTGAATGGACACATTTTCTGTCAGAAGTAGCAAGCACGAGGGGCTCCAACTCACACCAGGATATAAGAAAGAGAAAGGGGTAAGAGATGACCCAAAATGTGCCTGCTAACAGGGATGTTTTCCAGGTTTCAGTTGTTTTCATGATGTGGCAATTTCACACCCACCCACACCAAAATCCGTGGAACTTCCTTGAAGGAAAGAAAATGACCTTCTAGGAAACATTTTTAAAGTACAAAATCCCTTCATGCATTTGGAAAACAGTCTTCTCTGATATCTGGTGAGAGGGATGTGTGTGATATCTGAGAAGGTTTTCAAAGATTCTTTGAGTCATTTTGTTCTTTTAATGGGAGCTCTGTATAGGACGAGAAAGCATCCTATTTTATCCTCAGCAGCTTTGCAAAGCCTAGCCTTTTTTCCCCTTCAAGTGGCTTCTTTAAAGCAATAGATTTCTGTTCTTAAGAGGCCACTGGTGGATAATGAAGAGCCTTTGGCAAGACTGCTGTGCAGCTCTATTTGATAAGCGTTTTGTATTGTTTTGGTCAGTGTTCATTGTCATATTGATTATGCCTATGAATGAGTTGTGCCTTTTTCACAAATGATCCCTCTTCTTAAAAATCCTGGCTTGTGGCGAGGGGGAACCAGCCCTTTTATAGCAGGGTTGCATACTTATTTCCCTATTATTCTTATTCTTATTTTAAGTTTATAGTTATTCAGCTGCTCTGAATGCTTCTGACCCCCCTTTGTAGCATGGGATAAGAAACTCTCCAGATCTGCAAGGCTATGTCAACGATGCTTGGAGTTGTAGTCTGGCGACGTGTGGAGGGCCACAGGTTCCCCACATATAAGAAGAGCCCTGTTGGATCAGATCATGGGCCCATCTAGTCCACCATCTTGAAGTGAATACTTTGAATAATCCATTTACATATAACTGGCAGACGGAGAATTGAAAGCCCTTTTTATTTTCTCTCTCTTTCCCTTTCGTTCCTTTCCTTATTCTTTTGTTGCTTTTATCTCCCTGTTTCTTCTTTTTTCCTTTCTTTTCTTGGGATTTTTTGGTGTGTGTTCTCTACTCTGGGTCACTGGGGGGATTATGCACACATGAAAGCGAAGGACTCTGTGTGAGAGGCAGGGAAGGGAAGATCTCGGGGTGAGAGCTGGGAGGATCCACCCCTTCTGTGTGAGACAAGGGTTAAGATTAATTTTTATTTTATTTATTAAATTTGTATGCCACCCTATACCCGTAGATCTCAGGGTGGTTCACAACATAAAATCACAATATAAAATATCTATCTTGGAGAGAGGGCGTTGTATTTTCTTCACTCTTTTTTATTATTATTGCTTTTTTAAATTATTTTTTATTATTTCTTCTTCTTCTTATTATTATTACTTTGTTTTTATTATTATTACTTTGTTTCAAGAAAAATTTATGGGTCGGGAGAAAAGTCTACCTTCCTGATTCCCACAGTGGTCATGCCCATGCCCATGGGAAGTCCACAAGGGAGACACGAGTGCAATAGTCCTCTCCACTTGTCATTGCTGTTAGAAAATCACATCGCCAGTGTTCACAATGCAATTGTGAGTGCAATTGCAGAATATTTAATTATTAGTATTAAATTTACCACGCACCCTTTTGTAGCAGGTCCCAGGGTCGGTTACAAGAGTGTAAAATTCAGAATATAAAACAGTTAAAACAAATCCTTACACCAATAAAGGCTAGTAGTAGTTAAAACAAATTCATAGGCGCCGACTCCATGGGGCCTGAGGGGGCCCGAGCCCCCTCAAAAATTCGTTTGGGGGGGCTCCGCCCCCCCAATAATCTTGAGCACCCCTCCAGCAGAGCGCCACCGCCGCCCCTCCCCCAGCCCAAAATGCACAGGGTCGGGCTGCATGCCTCCTGCCCTCCCTCCCAAGCAAAAGCTCCACCCAATTTCCTTCGGAGCTGATTAATAGGCGCAGCACGCTCTCCCCTATTCGCTCACGAGGAGGCGGCGCCACTTTATCTGCATATTCATGAGCTTATTTATTATTCATGAGCTTTCCCGGCCCCCCCCCCAATATTTTTTATAAGTCCGCGCCCCTGAACAAATTAGTCATAGGAATAGAGTGGGTCCTAAAAACACACATCTCAGGTATCTAAGAGCCTCATGAAGAGGCATGTCTTCAGCGTTTGCTGAAAGCCGTATAGTGAAGAAGCCAAGCACGCCTCTGTAGGGAGAGAATTGCACGGCTTAGGGGCTGCCACAGAGAACAACCTCTTCTGGGCCACTCACTGAACTTCAGAGGGAGGCAGAACTACCAATAGGGCGCCCCCTGCTGACATTCCTACCTGAAAGGATCTGTAGGTAAGGGGTGTGTGTGTCATCTTTAAGATATTTGCTGCCCTTCATTTCTAATCAGTGCATGTTCCGTCACTTCCTGCTGAACTCCTGTAACTTTTTATACCACCAATATTCCAGACCCTCCAAGTGTCTCTATTTTCCAGGGGCGTCCCTGATTTAGAAAAGCCATCCCAGTTTCTGCTTTGATCCTAGAATGTCCCACTTTCCTTAGGATGCCCTAATTTTCATTGGAGAAATGTTGGATGGTATGGAGTTATCTGACCCCCGAGACATCTGAAGGCAATCCTGCATAGGGAAGCTTTTTCTAATGTTTTATTATGTTTTTATCTATGTTGGGAGATGCTCAGAGTGGCTGGGGCAACCCAGTAAGATGTGTGGGGTATAAATAGTAAAATTACCATTATGGAATGGGGTGTCCCTATTTTCATCAGAGAAATGTTGGAGGGTATGATATTCAGGTTTATTTTTGTCCTGCTTTTGTTGTGCTGCAGCCCTTCTGGGCAGCAATAATGTTGTAGCCTAGCCCAGGGCAGGGACGGACTTTGGCCTTTCAAATTTCAGTGGCGCCCTGTGCAAGGCCTTCCATTCTACTCAATTCAGTATGTCATCATTGTGATGCCCTGCAGTGCCCCCTAGGCTTGGCACCCTGTGTGGCAGAATTGCCCTAAATCCGCCTCTGCCTTGGGGAAACCACCCCAGAACAAACAAAAGCAGAACTTATCCACCACTAATGCAGCGTTATCAGAATATACTCACAATAAACCTGCAGACTGGAGAGGCGCTAACATAGTCCTACAGCACCTTGCCTACTGCTCCCCTGCCTCCTAAGGCGCCTCGTTCACTTTGTCTCATGGTAGGGCTGGCCCCACCTCTGCCTGTAAAGGGAAAAAAACAATGTCCTCATTCTGACGTCTTTAATTATATGTTTCCCCTTCCCCCCAAAAGCATATTGGAAATCACTGGCGGACATTTTCAGAGTGATGTTCTCGTACAGCTGGTGCAATTAACGCTGTCTGACAGTTTTCTCCCCAGCTGGCTCATAAGGCTTGTTTGTTCCTTCCTATTAGTATTTTAAAGGGGTGTGTGTGTTATTGTTTTCTGGAGGCTTAGAATGACTATCCTGCCCCAAGCCGAGGGCTTTACTTCCAGCAGCCTAACCTCTGCTTGCAGAGATTAGAAAGGGGATAAGCTCCGCCTGATACCACCACGGTTGCGCCTGTGCAAATCTCCCTATAGAACACAGTCAGGATTTGTCATTTGCACATTTTATTTCCAAGCAAAACAAAACCACCACAAGCTAATGGTTTATGACCTAAAGGCTAGTGCCTCCTGCTTAATGGGAAGAAATATCCACACACAAAAAGGAGGACAGATTTGAGTTGGTGTGTCCTTATGCGCTGCCCGCTGTGGTAATTGCATGCCTTCACACTGTCGTTCTTCAGATGTTGTCACAGATTGTTCTGTGTCGCCTTGCTGTGCTCTGATAAATAGATGCTGCCGTTCTGGCGGGGCTGACGTGATTCCTCTGCCCATGGTGCCTCTCCAAAGCCACGGAGTACTTTGAGATCTGGAGAGATGAAAGACTTTCCCCTCCCTCCCCTCCCTCCGAATATCGGCTATTATGTGATTTCAAATATCCTTCCGTGCGCCAATGCTTCTCTTTCTAGGAACGGCAGTACAGAGAACAGTTATTTCGCAGGAGGGACATATTCCGGGAGTCCTGCACTCGTCCAATTCCCAATTTGACCCCAAACGTAAGGATAATGTCTGAGTGTCAAAAGTAAAAGTGAGCGAGAGGCAGAGAGTTCTTGAAGGAAGTAAAAAGAGAGAGAAAAGCTTTCATTGAGTCTTAGGGCGCTTCCCTCCCACCTCGAGATACTGTTAAATCATCACTGTCAGGGATGACTTTTATCCCAAGGGCTACTAAAAATTATTTGAGGAGGATTTATCTTTTATCTTTCCCCTTACCTGGGTGGTGCCTGAGTCCTCACGGCTTGCAGTCTTTTACTCCTTCCTCTCCCAAGGCCACGGCGTAAATCATCCTGCTACAGCCACAAGCACACTGTAACAAGGAGGTAGCTTTCTTCCGATGAGATGTATTGGTTTCTGTAGCTCCCTAATGCCAGCTAACGTTTCCCTAAATTTAGCTATCCAGCGTAAGTTCCAAGGAATTCAAGGGGCCTCGTGGTGGCACAGCCCCTTCTCCTGTACAGTGGTACCTCAGGTTAAATACTTAATTTATTCTGGAGGTCCGTACTTAACCTGAAACTATTCTTAGCCTGAAGCACCACTTTGGCTAATGGGGCCTGCTGCTGCTGCCACGCCGCAGGAGCCCGATTTCTGTTCTCATCCTGAAGCAAAGTTCTTAACCTGAGGTACTATTTTTGGGTTAGCGGAGTCTGTAACCTGAAGCGTCTGTAACCCGAAGCGTCTGTAACCTGAGGTACCACTGTACTGTGTGTTGCTGAGTTCGCCCACATAAAGGCTAGCTGTAGCATCTTCTGTACCCCAGTGCTAGTCTATTTTGCGCCATAGGTAAGGCGCAGGTGCACCCCCTCTAAAAAAAAATGGCTAACTTCGGTTTTCAAAAACTTGTAGAAATGATAAAATTATTCAAAATATAAAATATTATCGGGGATTTATGGGGTATAACAAAAACTAATCATAGAACTGTAGAGCTGGAAAGGACCCTAAGGATTATCTTGTCCAACTGCCTGCAATGCAGCTGTTCCATTCAGGATTCGAACCTGCAACCTTGGCATTATCAGCACGACACTATCCAGGCGTAATCTGTATGAAACCATGCCCCTCAAAAGTGAGCACGGCTCCCCTCTGAGGTCTGCTCCCAAGGCATCTGCCTGGCTGGTCTAATGATAGCACTGGCCCTGACCCCATGAACCATACATTGAGTTGCAATTCTGCATCTGAGTCACATCAAATTAGGGATTCCTGTGCAAAATTTGAGATCTAGCCAGCAGAGTTATGCAAAGATTTACTGAGAAGCGGCCAATCAATGCTGATATTTTACAGGTGAGGATCGCTGAGGTTCAGGCAGAAGTGATTAGCACAAGGCAGCTATAGTGGTTTAAGCACACACACACACACACACAAACTTGCTCTGGATTTAAACTATTTGCAATCAGAAACCTTTCCCAATCTGTTGAGGATGATAAATAAATAAATATTTATTATTTATACCCCACCCATATGACTAATCAAGCTTTTAGATTAGTCTGCCTTTTGCCCATGCCTAACTTACACCACCACAAGGTGGGTCTCTCCCCCCCCCCCCATTAATGTGGTGTTTAGCACAATGCTTCTGTATTTAGCTCCTGTGTTTAGCTCCTGGTCCCTATAGGCTGCTGCTTGAACAGGAGGTCCATAGAAATCTTGGTGTGAAACTTAACCCTTCCAGCGAACACAAGCTCTGTTGCGGTTTCACACCAGCAGCATAAAAGGGAAAGCTGAGGAGACAGAAACATATCTGTGATCATTAGGACAAATCTAGTTGTCTGCACATTACAGAAAATGAGTCGCTTTTTAGAAAGGGCTTTTAATTGCTTAATCTCAGAAATGTGGACAATGGCATACGTGTTTTATTTTAGGGTCTATCTAGCCCACTCAGAAAATGTAATGGACCTAATTTTCATTTAGTGTAGGTCTGTGCAGTTCCTAAAACATCTAAATGGCTATTAATTTAATCAGGTAATTTAACTATACCTCCAGAAAAGGCCACTAGCTAGTTGTCACGCATTGATTATGAGGATGACATTTCTATCCCATGATGCCAGAGGCACACTTTGATACATCATTTTCTTTTTGAAGGTTAAACTCAGATAACCTGCCTTTGGCATTTAATTAGCTACATATTAAACACTCTTTTAATAATAAAATGATTAAAAATTTTATTGCTTCTCAAATGAGGCCCTTTTAGATAGATTTAATGACTTGGTTTGAGCACTGTAGTTTGTGAACCAAACCTTAGGCCAGGATGTGTTCTAATGATATGCTTTACAGCTTGCAAAATCTGTGTTTTATTCAAATGGCTGCCATAATCATTTTGGGCAAAACTTATAATGCTATCTTCTGTGTTTTTAAGTTGAACTGTTAAATGTCATTGAAAAAGTACACAGAACCTTTTTGATTTTCTTTTAAAAAAGCAAAAAAATTGGTTCAGTTCAGCACTAAAAGTAAGTGGACCTTCAGCAAAATTTGTGTCCTGGATGCTATGCACAAACAAGTTTAGTGTGGAAAGGTCTGTTTTTTGGTGTGCCTGTAAAACCATATCATTCTACCAGCAATGAAGAATCATGAGGTAGCTGACCATTTTTGGTCCTTAGTTAACAAAACAATCAAAATCTGCACTAGGAAAAATCCTTGAAGAGTAACTGTGATATGAAATTTCCATATTGGTTGAACAGTAAACAAACTAGAGTTTACAACCTAAACAGGTGGTGTGGTTTCAGTCTGTGACTGATACATATATAATTTAAGGTATTTATATACCACCTTATATTATTCATTTTTATTTATATATATAATTATATACTGCAAAGTTCCAAAGCAGTGTCCAAAAAAGTTATAATCGTCCACTGCATAAATCAGTTAAAATTAATAACAAAAACAGGAAACATCCTTTAAATTGGTCCGTCTTTATTAGGTTGTATTCAACTAATATTTACTCAGAGTAGACTAACAGGTCCTTTAATTGCAATGGGTCTACTCTAAGTCAAGGTTAGTTGCAAACAACCCGATAAAGACATGTAAAAAAGAGGGCTGTCCTTTGTTACCTAGGACATGTAGTCCGTTGAGAAACCCTTGATAAGCTTGCTAGAAAAACCTCAGAATTTTTCCAAGCAGTGGTTTAAAAAACACAGCTAGTTCAGTTTTCCTGAATAAAAGCTTTGAAAGTTCATTCCCACTGGAAAGTATGTGGTACCCGGCTCCAACTGCCTTTTTTAAAGTAGCCTGTATTTCATTGCCTGAGAGTCACACAAAGACAGACCTTTGCTCTTTCACATCCAGTTAGGAGAAGCATCTGAGGCTTTCCTTGTGCAATCTTTATGGAAATGCAATGTTTCTGTTAACTTTGTAAATTTATGTTATGCAAAGCCAGCAGTTCTCCCTTCTGCAATTTAGAGGACAGCCTGTGGAGCCTGGCAGGTACAACGTGAGGAGGTGGAAGGAGGTCTGAAAGGGCTTGGAAGGCTGCTAATTTACAATGTCTTAAAAAAACCTAAACTGTAAAAATGCCAGCAGAGCTACCAGCAATGAAAGTTACACAGGGATACTCTGTGCAGTTGAGGACTTAGGACAGCGTTTCTCAACCTGTGTGTCCCCAGATGTTGTTGAACTACAACTCCCATCACCCTAGCTAGCAAGGCCAGAGCTTAGGGATGATGGGAGTTGTAGTCCAACAACATCTGGGGACACACAGGTTGAGAACCACTGACTTAGGAGAAGGGCTGTAGCTTAATGGTAGACCTTTGGATGCAAACGGTCCCTCGTTCCATCACTGGCAGCTCCCGGTAGGGCTGGAAATGTCTCTTGCCTGAGACCAGGGACAGCCTTCACCAGTCATTGCAGATAATACTGAGCTCCCTGGACTGATAGTATAAGGCGGCTTCCTATGTCCCTATTTAAATCAGCCCTTTGTGGGGGAAGGCCACACCTCAGTGGTAAAGAATCTGCGTTGCATTCAGAAGACCACATCTTTACCAGTTGCACTGGCTCCCGGTGGAGCATCGGGTCAGGTTTAAGGTGCTGGGTTTGACCTTTAAAGCCCTTTGTGGCTTAGGGACCTCGTACTTACGGGACTGCCTCTCCTGGTATGCCCTGCAGAGGACCTTAAGGTCCATGAATAATCATAGTTTAGAGGTCCTGGGCCCTAAGGAAGTTAGACTATCCTCCACCAGGGCCAGGGCCTTCTCAGTGATGGCTCTGACCTGGTGAAATGCTCTGTCCCATGAGACCAGGGCCCTGCAGGATTTAACTTCCTTCCACAGGACCTGTAAGGCAGAACTATTCCACCTGGCTTTCAATTTGAACCTGGCCTGATCTTTTGTTCCCCTTCCTTCCCTCCCCCTCGCCTTTTTGTGAAGATTGCCCACTCTGGGATCCTACAGCTGGTTTTCCCCTGGTCTCCTTGCTGGCCCAAGTGGGACTAATTTAGCCAGCTAGCCCTGGTGATCATCTAATGTTTATTGGATGGATTTTCTCCCTAAATTGATTTTTTATTCTTGATTTTATTGTTATTTACACTTTATATCGTATTTTATGCTGGGGTTTTTTTGTAGTATCAATTAAGTGTTTTAAATTTGTTGTTAGCCACCCTGAGCATGGTTTCCTGAACTGGGAAGGGCGGAGTATAAATAAAAATTTATTATTATTATTATTATTATTATTATTATTATTATTATTATTATTCAGTCCACAGCATCTGCAGGTAGGGCTGGGAATCTCCCCTTTCTGAAACCTTGAAGAGCCACTGCCAGGCAGTATGGACAATGCTGAGCTTGATGGACTAAAGCTCTGACTTGATATAAGGCATCTTCCCGCGTTCCTATCTTCCTGGTTGCAGTACCTGTCGCAGTACCACCTTCCCCTATGCAGTGAGTACTATGAGGTGTGATAGAATGAGCTCCAACAATGCTTAGCCAGCCAACCAGCAAGGTACTGCCCATCTGGGGCTTCTGATTGGCCCATTTGAAGCCCACATTTTGGCAATGAATCCCCACTCCTTGATTCTGCTGCCCAGGGAATTTCTTAACATCTAGCAAGACATGTGAGTCCTAGCTGCTGGGGATGATGGAGAGAGGCGAGGTCCACAACCGCCACCCTCCTGAGAAGGGAGGAGCAGCCATTTCCACAAAAGAGGCCGAATGCCTCTCAATTGAAATAGAGGGAATGATTTATTATTTTCTCTTCCTGATATGCAAAGCAGCAGTCAATCCACAATATGGAAAATTTCCACAGAGGTGATGGAGAAAACAGGAAGAGTGTTATGTACTGAAGTTCTCACCCTGGGCCAGCAGGGGGATACTGTAGATTTTTATGCAAATAAGGGATCGAAAATGACGTTCAGTTTGTGTCACGTAGGCGAGTCAGTTTGGCCAATCGTGGTTCCAGACGGGCAGTGGCAGTTAGAGCGAAACAGCTTTCCTTGGCGGACTGGAGTGAAGACTTGGACTTGCGAGTCAGTGAAGGGGGGGTGTCAGACGGAGCCGATCAGCAGACCTTAGCGATGTGGCTCCTTCTGGAACACTTCTGACAGATGGCATCTCTGAATTGACACTTGGCACAGGAATGGTTGCCTTCGCAGCCGGCACATTCCAATTGGCCCTTGGACTTCTTTTGGAACTTCCTGCACTCTCGCTTTGTCTGGTGCACGTCATCGTCTTCACTAGAGGATGCCTCATCACTGCTGGCCTCTTCATGATGCACTGGAACTGGCTTCCTAGCAAGATGCGGGCTGCTGGCCTTGCGGATCTCCTGGGCAGAGCGTTCGGCAGCTTCCGAGGCCACAGCCTCCTCAGTGGCTTTCTGCAGCGTGAGGTCTGGCTTGGCGAAGAGACGCCATTGCAGACAGATGTCCCGGACCCCACAGACGATTCGATCCATCAGGGCATCATCTAAGTCTCGGAACTCGCAGTGCATTGCAGCCTGTCGGAGGGCGGCGGTGTAGTTGTTAATTGACTCCCCCTCTGCCTGGTTCCGGTGGTAGAATGCATGGCAGGCAGCAATCTTGGATGGCTTTGGCATGTAGTGGTTGCGGAGCTTCTCTTTAATCGTGTCCCACGGTGCTGCCTGGACTGCTACAGGCGCAACCAATGCTTGGGCCGTCTCAAACACCTCAGGCCCACAGAGGCTGAGGAATAGGCCCCGCTTCCGCTCCTGTGATACTTCTGTCAGCTCGTTGGCTTGGAGGTAGCAGTCGAACCGAGCGAGGTAGGAGTCCCATGATTCAGAGGCTGGCGCAAACGGCGGTAGAGGCACAAGTGAAGCCATGATTCCGATGCTGGCGTGGAGGGCAATGGATGGAACACAGTGATCTAGCCAGAACAGTCAGCTCTGAATTGGTTCTGTTCAGTGATTCAGCTCAGTGATTCAGCTCAGCTCAGAGGGTGGCCGCATCTGGCTGTGCTCTGATGTCCATCGATCCCACCTTCGTCGCCAGTGTTAGTTGTGGGTGAACATATCAGATGACACAGCAATTCTTCAAACAGCTCTTGTTTATTCAGAGGCCAGAACAGAACTGAGCTGAAGGATTCAGTCAGCCTGCTTATATAGAGCTCCAGTACACATAATTGTAACAACTTTCTAAAACTATCCAATCACTGAATGTCACTTTTGATCCCTTATTTGCACAACTATCTACAGTATCTCCCTGCTGGCCCAGAGTGAGAACTTCAGTACATAACAAAGAGCATTGTTTTTCAGGCTCTTCTTGATTCTTCACCCTGCACCTGGTTTTCCATGTCGGCCATATTTGCTATGGTGTGAATACATTCAAGGACCTGCAGGAGAGACCTAAGGGAGCCACATACAGACTACAGATTGCCTACATGTGTGTTACTGTTTTGAGTGTTATGTCTCTCTCTCTCTCTCTCTCTCTCTCTCTCTCTCTCTCAAGTTTCTGAGAAGTCTTCAGAGGCAGCCCATAGCTACATATCCTCTTCAGGGCATTGCACATGGGGCTACCACCTTGCTGAAGCTAAGTGGGCCTATATCCAGTCAGTGCCTGCATAGAGAAGCATCTGGGAAGTCTCATGTACACCCCACCCACCCCCGGTTTTGTGAGAAAATAAATAAATGTAGGACGTGCAGCAATGCTTGGTGAACTGTGTTTAGTTTGTTAGGTGACAAGTTGGGCCAAGTGGGCATCAGCGGTTCATATATTTCACACATAGCCTTGGTGCTATTTGGCTCACTTCACACATGTGATATTCTTATGCAGGCATACCTGACCATTGGTCATGCTGGCTGGGGTTGATGGGAGTTGGAGTCCAGTGACATTTGGAGGGCCACAAGTTCCTCATCCCTAGTCTAAGACAAACCCTGCTGCAGGCCTGTATTTAGAGGCCTGCCTGAGTGCTCTGTAAAGCCCCTACTTAATGAGCCAGTTATTAGTGCATGTTTGGAGACAAAGTACAACAGACAACATGTAGGGGAAAATATGTGTGTGGCCATACAGATGGTCATGTGTAAAGACTGTGCATATTTTGAGAAGCCACTATTTCTCAAAGCATGGGCATGAGGCAAAATAAACATGTGTGAGATCTTCACACATTGTTCCCCACTACCACCAGAACTAAGCAGAAAATCTATTGTATTTGAACCAGCCATGTATTAATTATTACAGTGGTGCCTCGCAAGATGAAAAGAATCCGTTCTGTGATTCTCTTCGTCTAGCGGTTTTTTCGTCTTGCGAAGCAAGCCCATTGACGGATTAGCGGATTAGCGCTATTAGCGCTATTAGCGGCTTTTAGCGGCTTATCTGCTGATCGGATCAGCTGATAAGCGGCTTAGCGGCTTAGAAAAAGGGGGGGGAGGGAAAAAAACCAGCAGGAACTCGCAAGGCATTGTCGTCTTGCGAAGCAAGCCCATAGGAAATTCGTTTTGCAAAGCACCTCCAAAACGGAAAACCCTTTCGTCTAGCGGGTTTTCCGTCTTGCGACGCATTCGTCTTGCGGGGCACCACTGTATTATTATTATTTATGAGACACCTCATAAAGTAAATGCTCTAGGCATCATACAAAATAAGAAATAAGAGTAAAACACCACATTAAATGAACAACAATAAAACCACACTGCAATAAAAATTCACAAGTAGCTTGAGAGACAAGCCCACATTAAAATCAAATACAAAACCATTGTGATAAAATAGCACAGAGAGCACAGAACTAAAACATCCATCAGGTTGCATATCTATGTGCACACTTACCTGAGAGTAAACCCCATCGATTATAGTGGGGAATATTTCTGAATAAAAACACATAAATCTGCACTGATAAACTGTGAAATGTGGAGCTGGTGTGTGTTGTATTGTAAACTAAACTGCAAGAACCTTTTTAAAGGGGGGGGGGATGGGGATGGGGAGGAATACATGTGAAACTTCATCCACGGGGGAAATGTGGCAGCATTCCCCGAAACCTCGCCTCCTTCGTCAGGATATTCTAGTGTTTTTGAGTGATAATTTGGTAGGATTAAATTATGTTCATGTGACAGCTCAACCTCACTAATGAGGTACATTTCAGTAAATTGTTGACAGAACTGTCTGGAAGGCTTCTTTAATTTACCAACATATAACAACATGGGAAAAGCATTATTCAAGCCGATGAAGATGAATAAGCAGTGGGGAATGAGGGGGGGGGGGACCTTTCAGCTTTAAGACATGACAACCTGAAAGCATTTTTGTCACTTGCTGTACTTAGCCTGAGGCCGTTGTACCTGTTAGCGTGATTGACTTACCAAAGCAACAGAAGAGATTATGCATTTTAAACACTACATGGTAAAGCGGGGGGGGGGGGGGGCAGGCTGGGTGTGAGGGAGATTCTTTCTTCTTTTGGGAGGGGGAGCCTGTATTGTGTGAGGGTGTTTTAGAGAGAAGAGAATTAGAGATTTTTTTTTATTAAAAAAAATACATTACCTTCCATCAATCTGCTACATGGGTGCTTTTATCTAAAATAATTCTTGAGGAGCGTCATTGGAAAATACTTCGATATACCACAGCGGAGAGAGAGATTCAGAAGGAAAACATAACCTTTTGCTCAGATGAATAATTTCTTCGAAATGAAGGGAAAGGGGGAGGAAGTGGGAGACAAACTTAATGTCCTCTAATAAAACTGGCATGCTGATTCTAAACAAGTTAATGTGGAGCTAAATATTCTTTTGAATTTTCCTGGGTCCCTCAAAAGTATTGCAGTCATGTTCCTTTCGCTAGGAAATGTCAGATTTCCACCACCCCCTCTTTCTAAGTGACGAGTGTGGTTCTGTGTTTCAATACACAGAACTGCCACAACACACCTCATTTGGTCCTGCATGAGTCACAGTTCTGCATGTGCCTTCTGACTGGAAAAAGGCAAATTCAGTGCAGTAACTCAGGCAGAGAGAAGATGGGCAACCTCTGCTGAGGGCAAACCCTTTTGCTGTGTCTCTGCACTGGGAGTGACTGAGTGAGCCAGACTTACCAGTTCAGAGGTGTGTTGCAGAATGACCTGCCCACAGCAAAAGCTGATTGGAAGGGGATAAGACCAGAGCAGTAAATAATGCAGAGATGCAACTGGCAAACTCCTCTGAGGACATGCAATTTTGCTTCATCTCTGTACACTGGGCAGGCTTGGCTAAGCCATTCAATCTCCCTTAGAGCTTTGCAAAGTATTGGAAGACACAAGAACTACCCACTCTGGAAGAATGGCAGATGAAAATGATGGATTACATGGAATTGGCGGAAATGACTGGCAGAATCCGAGACCAGGGAGAAGAGTCGGTGGAAGAAGATTGGAAGAAATTTAAAGACTATTTACAGAAATATTGCAAAATTAATGAATGTTAGAATGATATTGGATTGAAGTTAAGTGGTTTCTAGCTGTAATGGTATAAAAGAATATGAAAAAAATGGATTTTTAACAGGTAAAAATTTAATGTTATAATATATTAAGATTAAAGATTAGGATAAAATAAGGAGGGAAAGGAATTGCTGAACTAATAAATTGAACTGGAATACAAAAAAGGGAGGTATGAGGAGGTCCGGGAAACAAGTAAATGAAAGATAAGTGACAAAAAGATGGAATTGTGTTTAACTGTTTTTTACTTTGTATTCTTTCTTTTTTCTTTTTCATTATGTAATATTGTGAAAACTTTAATAAATATTTATATATATATAAAAAAACAATCTCCCTTAGAGCTGCTCTTCTCCAACTGATGCCAATTAGAAAGGGGCAATGCCAGAACAATGACTCACAGAGAGTTGTGATTCCTGCATGGGCTGGTGGTAAGGAACTGGAAAACCAGTCCCTGGAGAGCAATGGTGGGAGAGAGCTACTGCCTCACTGTCCTGCTTTGGGGCTTCCCAGAGGCATCTGGCTGGTCCTAGTGTGTGAGGCAGCACACTGAGGAGCCCTCCAAGCGAGAGCATCTGCCTTTAAATACTCTGCCACATATTAGTGTGTTCCCACAACACGCTAATATCCTCTCATAGCACATCATACTGGGATAACTGCTGAACACATTCTGTCCATGCATTGCTTTGGGGATTTCTTCACCTCTGTGGAAAAGTGCAAAGTTTTGATGTATCGAATTGTGATGTTTGTTTGTTTGTTCATTGAGAGCGTTTTCCAGACGTACGAAGAAGTGTCTCAAGTGAAGAATAACCTGGAAGGCGGAGCAAGGGAAAGGAAAGGCGAACGTCTGACATGGAACAGCTCTTTTCAAATTGTTTCTGAGGACCCCTGCTCCTTGTACTCCTGGTGACAGCTGATTGAAAGCACCAATGCACTGCAGTGACATCAACAACAAAGGAGAAAAATAGAGCCAGGTAACGCAGGCAATGTATCTTAAAACACACACACACACAACACACACAACACTTTTTTGAGCTAAAGAAGGCTGATGTATGACTTAGGGGGTTCCGTCCAGTCCAGTTTCGTTTCAAACGTCAATGTAAAACCATACATTTTGCAAACAGTGCCATGAATATGTGCAACAAAGAGATGAGTGCAAAGGAGAGTGTGATTGATAAAAACATCATTTCACAGTTTTAAACATATATAAGAACATCAATCTAGACACTAATAGCATGGGTACAGGGAGGGGAGGTTTAAGCCTTCCGTCTCTAGCTATGATCTTGCAGGAAATTGCTCCCACCCCACACATACTGCAGTTAGCATTGGAAGCAAGCTCCCTGTTGGTGTCAATAAATTTATATACCGCTTAGAATTAGAGATAGTATCCAGGACAATTTGTCCCATATAGCCAATGGTACAGAAGCAAACAATCACAACCCTTTCCCTTAGTCGTTATGACTAGGCCAAACATATAGCTTATCTCAATTCTGTTTGACGATGAAATGGGACTAATGAGAAGATGGTAATAAATCCTTAGATCTTTACCTTTTATACTCTGTGAAACGGTGACTGATTACTGGAAGTATTGATAGTATGTTTTCATTGGACGACACGTGTGCTTTCAGATGTGCTTCCTATATTTGACATTTTAAAGTGTATACATGTTTTTCGTTTTTCTTTAAAAAAAATACAGTAACAGAATTTCTGGTTTTGTACTGTTCTGAGAATTTGGTCTTTTCGAGCAAATGATTTGGACAATGTTGCTGCAGCATTCTGGATTTCTTTTAGCACAAAATATACTCGGCCCTGATACCTTTGAGGTGTCATTATAAGAAAAATGTGCTTCCTTCACTGAGTTGCTTTCAAACTCAAACATGTCAGACCAGCTGACCACCTAGATCATGCGTTGGCAAACTAAGACCCAGGGGTCGGATCCAGCCCAATCGCCTTCTAAATCTGGCCCACGGACAGTCCAGGAATCAGCGTGTTTTTACATGAGTAGAATGTGCCCTTTTATTTAAAATGCATCTCTAGGTTATTTGTGGGGCATAGGAATTCGTTCATTACCCCCCCCCAAAAAAAAATAGTCCGGCCCCCCACAAGGTCTGAGGGACAGTGGACCGGCCCCTGGCTGAAAAAGTTTGCTGACCTAGATGTATTCTCTCTATTGCAACCGCCAGTGGACATCTCTTTGGTCTAGGGCGGCGGCGGGGGGGGGCGTTTTTCAGCTGGGATGTGCACATTCCCTTCTGCACAACCTCCATGGGGCAGGAACAGAGGTGAAAGTGGCTTTTCTGTGGCTCTAGAGAGTAAGACTTTGAATTACAAGAAAGTGAATGAGGGAGCACTTCCTGGTGGTGCAATTTACTGACACTTCAGAAGGTGGTGGGTTTTCCTTTGCTTTTGTTTTTTAAGTAGAAGAATGTCTAGGTGCGCTTTTTTGATAACAAGAATACAAAGCTCAAAATGAATGAACCACAGCTAAAATATTATGTTCATTTTTCACATGGTCTAGTCCTTCCTCTGCCCACCCAACCCTTAATATTCTCTTCTCCGGTCTTCAGAGAGTAGGTAGCAGTGGGGAGGCAGAAAAAGGTCCTCCTCTCCTTCCACTCTGCAAGTTTTAATCTGAAATCTTAGGCGCAGAGCTCAGAAGCTGCTCACGGCTAATGAAATTCCCTGTCGCAAAATGCACCTAGAACAACGGGAGATTCAAACACTGCTTTTAAGCCAATGCTGGGTCACTGAATTCCAGTTAAAATCAATTACTTAAAATATGTCACCCTGCCCCTCATCAGCTTCAGTCTCATAACAGGAGGGAAACAATCTAGTAGCAAAAATGTTGCACACCTCCTGTTTTGGAGGCCCAGTTACATGGTATCCTCATTAGCTCCTCCAACCCCAGTTTGACTGGGCCACCTTCTCCTTGCCCCTGATAGTACTCCCTATTTGCTTGCCTTCTCCCTTTGGGCTGAAAAAAGCACCACCAATTTGCACAACTGTAGCATAACTGCAGCCTGTCTGGAAAGATGGCTGGTCCCTACCCATCCAGGTTGGCTACTGGTTTATCCTGTTGCTAATAATAATAATAATAATAATAATAATAATAATAATAATAATAATTTATTTATACCCTGCCCATCTGGCTGGGTTTCCCCAGCCACTCTGGGTGGCTCCCAACAGAATTAAAAGCACAATAAAACATCAAACATTAAAAATCTCCCTAAACAGGACTGCCTTCAGATATCTTCTAAAAGTCAGATAGCTGTTTATTTCCTTGACATCTGATGGGAGGGTGCCACTACCGAGAAGGCCCTCTGCCTAGTTCCCTGTCACCTCACTTCTCGCAGTGAGGTAACCACCAGAAGGCCCTCGGCACTGGAGCTCAGTGTCCGGGCTGAATGATGGGGGTGGAGAGGCTCCTTCAGGTATACTGGACCGAGGCCGTTCACGACTTTAAAGGGCAGCACCAACACTTTGAACATACTGGGAGCCAAGTTGCAGGAAGGAGTATAAAACGACTTCCTTTTCCAGCTGAGTCTTGCTTGAGCATTATGGTCTACCTGTGTCTCATCAGGAGCGTCCCTCCCAGCTAGAGAGTGCCTAGGAGGATGGGGCAGCTCAGGCCTGTTTTCCAGCCCTGTCTCTTGGCTTCAGGCTCCCAGTTTCTAAGACTTACTCCGGACTGCTACTCAGGACTGAGCCCTGAAAAATATTTAGAATGTGGTCAAAGGTTGTTGTTGGGCTTAAACAGGAATTAGCACCTAGAATGATTAGTTGAAAATGTGGCTGCACTTCACCTGGGAAGCTGTCACAGTAAAAGTAAAAGAGTAGTAAAAGAAAAGTAAAAGGGCATTACCCTTTATACTAATGAGGAACCCACTGTTCAAACAGATAAAGGATCCATTCACCCAAACCAAGTTTGCAATATGGAAGTCATGGCACTCCTGTCTTTCCCTGGTTTGTTCTTTGTTATCTCCATTGCAACGCTGCACAGGCTTAGTTGATGTTACTGAAATATACTCAGAGTCGAGTGTGAATTTCATGCTCTTTATTCAGCTCATAGTAGCAATGAATGAAACTTTCCCCAAAACGTCTAGCTATATATACATTATTTACACAATGGGCCCTGTGTGATTGGCTATTTCTGGGCTGCTCCAGTAGGCCAATCAGGTTGCGGATTCACCTCCTCCAGAAGCCTGATTGGCTGCTCCTGCAGGCCAATCAGGTTGCTGATTCACTTCTACCTGGAGCTGGATTGGGTGGTTCCTGTGGACCAATCAGACTGCTGCATTCTGGATCCTATTGTTCTAGGATTCAGCTCAGTACATAACAGTTACATTGAAGAAACAAATAATTAACAAATGGTTCAGGTGAATATGGATAGTATGGGCACACTCTTTCACTGTCTCCTGAGACAGACAGATGCCAACAGCTGGTGAAATGAAAAGATTTTTTAAAAACCCATACCAGGTGAACTGGGCTGAATTGGGGGTGATTTTCACATTTCTGAGTTGAATCACACTGTTAACTAAGTGTCTTGATGCAGATCATGGACTCCCTAAGCTTCTGGGAGGCTGTGTGACTTGGTTGTCCAGAAAGTGCATGGACACTCTTGAGATATGAGACCTCTTGCATGGACCTCTTGAGATATGAGACCAAGCAGGCTGAAAAAAACATCCTGACCCCAAGAAGGGAGGGGTGGAGAAGTGGGAGATCTTTCATTTTGAGGAACAGGTCAAGCTTTTCATCACCGTGAATCCTAAGGCCCCCAATTGGGGGAGGAATTAAAAACTGCACTTTTTACATGGGTCTGTGCCTTCCCCTGTGCAAATGAGTGGAGAGATCTCTACTCTCACGTGGGGTCAGTGGGTCATCGCTGAGGATTTATGCTATTTATTCACCATCCCTTCCCTATCTAAGGCAATTAAGAAATCACTGTATCCCGAATAATCCATGGGTTGCTTATTGGAGAGTCTGCCTCCCAATTCCTCTCACAGAGCTACCTATAATTCCAGAACGGCTTGACAATCAATTCCTCTTCCCAGGGAACTCTGGGATTTGTAGTTCTGTGAGGAGACTAGAGAGGCGCCTGATAAACGCTCAGTACTCTTAACAGAATACAGTCCCCAGAACTCTTTGGGGGAGGCCATGACTGCTTGAAGTGGTATCACAGTACTTTAAATGTATGGTATGAATGTAGCCGATGTTTGGATGATCCAGTATGAATACAGAACTAACACACTATTATTGAAACAACCATAGAATCATAGAGTGTGAAGGGACCCAGCCCTCCGCCCTCTCCCCCCGGTAATGCACAGCTCAGTGACACACAGCAGAATATGCCTGCAAAAACTCCACCAGTCTCGGAGTGGTTATTGTGGGGTTTTTTTGCCTGCTGCCTAAGAAGGTGCCTACTGAACATTCTTTTTCCTTTGCTGTCGTCCTGTCCTGTTGTTAACTTTGACTGCAGATTGTTTTAGCTGTGCTGGTTTTTATTGGGTTGTTTTTACGATATGCTTTTAAAATGTGCACACAGTTCTGAGTACCGTTCGTAGCAGAGAATTGTGGCATAAAGATGCTAAAAATCGGTGTTGGCCTCCTTCCCAAATGGTGTGAATCCGAGAACCCGCCAAAGAACATTCTAGAAGACAGAACAGGATAGGCGAGAGGAGAAGTGGTGAAGTTGAAAATGTCTGTGTGCACCTATACACACACACAGGTGCTCATTGTGGCACTTGTCTCAGGAAAATTAATGAAAACAATGTATAGCGTTTGGATTGGCGATGGGAGAGACCAAAGAAAATGCTTCGGCCTAAAGCCCTTGCCCCTTTAATCCAGCCTTGATTGAGTGTGTTTGTTTTTTCTTATAAAAATGTATACTCTGATATTTACGCATGCATTACTTAAGGAGGTTTGCAGTAGTTAAAATCACAATATGAAATCAGAAGCGCAAAATCAACCAAGCAAAGGCCAGGACATAAAACATCTATTCCAGTGTGTCAAGTTAAAAGCCCGCAGAAATGCTAATTGCAAAGCATTCAGAAGCCAGAGGAAGGCAGTCAGAGAGGGAGCTATTTGAACATCACAGACAAGCTGTTCCTCCAGTATTGATACGGCCGCTGAGACAATGCATTTATAAACAATGCATATAGTATTCTGATTCTGAAATAGGATCGTTTTGCATAACTTCAAACCCCACTATAAATGAGCGGGGTTTTTTGAGAGAAGCATTATTAACATCATGCATCCATCCTGGAGCAATTTGTTGAGCTTTTGCAAAACTGCATCAGATTCAGACTATAAATGTCAACACTGCCATTTTTTATGTTGACATCTCCTTCCTCCCCACCCCCGCTCCCTGTCAAGTGCCATTGTTGGTGTCTGGTTGGTTTTCGCCCACCCTGGCTGCTGGGCTAATGCAGTTGGGCTCGGCATCTGCATGATCCATCACATCCAGGCTGAAGCGTATAAATCATCTCGTGAGGTTTCTGCTCTCGTGCTTCGACAGTGACAGATTCGGTTTCATCGGGGTCCTGCAACCCCATTGGCTTCCCCCTTCCCCTATGACTAAGGAACAGCAGCAGGCACCGGGAAGAGCATTTAGGCTATGGAGCCTCGGCGCTCCTTTCCCATCGCCACCATGTCCGCCGTAAATGGAGACTCTAGGGAGCAAGTCATGGCCTTCCCATCGTCTCTCCTTTCATCAGAGCCACAAAGGCTTAACCTGAACACAGGGCCTAATAACTGCCCTGCTCTGCCTATATAAGGCACAGCAGCAACAGCCGGGAAGCCTGCACGGTTTCTTGAACTGCCATCCATCATGCCTTGCTCAGTTCTTCCGCTTGGACTCCTGAGTCACCTTAATGGCTGAGGGCCAAACTATACATAGCATGCAATTGCAAGTAAATTTACCTGAGTCTTCTTTCTCTACCCCCCCTTTTTTTTTGAAAGAAATGTGGTTGGAAGATACCGTTTTGAGCTGAACACTGTGTGGAGAAGGGCTGCTCAGCCCTTTCCCCTTTGGGCTCTTTTCCCACTCAAAATCCTTCTGGGTTGCTTTTCTTCATGGGGGGGGGGGGGATACATAGGGGTTTCCCTCTCTAGGTGGTGAAAAGCAGCTACGGTTGCTGTTGAATAGGAAAGTAAAAAACAACAACAACCTATTGCATATTACAACAATTTTAGAAAACAACTATAAAGATAAAAAGATAAAAAAATAACAGCAGTACATATATAAAATTAATTTAGATCCAGGACAGAAACCAAGTGGGATATTTTAGCAGGCAATGGAAAGTCAATAGAGAAGGTGCCTGTCGGATAGGCAGTGTGGGGCAGGTGCTGTCACACTAAAGCCCCAATGTGGATTGGACCTCTTGATATGATGGTATCTGTAGGATGTCCTCTCCCACACAACACAGTGATTGGTTGGGTGTGCAGAGGAGTCATGTCTGCAGCATTAGGAATTCCTTTCCAATGCTAAGAGCCAAGGCTGTCATAGTAGTAGTAGTAGTAGTAGTAGTAGTAGTAGTAGTAATACCGGTAATTTATTATTTGTACCCCGCCCATCTGGCTAGGTTCCCCCAGCCACTCTGGGCGGCTTCCAACAAAGATTAAAAATACATTAAAATGTCACACATTAAAAACTTCCCGGAACAGGGCTGCCTTCAGATGTCTTCTAAATGTCAGGTAGCTGTTTATCTCTTTGACATCTGATAGGAAGGTGTTCCACAGGGCGGGCGCCACTACCGAGAAGGCCCGCCATCTGGTTCCCTGTAGCTTTGCTTCTTGCAATGAGGGAACCGCCAGAAGGCCCTCGGAGATGGACCTCAGCGTCTGGGCAGAACTTTAGCACCCCCAAATTTACATTAGCCCCCAAATTAACTTTTATTATGCTTATGTCACTATTATCATTTGATAAATAGCACTCACGCCTGCGCGGCTCCAAAAGGAGGGGCTTTTTGTGCTTTGTGTTGAAAACCAGCTTTTCTAAAGAAGACAAAGAACACATTGGGAGTCGGTGTAAAAACTCCACGCCTGCACTTACGGTCGTAGGGAGGTGTCTGAAAGATGAGACGGGCGGGCATTGTGCGCATGCATGGGAGAGCCATCTTGGGCAGCCTTTCGTTGTGGGAGCAACCTTATTTCTAGAGGAGCTCGGAGGGCCCTTGTGAGCACGAATATACGAGTTCTTCTTGGGAAGGTTCCGGAGCCTGTGCGCGAGAGCAGTCATGTCAAAGGCGCCACTGACCCCCCCCCCCCGCCACATAGCAGCCCAATACAATATGCTTAGGCGGCTTCAGCAGCGGGGGCCTGGCACCCCCCAGAACTCAGCACCCGGGTGCCCCGCACCCCTTACACCCCCTAGTAAAGTCGGCCCTGGTAAGAGCTGTATGACTGTGGAATGGACTCCCTCTGAAGGACCTCCCTCATTGGAGGTTTTCCCACAGAGCTTGGATGGCCATCTTTCAGGGATTCTTTACGTGAGATTCCTTCATCACAGGGGTTGGACTGAATGGCCTTCAAGGTCCCTTCCACCTCTACGATTCAAGCCGCGTGTAACCAGGGGGAGCAAGATGCAGCCAGCTGTGAAAAATGACAAATTTGATTACTCTTCATATCTGGTTCCTACAACGAGCTTTCTCTTTGAGGAGCAGCCAAATAGGTAAGTGTGAGGCAGGGAGAGGGAGCAGGTTATCAGGCTGGCTTTATCTTTTAGATCCGATTGGGATATTTTCCCTGGAGACATGACTTTCGTATAGGGAAAGTTTGGAGCCCAGAGGAATTCCAAGGCAGGCACTTCATTTATTTAATTATTATCAGTTGGTTAACATGTTAAATTTGTATCCCGCTTTCCCCGCAGGTGAAGCTGAAGGTGGCTCTTACGAGAGACCCAGCCAGGGAGGGGAAGTAGCTGCCACGAGCTGTGAAAAATGGCTTAATGAGAAGCTTGATTATGCGTAATATTTTGCATTTGCTGTTATTAACAAAGAAGAAGAAAACGAAAAATGCATCCGTTGCTGGAAAGGGAAGGTGTGTATGTGTGCGTGTGTGTGTGTGTGTATATGAGGGGAGGGGGCAGTTGGGAGCGCTATCATAAATTCTGAGTTACCATAAATTTCTGATAAAGAAATTAAGTAGGCTCAAGTTTAATCACACCACCAGTAAATCAAATATCAAATTTAAACCAATGAATTACAGAGAGTCTCCTCACAGTCACTTAGCATTGATAAATTAGTAATGTAATATTAAATTATTCATATCCTTTCTCCCCCCTCCCCCTCCTCCTTAGGACTATAATGATATACTGTACACAGCAATGATAATTTACTTAGGCTGAGTCCATTCATTTAATTATGCTGCTAAACTTGGTAGGCCAATTGGTCATCATGAGAGTTTCCAGGCAAGCTAATCACAAATATATAGAACATGTCCCTTATTGTCCCCAGCGGCTAAGTGCTAAAATGCTATTTAGTACTCAGAAGGTTAATGTCCTGCTTATGTAAATTGTCCAATTTAACATTCAGCAGCAGTATCATAAATTCTGGCTCCAGGATTTCATTAAACGTATGTTCAAACTAGTTGACCTTAAAGGTTAACAAGCACAAGTTAAACAGGACAATTATTTAACTCGCTTCTTATCAAGAGACTGGAGCACTAGCCATTTAACAGTTCTGCATACTTCACAATTAGAATTCTTAAAAGGTCCCCGATAAAGCTGCAGGTCATGAATTTTCATAAGGATGTCAGATAATAACTATTTATCTGTGCTTGTTTTTCACTCTTATAAACTTAAACTTTGATCTTAACATTCAATTAGAAACAATTCCGGTGAGAAGGACTAGGTGACTCAAGGATCTTGCCTTTGTGTTCGTTTTCGTCTAAATTATGCGTCCAGAAGTGTGGCATCAGTGAAACGAGTTTGGAAGTTATAGGGGAAGTTATCCCCGTGCAGAGAAAAATGCTCTGCACTTCCGCCTCGGAGCTGGACACATCACTAAAATGCTGGCTGTGCCATTTATGTCACCCAAATACAATTTTTATTGTGGCTGGCAGCGTTATCTGATTAATTGGTGTAATTAATCAATTGATTTAACTGGAGATTTAAAATGTGGATTTTTAAGTAGGTATTAATCAGACGTGCTCCCAGGTCCAATGGGCAGCTGATCTCCTTGTGTGTGAAGGGTCTTCAGATTGTTTTCCAGCAGTGCCTGAGGAGTTTGGGAAGCTTATTAAGGATTCCTCAATGAGATCACTAGCATCCCTGAAACGCTGTCTGTCTGTCTTTATTAATATTCATTTAGGGTATATCTCTCTGCGTTTTGTCTCAAACAGACCCCCACAGTGGCTCACAACAACAATGCCATGTTGTTGTTTTTAAAATAATATTTTTTATTGCTTTTTTCCAAGGTCAAATACATCATCAATAACTCAGCAAAAGCGGTTTTACAGAAGAAAAGAATAAGATTAAAAAAAGAAAATATTCACATTTTCCAAACAGTTTTTCATGATCCACTGGACTTCCCCACATCCTCCACACCCTGCGTTCTTTACAATAAAAAATAACAGCAAATTGATACCTTGTTTCGTGCGTTTTTGTACTTTCATCCAATTGTATTTTAGATTTAGGGTACTTGTTGTTTGCTTACTTTTTCCCATCATCAATCCTAAAAAAGGGGCATTACTCTAAACTTTAGTCTTTTCACAGTCATAACTTAGTTTCCACCATATACAAATTTAATTGCTGAAGCTTGTTTTCCCAAAACTTAGCAAATTCTCAACATTCATATAACTTATAATGTTTTTGCAAATAGTCCTTAAATTTTTTCCAGTCCTCTTCCACTGCCTCTTCTCCCAGATCTCGGATTCTGCCAGTCATTTCGGCCAATTCCATGTAGTCCATCAGTTGCGTATGCCACTCTTCCAGCGTGGGTAACTCCTGTGCCTTCCAATATTTAGCTATAAGAATTCTTGCTGCTGTAGTTGCATATAAAAAGAAAGTTCTATCCTTCTTTAGCACTCTCTGGCCCACAATGCCCAGGAGGAAGGCCTCTGGTTTCTTGTGAAAGGTATACTTAAATACCTTTTTCAACTCATTATAAATCATTTCCCAGAAGGCCTTCACCCTCGGGCATGTCCACCAGAGGTGAAAGAATGTTCCTTCAGCCTCCTTACATTTCCAACATTTATTATCAGACAGATGATATATCTTTGCAAGTTTGACTGGGGTCATGTACCACCTGTATATCATTTTCATAATGTTTTCTTTCAAGGCATTACATGCCGTGAATTTCATACCGGTGGTCCATAACCTTTCCCAGTCTTCAAACATAATGTTGTACCCAATGTCTTGAGCCCATTTTATCATGGCTGATTTAACTGTCTCGTCTTGAGTGTTCCATTTAAGCAGCAAGTTATACATTCTTGAAAGCACTTTCGTCTTAGGTTCAAGTAATTCTGTCTCTAATTTCGATTTTTCCACCTGGAAGCCAATCTTTTTATCCTTTTTAAAAGTCTCTTGAATTTGGGCATAGTGTAACCAGTCTCGCACCTTGTCTTTTAGTTTTTCTAAACTCTGCAACCTCCAGTTGTCTCCAACTTTTTCTATTATTTCACAATATTTTGCCCAGCCACCCTCCATATTAAGCATTTTTGAGGCCTTTGCCTCCATTGGTGATAGCCACCTCGGAGTCTTATTTTCAAGTAAGTCCTTATATTTAATCCAGACAATAAATAAAGCTTTCCTGACAATATGGTTTTTGAACAGTTTATGAACCTTTACCTTGTCGTACCACAAGTATGCATGCCACCCAAAAGCATTGTTAAACCCTTCCAGATCTAGGACATCAGTGTTTTCTAATAAAAACCAATCCTTCATCCAGCAGAAGGATGCAGCCTCATAGTATAACCTTAAGTCCGGCAGGGCAAATCCCCCTCTTTCTTTTGCATCTGTTAGTATTTTAAGTTTTATCCGGGGCTTTTTGCCCTGCCAGACAAACTTCGTGATGTCCTTCTGCCACTTTCCAAAACATTCCACTCTGTCCACGATCTGCAGGGTTTGAAACAAAAACAACATCTTTGGCAATACATTCATCTTTACAGCTGCAATCCTTCCCAACAAGGAAAGTTTTAGTCTTGACCAAATTTCTAGATCCTTTTTGATTTCTGACCAACATTTTTCATAGTTATCTTTAAATAAATTCAAATTTTTACCAGACAACAACAATGCCATGTTTTAACTTGATAGGTTAACCGAATATCATAGGTCAGAAACAAATTGAAGTGACTGATTTTTTTAATAAAAATAAATAAACCGACAGAAGCAAAGGCAGTTAAATACACCCCAAAACCAGACTCAATAGAACCCAGATGCAACATACATCACCTAAAAAGAAAAAAAGATAAATCAGGATTTATTTGTGTGTTTTATTTAACAGAATTTGTTTCCTGTTTAATTGTAAAAACTTCTAAGTGGGTTATGTAAAAGATATATTAACATTATCGATAAAAGTCAGAAGTTAAAAACAAGTACCGGTAAGCGTAAAAGGTTTTTCAAAACAGAAATACAAACAGCAGTTTAAAAAAAAATGCATAGTAAAGTACATATTAGCATTACATATCTCGGTAGACTTGCCTTTAAATATGGTGTTTAGCAGCTGCTGAAAACAGTACAGTGAAGGCATCTGCATGATCTCAATGAGCAGGGAGTTTCAGAGCATGGGTGCAAAAAGATTGGTTCTTTTTAAGTTTGGAATAAACATTACATGTTAAAATGGCAGCTCCACAGATCAAAGTCACGTGAGTGGGCATATATCAAGTAAGGTGATCCTTTCAGCAAACTGGTCTCAAGCGATTAAACACTTTTAATACAAATAGTAACCTTTAATTTGGCCTGGTGTAACGTGAAGGTTTCCTTCCTGTCAGCAATCGTGCTGCAGCATTCTGAGTTACAATGAGCCCCATTTGGGAACACATTCCACCATCTTGGTGGTGCTTCTCCTAACCATAGATGTCAAGCGTCCCTTATTTGGAGGGACAGTCCCTTATTCCAGCGCCATGTCCCGCTGCTGTCCCTTATTGATGGATGTCCCTTAAATGTCCCTTAAATGATGTCCCTTAAATTTCAAAGGAAGCAGCTCCTCTTCCTCCCTCCCTGCCGGCCAGGGAGGAGGGAGGCTCCAACTGTGTTGCTTGGCTGTGTTGCTCACCCAATAAGAAGTCTAAGAACGACTGGGGGGGTGGAGCTTGCATGCCTTGTGTGTGGCTAGTTAATGCAAGCTGAGGGGTTTTTTGAATGTTGGACGCCATTTTGTTGCACGTGCTGCTGCAAACTTTGCAGTGCAAAGCCAGGCCGGGGAGCCATCTTAAGTTGAGGCTGCATAGGCCTTGTGGTGCATGTGATTCAGATTCTATTTAGTTGAACCTCTGGTTACAAAGTTGGTTGGACAGTGTTCTCAAAGCTACCAGCATGAGTTTGACCAGACTGCAGGAGGACCGGAAGACTGGAGTGCCTGGAACAGGTGAGGCTGCAGGTCCTTATTTTGGCTGCTGATCCCTTATTTTCAGGGCTGCTGGTCCCTTATTTCCAAATGTGTAAGTTGACAGCTATGCTCCTAACTCCCATCCCAAAACATGTCAGCAGACGCTCTTACTTGTACAGTGGTACCTCAGGTTAAGAACTTAATTCGTTCCAGAGGTCCGTTCTTAACCTGAAACTGTTCTTAACCTGAAGCACCACTTTAGCTAATGCGGCCTCCCGCTGCCACCGCGTCGCCGCTGCGCGATTTCTGTTCTCATCCTGAAGCAAAATTCTTAACCCAAGATACTATTTCTGGGTTAGCGGAGTCTGTAACCTGAAGCGTATGTAACCTGAAGCGTATGTAACCCGAGGTACCACTGTAAACTGTTTTAAGGTTCCCAACCCCCTACAATCAAGTGGTATATAACTGATATGAAATACTGTAAGAACAAGGAAGTGAGCTTTATTAAGCAGAATAATGTTACAGACTCAGCAGCAGGAAAGGAGCTAATCCAGACCCAGAGCTCTCACGAGGCAAAGGGTTGGCAGAGAAGACCCCAACTGAAAATCCAAGGGCCAAGACTTGTGAGTCCAAGACCAGCGAAGAGAAGTTCAAGACGGGCGCTGAGAGAGGCTCACCCAATACGTTTTCCTCTCCCATCCACCAAACTTTAAAGCTGATGCTTGTTATAACCCTTAATTGCAAGAGGTTACTGTGCCTTCAAACATGGCCCAGTGGAATAAATTGCAAATTGTGTTATTGTGTAGTATTTAACTAAAGCATTAAAAAACAAATAACAAACAAACCCTGAAAATGCCCTCAGACCAACAACAGCAAAAAAAGAAGACCATCCTTGATTTGGGGAATAAAGGTAACATTTCAAAGAAAATCTGATTCACAGCAACATTTCTTCGTTCATTGCTGTAAGCCTCTCTTTTACTACCCTTCGTAAAACATAACAACAGCCTGGGAAAATGTGGAGTCAGGAAGAAGAAGAAGAAGAAGAAGAAGAAGAAGAAGAAGAAGAAGAAGAAGAAGAAGAAGAAGAAGAAGAAGAAGAATTTATTTGTACCCCGCCCATCTGGCTGGGTTTCCCCAGCCACTCTGGGCAGCTTCCAACAAAGATGAAAGATACACTAAAATGTCACATATTAAAAACTTCCCTGAACAGGGCTGCCTTCAGATGTCTTCTGAATGTCAGGTAGATGTTTATCACTTTGACATCTGATGGGAGGGCGTTCCACAGGGCGGGCGCCACTACCGAGAAGGCCCTCTGCCTGGTTCCCTGTAACTTGGCCTCTTGCAGTGAGGGAACCGCCAGAAGGCCCTCGGAGCTGGACCTCAGTGTCCGGGCAGAACGATGGGGGAGGAGACGCTCCTTCAGATATACTGGACCAACCCAACCTGTGTTCTGTTGCATGGCCCTGGTTTAGGGTGCTGGAATTTTGTCCCCCCTTCTCTCTAGCTGCATACACACCATACATTGAAAGAGCACACAAACACACACATACTCATACATACAGACGAATGTAGTTTATCCGTCAGAGCTACTGAGCTCCTGCCTTGTGGAAGTTCTTGCTAACAGAAGTTCAGTTTTTTCTCAGATGACGATTAAAAACTGTATTCTTCAGACTGGTGTTTAGAATGTGATTTATTTCTTTTGTCTGTTTTTTAACCAACCGGTTTTGGTTGATATGCTGTTGGTGTTTTTACTGTTGCTATTGTAGCATTGTGTTTTTATGTTGTATAATGCTTCGCCGTATTTGCAGTGCGTTTTACAAATAATTAAGTAACTAACTAAATAAATACTTAATTGTTTGTAAAACACACTGCAAATATGGTGAAGCAGTATACAACATAAAAACACAATGCTACTATAGCAACAGTAAAAACACCAACAGCATAATTAAGTAACTAACTAAATAAATAAGGGACGCGGGTGGCGCTGTGGGTTAAACCACAGAGCCTAGGACTTACCGATCAGAAGGTCGGCAGTTCAAATCCCAGCGATGGGGTGAGCTCCCATTGCTCGGTCTCTGCTCCTGCCAACCTAGCAGTTCGAAAGCATGTCAAAGTCCAAGTAGATAAATAGGTACCGCTCCGGTGGGAAGGTAAATGGTGTTTCCGTGTGCTGCTCTGGTTCGCTTAGTCATGTTGGCCACATGACCCGGAAGCTGTACACCGGCTCCCTCGGCCAATAAAGCGAGATGAGCGCCGCAACCCCAGAGTCGGCCATGACTGGACCTCATGGTCAGGGGTCCCTTTACCTTTAACAAAATAAATACAAATAAGGATACAGTATTGCTGTCATTGTAATGTATTTTCCGCTAGCACCAGAGAGGGGCAGTAAGGAGCAATTCTGTCCTGGCCACCAGGTTGGATGGAGAGAGGCTTACTTGGTTAATATTGCTTCTTTGCTTTAATTTTGCACAGGAAATTACTTTAGTTTGGATTTAATTCTTCCATTTGATCCTTGAGAGGTATTATGCTTTAACAGCGCCAGGAAAAACAAAGATTAGATGAAGGTTAATATCCCGTGGTCTTTCCAAAGTAGGTGTCTGCAGAGTTTAGTTAAAAGAAAATAAAAAGGATCTTCTAGCATAAAGGATATGTCAGTGTTTTATATCCTTGTGCACTGTGTGCCTCTTCCAAATTTCATCTCTTGAATTACTGGCTCCAAACTCTGCCGGAAAGGGGACATAAATAAACCGGAATGGCTAATAGACTAAAAACACTTATGATCAGGTTTTCATAACTAACATTATTGATAGCTTCCTTTGAACACACACTCCTATACAGTGCAATTTTCTTTTCGAAAGTAAGATTTAGAACCCTATTTGCAATAAAAAAGGCTAACACATGCAAATAAAAAGAGAGAGATAGGCGAGAATCCATTACGTAGCTACATGCCATGGACTTGTACAGAGAATATAAAGGGACACCCTTTTCTGAAGACAAAAAGGAGGCAGCCTTTTGCAAGGTTCCATCAGGGCTTCTCACGCACACCTCTCATAATTAGTTTTAAAAGGGTCTGGATAATATTTTCTTATCTTTGTCACAGCCCTGGAAGCACAGAGCCTAATTTTCAGGCTTGATCTGGGAATGATGTCACGCAGTCCTTTGCTGTAATATCTACTGGCCTGGTCCCGCAGTGAAATTTTATGCACTCAAGTTGCCCTGCATATAAGATAGGAGAGGTTATTTTGCTGAAAATCTAGGAGGATGGAGTGGGGAGAATAGAGAAGGGATGTAGCTTAAGTGGTAGAGGATTCCCTTTGCAGAAGGTCCCACATTCAGTTCCCAGCATCTCCAGGTAGAGCTGGGAGAGACCCGTTTCAGAAACCCTGGAGAGCTGCTGGAAGTCAGAGTAGACAATACAGTGGTGCCCCGCAAGACGAATGCCTCGCAAGACGGAAAACCCGCTAAACGAAAGGGTTTTCCGTTTTTGAGCTGCTTCGCAAGACGATTTTCCCTATGGGCTTGCTTTGCAAGACGAAAACGTCTTGCAAGTGTTCCGATTTTTTTTCGTTCCCCCCCTTTTTCTAAGCCGCTAAGCCGCTAATATCCTTTTAGCTGCTAATCCGCTAATCCTTTAATAGCCGCTAAACCGCTAATAGCCGCTAAACCGCTAATAGCGCTAATCCGCTAAGCTGCTAATAGGGTTGCTTCGCAAGACGAAAAAACCACTAGACGAAGAGACTCGCAGAACGGATTAATTTCGTCTTGCGAGGCACCACTGTACTGAGCTAGATGGACCAATGGCCTGAATTGCTAAAGGCAGCTTCCTTTGTTCCTAAGAGCAGCTCTCCCAGCTCACACTAAGTGGTCTATCTAGCCCAGCTTCCTTTTGCCCCAAAGTGGTCAGGCAGAGCTGCCTTTGGAAAGCCCACAAGCCCACAAGCAGGGCACAAAGGCAATTGCTCCCTTATGCTGTTGTTCTGCCGCAGCAGCTGTTAGTCGGAAGGCTGTTCCCTCTCAATGTTCAGAAACCTTTTTCCAATCTGGTGCCCAGCTGTCCAGTTGTCTGGGGCCACGGCTCCCACCAACCCCAACCACCACCACAGCCAAAACAATGGGAGAACACAAGACTGGGACAGCCTGACATAAAGGCGGTATCATGTTTTGTATTTGTTTACACTGACTAGCAGCACCTCTCTAGAGTTTCAGGCAGCCGGGCATGCCAAGCCCTGCCTGGAGAGGTCAGGGATTCAGCCTGGTACCTTTTGCTTGCAAAGAAGAAGAAGAGTTTGGATTTGATATCCCGCTTCATCACTACCCGAAGGAGTCTCAAAGCGGCTAACATTCTCCTTTCCCTTCCTCCCCCACAACAAACACTCTGTGAGGTGAGTGGGGCTGAGAGACTTCTGAGAAGTGTGACTAGCCCAAGGTCACCCAGCAGCTGCATGTGGAGGAGCGGGGAAGCGAACCCGGTTCACCAGATTACGAGTCTACCGCTCTTAACCACTACACCACACTGGCACTACATCACACTGGCAAAGCAATGCTCTCCCACTGAGTTGCAATATTTCTCCTTAAAGTTGTACCCATGCGGGCCCTCTTCAATCTTCGAATGGATGCACATAGGTCAAGGGTGGAAATTTATGGAGATTCTGTGAGTGGCTGGGTACAGGCATAGGTGGGGCAGCCTGTTGTGGACAAGGCTGCCTTCCCCTTGAAGGTACAGGCATGTGGCTCTTTGAGTCATTTTTGTCACTTTTTATTTATTGCATTTGTATCCCACCTTTCCTCAAAAGAATTCTCCTCCTCCCCATTTTATCTTCACAACAGCCCTGTGAGGTAAGTTAGGCTGAGAGATGGTGACTGGCCCAAAGTCACCCAGTGAGCTTCACAGCTGAGTAGGAAACTTTGGTCTCCCATCCTAGTCCAACACTTCAACCACTACACTACACTGGCTCACCATTTGGCTGCAGTGGCTGGTACACCAGCTTTAGCCATTCCTGGACAGAGGTAGGTCAGATATTCATGCTATGGGAACTTCCAGGTGGAATTATGAAAATGCGCTGTATATGGGGCTGTCCTTGAAAATGGTCTGGAAGTTGCAACTGTTGCAGCCAGGTTGCTAGCGGGTGTCCTGGAATAGACAGTGTGGGGTAGTGGTTATAGAGTGTCAGACTTGCACCTGGGCGACCTGGGTTCAAATCCCCACTCAGCCGTAAAGTTCACTTGGTGACTTTGGGTCAGTCATCTAACTCAGGGGTCAGCAACGTTTTTCAGCCGTCGGCCGGTCCACCGTCCCTCAGACCATGTGGTGGTCCGGTCTATATATTGGGGGGGGGGGGGCGGGGAATGAACGAATTCCTATGCCCCACAAATAACCCAGAGATGCATTTTAAATAAAAGCACACATTCTACTCATGTAAAAACACCAGGCAGGCCCCACAAACAACCCAGAGATGCATTTTAAATAAAAGGGCACATTCTACTCATGTAAAAACATGGTGATTCCCGGACCATCCTTTGGCCAGATTTAGAAGGTGATTGGGCCGCATCTGGCCCTCAGCCCTTAGGTTGCCTACCTCTAATCTAACTCATTCTCAGCCATACCTACCTCACAGGTTTGTTGTGAAGATAAAATGGGGGATGGGGCGAAGAACTATGTACACTACCTTGAACTCCTTGGAGGATATTTGAAATATAAGTGCAATAAATAAAGAAATAAATAATTTCTGAAAACAATTGTAGTGGTTGCCAGTCCCAATTTAATGTGTTAATGTTTGAGACCCCAAATGACCTAAGTCACAAGTAGTTGAAGGAGAACTTTGTCCTACATCAACCTACGTACATTTTAAGATTTGAAAGGAAAGCTTTTCTGGTGGTCTCAACAGCCTTATGAGATTCGTAGTGTGAGGGCCCACTGGCAAGCTTTCTCTTTCGTGACCCCTGCATCTAACCAAGACACTGATGCCTTTTTGTCAGCAGGTGAAGAGACACCTCTTTGCCTTTTGAAGAAGGGTAGAGATGTATTGGGAATTTGAACTTCTGCTGCTGCTGCTTATAGAGCTGAACTATGTACTGTATTTTGCTTTGTGGTGTTTAAATTGTATTGCTTAACTTTTGATTTGGACTCTGTACCATTTCTACCGTTGGGACCTTTGCAAGTACTTTTAATAATGAATGAGTGAGTGAATGAATGAATGAAATAGATGACAGGCAAACCTCTTTGTGGAGAACGCTCCACAACTGGGGTGCCTGAATCACAAGGGCCCTTTCTTTGCTAGCTGCCTCAGTATAAAGTGGCATTTATATATTTTCACTGTAAACTGGGGACACAATTTGAATTTTACAACTCAGGCACCAAAGGTTATCTGGCCTGAACAATATCTATGTGGAGATCTACTGTGCGGTGTTGGGGGCCTCAATCCTGGGCCTGTCTCTGGTGGCCAGAACTTTTCCCAGGCCATACCCGACTGGCCCTGCTTGTGTCCTGGAGCCCCAGTAACAGCCCATGCATCTGCTTGGCCGCAGTAGATGGGTGGCAAGGATGCTAGAATAGATGGACAATTTAGTGTCCACCCAGGCTTGAGGCAACACTTCTGATTTTTGCACGGATTAATCCAGGGACGGGGAACCTGTGATCCTTCAGATCAGAGGCAGGGAGCCTATGGCAAGGTAGACAGATTTCTACTGTTTACTTTTTTTAAAAAAATAAAATTGCAAACTCATGTTTACAGCTGTTCTTATTTTATCTGTAAGCCGCCTTGAGTCCCTGTTGGGGGGAAAGGCGGGGTATAAATATGATATATGATATAGTATTTGATATGGCCAGGGCATCGACTCCTACCAGCTCCAATTAGTACAATGATCAGGGATCGGAGAGGGGGCCACATCCCTGCTCTAGATGTTGCAGCGGGGCTACAGCTCCCACCATCCTTGACTACTGGCACTGCTGGTTGGGGCTGGGAGTCCAGCGACATTTGGAGGGGTTCAGCTTCGCCCCATCTCTGCATGAAGCGGAAACCTCCAACAACCACAGAGATGGGGGAAGGAGAAGCGGAGAGCACAGCCCTCGCTTCCGGTTTCTTATTCCAATACAGTATGTACCGCCATACGCGAGGGAGCCGGTCTAGCCCCATGCCTCTATGGTAATCCATTCTATGTTCCCATCGACGTAATAAGGATATTTATGCCTCCAGGCGTGTTTTCGTATCCGTCACCCCGAGTACGTCTCACGACTATCTCGAGATGCTCGTTTCTTCCCGGAACATCCGTAACAGCCGCGCGGGTCACCCGGACCGCTTAGGAAGAGGGACATACCTTAGGCAAGATGGCCGCTGCCATGGCGGGTTCACGTGGGGAGGCCGAAGTTGCCGGAGCCGAAGTCGAAGCGAGCGATAGCGGTAACGGGCGCGAGGATCCTGTTTGCGCTGGGTGGGGAACCCCGGTGGTGGAAGGGGGTGGCGATCAGATGTTATAATGGGGGAAGTTACGGGGCGCGTGGATGGGCAGCGATGGAGAAACTCGCTCCTCTTCACCGCCGAAGGGTGGAATGGGGCGAAAGTGCCTGGGATCGAGTACGGTCTTCGCCCCAGTTACCCGTTCTCTTTGTTTCTAGGCCTCATTCTTGCCTTCTACACGGTTCCGTCTTCTTCGCTCTCCCCACTGTTGTATGCTGCTTTCCAGTGCTTCCCCCCCCCCTCTAAAAAATGTTTAGGGGCACTCTCATTTTGACTCAAGAAAATCACCATTATTTAGTTCACATCGGGGAAAATAAATACAGTAAATGGACAGAAGTACAAAGATTCACAAAATGTTTAGGGGTATGCGTCCCCCCAGGGAAAAAAAAGCACTGCTGGTTTCATTTCTCTGCCTAGCGCGAACTTGTTATCCAGGATGCCTGAATCTTGATCGCCGTTGCCTTTTCTAAGCTTCCTGGGTTATGTGGTGCAGCAAACAAGAACAAAAACCTGCTAGCGTATTTGCAAAGCTAAACAGGGTCGGGTATGGTTTCAAATTGGATCGGGGACCATGTGTTGAGATTCCTGGATTGCAGGGAGTTGGACTAGATGAGCCTTGGGGGACCGTTCAATTCTATGATTTCCCTCCCTCCCTCCCCGAAGATAAGATTGCTATGTATTTACCGTCCCCGCTCTTCATATATCCCTTTTCTATCTCTCTCAGCACACTTGGAGAGACAGCACCAACCGTGCTGTGGGTAGTGGAAGGAGAAAGAATAGTAGGATGGCTTTCTCCTCTGAACAGCAGAGAATAGTAATGAACTTTGCTTTCCCTAATGATGCAGCCGTATTATTGCTCTGGTTCATATCGTCATTTTGTGGAAACGGAAATCACTTTGGGAGACAGAATCTGATGACTTGGTTCATTTTTTAGTCTTTCAAATTATTTGTACTATTTTTTATTTTATGTTTTATTACTGATGAAGTTGAAAGCTTTTAGATTTCACACATTTTTTACTGGACAAAAATGGAGCAGCAGTCAAGTGTTGGCTAGGGAAAGTAAGGGTAGTTTCAAATAGAAGATCACCCAGTGTGTTATTGGCTTATATATTGGCCCAATGCCACTGCAGTAGCCAGTGTCAAAGAGATTTAGCCCTTGTTAAAAACTTACTAGCTAGTTCAGGATTGTTTTACGCCTTACAAAATTTTGGTATGAAAGTTGATGGATTGGAACAAGTGAAGACAAATTTGGTGTGTGATTGTGTACTGATCCTGTAACTTAGAATCCAAGAATGGTAGAGTTGGAAGGGACCCCAAGGGCTATCTGTTAAAACCCCTAATTTTTATTCTTTGAGTCTTGTACCCATTTGGGAGTTAAACTCCATGGAACACAATGGGCATTACTCCTTGATAGGTTTGTAAAGGCTCATGCCATCAGACATGCAGTTGTGTTGTATAGACAGTTACCTACACAAAGGAAGGTTTGCTGAGAGGAAATAATTCTGGACTAGGTGGGCCTTTGCTCTGATCCAGCTGGCCTCTTCTCATGTTTTTATATACTTGTGATCTTGAACATGCTTTCTATACAAGTGCTTTATTACTTTATAGCTGAGGCTGGCATCTACTTAAGTGATATCACCTGATGCTTGGCAAATTACAGTCTGTCAAATTGTGATAAGAAATACCTCTACGCTAAGGATAATTGGGATTAAGTGCTTGAAAGCATGTACTGCAATCTAGAAATAATGGTGAAACTCATGAGTTAACTTTGTCCTAGGTCAGGGGATGTTTTTTGGCTGCTGATAAATCGGCATCCTGTTGTGAATTTATTAACTGAGCCAGGAACTGCTTGTACTTGCCAGTATTGAACTTCAGCTGCTGAGGAAATGATTTTATTGTGCTTATGAATATATTTGTGCTGCTCAGCTGCAGTGAGGAAAATAGGCTAATTCTTACAGTCCATTTTTGGGTTGTCACTTTCCACATTTTTGTGATTTTTTGGTTGGCCCAAATAAAAGTATTACAAACATGAGGACTTAGTAGGTTTTTTTCTTATGGCCCAACACATATTGTTTTTATGCTAATCTTTGTAGATATGCGCAGATGCAGAATTAATCTGATGCTCTTTCACTAGAATGAAACCATTTAATATTTTTGAACTGGCAAAATGCTCTGTCCCGCGATCACCCTTGAATGTCAAAGGTGGATTAGTGGTTAAATTGGTTTGGTTCTAGTGGCTGGCTAGTGTTAGTCTGCATACTCTGGCCTTCATAGAGATGGATGGGGTCATTCAGTGTTATCAGATGCTAAGCAGTGTTTTTCATGACACTTCTGGACAGATTGACAGTGGTCTACACTATTTGAATTTTAGTAGGTATCTTGTAAGCAAGCTTTCACCTTGGGTATTGGAGGGACTTTGTTCCCAGATGATTGACAAGTAAATATCATGACAGGATAATATGGACAATTGATACTTTGTTCTCTGAAAACATAGCATACATGGCTGGGTCAGGCACATCATGTAGAGTGCTGTGTTACTCAGACTTGCATATGTTGTTGGTAGCCAGAAATTGATGAGAAAATGTTATTGATGGGAGTGGCTGGGGAAACCCAGCCATATGGGCAGGGTATAAATAATACAATTATTATTAATTATTATTATTACTGCATTGTCACTTTAACATCTCTTGTGGCAGATGTCTGTCAGCCAGTTCACAGACTGAAAGTGCTATCTGCTGTATATTGTGGGAGCAAATTCTGTGCTGTGTGCCAAAGCTCATTCTTCTGCCCATCATTTGTGTTGTAGAATGACTGAGGTTTGTATGAGAATTAGAGTTGATTAAACATGAGCTGTGTTTAGTCTTTTCTGAAATGACGTTAGCTAAGGGTTGTGAGGATTTTGATTGGTGGTAGGCCGTGGCTGATGTTGCCATGTATTCAATCTGTCAAAAAACAAGAAAGCTGTACCAAAGTGTGTTGAAAGGTGTTTTGGTTATCTTTTCAACCTGCTTCCCTGTAGGGTTTTCTGAAACTATTGGGTGGGAAGAGCAGTAAGAAAATGTGTCCTAGTAATCTTTTCTCCCTTCCCAATGAACTGCTGGGTGTGTTCTTCCCCTTGTCAACCACTAACTAACTATAAATTCTTACGGCCTGATCAACTAAATTCTTACAATATAGATGTAGAGATGTAGTAGCCTTAGCTTTATTCCTTTAAGAGGTATCAGAATAGAAGGGATGGACAATTGCAGCAGAGCGAAGCCTCAGATTATCTTCTCTGTATGGAGAAAATACCAGTGACTGTTTTAATCAAACTTGCACCTAGTGAAATCAGTGGTGCACTTGGCATGTATATGCTGAATTGGCTTGTATCACATGCTTATTTTCATCTATCTTGATTTTGGCATTTCAACACTAGATGTCAGTGTTGTGATTGTAATCTCTTTAAAGTAAACCAGAAACACGTTTCCCCCCCCTCAAATGTTTTGCTCTTACCCAAAACATTATTAATTCCATAATAAAATATTGGGGTTTTGTTGATTCTTCTGCCATGACTTCTGAAATCTTTGTTCTGAAGAGGATTTTGTGTTTGTTTTTATTTTGCATGATGTGGATCCTCATATTTTCTCAATTTGCTGCAAATAGTTTGTTGCAGATTAGTTACAGCAGGAAGTGGTGACTGGTCCTTTGAATTCCTGTAACTTGGGACAAATTATCCTTGGTTAAAGATGTTGTCCAAGTAGCAAGGAACTGGGCATACCTTCTCTCTGGGTGAATTGCAGTTTAAATCATCATTTAACAGCAAGGAGACAGGCCAATTTCTATTGTCTAATTAAATAAAGGTTCCTGTAGATAGTTTTGTAATGGTGCAAATTTGACCACTAAACAAAATAGCTTACTGGAGAATTACTTGCACTATTGTTTCATTTTTACAATTAGCCACTACATTGCTTTGTTGTATGGTATGTGTTAATTTTGCATGCTTTGCTTTTCTACCTCTAGAGAGAATATCTTTTAAATGTTTCCAAATAGGGCCGTACCTTGGAAATCAAACAGAATTTGTTCCAGAAGTCCTTTCAACTTCCAAAACATATGGAAACCAAAGTGCGGCTTCTGATTGGCTGCAGAAAGCTCCTGTAGCCAATCGGAAGCCCTGTCGGACGTTTGGCTTCCAAAAATATTTCGCAAACAGTTACTGTTTGCGGTGTTTGGGAGCCAAACCGTTTGGGAACTAAGCTGTTCCAAAAACCAAGGTATGACTGTGGTAGGGCTAGAGAACATCAGACCTGGGGGCCAAATACACAGCCTCTTTTTCTGCCCTTAGGAACGCCCTCCTCCATAACTCTGCTTTGCACCGTAAGCATTTTTGCCTGGTTGGAATGTGCCCTAGAGTTCTGGCTCTTGCCTGTTTGGATGGAAGGTAGAGAGGGGTGTGGGTAGAAGCCAGCCTTATTGTACAAAGGCAAAACTCACATTCATCGCTCCGCCCACTTTTGCCTGGCATGTGCCCCCAGGAAGCTTGTCTTGTCAAGACTGGAAGTGGCCTTTGGATAGAAACTCCTGCCATATAGGATATTGCAGCCAAGGCAGTTTATGAGGCAAAGTCTGGGAATATAGGAACCCTGAACACTGGAAAACTTTACTTCCTATTCCCAGAGTTGCTCCATTCTGCTGGCGCAATCGCACCCTCACAAAAACAGAAAGCAAAGAAAACATTACAAAACCCTGTGAGTAACAGATTGAAGCACTTTCTGAGTAGTTGCTGGACAAACTTATTCTTAGGTGAACGTGAAATACCTGGCTGTGTTTGGGTGGTAGGTGGAAGTTTATGTATTAAGAGGTGATCTGATTGGGTCGTCATTTGTGGAGAAAACCCTTCCTTATCTCAGTGTATGTAATAGAGGCATCGGTTCTGTTTAGAGATGAACTTCAGGACTAACACACTTAACTTAGATTGTTTTAACATTAGTCATAGAATCATAGAGGGGCATCTAGTCCAAGTCCCTGCAATGCAGGCTTATTTTTGCCCAGTGTGGGGCTCGAACCCATGACCCTGAGATTAAAAGCCTCATTCTCTTACCAACTGAGCTATCCCACTTATATTGGTATCCTTTAAGGGTGGCGCTGTGGGTTAAAGCACAGAGCCTAGGGCTTGCCGATCAGAAGGTTGGCGGTTCGAATCCCCGTAACAGGGTGATCTCCCGTTGCTCGGTCCCTGCTCCTGCCAACCTAGCAGTTCAAAAGCACGTCAAAGTGCAAGTAGATAAATAGGTACCGCTCCGGTGGGAAGGTAAATGGCATTTCCGTGCGGTGCTCTGGTTCGCCAGAAGCGGCTTAGTCATGCTGGCCACATGACCCGGAAGCTGTACGCCGGCTCCCTCGGCCAATAAAGCGAGATGAGCGATGCAACCCCAGAGTCGGTCACGCCTGGACCTAATGGTCAGGGGTCCCTTTACCTTTACCTAAGGGAAACTTGTAATTTACTTGGAGAAAAAAAATCCATTTGAAATATGAAGGGTTGCAGCCAAAGCTCTATAATTGCAACTCTGCAATTGTAGTGGGACTTTGCCTTCCTCTCCTCCTGCTTTGTGCCGCTAAAATCTGCTCCAGAGTTCCCCTCAGGGGCTGTGGAGGAACGTCCCCTCCCTCAAATAGAGGTCTCTTTTGTTAGCAGAACAGGACCATTGCATACATGTTCATTGAGTTTGATTTTTTCTCCACTCTGCTCTTCTTTTAGGTTCTGAGTGGAGCTCTGGCATTCCAGAGGACAGCTTCTCTTCGGGGGCTGAAGAACTTGATGGCGACGATGAGGATGAGCCTCAGACCCCAGACACGAAAGCCAAAGATGCAGGAGAGTCGAAAGATGCAGGAAATGCTGGCTGGGCTGATGCCATGGCAAAAGTGCTCAGTAAGAAAGTTCCCAAGAGTAAGCCCACCATACTGGTTAAAAACAAAGAGCGGGATAAGGAACGAGAGAAGGAAAAGCAGGAGAGGCTGGAGAAGAGGAGAAAGGTAAGGAAGCAGATGCAACATCATGATACCATACATTATGTCCTCCATAAAAGCAGTCCTCCCCTTTAGTATTTATTCACACTTACTCTCAGTAGCCAGATTGCTAAACTTTTGCAGGCAGTGATTTATGAAAGGTCAGTTTGAGAGACGCCTCTGTGCATATGCTTTGGCTTGTCATGGTAGGATTGCTAGTGTGCTCCAGGGGTAAAAACTAGCAGCCAAACATAAGCAAAGTTATGCTTGTGCAGAAGTTCAAAGCTTGTTGGAGGAGCAAGCTTGCTCCCTAGCTGCTGACCTGGGACCATGCCCGTAATTTACTAAAAGTACCATCTGAATTCAACCTCGGACTGTCGATTCCATCTCAGTTAGCATATTAGCACTGGGAAAACCGAAACTGGGACGAGTTCTGCCAAGTTATCTATGCAGAATGAACATGTCTCTCAAAACAGATGATGCATACTCACCTTTGCATTGTTGTGTCTCAGAGTCCAGGAAGGAGCAGTCCCCTTCACTCAATAAGCCAACTCTGAAATTAGAATTCAAAGCTGGCCATTGCTTGCTACTGTAGTGGCACTTGGTGATTTAAAGTTATTTATTGTTTGAAGGATGCTGGTTTCCTGGCCCTGCAAATGAGCCAATAATTTGTGTAGTATGTGGTAGCCTGTATTTTAGGACTGGGGCTTGCATGGCTCCTGGTCCTTACGGCTGACAGTGCTCCCTGTGTTGAAAGTGTAAAGTTTTGGGAAGCAGTGCTTTTCAGGGAGGTAATAAGACATCCTTAGGTCACCACTGATACACCTGGTGAACAAGGTGCTAGTCTCTTTAGAAAGGCACTTTGGTTTTCCACTCTGTTAATGACAGTGCATCTGGGATAGGGTGGGCTAAAGTTTTAGGGTCTGGTGTTTCACATCTTTTAATGACTGCACAGTGGTGCTGTATAAACTGAACTGATTTATATGGTGTGATTCACTACCCAAGTAAGCCAGGGTACCAAGTAAGCCAGCTGCTCTTACTTGGTATGAATCTAATGAAGCTCTAATGTGTATTGAAATGGCTTCATTTCAATAGCACTGTGTTACCAGACCACGGTGGCTGCTTTACTTACTCCCGATATTTTCGGATGAAAATGTAAGGCTATAATATAGAATCTATTCAGTCACTGTTTGCTCTCTGAATCTGGTTTTATCAGATAAATATGTGGGGTACCACAAATTGGTGGTGTGCTGTTAGTCTATAAACTGATTTGTTCATCATGAGATAAACTTGAAACAGCCTGCCTTTTATTGATTCCATGCTGATGGAAAACTAAAATAGGGTTAGCTGTTTGATCAGAGGCCAGAGCATAGTCATCAAGACATGAATTCATAGCGGTCTGCCTGGAATTATAAAGATAAGAGTTTTCTATAACTTCATAAAAAGAGGCTGTGGGTAATGGAGACTTAGTGTTAAGAGGGTTCAAACAATGTTAACTTGCTGTTCAATTGTTTTAAGAAGCATGACAATCAGTTTTGCTAAAGTAGAGTGCGGGGAAAGGAAGGATAATATACATAGATGTGTACACAAATGTGTTTGTGGGTGTATGAAATTGCTGTCGATAAAGACAGGAACCGTGATTGCGTTTGGTTTTCGTGTCTAAATCAAGAAATCTTTACACACTGAAGTTGGTTTCTTTTTCTCACAAAACATTGGGCTATCTCAAAATATAATAAATCCCAGTCTTAATCTTCATAAGTAAAGTGCTACGTTGTTAAAATAAAGTGGGAAATGCCTCCAGTATTCCGAAAATCATGATAGCGCTCTTTATCTCTAATGAACAAGCTTCTAAATATTTGCTTTGGAACTGCAGCTAAGACATCTGCATATTGGCATTGAAGCTGCCTGATCTCCCATGTAAAGCATAAACTCCAGTTTTAACTGTATATAATTACTGGAAAACAATTGGTTCATGTTTTACAACTCTCTCTAAGTGTTACACATTTAATATAAACTTTTAGCAAGCGGCTATAATTGTGTTAAAGTTGAAGTCTGGCTATATGAAGAAGTTTGATGGCTCTACCCTACTTAAAAATTGTGGTTACAGATAGGTAGCCGTGTTGGTCTGCCATAGTCAAAATAAAAAAAATTCCTTCCAGTAGCACCTTAAAGACCAACTAAGTTAGTTAGTTCTTGGTATGAGCTTTCGTGTGCATGCACACGAAAGCTCATACCAAGACCAACTTAGTTGGTCTTTAAGGTGCTACTGGAAGGAATTTTTATTTTAAAAATTGTGGCAATTCTTTTATTTTTGAAAAACGAACTGCATTTGTTCTGAGCTATGTCAAACAACTTTAAAAGTGTCTGACAAAATAGCAGATGAACTGAAAAACGTTTTGGCTTCAGTAAGACAGGTGGATTTCAAAACAGACACTGGGAGTTGAGTCTTGGAAGGAAGTATCTTCTCTGTCACTCCTTAAAAGTTGAAGAAAGGTCTGGACAATAGCTAAGCATAGCTATAGTTATGTATTATACTCCAATTTAAAGTTGTGTGTATTAGTGTATCTAGAAGCTCCTTTGCTTCCAGTGTCTCAGGCTTGGATGGCTGTACCATTGGAATGATTTCCAGTCTCGGAGATTGTTCAAGGTTCCCCATAAAATGCAATAGGTTGCTCATTTGCTCCTAAAATATTTAGAGTCTGAATAGAAGGTCACTGTCACTGGGCACCACTGCTTATTTGTGGGCAAACTTACTCAAGTCATTCTTGAAGATCTGTGCTTTTCATCTGTGGTGGCCAGATAGTGCTTCAAACAATCTTAAAGGTAAAGGGACCCCTGACCATTATGTCCGTAACTCTGGGGTTGTGGCGCTCAACTCGCTTTATTGGCCGAGGGAGCCGGAGTACAGCTTCCAGGTCATCCGGCCAGCATGACTAAGCCGCTTCTGGCGAACCAGAGCAGCACACGGAAACACCATTTACCTTTCTGCCAGAGCGGTACCTATTTATCTACTTGCACTTTGACATGCTTTCGAACTGCTAGGTTGGCAGGAGCTGGGACCGAGCAACGGGAGCTCACCCCATCGCAGGGATTCGAACCGCTGCCCTTCTGATCGGCAAGTCCTAGGCTCTGTGGTTTAACCCACAGCACCACCCGCGTCCCTCAAACAATCTTGGGAAGGGGGTAATGCCCCACAAGTGAGTTGCGACCTGCATACCCTTCAACTCTAGTTTAGAATTCATTTCATAAGAGGCTATGCTCTAGGTTAACTATTTCAACCTTGCCGATCAGCTTTAAACATTTTGCTTGCCCAGGTTAAATAGTTCAAAGTAGGTGTGATGTTGTTTGACTGAGTTTCTTTGTTCTTGGCGAGAACAAATAATCGCCTGCCTGGGTGAGCACCCAAATGTCCAGGTCACACTGCAATTGTTGACTTTGACTGGCAGGAGAACTAAACGCCCAGAACATCCCTGCTCAGGAATCCGCTTGATCCATTGGCTCTAATGTAGTTGGAAAGGTTCACTGGAGAGCCTGTTATGTGAAAATCCACACCACTGCCCTGTTGGGCCTATCACTTGGCACTAGAGGAGCAATGTTGTTAAGCGTAGTTGTATTCTCCCCATCCTCACCTAACGTCGTCCTACATGATTTATCAACTTGGTTTTCTTAAGAAATATCTATATGTGCATGCTGCATTTTTAAAATGCCTAATGCTCTTTCGCATAACAATATTTATGATGCAGCTTGATAAAAAGCGGGAGTGGGAAATGATGTGCAGAGTGAAGCCAGATGTTGCGAAAGACAGAGAAATGGAGAGAAGCCTTCAGAGAATTGCCACGAGGTAAGAGTGTGTGTTTGGGCTTTTGAAAACAGATCTAAAGGCATGCCTGAGTAATCTGCTTCTAATCAAATTGAACTCTTAAGAAGTGACTCGTGGGAGTCAAATGATTTATACCTAGTTCTGTCTCATACAGTATCAAGTTCAACAAAAGATTTCAGAAGTCTTATGAAAGCTTAAAATTTGGACAAGACTATAACGTGTTAAGTGTTCGCCCAGCAGGAGTTCTGGGCCTGAGCTCATCGTTTTTGTTAATTCCATACTTAGAAAATACACAGATCAATCACTTCTCCCACTCTTTGTATTTCTCTAAAGTGCATTCACCAAAACTCGCTGTTCTTGCGGTCAGATTACTGTCTTGCATTAACCTAGCGTTGCACCACATGGCTCTGGTCTAGCACATAACCAGTGCATTTTCTTGATCATATCAGTGGGCTTGTTTTTGACATCCTTACCTCCACAGAGACTGCTCTAAAAGCTTGCCTCTGAACTTTGCGTAGGTGGGTGTGCGAAGTCATTGGCTGACTCCTCTGGCATGTCCCAAAGCCTAGTGTCACAGTTTTCAGTTTGTTTACAACTTGTTGGTGTTTGGCCGAACTGCTTCAGAGTTCCTATTCCCTTCTGCCATTTTTGCATGCACTGACCCTTAGCAGGAATAAAAGCATTTTGATAATTTTTCCAGTGTGCATATGCACACCTGACAGGCTGCATAGACATGCACACAGATACTCTGCCAGTGTGTGCACTCCATGCCAAGAAGAGAGGTTTTGCATGAAGCAAATGCCTTTTCTGTGCTGACTCTGCTTACAGAGCCAAGGTACATGAGCTCATTTGGGTTCTTTGGTTTTTCTGTCCTGGAGGAAGATGCGACTTGCGTCTTGACTTAAGGACAGGAGGATGCAGCTAATAATAGCTACTTCTCTCAGACCAAAGGAGATAGTAAAAAACTCTGCTTGAGATTCTTCTGGAATGTGAGGGAGGCATCCACACTTCTTCCAGTAATTGCTAAAATGTGGGACCAATAACTTTTACTAAGTCTTTTCTCAAACTGGGTGCCACAGAAGGCCACCTGGTTCCCAGAAATGGGGGGAAAGTGAAGAGGCACTAAAACAATAGGGGAGGTGACCCCTACAGTGCACTGAAAATATGCTGCTTATGAATTAAGCCCAGTATTCTTCGAGAACGGTTACCCAGGGGCACTATAAAAGAAGGGGAGGAATCCTGCGCATCCATATAAATAGTTTCAGGAATAAGACATTTTTATAGGCCATCTGAAAGGTACTGTAAATTACTGAGAATAATTCCACACAACCTACTGGACAAAAGTGTTGGAAATGAGGCTTAGTTCTGTCGCAGCAAACGGCACTCAAACCAAAATCACTAACACAAAATGGGCATCAACAGCCTGGTTCATAGGACACTTTGCCATTGGTAGGCATAATCCTTGCTTCTTCATCATTTTTTGTGGCAACGCTGGTCTGTGCGTTTGGTTAAGGCTACAAGCAAGCCTGAAGATAACTGATGCTCGTGAAACTCAAGTAGCATGGGATTGTGATGTCTCTAAATTACATTTTCCTTAACATGATGCTACTCTCCAAGTGCAAACTGTAGTGTGGTGTGAAACTGGGCTTAGAATGTTTACTGGGTGCTTGAAGGAGTACACATTGTTGCCGTCACAAATTGTGGGCCAAGGTCTCTTAGCCTTTGGGTCGGTGACTGTGTGCGGTGTCCTTACATTTCACTGTTCTTTGATTTTACGAAAAGTGCATGATTTGGATCCCTTTTGGCCTTTGAATGGTGTCTTAAACCCACTTGCGTTCTGACTTATTACCCTGACTCCTCTTGTCGTTATCTCGTGTGTCTGGTGCAGTGGGGCTGAGGAGACGCTTTATCAAAGCCATGCTACCTAGCAGGTGTGGCAGTGAAACAACAGGTGCCTAACCACTCCTCCTTTCATCTGCCAGGGGCGTCGTTCAGCTATTTAATGCTGTCCGGAAGCATCAACAGAACGTCAGTGAGAAGGTGAAAGAAGCAGGGAGTTCCGAAAGAAAACGGGCAAAATTGATCTCGTCTGTTTCAAAGAGAGACTTTATCAATGTATTGAGAGGAATGGAAGGGACGGAAACAGAGCAAAATGCTGCCAGGAAGACCTTGAAAAGCAAACAGGTAGGCACCACTTCTTGGAGCAGTTGTTCTAATGTGGCAGAGTGAGCCATTCAACTTGCGTGTTTGTGTAATTTTGCTCTCCTGGCTTCAAATGATTATGGAACTTCTTCAGTGTCAGGTACGTTACTGCTTGAATGTTATTCACAGTTTTGGAAGCTATATAACATGTCTGGGGAACCTTTGGCCTTCCAGATATTGCTGAACTAAAACTCCCGTCAGCCACAGCAAACTTTTTTTTTTATAAAATTTTTATTGGTTTTACAAAATTTTAAGAAAAACAGACAAACACTAAAAATGACAAACATACACGTATAGTTTCAAACATATTTTCATAAACCTCTTTTCTTGGACTTCCCCATACCCCCCCTCTCTGCATCCCAATGTCCAAAATTCAACTAGCAACTTCCAATTGTTACTTTCCAATCTTTATCATCTTAGTCCTCTTTTATAGTCTAACCTTGTATCCCTGTACCCTTTTGCTTCTGAAAACCACGACATTTTAGCATTCATTAAGTTTATAGTAGTCCTTAAGATAACTTTTAAATTTTTTCCACTCTTCTTCCACCGTCTCTTTTCGTTGGTCACGGATTCTGCCTGTCATCTCGGCCAGTGTCATATAGTCCATCACTTTCATCTGCCATTCTTCCACAGTGGGCAAATCCCGTGTCTTCCAATACTTTGCGATGAGTATTCTTGCTGCTGTTGTGGCATACATGAAAAAGGCTCTGTCTTTCTTTGTCACCAGTTGGCCGACAATGCCCAAGAGAAAGGCCTCTGGTTTTTTAGGGAAGGTACATTTAAGTACCTTTTTTATTTCATTATAGATCGTTTCCCAGAAGGCCTTAATCTTCGGGCATGTCCACCAAAGGTGATAAAAGGTACCTTCAGTCTCTTTACACTTCCAACATTTGTTATCGGGCAAGTGATAGATTTTTGCTAGCTTGACTGGGGTCATGTACCACCTGTATACCATTTTCATAATGTTTTCCTTTAAGGCATTACATGCCGTAAATTTTATACCGGTGTTCCATAACCATTCCCAGTCAGCTGACATAATGTTATGTCCAACATCCTGAGCCCACTTAATCATAGCCGACTTAACTGTTTCATCCTGTGTGTTCCATTTCAACAACAAGTTGTACATTCTAGATAGATTCTTAGTATTGGGTTCTAACAGTTCGGTTTCTAATTTTGATTTTTCCACCTGGAAACCGACTTTCCTGTCCTGTTTAAAGAATTCCATTATTTGGCGATATTGGAACCAATTTTCTACTTTATACTTCAATTTCTCCTGACTTTGTAGTTTGAACTTATCTCCATCCTGTTCTAAAATTTCCCAATACTTCGGCCATCCGACCTCCATATTGAGTTTCTTCACTGCTTTAGCCTCCACTGGTGACACCCATCTAGGGGTTTTGTTTTCCAATAGATCTTTATATCTTATCCAAACATTAAACAATGCTTTTCTGACAATGTGATTTTTAAAGGCACTGTTAGCTTTATCATACCAAAGATATGCATGCCAACCAAAAGCGTTATTAAAACCTTCCAGATCCAAGATGTCCGTGTTCTCGAGGAGCATCCATTCTTTGAGCCAGCAAAAAGCTGCTGCCTCATAGTACAGTTTCAGGTCCGGCAGGGCAAACCCCCCTCTTTCTTTAACATCTGTCAATATTTTAAATTTAATTCGGGGCTTTTTGCCCTGCCAGACAAATTTCGAAATATCTTTGTGCCACCTCTTAAAACATTCCATCTTATCAATAATCTGCAAGGTCTGAAACAAAAATAACATTCTAGGCAATACATTCATTTTGATTACTGCAATTCGGCCTAACATTGACAATTTCAAATTTGACCATATTTCTAAATCTTTTTTGATTTCTAACCAACATTTTTCATAATTGTCCTTGTACAAATTCTGATTCTTAGATGTTAAGTAGACCCCTAGGTATTTAACCTTCTTGACCACAGTCAGACCTGTTTCCTCTTGAAATTTCTCCTTTTCCTTTCCTCCTTGGATCTGAGTGTGATCAAACAGTCTCTCGGGGTCTTTCTGTTTTGCTTTTTGCCCAATCTAAAGGCAGTCGTGATTTTGAATTCGTCTTCCTGGAGGTCCCAACAGTCCACAAACTCCCTTGTCAAGTATTCCACAAGGTTGTCTCCTTCATTCTCCGGAATCAGTCTTATTTTTAAATTCCTCTCTTTCCTCTGTAACTCCCACAAGGCCAAAGTTGCATCATGCTCATAGACCTTCTTGGCAATCGGCTCTAACTTCTCCTGTGTCTCTCCCGCAGTAGCTTTGGCGTCTTCGGCAATTTGACGCGTAGTGGCGTTTTCCTCCACCAATTTATTTATGGATTCTGTATTCTGGTTTAGTCTTGCTGAAATTTCTGTTAGTTTTAGTGTATTCTCTGAAGTCTGTTTTGTCAGAGACTCCAGAGTTTGATTTATCTTGAGCAAAGCATCTGTCACAGCTTCCATGGAAACGGCTGCTCCTTTGTCTTGTCCTGTTGTTCCTGTTGATCCAACTGTTGCGCCTGAGATTGAGCCTCTTTTCTTTGCCTGTAGCTGCTGCAGCTGTTGTTGTTGTTGCTTGGTTTTGGCTCTTGTGACTATCTCCTCTTGTGCGCCACTCATGTCAAGGTCAGTTCCCACGGGATTTATTCTCCCTTGGAAAATTCCACTGTCTTAGGCCGTGCCGGGCCTCGCTTTGTCCTCTAGAGGGAGCAAATCAAAATGGCCATAGAACAAAGTTTCCAAGTATAAAAACAAAGGCGTCTGTCCAGAATGTAAAAAGGGAAGTTAACACAGTCAAAGTCAGTCAAAGTCAGTATTACTAAAAACTTGTTGCTTTAGATTGCCACAGTTGCCCAATTTATGCTACTTCTTCTTGTATTGTACAGTAGCCAGGCACTGTGGAAACTTTGTATCAAAGTATCACTTCACAGGGAAAAGTCAGTTCAGTATGGTACAAAGGCAGACCGTTTCATTTTCAGATGGATGAGACAGCAGAGGTTTTTTTACTTCTAACAAATCATGCAGTTGTTGTTCAAATTCACCTCCCCTCTGCCCTGCTAGCTAGAGGGGAGATCAAAGGGTCTAAATGTCCGGTTAAGCTAGTCAAGTAGCAGGTTTAAACGGATGCAGGTTTAAAGCTCCGTTGCTTTCACTTTCATGCAGTCGGGGGGAGGCAGACTTCCTTTGTTTAGCTCTCCCCCGTTTTTAGCCCAATTTTTGAAATTTAAAAGGTCCCGGTTATATTTCAGCTCTTACTCACGGGGATTCAGTCCAAAATTTCTTTTCAGGAAGGAATCGGCGCTCTCCGCTTATGGCGACGCGGCTTCACTTCGCAGGCTGGGTAGCGACTCTCAGCACCGCGCTCACTCCCGATGTCGATCCGTAGCCTTTAAAAAGGCTCTTTCACGGTACCGGGGGGCGCAAAGGTGCCCACCGAGTCTCCTTGTTCTCAGGCTTCAGCGCCTGGGATTTTAGGGGTCCCCCGCTTGCCGTAGCGGGTAAGACCCGAACTTGCGAAGCAGTCCTTCTCCGGAGCTCGGAGCTAGGACCGCCATTAAGCGCTGGCACCGACCGGAAGTCCAGCCACAGCAAACTTAGCCAGCAAAGATGAGGGTTCAGCAACACCCTGGAGGGCCCAAGGTTCCCTAGACATGCTGTGTTTCATGACCCTTGCTGCTGCCTTTTAGAGAGCCCTGAATTCTGCAGCTGCAGTACCCCCGACAGATGGCAGTCTGGCTTGGATACTTCCAGGAAAGTAAAGCCCACCACTTCCCAAGGCGGTCTAGTCCACTCTCAAAGAGCTCTTACAGTTTCAGTTGCTAAAGTTTTCCCTAAGCAAAGTCCTTATCTCGTTCACAGCTTTGTTTTGCCCTCCTTGGGGTCTGGATAGCGTTGAATGGGCTTGGTGGGGCAATGGAACTTAGAAGAACACAGCCATTGACACCAAATGCCCCACTGGAAGTCCCCCCTTCACATTTTCAATAGAGTCCTGGGTATCTTCCTTTGCAGGATCTTAAGGAGAGATGAACGTATTCAGTACAGCTAACTTTCTAAGAAAGATTTCCCCTTTTTGGTCCTTCAGTGTTCAGTCTTGGACAGATTATTTTTTTCTGGGAAATGGTATTGAAATTTGAGTTAGAAACTATGTCAGCACTTGCAGGAAACCTTGGCTCTCTCATCTTGGTTGAAGAGGAAAAATGAGATCTTATGGCAGCGTTGTTCTTGCTCCAAGCTACCATCTCTGCTTTCAAGTGGTCCACTTTATGGTGCTGCCTATCCCCTATTGTCCTTCTCTGCACATCTTTGCGACATGCATTGGCTGAGTTAAGGCATACTGCCAAGCTATAGTTAAGAAGCCAAACGATGGTTCTTATCTGAATTGTTTCCTATTTGCTCATCATCCAGCTTCATAAGTTCAGTCCCATCTCCATCTGCAGTAGCCTCATGAGCTGGAGCAGCTTGATCAGTGAACTGTCAATTCAAACATAAAAGTATACCACAGCTTATCCTAGCTTCAAGCCATGCTTTGAGTTTGATAGCTCCAAATGTGAGTAGGCTCACATTCAGAGATTATGGAACTACAGTATAAAAAAAGCAAATCATGGGTTTGTGTTGTGTATCAACCCGGCCTATGTCAACCACTCTGGCTATGGATACTTGACTGATGGGCAATTGATCTGAATCAGAAGGACTGTTTACATTCTGTATATTAAGACTGCTGAAAACTTGAAATGACTGGTTGAAGGTTAGAAATTCTGTCTTTCCTACGTTTCATCTGGTACTTACCATTACGGTGGTACCTCTGGATGCGAACGGGATCCATTCCGGAGCCCTGTTCGCATCCTGAAGTGAACACAACCTGCATCTGCGTGGGTCACGATTCGCCGCTTCTGCGCATGCGCGTGATGTCATTTTGAGCACATGCGCAAGCGGCAAAACGCGTTCCGTTACGTCCGGGTTGCCGCGGAGCGCAACCCGAAAATGCTCAACCTGAAGCAACGTCAACCCGAAGTATGACTGTATCTGTGGTGGGCTTGTGAATGACTTGGTTCTGGGGCTGACCTCAGACCTCAGAATGACATTTGTTCACACTGGTTTGAATCAGGGAGAGATTTTTATCTGCAGTGTTTTAGTTTTCATTAAAAGTTCTGCCGAGTTACCTGTGTTCCAGCCTCGCTGCAGGGTTACTGTCGACACAAGAATTCCTTCCGAGAGGAATCTGCTTTTAAAAAGTCGTTCAAGGGCAAAGATGTTGGATCAGTCAGATTCGAAAGGGAGCAGGACTTGGGGTTTCGGAATCTAGAATTTCAGAAGCTGCATGTTTATAATGCATATTTGCGTTCATGCTTGAACTTTGTGCTCGCTAGTGGGTGGAATACTTCTCTTGGCCCCATTCCACTGGAGTTAACTAAGCGCTTTCCTGTGCCAGCAAGAAATACTTTAATCAGTTGGGAGACAACAGTTTGTCATGCGTTCTTTGTTTAGTGTGCTTTCGGGAAGCATGCCGAAACACTCCGTGGCATGAAGAACCCTCTGAGTTTCACGCAAGTGTACAATTAAAGTATTTTAAAAATTCATTGGGTAATAAGAGTAACTTAGACTGTCGCCAAGTGTTCCATTTCTCCTTAAATCTGTCCGGCTTGCTTGATTTCAAAGGCTGGAAAAATTAGAATAATAAGCTTGATGTTGTAATAGAAGCTCTCCAGCGCTGCTGTTCGTAATCTGTTGGTACACAGAAACTTAAAACTGACTTACAGGGCGTGTTGCATAGCTAGCACTGTGGTCAGAGTTGGTGCTTTGGTTGCTGACAGAGCAGGTCTTGTCACTAAAAATCATTGAGGTTGGGTGGGAAGGCAGACCAGGAGCTATGTGGAAGTAAGGAGGGGGTAATATGCAAGTCTGGCCTAGCCAAGGAGAACGAAATCCATGCCATTAAGGGGGGACGGGGACTGGGCAGGCTCCCGTTTGGGAGGGTCTTCACTCTCCTTTTGCCTGGAGTACTTGCAGAATGAGAAGAGAACAAGCTCCTCTTCTCTTGTGAAGTCTGTGTGTGTGTGTTCAGTTTTACTGTGGGTTAAATGGAGACTGTGCACAATTCGGCAGCACATTGAGGGGTGCTGTGCACGGTATCTAGCCAATATGCACAGTTGCCAGGCAGAGACTCCTGTGCTCTGACTAGGCCCCATACATATCTTACCCGTGGAACTGATGAACGAAACGGGTGCTGGAGGACGTCTTGCTTCTGTACGGCCGAAATGTCCTGGTTGTCTTTTTGCATGGTAAAAAGTACAATGTGGGATGTTTGGTTCTCTCCCCACGCCCCGCCTGGTAGGTATTTCAGAAAATCAATTTTGGATGGGAGAAGCTTTTGTCAGCTTTCCAAACCTAACATCTGATACCTTCTCCTCAACCCCTTAGTTGAAATAATGTTATAAAGCTGGTGGGGAGGTGTGCGAAATCTTGGATTTTTTAGATCATATGCATTTGCGGCAAAATCTGCCTTTACAGTAATGCCTTGGTATTTGTGGCTATTCTCTCCTCTTCCCCCCCCCCCCATTTTCACTTCCTGCAACTTTTTGAACTCTAAATCTCTTCCTACTATTCAACTAAACCAACTCTTTGGGGGGAGGGGTTGCCGTGTGGCTCTCAGTCAAGGCTGGCTTTGGTTTTGCTTTTGTTCCCCACCCTTCACCTTTTAAAGAAATAAATGGGAATTGACATGTTCAGCATCAGGTAGGAACTTGACCTCAGAACACAAATATTTGTGGATGGAGGTATTTTGGGGACATGCATATTAAGCGTTCCTTATGGATTTCTGCTGCATTTATGGGACAGGTAGGTTGTTAATGCATCTAAACTCTTGAGTGGAACTGCGAAAGATGGAATTTGCATGAATATCTCCAGGGTAATCAGTTTGCAATGGAGAAGTACTGTTTCAGTGTATTAATTGAGCAGGGGGAGGTGGGTTATGAAGCTCGATTGTCGCCATAGATCAGAGAGAGGTGGGGAACACAAAATTCCCTCCAGCTCCATGCAGTGAGTAGATGTCGGAACTGTGCACATTTTTGTGCTGTGCATTGCCAAAAGTGTGCACCACCACTTTGTGTCCTTTTGTTGGTGTGGGAATGCCTATAAATGCATGGTTATTAGGTTTCTAAACTGCTTTGAGCAGATCTCTCTCTCTCTTTTAACCTGGCAAGGCCAGCTTTGGAAAACAAGTTTTGATTGAACTTGAAGAATGAATGCTCTGGTAGGCCAGATTGTAAGTGTCGATATTCAAGGCCACAGGGAAGGAATCTTATCAGTTCCTACGCTATGGTAGCTTAAGGTCAGCCACAGATCATTCAGAAGCCCTCGTCATGAAGAAAGTATTTATTTTGCCTCTCCGGTATGGCACTGCCTACTCAGCAGCACACACCGTAGCCTGAGCAGTCGTGTGGGCAGCAGATGTGCTGCTGAACAAACCTTGAAACAGAGAGCAAGACCTCTCCAGTGCCAGCGATTCCGTATAGCTCTCCTAAGTAGCTGCATGCTGCAGGTTAGACCTGCTTTGCTTGTGCTCAAGCATACACTTTCTCACCATGTTCTCAAAGTAGCACATGAGATCCTTAGTGAATAGAGCATGCTGTAACACAGAATTCTTCGACCTTGGGCCCCAGACGTTGTTGGCTTCTAACTCCTGTGATCCACGACCAGCTTTGCCCAGCTTTCAAGGATGATGGGCGTTGTCCCACACCATCTGGGGACCCAAGATTGAAGAGAGCAGCACAGATCTGAAGTAGTTGGGCACCAGCCTCGCTACCTAAGTGCCTTGTTTTTTCTCTAATAGAGGAATTTAATGCTGTGGAGGGTACATTCCTAGGAAGGGTTTGTGGTACATCTTCCTCGCTACATTGTGAGCAGTATTTTTTTGATCTTTTTGAAGCTTTTGGAGTTCTACAACTGCAAAATAATAATAATAATAATAATAATAATAATAATAATAATAATAATAATAATAATAAATGACTGAATGAATTTTATTTATACCCCACCCTCCCGAGGCAAGACTGGGCTCAGGGCGGCTAGCACCAGGTATAAAAACAATTGATTAAAATACAACTTAAAAACAAGATTAAAAACACAACATTAAAATGCAGCCTCATTTCAGTAGAAACTCAAATCAAAAACTTTTTGGGTATGAAAATGTCAAATCTTCACCAAGGCCAGCTATCCAGACTGGTCCTACGTGAGCCAGAAAAAAGCCAGGGAAGTCCCCAAATAGGAGTTCCATCACAGGAGAAAGGAAAAAGGAAAGATGTAAGGCGGATCTTTACATGAAGCGGAATAAGGTGGTAAAGTCCCAAAGTTTGGGAAGTGTGGGAAGTTTCCCTGCCTAAAATTGTATGCAGCTAGAAAGCCAGCGTTTTGTGAGTGCGGGGGGTGAGACCACAGTTTGATTTCCTTCCCCACCCCTGCTTACAATCTGATACCATCTTTATCGTGCCACCTAATTTTGCTGCCTGTGCAGATCCTGTGCATGCTGGTTCACGTTCACCAGCTGAGAAGGGTTTTCCTATCGCCTGTCTCCTCTACAGCTCCAGTGAGGTTTCACGGTCTGGTGTTTGAAAACTTGTTCATGCTTCTTTAAAAACTGTATCCCTCTCTGCAGATTTTGTGTGCTCAGATGGGAGTAATTATTTTTTTGAACGGGATCCAAGGACTTTGCCTTTCATATCATTAACGGTTTATCAAAGTATTTCTTAATCCTTGCTGAACCTGCTGACTTTTGTAATATATTTTTTTTCTCTCCAAGGTACATAATGCTTGTTTCTGGGCAGGATCTTGTGGTCTCTGCCCCCTTCCCATCTTCCTTATCTGGAAAGCCTGCTTGGAGAAGGCAGCGGGGTTTGTTTGTGCTGTGCTATTTAGAGTGTGGTAGCAGTGAGGGGTGGCAGGCTTGGAACATTTGTATTCTCAGCGTTGAGTTGAGTTATTCTGAGCATGGCCTCTCGCAGAGACATAATGGGGACTTAAGTCCATTGAGTCTACTCTATCTTTATTGGATATTCCCCAGTACTTGAAGAGTTTTATCTCCACCACTCCAGTGCCCACTGTAGGGCCAGCCAGGAATACCAACCCTGCCTTGGACCCCTTTGCACAGGGAGTACTAAGATACAATCTTCTGGGAGATAGAGGATGAACACCAGCGTGGGTTTGGAGGGAGATAAATGCAAGAACTTGGCATTGGAGAAAGAAGAGGGGCTGTCTGTGCCGTAGCGTTGATTTCTACACTTCCCTGCTTCCACTGAGACTAGATGCAAGATGCAGAGAGCGTCTCCCTCCCTACTGGTCAGGATCTTCCTCCCTTCTTCATCATAATTCATCCCCTCTGCAATTTGGAAAAGTCTGCGTTTTTACTCCCCTTGCTCCTGCAGTTGTGTTCAGCATCTGCATATCTGCACTCTGTAGTCAGGCTGCGCCCAAGTCCGCACTAAGGAGACAGTTGGGGAGAGGAGCAGTTAAAAAGCTCCTCTGTATTTTTTAAAAGTTTGTTTTGCGAAGAGTAGCTGAACCTCATATATCCTAACAATTGTGCAAAAGTGGAGGTGCCTCTGCTGTGTGTCTCTGCTAGAAGCACTGTAGCTGCTTGTCTGCATACCAGAATCTCCCTCTGCTATTATAATATATGAGCTAGGGAGATGTTTGGAACTTGTTAAGTAGCCTGAAGAACAGGACGGCATTGTAGAAACTTGCAAGAGAAAAAAGCGTATTAAATCATGGTGGTGATAAATCAACAATTACATGATCTGTTTTGTGCATGTGTTCATATGTAATGCATGACCTTAAATTAACAACCAGTACTATCCATTGTGTTGAAATATCTTGCAAGGGGAACTCGGGTTGTTACCTTATTTCCCCCTGGTATTACTGCCAGAACGGTTTTTTGGTTTTTGTTTAAATATAGCAGTGGTATATAAAACAACTTGGAACAACCTGCGACACACACCTTTTGATCTAGTACGTGCATTATGCACAGACACCCAAAATCTCTAATTCAATTAGGACTGCTTTATTGAACTTTAGAAGCATGATAGTCACATATATTTTATTTGAGTTTTAACTTGACAGTATTATACTAACAGCTTCCGTTATTCCTGTGGTCATGATTGTCTTGAATGCTAATTCACCTGCGCTATCTCTCATTTAGGCTCCCCTAACCCTAAGCTGGGACGCGGGTGGCGCTGTGGGTTAAACCACAGAGCCTAGGACTTGCTGATCAGAAGGTCGGCGGTTTGAATCCCTGCGACGGGGTGAGCTCCCGTTGCTTGGTCCCTGCTCCTGCCAACCAGCAGTTCGAAAGCACATCAAAGTGCAAGTAGATAAATAGGTAACGCTCCAGCGAAAAGGTAAACGGCGTTTCCGTGCGCTGTTCTGGTTTGCCGGAAGCGGCTTAGTCATGCTGGCCACATGACCCGGAAGCTGTACGTCGGCTCCCTCGGCCAATAAAGCGAGATGAGCGCCGCAACCCCAGAGTCGGCCACGACTGGACCTAATGGTCAGGGGTCCCTTTACCTTTACCTTTAACCCTAAGCTGTCTTTTACATTGAAGCTGAAAATGGCACCACTCAGATCTTTGTTGAGTCATGTTGTTGTGGACTACCGTAACCATAGTAAATTCTGAAATACAAACTTCCCAAGCTTTCATTAGGTATCATTTTAATTCCATATTGACTTCTAGCTTTGGACTCCATTGTACAGATAGACAACGTGCCCTTTTCTTGCAGAATGTTGCCTCCAAATTTCTTCAGGGTCATGGAAATGTGTTCAGCAATGTGGAGTGAAAGGCCTTGGTAGCGAAGGTGTGACTTTACCCCCCTCCCTCTTAAGAAGGTGGTCAAGAAAAGGCCTTTTCTGGCAAACCAGTCAGAAGAAGATGGGAAGGAAGGAAGGAAGGTGTCTTTCTCTTCCCCTGCTCCTTAGCTTGTAGTGCATCGAGCTGTGTGTGTCCTCGTTTATGAGACTTTGCACCCACCATCCTCTTGCTTTTCAGTAGCCAGCCTGCTTCTATCAGAGCCTCACGTTTAACCATCAGGAAGCAATGCGCCTTGGGAAGCAGTTTTGATTTGTGTGTGTGTGTGTGTGTGTGTGTGTGTGTGTGTGTTTGTGTGCCTTATTGAGCTTGCATCTTAGTAACAACCTGGAAGGATCATAGAGGCTTTGGAATTAACTGGCCAAGCGCAGTCCAAGCCCTTTTATATGGTCCATATCACACTTTAGGAATTGGTACAGAATGGCCAGGATTTGGCAGGCTCTTCTCCAGGGAGGCCAAGGGCTAAGCTAGCATAAAAATGGATTCTTTCCGATAGACAGTCTGATCTTTCCAGGTCGGGATTAAGATGTTCAACAAAGCATTACGCCTTCGTTAACCCTACCTGGCTCATGAACAGAGAATTTAGACCCTAGTACTGCCAGTCTCTCAACTGGCTCTGCACATATTCCCCTAATAAGGAGTGCATTCTTAAAAGTAGGGGGAATTCTACAGAGAATCTTGGTCTATTGAAAACATCTCAAGTTTAGTGATGCAGATTTAAGTTAATAAGTATTTTTTTCCCTTTATGGAACAATGAAGCTTTTCTGCCCCAGTACTAATTGTATATATTTTCGAACATGGAATCCCAGGGGTGGAACAGCGCTGAACACTGGTGGGTCACATGGAAATTATCTGGCAATGTTGCAAATCTCACAGAGCCATGGGACTGAAAAGGATAATTAGGACGCTGCTTCTAAGGCCCCTCCAGGTTAATTTGCAGATGCAGTTTGCCACTTGTCTGCTCTTTGAGTTGTAGTTTGAAAGCCATTGTAGCTGCTGCTGCTGCTGCTGCTGCTGCACTGTATCTGCTTTGATGTGACTTTATGCATGGTCATTTCTATAATTCTACTGCCATTTTGTTGTTCAAAGTACAGTTCTGTAGGCTGGAAAGCAGTCCAGTTTATTCCTGTTTATTCAGAAGCAAATCCCGTTGATCTGTTAGTGCCCTGGAATTCAGCAGCTTGGACTGGGGCAGTGGAGGCTGGTTCCGTAGGGCCAGTAGGGCAGTGCCCCACCAAACACATTCTGCCCTCGATTTCTACCTGCCTGCCTCCTTGCACCCAGGTCAAGGGGGTGGCACTGCCCATCAGCATCCTGCTCCTTGGGCTCAGTGTTGACTTTATAGAGGAGGAAGTGGGGAAAACCAGGGCACCAACCACTACTGGACTGGAGGTAGGATAACATGAGTTATTTGCCCATTTTTTATGTATGTGCTGTATGTGCTGAATTTCTGACCTGATTAAATGAGCCGCTGCTGACATGTACCAGTGCAGAAACCAGGGGAGTAGAGGAGAGATGGTCTTGGGCCAATGGAAGAGTCAGCAGCTGGAGAGGAATTGTATTGGAAGCAACTGAATCTTAATTGGGAATACTCATCTGTCAGTTGGATCGTGCAGTTTCTGTACATCATACATTTAAAGCAGTATGGTGTGAAAGTGGTCATTGCCTCCATGTCAAAGAACTGCTATAGAAACTGTGCACATTCCAGCTGATACGGAGTGAATGTGGCCAGGGAAGAACTCTGTCATAAGCAAGGTAGGTGGGATGAAACTGGGAGTAAGTAAGGTTGCACCCAAAGCCTGATGTTAGTTGTGGTGTCCAGCATCTGTATCATGCTTTAGCCTGCCCTGCCAGATCAGACAAAAGACCTGTCTATCAAAGCATCCTGTTTCCTATAGTGGGAGACTAGATATTTTGGGATAGCACCCCAGGCGGGCGATGAGCACGATATCCCTGACTTGCTACAATTCCCTAGTGACTGGCATTCAGAGGCAGGCCTCCTCTGATCCTAGAAGTGCTGTATGGCCCATTGATGCCCTCCGTGCATTTTTCTGATTAAGTGCTGGGCTTAAGTTTGCAGGAGCTCCATCCTTGGTCAATGTCAACCTGAAGCATACATATATTCGCATGGTTTGAAACAGAACCCAAGTGAGGCTGTTAAATATTGGGTGTACATGGAGACAGGTTGCCTTCCTTGGGTGGTCCCCCAGCAAAGACTCAGACTGCGAACCTGTAATTCCACAGCTCTGTGGCTAATTAAAGCAGGACAAACACAACACTTCTGTGTGCTGGAGATGAAGTTATCCAGAATAGAATGGAGACCAGGTGCTGTAAACAATGCTCGGCGATGTTTGCTTACTGGGAATGCTTTCCAGCAGCTGCAGCAGAGCCTCCTGATTAAGAGCTGCTGATGGGACTGTGGGTGTTCAATTGTGTACATCATTTTTCACATTTGTGTTTTGAAGCCAGTATAACTTGCTGCTTGGGTTTTGTTCCAAGGCAGCAGTGGCCAATTCCATCACCCACCCACCAATTGAAATTGCACAGTCTGCAGAGAGGACTGGACTTTATTTTCAGTATGGCTCTCAACTGACTGAAGCCTTTTTAAAATGATTTATCACTTGCCTTTGCTTAAATCTAAATGCATTTTGCCTATTTCCAAAGCTGCAATGCCTCTTTGAGGCCCTAGAGGGATTTTCAGTTCTTCATCATAGAAATTCTAAACGACCTGATAAACCAAAGTTGCCACATGAAAGAAATAGTTGTCTTTAATATTCCTCCTCATTTTGGGGACCTGGGATATACAGTAATTATTACAGTAATGCACCAAAGTCACAATGGCTTAAGAATGAAGCAAGTTCAAGTCCTATCAGCCAGCATTAGGGAACACTTAAAAGCTGTATTGCCATTGATTCCCACTGCGTGCTGTTTGCTTCAGTTACCTATTTTTACTGAGGAGGGGGGTGGGTGAGGGAGGTCAAGTTTGTTCCTGATGTGCAATGTACATGGTAGCTACAAATGCAGATGGGAAGGAAAAGCCATCGTAAGATTTCCTTTAAATCTCTTTTTGCTATGGAGAGCTGCTAAGTCGATACAGCTGGGAAAGCAATGCCCTTTTCAGTCTCAGTCCCACTGATTCATAGGGAGCTTAAATGTTCAAGCTTGCAGCGGTTGTATTTAGCCATTCTTAGTATATAGCATTCTCTCAATGTCCCAGCTGATGCCTTTGCCTATCAAAAACTTGATTTGTTTTTACATCCAAAGACTGCTCATGCGATCAAGAATTAAAGCGGGGGAAATGGGTAGAAGCTCACTTGTGCTGTGGTTTGGCAAACTCAGTGACAGGAGAATTCCTAGGTAAATTCTCAGCTTCAAAGTTTGGCCACAATTCTGTGCAAGGCCAAATGAAGATTTTACATACCTAACTAGACAAGTCACAAGCCCACCCCCCAAAAAAAAATTTTGGGATGAAGGTTTGAATGCTTTCCAATGACTGGCATTCAGCCACCCTGTAAAAATTGCAGTGCCCCAAGTGGGGCTGGTTTTATTGCCTCCAAAGTGTTGTCTTGTCTCTATTTTTATTTTACTAATTGAGCTTGGACTGCCAATATGTTTCTACTAAATGGAGATTAGTTTGCCCTGGTAAATGAGTCCTCAGAGTAATGAGCAAAAAGCTGCTGCAAAACATGTTTACTTGTAAGTCCTTTTGAGTTCAGTACAAGAGCTTAAGTTTGCCGTTTCTAAGAAGTATTTCTCACATACACGTTGGACTGGTTGGGAAGCAACAATAAACAATGGTTTGTTATGAGCACCAGTCTTGGGATTTCGGCCTTCCATTGTGCTCTGTGTGTATTAGGAGAGGAGAGGTAAAGCTTCTGCTTCTGGTGTAGAAGAAACTGCAGTTTGTTCCACCAGAAGCTGGCCTTTGCTGCAAGGATAATGTTAGGAAATAAGACAAGACTATCCAGTCCCCCTTGAAATTTTGCATGCTTTGATGCCTAGTAAATGACTTGTTTAAAACATGAACAGAGATGAGACACTGCACCTAAGCACCAAATGAAATTTACATTTTTTTTGCTTTGCACCAATGAAGCAAATATGGAAAACCAGTCATCTTCTTTTCTGGGTGGGTGAGGAATTTTGCACACTATTCCTTCAGCCGTATGATGGTATCATTCTTATTACAAAAATGCAAAAAGAAGTGCCTATGTAGGTGTGGGGTTTTGTGAATATACACCTCTCTGCACTGCTGTGCCAAGATACGGATTGTTTTGGCTTCTCAGGAATGTGCCATTTTGGAAGGCAAGGAATGTAGGCCTTGGCTTAATAAGGTAGAATTAAAGTTGCGTCATGTTGCAGGTGCCAGGAATAAGTTTGTTAGAGGAAGTTGGATTCTGGCATTAGATAATACGTTTTTTGCAGAGGGAGAGTCGATGTGAGCTAATTGCTAATCATGTAGACAAGGACCTTATTGTGTTCTTTGGACTCTTCGCTTCTCTTTTAGGAGAACTGGGTCAGAATCGATTGACATGTTGGCCCATGGGGTGAAGTCAATGAGCACATCAGATGTGCTGATTTGTGTTTGTGGGCTTTGGGTTTTAAAAATATGTTAGGTGGCCCACAGTGCTTCTCTTGTCTATGGGTGTCCTTTCAGAAGACAAGTTTCCCATATGGCTGTCACTTACATGCAGAAAATCACATATACTCTTCATATGCACAGTGATGTATGAAAAGTGCATATGTCTATTTTGCTATGTAGATGTGGTGCAGAAACTCAGGACTTCTCACTGTTCATATAGCAGATCAGTGTTAGAAATTCAGATATATAAGCTAGATGCCAAATAGCTCCTTAAACCAAGGTTACAGTCACCAAAATAGAATGTCTAGTTGCCATTTGGGGGCAAGACAGCTCTAAAGCCTTATTTTTCAAATGTTTGACTGACTGTGATTGATTATCAGTTAAACACCTGGCTACTTCAGATGACAACCCTTGAGAACTAAAAGAAGAAAAGTCACTTTATCCAGGGACAGTCCACATACCTATTGGCCTATTCCTACCCCCTTCTTAATGGTGACACAGACAATTCATAGTATAAGGATATTCTTCACAACTGTGAGCAGGGGCTGGGGTAAGTGGAGACAAGATACAACAATTAACTATAATGTTGTTCGCTGCTCCTGCTCAGGCTGCACAGAAAAAAGCATTTTGGTTTCTGAAATTCATTCTGATTGTGCAGATAAAAATATAACTGGTAGAATTCTACAGGATGTGGTATTAGTGTGTGAAAACAGTCCAGATCCAGTGGTTCCCAGGCAGGCACTTCCAGATGGTGGAGATGTCAGGCGCCATTCTGGCGCCCAGGCATCTTGACTCGGTTGCAAGTGGCCAAGAGCCAGGGGCAGATTTCATGCATACATGTGTGCACCCATCAAACACTAGACGCATGAGATCTGTGCTGGTTTCTACCCTGCAGGAAAGAAAGGAAGTGATCTTAATGGTGATGGGGCTTGGTTAGGAGGGAGCGTTACAGCTTGACAATGGTTCTTGGTAATAGCAAGAACTCTCTTGGTGGGTCTGTGTAAGCCTCAAAGCTTACCAAACCAATCCATAGAATTAATTACAATGGAACCTAACAATAATTGTAAAAAAATGCTATTTAATAGTGGGATGTGAGGGGCAGGGGGAAGGAAGAATGCAGATGGGTCTGGTTTTTTTGCAAGATTACATCCTTCTGGAGCAGTCATGTATATGAGGTATTTCATTAATACTTACCTTTAAGTTAAAAAAATATTTGGGCTGCAGTCCCACTATACCTGCATACCAGGGAACTCAACGGGACCTGGGAATTTCTGATTAGATGTGGTTAGAATTATGCTGCTAGTTTGATGTTGAACACGGCTGAGCTGTATTTAATGGGACTGAAAACGAATCGTAACCGCGGATCTCTCTGTAAATTTTCTTTGGTAAATGTTTCTTAAAAAGAAAGCGCTAAATGCCTTGTTGATGCAATAGCACTGCAGTCCTATATGTGTATCTAGAAGTAAGCTCCATTGAGTTCAGTGGGATTTATCCCCACGTAATTGTATATAGGAATGCAAACTAAATTTGTTAAGCCACAGGACACGTTTAGCTTTTGCTGCAAAGGCTATCATTGCTATGTTTTAGTGTGCTACTGCTTGAATTGCAGCCACCACAAAGTGGTGCTGTTGCACTGTAGAAAATGTCCTTTTTGCTTCTTCATTCTCAAATAACGGACAACTAGTGAAGTTCTAAATCCTTAGTGAAAATTAAACTTCTGTCTCTTTTATACCTTCTCAAAGTAGCCTCATACTACCTGCTTCCAAAGCAAAAAACAAATTCAGAGTAAAATTACCAGTGTATTGCTATCCAGATATGAACTTGTTGAACAACAACAACATGGCAGCTTTCTGCTATGGATGATAGACAATTAAGTCATACTCTGAATAGACCCACTGAAATCAGTGGGTCTCCTTTGAGTATGACTATCATCAGATTTTGCCCCATAAGACTGGCTGACACCAAGGAGGCTTTTGGGTAACTAACCAGATACGCTAAATGTTAACTTTGGGTTGAGTTGTTTGTTTGAGGGCTTTATGAAACCCATGTTTTGTGTTGGTGAAATGTGCCAGGTAATGTCTTAATGAAGCTGTATCTTGAGAGTAATTAAAGAGAGGCAGCTTGGATTGCCACATAGAAGCTTTCTTTAAAAGACACTGTTCCCTGGGTTAACTATAGATTAATCCATATTGGGGGGGGGAGAGGTCAAAGTGCACCATGCCATGCTTGTAGCCTGTCTGAAAATAGCCAGCACTCTTGCTACTTAAGCACCCAACGCCCTGTCCTTGCATGCACCTTGTTTGCAGAAATAAAATGAAGCCAGTCCTAAGTTCACATGTGTTTTGAAATCTCCTGGAATGACACGGAGTTGGGAGTTGCACGCACGATCCAAAAGCTTTTTAACTTGATCCACCAAGAGAGATTTGGGAGTATGGGGGAGATGTCGTTGTGCATTCCTGTACACTCTGCAGCGCTCTGTGCTTTCCTGTAGATCCCAGATGTAGTTTTTGTGTTCAACTGCTAGTGCTGAGAGATTAAGTGATGTATGTCATGCATGAGCCAGCCCTCGGATTACTACTAAAACGCTGCATTTCCTACAGATGTCAAAATAAGCTCTCTAACATGTTTGATAATGGAGTATGCTGTAAACTATTTACTGAAGAAGTCTCCGCTTAAACATCTTCAGTTTTTAGAGGTGGGAATCACCCTTCTTTGGGGATTCATGGAGCTTATGTGATTGCCATACAGTGCCAAGCACTCGTGGATGAGGGCTGAGTTTCTAGAGCCATTTCATGTAGGCTTTAGGCCTGATTTTGGTCACCTCGAGGGACCAAAACCATCAGGAGTTTGCGTGCAATTCTCCTCGGTCGCTTTCAATTCAATTGACCATGGTATCCTATGGCTCCGAATTTGAGGCACAATTTTCAAGTGTTTTTGTTAAGTGGCCTCTTCCAAAAGATGTGCTGGCAGACTGTTCTTCTACTCTATTGCATTCATGTTTTGGTGTCTTCCTGGTGGTGGTTCACCCTGTTCTTGACATGGTTGTGCTACCCCCAAAAGGGGCGGGCTGCCTGGGGGATGTTCCAGCATTGTCAGTGAGGCCACATGTTGCCTCTGTAGGCCAGGTTGCCTTTCACCAGTTTAGGTTGGCAGGCATACCAGGTTGGCAGGCATACCTGCTTTGGGTAGATATAGCCCAACTTCAGTGTTCTATGTTGTTCTGATAACCTATGTTTCAGTAACCTGCTGGTTGGACTACTGTAATACATGGGGCTGCCTGGGCCAGGCAACATGATCGGTTTGTAGCAGTGCTTTGTCAGCTCTGCAAGCTCCCAGTCTGGGTTTAGTTGACTTCAGGACTGTGAAGGACTCCCTGCTAAGATCTTCAGTAGAGGCAAGTCTTCTCTTGAGTACCTCCACTCTATGGGGTGTCATGGGTAGCTACTGGAGAAAAACCCCTTTTGATGCTTCTTTGACTTACCGATTTTCTTGCTTTTAAGATGCCTTGTCTTACGTACATTTATTTCTTTTTTCAATTGGATCTTGGGCCTTTCTTTTGTAAGCTCTAGCCATGTGAGTAGGTGTCAGTTGTGAGCTATGTAAGTTGGAGTTTGAGTGAATATATTAATAATAGTAATTTATATGTCACCCATCTGACTGAGTTGCCCCAGCCACTCTGGACAGCTTGCAACAGATTAGAAAACCACAGTAAAACATCAAACATTAAAAACAGGGCTGGCTTCAGATGTCTTCTAAAGTCAGATAATTGTTTAGTGCCATGACATCTGAGAGGAGGGCGTTCCACAGCCGTAGGTGAGAGACTGCTATGATACTAAGAAGGCCCTCTGCGTGGGGGTACTTTCATTACTTTTTAAAGGTTTCCATTACTTTTTAAAGCAAGATCCCTGTAGGGATCAGGTAGCATATCTATAATTCTAAATATAGTCTGTCTTGGATGCTTCCAGTTAAGGAAACTTAATTTGCTTCTGCTTGATATTACCATTTACACTCGTCTCCTTTCCCAACCCTCAGGATGAATCTAGATCGGAAGATGGACCGGCCTGGAGTATATTGCGAGACGACTTCATGATGGGAGCTTCCATGAAAGACTGGGATAAACAGAGTGATGGGGAAAACGCTGCTGGAGAAGACAGTGGAATCAAGGAGGAGAGTGAAAGTGACTCAGACCGATGAAATCCAAAGTGATTCAAAAACTAGTGGGGGGTTTTTTGGGGGGTGGTTAATATAAAGATTCTTGGTTCAAGCAAGGATGCCTTTTTTCTTACAGACGGTCTCTTTTAAGGTTGAGGGGAAACTCGCTTTAACAAAGCATCATCCAACAATCCTGAAATCTGCAGTATTTCCTCTCTAAAGATGTCTAATTTGTACATATTTCCAAAACAAAGCTGTACAGTCAAAACAGCAGCACCTGCCCAGTCGGAAAAAGGGAGGGGTTTTTGCCAAGGTCTCTATGAGTTTAAATATTAACATGATGCTTGCATTTCCACCTCTCTGTTTGTAACTTGGCTAGGTGTTTATCAGTTCATAAAATAAAACAGTGAAATATCCTTACCATGTAAAATTATTTGCTTCTATAGAGACTTAACCTTTCTTGGCTTCGAAAGGCTTTGTAGGTAATAAAGCAACCATTAATGTGTGATTTTGGTCTCTGAGCGTTGATATAACTGGAGACGACCATGAAAACTTAATTTTAAAAGGAGGAGGAAAAGCCAGGAAATGTAGCCATACTGTGTCCTCTCCTTTTTCCATATGTGTGTTTGTGTGTGGAGGGGGCAATGGCTTTGAATTCTCTTTAATATATTAAGTTTGCACTCTGAAAGTTAATTGAAATTTGAGATACCAGGGCTGGGATCCAAAGGACTGTGTAACTAATTCCACACACCCAGGGAGACTTTGGGATTTCTATGCTACGTGATGCATCCCTTTAGAAGCCGAGCGGAGTTTCAAAAACAATTTGTTGCGAAACGACTGTTTTTGTGTTTCTTTTCAAAAGCTTTGTTGGGTAAATAGCAAACAAAATAAAACAAGAGCAACAACAGTGTGTTAAACTGCAAATAAAATTAGGCAGATCCTTCAGCAGATACAGCAAGAAATAAAAAGCTGCCATAATCTGTAGTGGTTGGGTTTTTAAAAATACAAATAAAAGCCATCTAGGCATGCGGAAGCTGTTGGGCCTAGCTCAATCTTTTGAGTCCTCAGAATTTTCTCATTTCTGGAATGAAAATGATCCCAATGGATTGGGGCAATGATAACAACAGAAAAACCGAAGGGAGGAAGGTGACAGAACTTGGCATTCTTGTGCCTGTCCCATCTCCCGTCTGAGATCCTAACCCAATAGCAACATGACGCCTGGAGAACACACTCTTCGCTGAGGCTTCCCCAATCCTCTTCTGCAGGGCCATGGAATTGGAGTGAATTGCTCCCGCTCCCTTTTCTGACCAGAAACTGACTGGGTGCGTCTTGGTCTTGGTGCCTGACCACTGCTTGATGGGTCTACCCACTGAGTGGAAAGATCCCTCTAATTCAAGGAACTCTCTAAGAGTTGAAGGGCAGTAGGATGAGCAAGATTAACCTTCCTCCACTGCAGAGTTTTTGTCTTGGTTCAAGTAGAGCAGGGCTGTCGCAACAGGTCAGTCGTGATCTACTGGTTGATCAAGGGGTGCCCCTGGTCGATCTTTGGACCCCCCAAAAAGAAGCTCAACAATTCTGGTCCATAGAATGGGTAGATCACTGCCAGTGTTTTCGACATTCCTTTAGTAGAGGAAGCAGCTGGCCACTTTCAGCCCTTCAGGTGTCCATCCCAAACTATTCAGTGATTCCCACCTCCCCCCCCCCACTGGTGGCAGATGTGATGACACTCAGGGCTTTTTTCTTTTCCAGGGGGTACTCTTTTTCGTCATTGTTAAAATGTGTGGCGCTTACTGTAACAGCTTCATGGTGAGTGCCAGCACCTATTTTTCTAGAAGAAAAGCACTGGTGACACTTTACCTCAAGCAACATTTATTTTGGATTTAAATTAGAGCCTGTGGCCCCCATGTGCACAGGCTTCAAAACCCACTTGCGGATCACAAGATAATGAAGTAGATGGATGGGAATGTCTGTTATAATAATAGGCATTCATGCTTGATGGCTGGGAGTTTTGGATGGACAAATTTTCTACAATTTTCCTACTGTAACCTATTTGAAACTAGATTCTGTTTCTAGGTGTGCTTTTTTTTATATGAGCTTGAAAACAGCCTCCTGCATCTTTAATCATTTAGTGCCAATATGGCGCTACTGATTTAAACCGCAAGAAACTTGCTCTCAATAAACAAGCCTGCTTTTGAATTCAGTAGAAAGGCACCAATTATACCTAGTGAAATCCTTGTTTGATGTTCCTAATGCATGGAGAGGTGAGGTTAATCTTCCTCTTTAGTAGGGCACCGAAGGAAAATTACATTTGAGCATCTGGATGGGATGGTAAATTGCCAGGTATTGCAGTATACTTCTCCTGTAGCAGCAGATGCAAGCGCTCTTTAATTCGTGATATATATTTTTTAACTAAGGGCTTAGGGCAGGTTACAACTGTTCTTACAAGCAAAACGATTAAACGGAAACAGCTGAAATATAAAACATCAGAGTAAAATCCCAGACAATGTCAATACCAGAATTCCAAATACCAGCTTCAGCTTTTGACTAATCCAGATTCCATTTTGTAGCACTTCTTCAAGGGACAATTTCTGTGTGAACATTCAAAAGATGGAAGGGGGGGGACACACACATCAAAAACACCCTTGCTTTGTCGGCTTGATGCATGGATGGTGTGGTCAAAGCAAGGTAGCCCCCTAGCAATGTGGGGAAAGTAATTACGAGTTTGAGTATAAGCAGTTACTCACATATACATGCAGTGCATTGAAATTATACTTTGTGAAATTTCTAGAATAGAAAGAACCACTTTGTGTGGACCTTTCCACCCAAGCCTCCATGATCCATCCAGGATTACCCTACTAATTTAGTGAACTGTGCTACTTTTATGGTTTTGCTCTGACCTACAAGTTTGGAGCCTGATATTACAATTTTCCCCCGATACTGTTTTTTCAGGGGGTTGGACTAGATGACACTTGGGTGCCTTCTAACTCTTAAGATTCCTTTTTCTTTTTTTGAAATAATTTTTATTGGTCTTACAAAATAAATCACACAATTAACATAATTAAATTTTTAAAAATCAAATTTTTAAAAATCTTCCGAATCTTAGGCCTCCCCTCCACCCCTCCATGGGTCCTTTAAATATCTTAATCAACTGCATATCTTAATCAACTGCGAATTAATAGTTCTCCAAAATCCAACTCCTAGGATTCTGTGTTGGTATTTTTGCATACTGCTTAAAGATTCTTAAATATTAAGCTGCTTAGAAATGCTTTTAAATAAATATACTCGAAGGTGCCATAGGACTCTTTGTTCCTTTACATATTGATCTAAAATAATCAGTTTTTGAAAAGTTGGGCTAGGGCCAAGTTCCTGTAATATCGAACCAACATTAGCTTAGCTTATGCATTTGTGAGGTATGTATAAAAGGAGCTGGGATTTAAAACCCAGTTTCAAGTTGTGAGTTTCATTTGTTTTCTTTCTTGCCGATAGTATAGTGGCCCTGGGAACAGATCGTGAATCAGATCCCTTCACAGATAGGCTGCTCAGCAACAAATAGTACTTTGCTTTGGAGCAATCTTCAAAGCAATAAAATAAAGAGGAATACAATCTTTAAAAAGCAAAGTTAAACATTTAGAATAAGACATTATCCCAAAAGGAGTATTTTTAAGAACTGCATGTCTGCCCCTGCACTGTAGAACATAGATTCTGGAACAGAACTTGATTTCCTAGGAGATGTTCTTCGTATAATGAAAGGGTAGGTTGTCCTCATGGTGGCAGTGATTTGAAACTGGAAACCATATTTGTCAAAAGGATGGTTAATTCTTAGGCAGTTTGACTTCTAATGCATGGTTATCTAGTTTTACTGAAATGTGTGTGGCTGATACTGCTAATTCTTCTTTGGGATGGTTTATGAAGCATTCCTTGCTTTGTGCGGCACGCCCAAATAGTATTTGACCTCTTTGTTGCTCTCCTGTGGTTTCCATCCTCGGGTGGGCATGTGCATTCCTCAGGTGTGCTCAATTTGGGCTCTGTAAATGGAAGCAAGGGGCTTCCATTGAACTAGATCCTTGCACAAGTGGAACAACTTCACTTTGCTTCCCCGTTCCCCCTGCCTGCGTCTTGCGCCACATCCAAATTTGCTTTGGAGACTTGGGGGGCAGGGACCCATAAAACAAAATTTAAGAAGCATGGAAGGGGGAAGTCTGCTGGGCAAGAAAAAAAAATCATTCCGCTAACGCAATGTGTTACTTATCGCTATGTTGAATACAACCCAAGGTCTGTAGTGAGTAATTTAGCCACCAGTGAGCCTTGCAGTAACCTTGTGAAATAGTTTCTCATCTGTAAAATGGGAATAACTTGATGTTGACAAGGTGCTGAAACCATTACAAATAAGGCTACGGCTGACTATGGATTTGGACCAGGGTGGAAAATGAAGGTAGAGAGGGGTGTGTGTCTGTGAGCCTCTGGCTCCTGTGTGACTGGGATGCAGAGAATTGTACAAAGACAGTGGTGGCATCTGCCATCCCAGCCCATTTTTGCCACTTGATGGCTGCCCATGGCTGACTGCCACCTCTGACTGGAAAACGCTCGCCATCCCTGATTTAGACCCAGACATTCCATGTCTGTGTCCAACACCTGATGGGATGTGGGGGCCACTTCCTTTTTCATCTTGCGTTTGTCTGTTGCCGTGACACATCATGAAATCAGTCCTGGTGTTCCTGTACTGAGCCAGCTTGAGACCAGTAATTGACTCTTTACATTGCTTTTTCAGCTCCTGAAAGGCTGTGAATAAATCTTAATTATTTTACTCCTTTCAGCCATTCGTTTTTTGTTTTGTTTATGTTTTTTAAGAATCTTTCAGCCATGATGCAATCATCTGAATTCCAGGCCATTCCTCCTCCTAATTAACCTGCTTTCATCATCCTAATAAAGTTATCCAAATGGCAAAGTGTAATTTAGATTAATTTGCTTCTCCCTGCAAGTCATGTTATTCAAGTAGTTAGATTTTCCAGCCAGATAGCATGCATGGTTGGTGACAGTAAATGTGAATGTTATGTCAACAGCAGGGAGCAGAAGAATTAAAGAAAGCCAAATGAAGACCATTTGGGTCAGGAACTGAGCGCAATGAGCGGATCTGAACATTTTCTTTAGAAGACATGTATAGACCCAGTTGGGGATTGTTGGCCATTCAGTTTTTGATGAAGCATAGATAAGGATAGCTTTTGGTCTCTTCACTATTTCCCACATGTAGACCTGTTGATAAAAAAACTAAATACTTGGCTGCTTGTGCAAGGGACCCCTGACCATTAGGTCCAGTCGTGACTGACTCTGGGGTTGCGGCGCTCGTCTCGCTTTATTGGCCGAGGGAGCCGGCGTACAGCTTCTGGGTCATGTGGCCAGCATGACTAAGCTGCTTCTGGCGAACCAGAGCAGCGCATGGAAACGCCATTTACCTTCCCGCTGGAGCAGTACCTATTTATCTACTTGCACTTTGATGTGCTTTCGAATTGCTAGGTGGGCAGGAGCTGGGACTGAGCAACGGGAGCTCCCCCGTCGCGGGGATTCGAACTGCCAACCTTCTGATCGGCAAGCCCAAGAGGCTCAGTGGTTTAGGCTGCAGCAATAATTCACTGGATGTTTGCATAAACGCTGGCTAATTTAAACGAACAATGAAGGATGCTTTGGGGCCAGAGCACAGTCAAAAGCATTTCCATACAATGCAACGTGGTTTGTCATCAGTTTTGCCCAGACTTACAATCGTATTATGTGACCCGGCAATGATGCCTGTGGTCCAGTGTAACTTTTCCAAGGCATTGAGCCATGGGAGCTGACCTTATTTCACTTTACTAAGCCAAGATAGTAATGATCCTTTTGGCTATGCATGCAGTTTTTGTACCACCAACCAACCAAGTCTCCCATTAGCTACAGTTTCCCATTTTGTTAACTAGGGTTAACATCACTGGAATATGCCAGGAGGTTAAGCCATGATTTGAAGTTGGCTTAACATCCTGGCTTGTTCCAGAGCTGTTAACCGCGGCTCCCCAGTTTGAGTGAAACGGGAAACTCTAGTTAATGGAAGACAGCCTTGGTTTGTCTGCTCCCGCCATAAAGGGAGGAGCGAAAGGGCTGCAAGGCTGGCCAAAATGCTTGTTCATATCTTGGCTTGTTAAGATGGGAAATGATAATCTGAACTCTCCCAGTATGCGGCCCGGCAATGATGCCTGCGGTCTAGGAGAGCTTTTACAGTGCATTGCAACCACAAGAGTTGCCATCAGGAGGCTGAACTGTGCCTGGATGTGCCAGGCCTCATATTATTTTTCACTGCATCCATGTGGGTAGCAGGGATGCCTCAGGTGGAAGTACTTTGTTCGCCCCTGAAAGTAGGTTCGGGGGAAATCTAAAACGTTATTGAGATGTAATAAAGCAATATATTTATGTTGCATTGGGAGTGACTGGTTAAAATAGTTCCTGATACTGAGGTTGCATTTGTGCAAACCTGGCTCAGCAGTTTCCTCTGCCAAATTATTCTACTTTCTTGATTAATCAAATCATTCTGCCAGTAATGATACCTTCAATCATTTTGTCCTTTCTGCATTTGAAGCTAGGGAAATATGCCAGTTCAACCTATGGTATTTATTTTTAATGTAATTACATCTATAGAACTGCCTTTCTTCCATGATGGAAGTCAAGGTGGAAGTTACAAGCTTATTAAACTCTTACCAGAAATGTCTAATGTTTGAAACTAGTAAGCTTGAACTTTGTTGCACCTACACTATAAATGGGGGAAAAATTGTTCAAATCTGCTTTGCATTCCCCCCAATTAAATCTCAGAATTATTTATTTATTTATTTAAAAGCTATATTATTTAACTCTAGTCATATTACAGTGACACCACTGTTTTATGTTGTGCTCTCAGAAGAATGGACATGATGAAAGATTTTTTTAATCATCATAAATTTCAACCACATCTTGACACTTCTAAATAGGGCTGAGGACCACAGTACCTTAAGGACTGCCTCTCCCCATATGAGCCGCCCAGACCCTGCACTTGTCATCTGAGGCCCTTATCTGTGTGTCCCCCAAGTGTTTTGGAGAATTACAACATGAGGACGGGTATTTTCTATGGTGGCTCCTCATTTGTAGAACGCTCTCCCCAGAGAGGCTCGCCTAGCATCATCAGATGTCAGACGAAAACATTCCTCTTTACCCAACAATCTATGGCCTTTAAAAAGGCTGCTACCATTTTTCCGTGATTGTTTTAATTTTTGGTATTATTATTCTTATGCTTTGTAAATTAAATGTTTTAAATGTTGTACACCGCCATGAGATCTTCGGATAAAGGGTGGTATATAAATTAAATAAATATTTTAAAACAGCAAATTATATGTTGTACTGCAAAAATAATCTTGCCTTCCTTACACTGTTCGTTATCACCTCCTGAGGAAACTCTCATTAATGTGAGATCTATTTGTGGAAAACTAAATATGTTGCATAATAATATTCTCTCCCCCCCCCCAATATTTTATTGTGCCTGCTGTAACTGTTGAATTGGCATTTAATAGGCCGTATTCTGTGAGATGCCCAGAGCACTAAATGTTGGCCACACAAACATTTAGTAAATAAGGATACAGTAATGTTCTTATGTTTTGGACCAGAAAAGGATAGGTCCCTGTTCTGAGAAGCTTACAGTCTAAAATTTGACACAAAGGAAAGGGAGGCAAGAGGCCAATAGGTTAAGGTAGGACAAGGGGTAGTTTTTTGAGGACGGGAGATAACAGCATTTGAGAACTATCAACTTCCCTACATTTCCAAATACTTAAAGAGTAGTATCCAGTGAAGGAGATTCATTAGAGCAATGATCCCCTCCCTCTCCTTACACCCCTGCCATCAGCTCTCAAGGGTTAGGAGACCCCTAAAATATATATATAGCAGTGTATGGGAAAGGTAGAGATATTCCATTGTGCAGCCCGAAGCCCTTTTATGAACTGCTTCATAGGAACCACCCTTCGTTTTTCACAGCTGAAGTCTCCCAGGCTACCATCTAAAAACAAATATTTCTTACGACTATTGTCTGTGGGGAGGTAGGTACCTGGGCTTCATTTGTCTCTTCATAAATAAAGAGGTTTGGCCCCTCTAGTGGCACCTGAGTTTCTGAGAAATACATAGATCAGGAGGTTGAGTCTGTTTATAGCTATTTTGGGGCACTTTCTTCAAGCCCAAGGCATGCTAGGCCACTGGGTGAAGTGACTTGTAGGTTGTAGATGAGGGTGGTCAGTGGTTTCTAAAGTCGCATCGATATATTCTGAAATATTGGCACTAGGGACGAAATGGTTGGATGATGTTCTCAAAGCTACCAGCATGAGTTTGACCAAACTGAGGGAGGCAGTGGAAGACAGGAGTGCCTGGCGTGCTCTGGTCCATGGGGTCACAAAGAGTCAGACACGACTAAACAACTAAACAACAACAGGGGGGCTACGAAAACCCCAGATTTCAAGTCACTTTCCACGTCTAGCAAAATCTGCTGACTCTGCACCTGCTCAATGTGCATTTTCTTACTTTCGTTCCTTGGCTCTTGTGCTCCACATGCAAACTGGTTTGCAGGCCGTAAAAGTAGCTCTACCAAAGTCATGGAGCCTGGAGTAAATGTGAGGTTTGAACGAGGGACAGCTGAGAGCCAACTATAAGCTTGGGTGGCCTTTGCAGCTGTTTGCCACTTTATTTTAAAGGTGGATTAATTTGGGAATGCTATAGAACAATCTCTCAGGATTCTAAACCGAATAAGTAGAACAGCTGAATGAAAGTGAAAATACTGATTTATATGACAGGTTTGGTTTTTGGTTTTTTTTTTTTTTAAAAAAAAGGATATATGAAAGAGGTCCTAGATGTGCCTCTTTTTAGATGAGAGATGTGCTGCTGAGAAGGCAAAGCTATTATTGTCATGAGAGAAATGCTGGTTCCATTGCCCACTATGCCAGCTTGCTGTAAGCTGCTGAGGCAGCATATCTGAATCAGCCTGGCCTCTGTCATGTCTCTTCTTCTCTGCTGTCTCCTGAACCACACTGTGCTCTTGAATTGCCTAGAGCTGGCCCTATCATTAGGCAGAGTGAGGCAGCCTCCTCAGGCAGCAGTGCGGAGCAGAGCTTATGGCAGGTGTGGGCAGTTTTGCTTGTACCGGGTGTGGGAGCTTTGCTTCTCCAGAATTTGCTGGACTACAACTTCCAGCATGGTCAACGGCTGGGAATTATGGGGGTTTTAGTTCAGCAGCATCTGAAGGGCCAAATGTACCCCATGCCTGGTTTATACCACATGGTCTGCCCTGTAGGACCAAGCTAGCCTGGTCCCCTCAGCTATGTTGCCCCATTACAGTGGTACCTCGCAAGACGAATGCCTCGCAAGACGGAAAACTCGCAAAACGAAAGGGTTTTGGTTTTTTGAGTTGCTTCTCAAGACGATTTTCCCTATGGGCTTGCTTCGCAAGACGGAAACGTCTTGCAAGTTTGTTTCCTTTTTCTTAAAACCGTTAATACAGTTGCGACTTGACTTCGAGGAGCAACTCATAGCACGCGGTGTGGTAGCCTTTTTTGAGGTTTTTGAAGACTTTGGTGATTTTTGAAGCTTTTCCAAAACTTTTCCAACACCGTGCTTTGCAAGACGAAAAAACCCGCAAGACGAAAAACTCGCGGAACGAATTAATTTCGTCTTGCGAGGCACCACTGAACCAGTGTTCAAGTAAGATTTCACTCCCCGTTTTGTCAGTTTCTGTATGCAGGATGTGGAGTCCCAGTTTATCCTTTGCCCCGGGGCAGCAGATTATCTCTCACAGGCCCTGCCAAGTGGATCTTCTGCCTTTTAAGACTGGCAAAGAGAGAGAGGATTTCTTCCTTGTGAGGTTTTCCACTATTCAGTTTCCATACCTAAAGCCAGTGTGAAGCTTTTCCTAGACAAACTTTCACCTCCCTCACTTGAAGCTGTTGGCAGATGGTCCATTGTTTAGAATTAAGCGGTTAGAATGGTCATGAGGATGACAACACAGCGTCACAGGCAGTGATTGGGAAGGCTTCCACATTGCTGCCAAATTTCATCTTATGTCATTACAATGAGGGTTTTGTGTTCTAAAATTGTATTTGTTGGGGAGAGCCTTCTTTCAGCTGTTTACAAGAACCATCTTAGTCCCAGCCTACAACTTGGAGAGAGAGAGCGTGAGAGAGAAAGAACACAAATTAAAGGTTTTTTTGAATAAGACTTCAATCTGCCTTAGGACTGTAACTACCTTGCCACAGAGAAGGGAAATTGTGCAACTCTCTGACGCTTGTTGTCATTGTGCAGCGCATGAAAATTACCTCTTAAATTCCAAAACATATTTTTCCTCCAACAATGGTCTTTAGTGTAAGAAACATAGCCAGCCTTCTTATGTAATGACTTGGTCGTCAGCAGATGCAGAAGGAGTCTTACCTTTACGTCTTACATAGTGCATTTGCACTTAACAATGTAAAAAGAAACCACAAGATTGTTTTTAAAAATCTAGATCACTTAATTTTTAAGTTAACAGGAAACAGAAGATCCTTATGCTCAAGAAAGTAACTTTCCAGGTGTCCCTATTTTTGTCATGAGAGAGTGAGAGAATAATAATAATAATAAAAAGTATGTGGAAAAGGACACCATTGTATTCACATGCCTGTGGTGGAGTATGTATGTTAGGAAGTTGACTTTAGAAAAGTACATCTCTTTCCAGAATGTAGAGTTCAGAAATGTATTAAAGTCAAGCCCCAGACTTCTTTTGGGGCCTGCTTAGGCCTAAATGTAACACAAACGAGCGAAAGGAAAGTGAAATTAAAGGAAGGCAAATGCTTTGCCACTAACTGCTTAATTGGGGAACATATTGCAATGCAATGGTGGGCTTAGTTTGAGGATACTTATGCTGTCCCGGGAGGCATTTGCTTTCAGGACATCAAAGCCTGCATTCAGGCATCATCCAAACTGAAAAATGTCATGTCAGCCTTCATGTCAAGAGTTCTTTCCTCTTTTGTCAAACTTGTATTAGTTACAGAGGAATGAGATCTTTGCATATAATTTCCTGATAGAAATGTAGAAGCGAGTGAAACTCATTCTAGCAGTCAACTCCTAAGGAGCCATCTCTTAAGGGCTGAGAGGTCTTTGGGGCCCCCAATAAAATATTTGAGTGGGCTGCTCCCCCCCCCTCAAGTTGACAGGCATTGCCATTCAAATGGTGTCCGTGCTCCATGTTATGTGATTGATTATGCAGGGCAGGGCTTACTTGACACCCCCCCCCCAATATTTTATTCAAGTTGGCACCCCGACTGTAAATCTGCTAGTCTTGAGATGTACCTCAGGATTCTTTGTTGTTATACACATAGTACAGGATTGGGTACTTAGGTTGCGCCCATCATGTTTGTGATATACAGTGGTACCTTGGGTTAGATACGCTTCAGGTTACAGCTAACCCATAAATAGTACCTCGGGTTAAGAAGATTGCTTCAGGATGAGAACAGAAATCGTGCTCCAGCAGCATGGTGGCAGCAGGAGGCCCCATTAGCTAAAGTGGTGCTTCAGGTTAAGAACAGTTTCGGGTTAAGAACGGACCTCCGGAATGAATTAAGTACTTAACTCAAGGTACCACTGCAATATGTAGAGTATATACCTGTGCATGTTCATGTACCGGCCATTTGTGCTGTCCTCCCTTTCTGAAGGGTCTATATTTTTAGGGTTCACTTAAGTCTACAAGAGATCACCTATGGCTTGACGTTATCTTACCAAATCAAGCTACTGCGGGATTCTTGTCATGCAAGAAGTATGGCCATATGACTAAACTTCGGCTGCTATTTCTGAGTGCTGAGATATTTAGGATTCTGCCAAAGATAACAAATAATTGCTCTGGATTCTATGTTTAGGAAGAGGTCAACAGCCACGCTGATTCACAGGCCTAATTCATGCACAGACCCTCTGTAGTTGTAGCAGGAGTAGGGGATTCACGATGGTTTACAGCCACAATATGCCAGCCTTTTGTGTCTGCATGGATGATTTGCTTGCTCTTCCTTTTATCCCTAGGTTTGACGGGGGGACTTGAATTCCCTGCTTTGAACCATAAAGTGCAGCGAGCTGGAATGTTTCCATGTGATTCTCTATCCTATCTTGCATTTAAATTCTTCCTTGTGTGCCATCAAGTGGTCTGTAAGTGATGATCAGGACATATGTCCGGTAAGGGGAAGCTGTGATCCTTCAGATGTTGTTGGACGATAAATCTATATTTATTCCAGGTAGCAACCATTTGCAGACATTGTTCATGTGAAGAGATCTCCCGTGACATTAGGAAGTTTGTAAGCATTTAGTAACTGATGGACCTTATTGCATTTATACTTGGGGCAAGCTGTAACCCCCCAACCCCCCCCCACTCTACAAATGAAACCAAACCAATATAAGAACATAAGAATAGCCGGCTTGCTCTGGCCAGTGGCCCATCTAGTCCAGCATCCTGTTCTCAGTGACCAACCAGATGCCTATGGGAAACCAGTGAGCAGAACATGAGCACAAGCGCCCTTTCCCCTTCTGTGGTTTCCAGGAAATGGTATTTGGAAGCATTGCTGTCTCTAGGTAGAGCTTAGTCATCCTGGCTAGTGGCCACCGATAGCCCTCTCCTCCATGAATTTGTCTAAACTTCTTTTCATCCCATTCAAGTTGGTGGCCATCACTGCCTCCTGGGGGAATGAGTTCCACAGTCTTGACTATGAAGAAGTGAAAACAGGGTTTACATGCTATGCCAACCTTCCCATACCTGGTGCCCTCCAAATGTTTTGGAACAACCCCCCCCATACCATCCCCAGTCAGAACAGCTGTGCTGGCTAGAGCTAATGGGAGCTGCAGGCAAAAACATCTGGAGGGAAGACCTTTATTGGGATCCTACTGCGCAATAACTACCTAAGCACTGTTTGTATGTGTGTAATTCTGAATAAAATCCCAAACAGCTCATTGTTCCTCGTTGGCATCCGTCTGCCTGGGAGCCAATGGAGAGGTGAGGTCAATTTGTTGGAAGGTTGTAGCACCTGCGGTGGCTCTAGAAACAGATGCGGGAGAGACATATTTTATGTCGTATACAGCGGTACCTTGGGTTACAGACGCTTCAGGTTACAGACTCCACTATCCCAGAAATAGCACCTTGGGTTAAGAACTTTGCTTCAGGATGAGAACAGAAATCGCATGGTGGCAGCGGGAGGCCCCATTAGCTAAAGTGGTCTTCAGGTTAAGAACAGTTTAAGGTTAAGAACGGACCTCCAGAAAAATTAAGTTCTTAACCCGAGGTACCACGGTATATGGCTCCTTCAGATGGCAAAAAGAGGTGGGAACCACATGAGCCAACTCCTAGGGGCCGAGGCCCCTTTGGCGCCCCCCCAAAAAAATATTTGAGAGGGCTACACCCCCTCCAAAGTTGATGGGCTTTGCCATTTAAATAGTGTGCATGCACGTGTCCAATTATGCAGGGCGGGGCTTACCTGACACCCCCCCCCCAAGTTGGCACCCCGGTGGAAACCAACTTTTTGCATAGTCTCTCTTATCTTTTCGAAGCTGGCTTTAAAAGTAGGGGCTCCTTAAATCTCACCGGATTCCTTTATTTCAAGACGCGTGAAATAGTGTGCCCTTTCTCTCCATAAAGGAGGAAATCTTTAAGTTGAGAGCTGGCCTGGCCCAAGGAAACTAATTCCCTTGGCCGCGGACGGGGCTCCCCGTCTCCTTCCCTGGCCCCGGGGTCGAGGGGCGCCTTGGCCCCACCAGTGACAGAATGCGACGGCAGAGGAATCTTCCGCTGGCGCCTCCGCCGGCAACCCCCGCGCGTCACCTCGCCGGGGAGGCCAAGCACACGCGCGCACACGCGGTGCGGGCAGCCCTTATAAATTCTCCCTCTGCCGGCCCAAGCCCGCGATGTTGCTCTCGGCCGGCGAAAGGGTCTCTCTCTCGCTAGGGCAGGAGCGGCGAGAGGGGCGGACCTGGGGCTGCGCTTCAAGCCGGGGAGGAAGAAGTTCTGGGCAGCAGCAAGAAAGCACCTACTCGGGGGAGGAAGGTGCCAAGCAAAGGAGGAGGAGGAGAAGAGAGGCTGCCTGGAAGACTCCAACTCTTGCAGTCCACTCGAAAGGAAAAAAGAAAGAGGTTGGGGAAGGAGCAGCTCAGCTCGCTTGACTGTGTCATCGGTTTTTCTCCTTCTTCTCTCCTTTTGTTTTTTAATTGTGGAAGAGGAGGGAGCTCCTGGAAAAGTCGGGCAGCCAGAAGTAGCCAGAGGAGAAGAGGGAGACTAGCTGGCTGCTTGGGGAGCAGCAGGAGTAGCAGCGAGAGGAGCAGCCCGCGGGCCCGGGGAAAAGGAGGAGCAACTCCACGCGGGTGCAGGAGACGGCGGGGAACCCGGCGCAGCCACCTTAAGGCGCCCGGCCGCGCGCCCCTGGCACGGCTCGGCTGCTCCCCCGGCGTGCGCGCACACGCATCCAAACAAACACGCACACACGTGGGCGCTTGCCGCCTCCCAGCGCGCTGGGGCGCCGGCCCCTCGGCCAAAGGGGGAGCTGCGGACTGTCTCCGGCAGGAGGAGGAGGAGGAGGACCGGGGGGCGGCATCCCCCCTGGACGGGCTTCCCTCCGACTACCAGCCGGTGCCATCTCACTTGAGGAGCGCGAGAGCTCGTGGGAAGCTGGAGATCCGCGTCTCGGAAGCCCGCAGTTGAATTGGTGGCCAGTTGCCTCTCTCTTTCTCTCCACCCGCCCAAACCCCTTCAGCTCTCTAAGAAACTATTGACGTGATTATTATTATTATTATTTTTCTTTCGGGTTTTTTTATTATCAGTATCGCCCCTCTTTTTTTCCCCTTCCTGGCGGAAGCGCAGCTACCATTGCTGATTTGCTGTGGTGGTAACAACCTGCTTAAAAAGAAAATCTTTGCAACCTGTTGCAGCTATTTTCGAAAAAAGAAAAACCGCTCATCAACCTGTTGCAGTTTTTAATAAGAAGCGACTGCCGGGTTGAACTTGCTGCTTCTGCTGCAACGCCACGGCTGCTCGCAATCGTGCGACCCAAATCCCAGCATTTTGGAGGCCAGAAATCCGGTGCAAGCTACTGTTTGGACTAGCGATCTGTTGCATTCCTCCCATCTCTCCAAAATTTATAATATATATATAAATTCTCAGCCTTATTCTCACGCGTCCACATAAGCAAGAAGACCGGAGGGGGGAGGGGGGAAAACAGGTCACTTTCCCGTTTTTTTGGGGGGGGGGTAGGTGAGAAGGTGAAGAGTGAGAAAACGTGCTTTTTGGTGCTTTCTCTCTCAACCTTCCTAAAAATGCACTGCTACCTGTGGAGCGTCTTCCTCACCTTGGATCTGGCCGCGGTGGCCTTCGCCCTGTCGACGTGCAGCACCCTCGACATGGATCAGTTTATGCGCAAGAGGATCGAAGCGATCCGGGGGCAGATCCTGAGCAAACTGAAACTCAACAGCCCTCCGGAAGAGTACCCGGAGCCCGAGGAGGTTCCTCCGGAGGTCATCTCGATCTACAACAGCACCAGGGACCTGTTGCAGGAGAAGGCGAACCACAGGGCAGCTACTTGCGAGAAGGAGAGGAGCGACGAGGAGTATTACGCCAAAGAGGTTTACAAAGTAGACATGCAGCCTACTTTCCAGTCCGCAAGTAAGTGCGAATGCGCGCGCCGGCGGCTGTTTGGGGGCAGAAAAACGCGCACGCGGTCAGAGCGAGCCTTGCTAAGTGCTGCTGCCGCCGGATCAAAATCTCTAGAAAATAATATAGGCTGTCCTGACTGTTTAAGCACAGCCCAGGGGTACAGCTGCCCAAGAATGAAATAAAATTTGGGGTTGCCTCTAAGAATACCGGGGCCCCTCCCAATTTCAAATATTTCTGCATTTTAAATATTTTTCCAGATCTGGTTCTGTGATGCTGGGGTGGAGACGAGATACGGAGAGGGCAGGTGAACGAAGCCCCTTTGCACCAGAGGGAGGTCTAACGAACTGAAATCTGGAATCCTTGCTGGGGTTTATGTTGAGATCAGGCTCCTCTGTCGTGGGGATCATCCCCCTGTTTTTCTGTGTGGGACCTCAGTCCTGGCACATGACACATAGTCTCTAGAAGGGGATTCTCCAGAGCATGTGCAAAGTGCTTTTCCTTTGCCTCCCTACTGGGCAGCAAATCGTGAGATCCAGAGTTAAGGGCTTCCTGGGAATACTGTGCGACTCCCACCTAATCTTTGTCTCTGGCACCTCTCATTTTGGAATCTAAGCACCCGGGAATCACCCTTCGAAAAGAAGGGGACATCTGGCAGTTCTCCTACCTCACTCCCATCGTTTTTGGCAGTGCCTGGTGCCTTCCGATGCCAGATACATTAATAAGCCTCCTTATCTGTTCTCATCCTCAAATTCCCTCTGTTTATTTTTCAAAGCCCTCCCCTCCGCCCCCACTTTGGGTGGGAACAGTGGCTTCTCAATCTGTTCTCCCTGGATGCTCTCCATCCAGGCTTTGCCTGCCCCTAGCCAGCCAGCAATCATTGTATGTTTCCCCTTAGTATTTGGCCAACACCTGGGTCAACAAAATTTCCCCTTAATAGGATTAGTTTACTTTGTTAAAGCCCACCCCCCCTACCCACCCCAAAAGTATTCTCTCAGCTCTTTTCTTATCACCTGCCTAGCCCCCCCTCCCCCCGCTTCAGTTCAGTTGGTAGCTTCCAAAGCTGATCACTTCACTTCCCACTGCTGGTTTGTGTCTGATATGGGCAGTGGTCCATTTCAATGTACCTTGGAGAGAGGGGAGCAATCTAGCTCAGTAGTGTATCCACCCCAAAACTGAGTTTCTTTTGAAGCTGGCTGCTGCAATTGGTACAAGCAAAAAAGGACAGATCCTCCAGGAAGTGCCTCTTTAGATCCTATTTTCAATTTAGTTGTTCCCATTTGTGGTGACCTTATTTCCAGGTACAAAATGATACTCCCTTAATTCTTTTTTTTTTTTAAGTCCAGCTTCCTGGACACAGTCTGTGAAGGCTTCAGCTGGAACTGATTATGTGCACTCTTTCCTGAAAAATAAATTAGAGCTTGAAAGAGCTGGCTCTGTGCATTGGGCCAGAGCCACTGTGGTCCAGAGACTTAGTGTTTGGAGGTGGGAGACATGAATTCAAATCCCACCTCCGACTTGGACTTGTCGGTTTGGCTTTGGCCGGCTGACTCTTGTCTAGCAGCCGTTCTGAGGAATTCTATGCATTTGCTCAGAATATCGAGCCCAATGGGCTTTGTACCCGAGTAAGTGTGCATAGGATTCCAGCCTTGCTGTGCAGTAAATGACAAGCTTACTCAGAAGTAAGTTCCACTGCGTTCAACAAGGATAGCAGCCTTAGTCTCTTCAGCTGTAAAATGGACCCATTCACATTCCACTGTAGTCAGTTCACCTTTTTTGCCAGCTGGGGTGGGTGGGTAGGAAGGGAAGAATACGTAGAAAATCAAACCCCAATGTCGATCATTGTAGGAAACTTCGTATGAGAAAAAAACGAGGCAGCTTTACTACATGGCTAGGCTAAGTGTTTCTTTTCCCTGATTTGTTTTCCAGTCTTCCCCCTCCCCTCCCCCCCACCCTTATAACTTTATTTGATACTCATATACTTGGTCTGTCTCTGAAAAGCGCATACCTCTTTCCGAAATGCGTAATGCAGCCACCTTGGCAGCTTTAGCCTAGACTTTCTAATTGTAGCCTCTTCTATTTATTTTGAAGGCAACCAAGGTGTAGCTTTTTGAGGCTTGCTGGGGCTTGCTAGCGAGAGTCCCAGGATGCCAGCCAGGGAACTCAGAACCCCTCCCCCCTTTCTCCTTGTGCTGCTGCCTCCCCCCTTTTTTATTTGTTAAAAATGACAATCTCTGGAAGAGGACACCGCTGGCAATCAAAGGGTTTTATTATTGCAATTAAGGCACCATCCAGAATGTCTGTGATAAATGTGCTCCACCCTTGTTGCCCCAAGGGAAGGAAGACTTTGTCAAGTGTGCTGGAGCCAAGTTGGTATGCGCAAGCTCTCTAGCGTAATTTGTAGCAATAACATTGAGACACAGAAGAGAATGGCAAGGCTGCTCCCCCCCCCCTTCTTCTTAAATAGACGTTTCACCCACCCACACTGATCTTCCGCTGGCTCATTGGAGATCTCTTTGTTTGTTCCGCAGGAGTCTGTGCTCTGAGACTGTTTACCAGCCAATCTATAATCCTAGCAGCATCTTGATCTAGGCTTATCACCTTTTAGCTGGAGATTTTTGTTTTGTTTTGTTTCTGACATCTTTCTAACCACACTTCTCCTCCCCGTAAAGAGGCAACGCTAGCCTGGCTAAACATTGCCTTCTGGAGAATGTAAACGATCCAAGCTGCGATCCCCGGGAATAATTAAAAACCCTGTGAGAATCTCCTCCAAAGCTGAGTCTGTAAGGCAAAACAGCCCTTGGAGGACAAGTGCGGATATTGCAGGTACCCGCCAATAGAGAGCATCATGAGTTTAAGAGCTGAGGCCCTTTCTCGAGCTTCAGCCAGCCTTACTGTGGAAATGCTTGGTTGGGAAGATCACAGTAAGTGGGTTAACTGTTTTTCCACTGTCTAGTTATATACGCTGGGCTGGACAAGCCATTCTAAGGAAGAAAAAATATACAGCCAAGAAGAAATATATAATCTGAATGAGTGAATTGAAAATGCAGGTTTGGACTGCTTTGTACACTTTCCTTCAGACTTACTGAAGGAAGGTGGGTCTTTTTTTCGCTTTTTTTTTTAACTCTCCAGTTCCTGCATTAGTTGAGCAGGCAGTGATGCGGGAAGAGAAAGGAGATCTCTGCAAACACACTGAGGTCATAGAGTGAAAGGCATGGGAAAGAGCCATCATTCAGAGTTCTTTTTAAAAACTACCCCCCCCCCTTTTTTACCACAGAGATGTTAGCATTTGGTAACTGACTATGGCCCAAGTATTGCAAATATGCTCTAATTATACTCACAGTCGGCTATATATCACTAAGCAGATCCCTGATAGGTCTTTGTGGGACATTTGTAACATTCAGTCTAAATATTTTTAGCAATGGAGAGATTTAAAAGGAAAACGCAAAGAGATATTGTATATATCCCAGGGCATATTTTGTCTTAAATATTATCCTTGGCCAACTGTACTATATAAATACAGTAAATATGAATAGCCTTGGCATGTTGCCAATCTCCTGGGATGAATTTTAGTCAAGAAGGTATTTATGGGATATAAATAATACTGTGTCAACATTTAAAGAAGGGATCTGATTAGCTCAGAATTTATTCGTATTAATCTTTTCACGTGCTGTTAGTTTAAGGCTCAAAGCGAAGTTGTGTTAAGGTTTTGCCGATAGTTTGCACCAAGGGAATCAAAGGGCACTGGGCTTTTTTGCAATGATGGTCTGTGGGAGCACAAAAGGAGACAGTGACTCGGGTCGGGCATGGAAATCAACGTGTATCAGGAATTAACAGGCTTAGATTTCTATGATACAGGCAAGGAAATATCCCTGAGTGGCTTGGGGCATCCTTTCATTAGCTGTGCTCTGTGTCTCCCTTACAAGTCTCAAATTTGCTGCAATTGAGGTTACACAAAGTTCACAACTATAATGTACATTGCATGGAGGTCAATGGAAAAAGCTTAATGGACTTCCATGGGTCCTATAGCTGTGAATCAAGGGTGGGGAACCTTTGTTCCTCCAGATGTTACTGACCAACTCCCATAATCCCTGGCCAATGGTCACGTTCAGTGTTTATTTTCTGGGGGGATGCAGGGGTATGTATACCCCTAAACATTTTGTGAATCTAAGTTTGGCCTCATTGAGGGGCAGAATTACAATATGAGTGGGAAAATGAGAGTACCCCTAAACATTTTTGAAGGGAAAAAAAGCACTGGCCATGTTTGCTGAGGTAGGTGGTATTTGTAGTTCAAGAACATCTAGAAGGCCAAAGGTTGCCACACCTGCTCTAGATAAACACCACAAACATAAATAGCAGTTCTTTTTATCTAGGAATCATAGAATTGTAGAGTTGGAAGGGACCCCAGGAGACATGATTGAGAACCCTGATCTCCCAGGCTTTCTCAATCCCCCTGGAGCCTCCATAGATACAACAGTTGTGAAGCCTTGGGGGAGTGGCTTAACGTGTGTCCCTGCAGTCCCACTGTACCTCCATAGCTCTGAAGGACTCGTTGCTCTTTGGCTGCGAAACCTGTGTTGATTGTGTGTGGAATTATAATTTTAAGAACATAAGAGGAGACCTGTTGGATCGGGCCAAAGGCCCATTTAGTGCAGCATTCTGTTGCCACAGTGGCTAACCAGATGCTATGGGCATCTGGCAAGCAGAAGATGCCTTCATGGCTGGTGATTTGGTAAGATGTCCAGAGAGCAAGCTGTCCTGTATTGCAAGGATGGGCAACCTGGGACTCCTCTGCTGTAGTTGGACTTCCAACTCCTGTCAGCCCCAGACAGCAGAGCAAATGGTCGGGGATGATGGGAATTATTGTAGCCCACTAACATCTGGAGGTCCACCAGTTCCCCATTGCTGTCCTGTAGGATGACCCTAAACAGCTTTTAAATGAGTAAGAAATAAATGCACGCCTGATTACTTGTCCCCGAATGTGCGGATGGAGTCTGTTGAAAGTATTGTGTTTGAAATTATGTAAGAGGATATAAAACATGATATTGGAAGGACGAAATGTGGGGTATTGAATCTTTGATGGCTATTGGCACATGCAGGCCATCATTTGATAGGCAGTCTGTAAACATTGGTGCATGAATCACAAGCAGAACTGTGTGTGATAGGGCTGATCTTCGTAGTTTAAGTGCTGATGAAGCAAAATCTGGTACAGCATTTTGGTTCCAAGCATCAGTCACCCATTTGAAAGCAACAACAAAGCCTCTCTAGCTTTTAATGGATGTGAATTACATCCTTTCTCTTTTTTGGCATTAGTTATAGTATCAGTTCTCCTTCCACTCTTCCTCCTCTTCTTCCTTTAATAAACTTTATTGAAAAGATAACAGGATTACAGGAGTGGAATATAAAAGCAAATCTCATATCATACACAGGGCATTGAGGATAAGAGTCCATCAGGACAACCAGATTTTCCTCATTTGGGGCAGATTTTTGTGTATTAGTTCCAAAAGTGTAAGAAAAAATTCCCACCGTGTAGCCGCATAAAAACATTCCAGATCTTCTGATCCATTAGAGACCTTTAAATTATGGGACTGCATCTTTTCCATAATTTCTTTTAGCCCTGAGGTTAACCAGGACCACATCCATGGTTTCTGTGTTAGTATCGAACACTGGAAAGCAAATTAGGATGACATGGGAATTTAGTTCCTCCTCCAGAGAATTAGTAATGTACCTTTCCAGAGCCTGAGCTGTACACCTTGTTTCTAATAACTATAAAAGGACCAATTATGTCTTTTCTTTCTCCTTTCGCTGAGGAAAAACTTTGCTTTCTGTAATGAGAGTTTTGCTTGAGTAAGAGCTGGGCTTAAGTTTAGAGAATAATTTACCCCTTTGAAGTTTGGACGTTGGGATATAAATTTACAGAGTCCTGAAAAACTGCAACTGTTTATACTTTTCGTAGCAGTTCCACATGAAAGTTAACTAATTTAATGCAGAACAGTTCACCCCCTGCACAACCGTACTCCTTAAATTGAATCTCTAGTCTACACCTCAATTTTATGAGAGCCACCGGTGTGATTTATCCTTCCATTAGCTCTGTTGCATGAATATTTGCTTCACGTAGTCTCCCCCCCCCCTTTGCTGAGTATTTTACCTAATGAAAGAAAACATTATAAACCAGCTACATACAATGGCATGTTTCTACTTTATCAACAAGGAATTGATTTACTAGTGTTTATATGTGTGTAGGTTTCTTGTCTTCAGAGGAATTGGGTTACTAGTAGAGTACAGAAGCAGCTGTGGGCTTTTGTTTTCCAGAGGGTTACACAGCCCCACCAGGGTGGAATGGATAATGGGGGAATTAAGATATCGGCCCTAATCACACTTACTGGGAAGTAACTGAATTCTGTGGAACTCACTTCCAGTAAGGATTTGGGCTGCGGGGAATTTGGGTCATGGGAATGAGAAGTGGCTGAAGGGAATGGGAGATACCACAGCTTCAGAAAGTGTGCTGCTGCTCTGGTGTTTGGAGGAGGGGGATGTATTGGCGTGGAGTGACATTCCTCTTCTTCATGTGGAAGTAAGATTAAGTGCTTCTTGTAGCAGGTGCCAGATGCATAGCAAAGAACATAAGAGCCTGATGGATCAGGCCAGTGGCCCACCTAGTCAAAAATCCTGTTCTCACAATGTCCAACCCAAGCAAGACCCAACAGCGTTCTGCCAATTTGTGACTCAGAAACTTGCCTTGAGGGGCATACTGCCTCTGACAGTGGAGCTAGAACATGGCCATCGTGGCTAGTAGCCGTTGATAGGTGTTATCTTCCACAAACAAAATGCATCCAAGTTGGTAGCCAGCACTACCTCTTGCAGGAGTGAATTCTAGAATTTAACTAAGATGCAGAGACTAGGCTAGTCAGGAACCTGTTGGAATTTGAGGACATAAGTTTTGATCAGCACATTTGAAGGAGATGGATAAGGTGCAATGAGTTCTCAAGTCTTGCCAAAACAGATTTTGAATCATTAATACACGGCAGCCAAAGTGGTGGTGTATGGACAACATGCCCTACCATCCCTGTCCGGTGGCCATGCTGGCTGTAACTGATGGGAGCTGTAGTCCACCGACATCTGAAGGCCAGCAAATTGGCTATGTTTGTATTAATATGTTGCTTAGGAAAGTTGTGGGATCATCTTCTCTGAAACTTTGAACACCCTGTGAGACAGAGAGGCCACCTTGACAAATGAGTGAAGCATGGGGGCCTGCTGTGTTACCCCATTGCCTCAGATGCTACTCCTCTATACTCCTCCACTCTTTCTGAAGTGGTATCACTTGAGAGAGCTAAACTTTGCCCAGAGCCCGCTAGTTGTTGAATCATATTTTGATATAAATAGGGACTAGCTTTATGTACTTGCCCATAAAGCTCATGAGTGAATCCTTTACATATAGTGAAGTAGCTGGCTCTTGGGGCTGCCATACATCCCACTTGTGTTGCAAGATATGGTAAAGGTAAAGGACCCCTGGACGGTTAAGTCCGGTTGAAATTGACTATGAGGTGTGGTGCTCATCTCAGCTTTCAGGCTGAGGGAGCTGGTGTTTGTCCACAGAATGCTGTGGCCAGCATGACTAAACTGCTTCTGGTGCAATTGGACACCATGACAGAAACCAGAGCGCATGAAAACACCATTTACCTTCCTGCTGCAGTGGTACCTATTTATCTACTTGAGCTGGTATGCTTTCAAACTGCTAGGTTGGCAGAAGCTGTGACAAAGCAACAGGAGCTCACTCCATTGCACGGATTTGACTGCCGACCTTAAGATTGGCAAGCCCAAGAGGCTTGGTGGTTTAGACCACAGCGCCACCCATGTCCCACAAGATATGACACAGGTGGTGCTGGCTGCATTCAAGATTCCATATAGCAAGGCAATTCCATCTTGATGCTCCTATGCATAGCACTGCCTTTAGGTCTTTCAAGTCTCTGTATAAGGGGCATCCAGTGTGAGATCCTCCAGAAGTTACACACCCATCATTCCTGACCATTGCCTATGCTGGTTGGGGCTGATGGAACATGGGTCCAATAACATCTGAAGAACTCCATGTTGGTTTCCTATGCTATGTATTTTATCACTATGCAACATTGTTAGATTTGGTACCTCAACCAGTGGAGGCTGGTCCACTTACTCTCGGTCTCCTTGCCTTCTCCCCAAAAGGCACCAGCCACCACTGCTCAGAGCATCTTCATCAGGTGACTATACTTGATTAGTCCTTTTGCAGCATTCTCTGCAGCTGGCAATGCTGCCCATATATTATCATAGGAGATCACCATACATGGCAGTTTACTATTCATTGTTAGCATTTATACTATACATTTTTAATAAAATATGTAAGGTGGCTTGCAAGCAAAGAAGCTAACCAATGTTGGGACCTGGATTCTGACCTTCCTGAGAAGTTGCCTGGAGTGAAGTTTGTCTCATTTTGGAGTGGAGACTTAAATGCAGATACTTGAAAAATGAAGTGCATCTTCTCCCCATTGTCTGCAGTTGGCACTGCATTATGACATTTTCACGGGACACCATCACACGTGCCAATGGTAGAACATGTCTTTAATTCTGAGCCTATTGGGGGAATTGGCTTCAGATGAGCTTCTCTCATTTTGGAACAGAGACTTAAATCCAGACACTTGAAAATGAGTCATATCTGGGAAAGGTTTATAGGCTGTAAGTACAATTTGTACCAAAACTCTCTAGTGTAAAAAGTGAAAACTATAGTCACCAGGGACAGTGATCTGCTGAGAGAGAAAGTGCCTTCACATTAAACTGGCTGAGGCTTTTAGAAGAAGAGGGTCAGGGTTCTTCACTGCTCCTTATTAAATTATGAAAGGAGTAATTGGATCTCCAATAAAGAATGTCTTAATAGAAATGGTAACATCTGGTGGGTCACAGGTTCCCTATTGCGGTTTTCCAAGATCCCAGCCATCAAATCTATGAGCTGTCTCTGGGTGAAGTAGTCGTCGTTTTCACCTGGAGGGCTATTGCCTACATGCCACTGTTGGAAAAGGGATGCCAGACTAAATGGACTTGGGGTCTGCTCTTCTTACTGTTGCGGGTTGATGGACTTTTCTCTCTTACCCTGATAACCATAGCTATTCTTCATAGCCTAGGTGTGCTAAAATCAGGCACAGGCAAACTCGGCTTGTAGTTTTGGGACTACAACTCCCATGATCCCAAGCTAACAGGACCAGTGGTCAGGGATGATGGGAATTGTAGTCCCAAAAAAACATGTGGAGGGCCAAGTTTGCCTATGCCTGGCTTAAATATATGTGCTTAAAGCTAGGTGTGCTTCAATATGTTCATAGAATCATAGAATCTTAGAGTTGGAAGGTACCCTAAGGGTTATCTAGTCCAACCCCCTGCTATGCAGGAATCTCTGCTAAGCATCCATGACAGGTGACATGTCCGTTGAGTCCACTGAGACTTACTCCCAGGTGGATGTGTATGGAATTGGAGCTGTTCATTGAAATCATTAGGATTTAGTCATGATTTGCCAAACTTTCCCCATTGACTTTTATGAGACTTCAGAATGATTTTTTGTGTGTGGAGTGGGAGCAAGGAGTGTCGGAATCTGCATGACCTGAAGTAACCTTTGTAGCTCATAAGAACCTGGCATTTCATAAAGAATCACAAGACTCTCTGAGTTTTAACTCATTTCCGAGAAGAATATTGGCAAAACGCCCATCAGTATAATGTGTGTGTTGTAAAGTTTCTAGTGCTCATGAAGACAGAATAGCAGAATAAAAACCTTGCTGTTTCTGCAAAAGCATTAAGAGTTAGAGAGGGCCATCTGGTAGCCAAGAAATTCATTGGGCACAACTGTCTTACCTCGGTACCTGACAAAAATATTTACAAAATGACAAATGCTCGAGGGAGGGGAAGATTAAAGTACACAGTTTAAGAAGATTTGTCACAACGATTTCTGTAAATAAACATGAACAAAATGCCCATCTACATCGGGTGTGTGTGTTATATAGGGGACTTAAAGTATTGCAGTGCCTGCCACACGCACAGCATTCCCCAGGGAATGCTTTCGGCAGAGCCTGGGCCACCTCTCAACAGGGAAGGGGGCAAGTTTTGCAGCAGTTTATCACAGGAGTGAATGGCAGCCATTCCCTGATATGGGAGAAAGTAGAAGTCTGTGCCTAGAGGGGCTCCATTTGTGGTTGGGGTTACCCTTGTCCCTGGCAGATCCATGGGGGGGGGGAGAGAAAATAGGGTTCCCCCCACCAATCAGTCTTGCTGGGGGTCACCCACTTAAAGCTGTCCCATTCAATTTCACGAAAACCACGAAGACCTGAATTTGCTACCCTGGCGCTCCGTTCTCTTTCTTGCCCACTCTCACTGATTGGTGGTGAGAATCATGGGACTCCACAGTGCAGCCAGCCCCTCCCCATAGCAGGACTTCTTGTACAGGAAGCCCCAATGGAATGTGCTGCTCAAAGTGGTAAAAAATACTTTGGGTCACTTGGTGCCACTGTGATGTCAGGCGCTGGCTGGATCCTAATTTTCACCTCTGCTCTAGAGAACCCAGGAACTTTATATGCACAATGAATCTAATAGCAGAACTCCACCTCCCTTCTGAGGAATGGACAGTTACCAAAATGCCTCTCACAGCATGGGCTGCTAACCGTTAACATCATAGGAAATGAAATACTAGGTCTTCAGTTTTTAGTTTTTCTGCTTTCAGGGACAACGTGATCCGAGAGCAGGCTTGCCCGACCTGCTGCCCTCCAGAAGATGTCTTGGACTACAATGACCGTGCCCTCTGGGGCTGACGGCTGTTGCCATCTGAAACATCTGAAGGGGGTCAGGTTGGGAAAAGCTAAGGAGCCCCTTCCAGTTGGCCCGCTGCTGCCTTGGCCTGTACAGTGTCTCTCCTCAGTCTTTCTCTGCTACAGATTCACTGGAAGTTCCCAGTGCATCTTGGACAAAACAAGTCATTAGTGAGAATACACAAATGTTTCCACTCCCGTTGCAAAACCTTATGCTATACTTTGTTCTCTCTCTCTCTCTCTCTCTCTCTCTCTTTCTTTTACTCCCCCCCCCCCAAGGCATTTTTCAGCATGGGAATGATATGTTCCCCAGGTATTATTTTAATTTAATAAGTGCATCAACAGCATTGTTTAGACTAAACACATTTATTTGCTCGTTTGTTTAGAGTGTGTTTGCTTCCCGATTGTAACTGGGCTGGCGTTTTTTGTTGTTGTTTTTTTGCTTCTTTTTGCAAAGATGCTATCCACGAGTCGAGTGCTTAATGGCATGATTTCTATCACTGTGCTTTTCAGCATGGTTCACTTTCTAATAGTTGTTTCTCTTTGTTGACATAATCAATTTTCCCCACATTGTTTTGATTTAATGACTAAGAATGCAACGTCTGCAGTAGATAAAGAGGGTGCCGTTTAGTGAATGTGTATGATGGCAACCTTAGCTCAATTTGGATGCAAACACTAAACCGTGGTTTAGCGTTACAGGAAGAAGTCCTGGACTTACAGGCTTCCTCCCTCTCTCATTGCACCCTTGACTCTGTCATGGCAAATCCTAATTACGTCCAGTAATTACAAACTAAAGTGCATCTGTAAATCAGAAATGACACAGTGTGATTTCCAGTACTGGCTTGTACACAAGCAAACCATAGTTTGCTCAGCTTAATGTAATGGCCAACTGTGGTTACAATCTAGTTCGTAAATTTATTATTCTAGCCAAAGGCCATGACAAACTCGTAGCAATAGTATTAATAAAATAATACAGACCACCCATCTATAGTTAGCCTGTGGTTACATAGAATCAAAGAATTATGGCATTGGAAAATACCTTTGGAGTCAAGCAACCCAACTTCCTGCTCAGTACAGAATCTACAATGAACATATAAGCCCACAGCGCCTCTGACAGATGCCTTTTTGCAGGACAAGAAGGAAGGGAGTGTGGGAATCCATGATTCATTCACGTAACATGAACTGAGCTGAGCTGGTTTCCTAATCTTTTCATACCTGCAGCACATTTCTTTTTCCTAGGCTGTAACTGGAATAGCACTTCACTTACTAAATTCAAAAACAGATAGGTAGCCGTGTTGGTCTGCCATAGTCAAAATAAAAAAATTCCTTCCAGTAGCACCTTAAAGACCAACTAAGTTAGTTCTTGGTATGAGCTTTCGTGTGCATGCACACTTCTTCAGATACAGATACGGTGTATCTGAAGAAGTGTGCATGCACACGAAAGCTCATACCAAGAACTAACTTAGTTGGTCTTTAAGGTGCTACTGGAAGGAATTTTTTTATTTTAAATTCAAAAAGATACAGTTGCATTTCCTTAATCAGCTCCCAGCAAGTTGGTACTGGTTAAAATTGCCTCCTGGTGTTCTGTGTCTCCCTTTGCCTGGTAAGTCAAGGTTCAGGTATACGCTTTGAATACAGTTATGTTGCTTCTGGGATTCCCTGAACCTACCAGGTATAGAAAGAACTGTCAGTGAATCCTGGCAGGAGCCTCAGGACAAATGCCACTATTCATATATTGAGAAATGGCGGAACTCAATGAGCCCAGGCTGATGGATGCTTAACTTTTCAAACAATGCTTCCATCCCTGTTGTGATTCACTAGAGCAGGGGTAGCTAAACTGGTGCCCTTCAGATTGGACTACAACTCCCGTCAGCCCAGCCAGCATAGCCAGTCATCAGAGATGATGGGAGTTGAGAATCCCAAGAACATCTGGAAGGAGTCACCATGTTATCTACCTCTGCACCAGAGTCCCATGGCGTGCATTTTAAGAACTGCTGGGCTTTTCATGCCAATGATGAACACTGAATGCACATCTGCAGAGTCATCAAATGCTAAAAGTCTGGAGAGCTCTGATACTTGTAGATGGTTACTCTATTGGAAAGGAGCAACGCTTTCAGCGGAGGGAGCTCATTGTTGTGCCTGTGGATAGGATCTCCCTTTTGAAATGGGAAGCTCTGCGCACACACAAGAACATGTGGAAGGATGGATTGGTGCACTTTGTAAATGCGTATATGTATAATTTGCAAAGGCAGAAGTAAAGTCAATGTATTGCATAAGCTATCCTTGAGTAAGAGTCTGTGGAAAAAACAAGACCATATCTACTTATTACCACCCACAATTGCTGTATACCGGCAATTGCTTAACTTAACATTTGTGGGCATTTCTCTGGGTGCCCCCACCAAAGAATAATAACAATAATAATAATTTATTATTTATACCCCACCCATCTGACTGGGTTTCCCCAGCCACCCTGGGCAGCTCCCAACAGAAATAATAATAATAATAATAATAATAATAATAATAATAATAATAATAGTGATAATATAATGTGAAAAAACATAAAACATTAAAAATTTCCCTAAACAAGGCTGCCTTCAGATGTCTTCTAAAAGTCAGATAGTTGTTTATTTCCTTGACATCTGATGGGAGGGCGTTCCACAGGGCTGGTGCCACTACCAAGAAGGCCCTCTGTCTGGTTCCCTGTAGCTTCACTTCTTGCAGTGAGGTAACCGCTTCTCGAAGACTTAGAGTTTTGAGAGGCAAGGCAGATGGGGGTCAGTAGCTAAATCCTTGATGGTGGCCACAGCATCTTTGTATGACAATCTCTGGTGTGCGATAAGTGTTGGTATCTTTTAAAAATACTGTATTCGTGTAAACATGGGGTCTGTGACTAATTCTGTAGCTATTTCCCCAAGAACTGGCCAGTATTCTGTCATTGTTCAAGTAGCTTAGTGTCTTTTAAAAAGAGAATTGGCTGTTTCAGGCGATCTCTCCATAATGACACTACATTAGAGGATAAAACCTTGGAGTTTTCAGAGGACATTTGTCCTGCTTGAAAGGCAATTGGTGGGAAGCGTTCACAGATTTCTACAGTCCTCTGAATCCTGGGCTCCTGGTTGCAAGAATTGCAAGGTTAACCATTATAATAAGGCAGGGCCATCGTTGCTTTCAGCCCTCTAGCAGCTCAAACAGCAAGGGGCATGCATACCTCTACAGGACTTGAACCCTCCCACAACAAGAGCAGGGAACATTTGGCCCTCCCGGCGTTGCTGAACTACAACTCCCAGCAGCCCTTGCAAGCACTTGGGATGATAGAAATTATGGTTCAGCAACATCTGGAAGGCTAAAGGTTCCTCGCACGTGTGCTATAAGAACGTGAGAGGGAATTGCAGAGCAAATAGTTTGAGGTACTTCAAGCATGGTATACAGCAGACATGGGGAACCTCTGGCTCTCCAGATGTTGTTGGGACTCAACCTCGCATCAGCCTGAACCAGCAGCTGTAGTCTAACCACATCTGGATGTTTCCTGCAGTAGAGGAAAGCACAGGGTTCTGATCGTCTGTAGCCAATGTGACTTGAGGGTAAGATTCCAGTACATCATCATTTATGTACAAGGTCAGTCAGGCCTTGAGGAAGTCATTCCAAAGGAAATTTTAGTGTGCTTGACTCTTTTCTACCTTGGCAATTTGTTCCTGTGGTCAACTCCAGAGTAGCAGTCTAGAGCTCTATTTGCATTTTATATTATTTTGCATTAAAGTCAAGTACAGTGGTACCTTGGTTTACAATCTTAATCCATTCTGGAAGGCCGTTCTTAAACCAAGGCATGCTTTCCCATAGCAGCAGGGGACTCAATTTACAAATGGAACACACTCAACAGGAAGCGAAACATGTTCTTATTCCAAGGCAAAGTTCACAAACCAAAACACCTACTTCCGGGTTTGCAGCATTCTTAATCCAAGTTGTTCATAAACTAAGCTGTTCTTAAACCAAGGTACGACTGTACTTCTTTCCCTGGAGGTATTTAGGCAAACGCTAGATGGCCATCTGTCAGGAATATTGCATATTCCTGCACTGAGCAGGGAGGGTGAGGCTCGATGTCCTTTGAGGTACCTTCCCTCTTTAAATTTCTATAAGCTGTCTGAATGGTGTTTATTGTAAAGTTGAAAGATTGAAAATAAAATCCCGTCATTGATAGTAAAAAAATACTGGCTTGCACATTGCATTTCAGTAACCCCGGTAACATTATTCTAAGTCAAATGCAAGAGGAAAGTGAGGGGAGGAAAAATGCTGTGAATTTGACCTTGGCCACGTTTGTTTGGCTCTGCCTCACTGTCAAATTCACACTGTACTGACAAATGCCGCATCTGCCCTGACACATCTGCAGACGTTCATTCATAATGTCAGGTTCTCATAAGGATCCATTCGTTACTTCCTTTCACAATTTTGGATTGTATCTTTTGGGGCTGGATCCAGATCTTGTGATCTGAATCTTCACTCAATTTTTCATGTCCAATTGATTCTTTTTTTTAAAAAAAAAAAAGTTGTTGCAAAAAATCCAAGAGGGAAGTCTTGCCTGGGAGAGAGCACTGTATTATATATGTTTTAGATAGTACGTGTATATCTGTTTAACAGCATCAAAACATATGTTGTTGCCAAAGCCCAAATTGGAATGTTCTGGGAAAGATAATTTAATTTTTAGCGGTTGGATCCGTGTCATCCGTGGATGGGAATTTCGACACTTCCTGGGGTGAGTCTGCCGGTGGTGATTATTACACACGCAGCAAAATGCAGCAGTAAATCTCTCATCCTTTCAAACTCCCTTTCTCCATCTCATAGAAATCCATGCTATTTTCCTTGTTTGGCCAGTGTCAGGGTGTTTACACTGGCATGCTCTCATTCAAAACTCTGCCCTGAATTTTAAAAGGCAGCCCAACTGCTGCTGAAGGCGTTTTGGTTTTTCTGATTCTGTTTTTTGTTTACATTTAGCATTTGCAAGTCAGCAGCTTGGTCAGCTCAGATAGAGTTTTGTGGGTAAAAAACAGAGCATCTGTCACACTGCCTTGCCTGGAAGGTAGGGAATCGCAGCAGTCTACATCTCTTCACAAATATGAGGATGGTATCTGGCCTATGAGGAATGGAAAACACTGGTGCCATGTTCTGAAGTGTGGCAGGCTTCTGAAACTTAACACAGAGGTCCACAGAAGTGATTTGCACCCTTATCAATAGAAACACTAGGGATACCAATAGAGGCACTAGGAATGTCAGGCATACACAAGGGCCGAGTGCCAAAGTGGCTTTGAGCAGATCCCTAGGTGACTGGTATCTGGTGTGTGTGTGTGTGTGTGTGTGTGTGTGTGGATGCCAGCTACTTCATTTTAAAACAAGAAGCCCAAAAAGAGGAGAAATCGTTGTGTGCATGTGCACAGTTGAAAGATTCACAGAACAAACGTTGGCATGTGAGTGGATGTACCAGGAAAAGCAACATGGTCTGTGAGGCAAAGAGGTCATAGCAAATGGAATGCGATCAAAACTTACTTTTCCACTCAGCCTAAAAAAACCTTCAGAGGGAAGCAGTAAATATTCCCACCCCAGTACATTATGAAAAGTTTGCGAACTGACTTGAAGCAACTGAGAGAACTGAGATATCTAACTGGCACATTTTAATATGCAGAAAAGCGATGGGGGCGGGTGCCAAAGGAAAGAAAAAGAGATACAGTGGTACCTTGGTTTTCGAACGTAATCCGTTCAGGAAGACGGTTCGAGTTTTGAAACGTTCGAAAACTCAAGACGGAAAACTCAGTACAGAAGCCACATGGCATGTTTGACTTCTGAGGCGTGTTTGAAAACCGAAGCATTTACTTCTGGGTTTTCGGTGTTCAAAAACCGAAATGTTCAAAAATGGAGACATTCAAAAACCGAGGTACCACAGTAACACCTAAGGCATATCTGTATGCCTTTCAACCATGTAACATTTAACCATGGTTTAGCAGCGCATGGATGAGCCCGAGTGAGAACAAGGAAAATGCTGGGCTTTCTACCTGTCACATGGCCAAGAGAAGGGGTTTGGCAGATAAAAATTCACCTTTGAAAGGATCCCAGCTCAGCCTTATGTTCAAACCTAGGGATCCTGGTTTAAAATGAACAATGGTTAGTTTAATAAGCCAGCATCATAACTCATGGTTTGAAGTCATGTTGTTTAGCAACTAACCATTCACTAAAAAAGTGAAACAAAATACTTGCTGAATTCCTCCTATTCACTCAGGCTTGGCTACATAGCACTGAGCCATGGTTTAGTGTTACACAAGACAGCGGGCAGAGAATAGAACAGGAGAAGCAGATTTATGGTGAGAGGAGAATAGCAGACAAAAAATGTGGTATCACTGGACTTACATATATCTTGCAAGAAAAGGCCTAAATCCCCCCCTTTTAAAAATGAAGCACACAAGAACATCTCCACTAGGCCAGAAAGTCTTGAGTTGCTATCTTAAAAGTAGATATTCTTCTTACACATGACCGCTAAGTCTAATTCATGCATTATCAGGGATTGTTATACATTTGGCTTCAATTTATAACCCCCAAACTCAAACAGGTTGAGAATACCTCTTCTAGGGGGTAATATATTGGCTAAAGTAAAAAGCAGCAAGTTCCTCTGTGTCAGTTTTCTGTCAATGGATGACCACAAGGTATTGTCTTTCTTGCCCTCATTCATTTATGGCAGTGCCCATGCAGAGAGGAGGAGAAAGCAATGCTAGATGTTCCAAGCTATGTCTATCTCTTTTCCTCCTGTTGCTTTCAGATATCAGAGTTGGTCCATTATTGTCATGCAGAACCAAAAGGATGTGTGCGAGAGCTCTAACTGTGGTGCAGTGTGTTCCTGTCCCCATCCCTGTGTGTACTGCCCCAACCCCTCCTTCCCCTGGCCTTTTGCTCACTGAAAATGAAGCTCAGCAGGGAGAGACTAAGCTGAACATGGTTAGAATCTCTCCCACAATTTGGAATCCTAATTGCACAGGGTTCCTGGTCACAGGGAGGGGAAAAGGAGGGGAAAAGGAGCGGCTGGGCACTCACACCCCGACACAATTTGAACCCTCACGCAACTCCTTTGAATACTTGTAGCACCATCTGCATCTGCTATTCTCAGAATAGTTCCAAACAGCCATTTGCAATATGGCACTTCTGATTGCACAAAGTTCTGGTTGGTTGTAGATCTGATAAGTGTCGCCATGTCCTCTCCTCCCCCTGGATTTTTGAGCACAAGAGCATAAGACTGTTCTGCTGGCTCAGGCCAATGTCCCATCTAGTCCAGCATCCTGTTCTCATAGTGGCCAACCAGATGCTTGTAGGATGCCTGCTTGCTGCCCACCTGCGACTCCTAGCAACCGCCATTCAGAAGCATGATGCGTTTGCAGTGGTGTGGCCAATTGCCTCCTGGCAGGAGCTCAGTGGAAAAGCTTGTGCTTTGCATGCAGAAGAACCTAGAGTCAATCTCTAGCATCTCCATGCAGGTCTGGGAGAGATCCTTTTTTGAAACCCTAGGAAGCTGCCACCAGTTAGCATAGACAATATAGAGCTCTGTTGCACTGTGTAATGGTCTGAACTTGTATAAGGTGGCTTCATGTGAGTCCTTCATTGGGTCACTTGAGCTGGGATGGGGAATCTCTTTCAGTCTGAAGGCCACATGACTTTTGGGAGCTGCAAGCCCAGTGGTGGGCGGGGCAATGCATGTGATGGTTACCTTTGTACAACAGGTGACATTCTAGCCAAGCGAAATCCAGAAGTTTCTACCCGCCACCCTCAAAAAATCTCTGCATCTAGGCAGGGGAGAGGCCGTATCACAGTTCAATGATACAATCTGGCCAGGCTAAAGGGAGTAAAACGAGTGCCATCTGGGCTTGGTTGTGCTCCTGTTGAAGAAATGGCACCGTGCATTTGTAGTCACCCTTTCAAGAAAGAGCCCCAGTTGCGAGGTATTTTGGAACACCTTTTTGAAATGTGGTTCTTTGCCTTTGATGAATTACCATCAGAGCTGTAGTTCTACATGAGCTGTTAAAAAAATAAAGGAAAAATAAACAGAGTGGCAGGTTACTGGTAGCAGCATTTGATAGCAGTTGTCATCTGGTAGCAACATATGGCAGCAAGATGGGAATAGCGTGTGGTTTCGGAATTCAGGGAAATAAGCACAAGTTTATGCACTGTACCTTTCTGGTATTCTACACGCACACTCCTTCCCATAATAAATGATAATCTGACCGTGAAGACCTTCCAAATAAACATGTTTTAATGTCTTTCCATCATTCCTTCTCCCAAAGCTGTTACTCATCTAAGAGTCGAAGTGGGCTCTATATCTGAAAGGCTCTCCAGGAACAAATGCAAACTCGCACCTTTTTAACGTGCATAAGCACTAAATCTTCCAAGAGCTACAAATAGGCAACTATGATTAGAAAGAAAAGCAAGGATAACATCCGTCAGCCACTTTTGACTGAGAGAAATGGAGTCAGCTGGCAACAGAAGTATGAGCCTCGCCAGGCATCTTAGAAGCAATATGATTTCAGAACGAGGCATGTGTGCCAAGGGGAAATGTGTTGTTTGGCTTTATATGGGGTAAACAGATGATCATCGTGATGATAGTTGCATGACGTGGTCTATAATGTCAAGGAAGTTGCTTGGGAAGTAAACTGATGCAGTGGAAATTGTAGTCTACCTTGGGCCATTTGGTTGGGTTTGGGGGTCTTCCATTCAGGTCATAACCTTGCATATTGAATCCTACCAAGGGATCATCCATTCCAGCCAAGTCCATACCGTCAGGTTGGTCACGGGTACAAACAAACCAAGCAGCTTGGTTGCCATTGGTACCTTTTATAAATGACCTACCAGAGCTTCCTGGGCTGCCTCAAAGCAGGACTTCTGGGCATATTGTGAATCAATCCCAGTGACATACAGGGATTTAACCCTAAAACCTGGGATCAGGTGTCAGGGATCAGTCCTCTAAGGTATATTGTGATAAAGGAACTCTGTGTAAGAGAGTACTTCTCTGCTACCATTGATTTAATGACTTCCAGTGATCGCCAATGAGGGATGGGAGAGGGAGCATTTCTAAGTCAGGAACTGGTCCTTCTTGGTAGGCATTTACCCCAACACAGCTCATTTGGTAGAGCGTGAGACTCTTAATCTCAGGGTGGTGGGTTTGAGCCCCACACTGGGCAAAAGATTCTTGCACTGCAGGGAGTTGGACTAGAAGACCCTGGGGGTCCCTTCCAACTCTATGATTCCATTGGAATTTCCATCTGAAAAAAGTCATGCTGGTGTATATCATCATCATCAAACCTTTATTGGCATCACATACAAACATTCAGAATAAATAGGCCAGTGTGGTCTCATCGCCATTTCAACAGTACAGTGCAGTCATTTGCCAAAGGGAAGAAGAGGCAAGCAATCTATTTCATCTCTGTGGGTCTCCAGCAAGGGCAGGATCCTGTAGCGTACTTTGGTGACAAAAAAATCAAATAGAGGAACTTAGCTACTGTCTTGGTGAGCTCCTGGTCTCTCCCCTGTAATAAGAAGCGTATAACCTCTGTCTCTGGTTTCCATGTTGGAATACCTAGTTGATCTAAAAATTGTTGGCTTTCATGGTTACTCTTTTGGCAGAGCGCAGGATAAGTCTAAATATGATGTCCCATGTATCTGGATTGACGTGGGGATGCTTAGTATAAATGGGAAAGGCCTCTATAGTTTCCTGTTCTAGTGGAAGACTGACTAGCACATTGGTGTTTAACTAATCTACTTAATGACTGCAGAGAACAGCCTTTGCTCAAAACACTTTCAAAGCAGCCATTTCTATAGCTGCTAATTAACTGACATCATTCCTATTTTGGAATGGAAGAAAATATTTTGTGCATGTGCGTACATCAGCCAAGCGTACAACTTGGGAGTCTCCAAAACAGTAACAAATACATTGTAACTCTGAAATGATCTGGGATTCGCATTGATACAAGGCACCGCCTGCCAACCGTGTCATTCTGCCATTTATACACAGGCCAAACAGGTCACTCGTTATACATGGACACAAACCAGTAACATGAAAAACACTGCTGGGGAGCGTTTCGATCTTCCAGGAGATTCTGTAGCTGCTGTGCGCCAGCAATAAAAAATAATAAAAAGTTTCAAAGGACGTGTTGACCTGAAGCCGCCGAATTGGAATTCATTAGCAATTTTGACACCGTGAAATTGGGTCTCAAATGCTGGAAATGGCTAGCTCCATACAAACTCAATAATAATGCAAAGGCTGGCTCAGTTTTCTCCCATTGAAAACAATGCCAGCATTTACACTTAAGTAATTTGGCACACTTCATTTGAACTTGCACTGGAACCATGGTTGGCTTTGCACTAACAGTTTTCCAGGGTGATGCAGTGGGTGGGGTCAGTGGACACTTTGTTCCCCCTCTTGTGTGTGAACAGAAGGTTTTATTTATGCACAGTTTGTAAATGGATACAACACTGTATAGCCATGAGTGATATTGTAACTAACCAGTAACACTGGGTTGTAGCCATTGCTCATCCTACTCAGCGTAGACCCCTTGAAGTTGATGGACTTAAATGAGTTGATGGACTTAAATGGACTTAAATTCATTTCAATGGCTCTGCTATTGAGTAGGGACTAGCATTGGATGGGCTACAACTCTGTTTTGCTGGCAGATCCAAATCGTTAAATAGACTTGGGGAGGAATTCCTTGCCATGCTATTCTGATCCTTCCATCAGTGCAGATGGAATGAGTCTTCCTCTCCCCACTCCTTGTGCTGTTCTTGGGCTTCTCCTGATTTTGAGGGCATGCAGGGAGCAGGGGGGAAACCCTGCTGAGCAAGCAGAAGTCCTTACAAAGGGCTTCTACTGATGGGACCCATTAGGTGACTCCTGCCCTTGTTTTTACTTGAATTTGCATGGCTTATAAATTTGTCCCTGTATTGTCATGAAATGGTAATGCCTGAGATACAGTCCATTTGGAAAATTCACAGCAAAATTTACAAGCAAGCCCCCCCCCCCCTTAAACAGGTAAATCCAATGTCTATTTATAGTGTGCATTGGTTTCTTTGGTGACTTTTGGAAAGAAATTAAAAGCACCAGGATTTTACTGCTGTTAAAATATTTGTAATTTCTCTCTGTGTGTCTGACTTGGCTTGGGTTTATTCATCGTTTAGTTAGCCATCACCTACATTTGTTTTTCAGTTTCATAGAACTTTTCGAATTTGGTTCTTTGGTTGACATACTAAACTTCCCCTAAAGTTTGCTTGGAGTGCAGTCCTACTCCTATAGACATCGGTGGCAAACTTCGTGTTGGTTTTAATGGCGCAGAATAGTAACCTTGGACGGTCCAACCTGCTTTTCTTGAAAATGACTGACTTTCATTTCCTTTTGTAGCCAGGGAATGGTTTGGAAATTCTGTTCTTTGGAGCCCTGGAGAACTCTCCAAAGCCAGCATTGCTGCAATGTGCCAAAGAGAACAGGAGTTCTTCCTGGCAGAGAGAGCGCGGGGAGCGGAGGTTTGATGAACAGAATTTATCTGTGCAACAGAAACCTCTTGCATCATTCTATCTCTTTCTCCATCAGGATGCTACGCTTTCCCTGATGACTTTAACGTTTTCTGTTCACAAATTACTAGACAATCGAGGTCCCAACTCAAAAAAGACAAAGGGAAAGCTACTTGGTTCTCCTTCGCTGCCACCCCCCCTTTTATAAATAGTAATTGAGTAAAAATGTTAAGTTAGCCTGTGCCAAAGTGGCAGGCATCCAGCTTAAGAGTGAATTTCTCCATCCTGAGTGTGATTTTGAGGACTCGTTAAGGGAAAATATGCTATGCCAAGTCGCTGTGAAGTACCATCAGTATCACCTTGCATGAACTGGCTCTTCTCAAATGGCTGTGCTCAAAATGTCTCGCTGATAATAGGGACAGTGGTATAGTTTGCGCCTCTCTCTGCCTCTCTCTCTTTTATTGCTTTACATTAACTCTTTAAAATGCCATGCTAATCAAAGTGGCTCAAAATAAACAGCAACCAAGTATAAGTACATTTCAAGGCAGGCAAAAGCCCCTGAATTCAGAATCACTTTTTCCTATCATGCTGCCAGTTGTCATAACTGCACTGCAAGTAAGTTCAGTTTGTGTTTCATGCTTGTGTTTCAAAGACCCTGGTGCTGAAATGGCTAAAATCACAGTTTCTTTTTATTATGTGAATAAAAGAACATGGGAGCAATTGCCCCTGAGGGGGGTCTTCTGGGGAAGCCACATTTCAGTGGGGGCAAGCGCAGGAGGGCATGCCCCTGGCTTGCTTTCATGGCCGTAGGGAAAAATTCGAACATGCAAATGTAGTCCCTGGTCTGGATATGAGCAGGCAAGACCATAGCAGTTGCGGGTTTCAGGAAACCACACGGCAGTATTAATTGCTGAGGAGGTTTGGGGGCGAAATCTCTCCCAGGATCTTTTGAGGTCTGGCTAAATTTTCTACAGTGCTCTGGAAGATACAGTGTTCAGGGCGTTCTCGAAGAATTAAATGGCAGCCGTAGGACCACCACTGTTTACTGCCAGGTGAGCTTATTGGGGATCGTAGTGGGTGACACAATGATAGCAGGATAACTAAATAGCACAGTGCCATATTTAACATAGCGCGTCAGCCATGGTGCCACACCAGAAGCTTGATGAAGCGCTTGGCTTTGTCGCCTGACAATGGCAGAAATGGCAAAGGTTGGCTCTTTGGCTTTGCAAGTTGTGCATGCCTCTGGTAGACTAAAGTAGATCTTGCGTTTAGCAACTGCTTTCACGAGACCAACGTATCACACAAGTAGCTGTAACAACGTACATAATCTCCTCTGCCTGGGTTTTTTCAAACATTGTGAATTGAGAGTGCTTCATCGGATGCTGGTGAGCTACTGTCCCACTCACTGTTGGAGTCTTTTGAGATGTCCTTGTGTGCAAAGATTGTCAAGCTTAAATGTGATAACCTAAGCCTGACACACGCATGTTATTGCATGCCCAGCCGCAGAGTCCCTCCTCCTGGTGCACCTAACTGCTAAAGTGGGGAAACGAATGGACACAACAACAGTCTGGGATTTTAAATGGCCGCAACTTTATTGACTTTAGATATAGGAAGCCTTGGGGTAGGCACTGGCCGTATTTCCCTCTCAGCCCTCCACACTGGGGTAGCGGGGACTGAGGCATGACAGGGACTATTCGTAAATAGATCCATCGCAAACCTCAGGTTTATGCAGATGGCGACTCTATGGCCCAGTGGCCCTATGGAACTGGTACTTTGGACAGAGGCTTCCCTCCAAACCCCTTTAACAGGGTACCCTGTTATCGCCGTTGCAGAGAATAGGGGGGGTGTGAGTCACCACTTCACCACACCCCGATTGGATGAAAGACTATAGGATTCTGCCCAAGGATTCTGCCCAAAGCAGCAATGAATTAAAGTAGGGAGGGAAAGGGGGAGGTGACACTCCTGGCCGACTGTATAAAAAGCACAGTGTCAGCTGGGATATATAGTAGGCAGGTGGAGTTGATTGAAGCCTGCCTGATTCAGGTCTGCTCGCCAAGCAACACACCCCAAGGCTGCCATGGATTGGCCCAATTTGAAATGGGGGTTGGCGAGAACCTGTGAGCCTCAGAGGGGGATATGCGCAGACAAAATGGTGCGGTGCGTCCGGGCACTGCGTCAGGCTGCAACCGCCGCTCACCTGCAAGGGAAGTAAGCAGTCATTAGCAGATAATTTAGCTTTCCTTAAACCAACTCCCTTCTGTCAGGAAAGTCAGACTTCAGTTTCACTTCCAAGTAGGCTTAAGGCAGCAAACCTTATCTGGGGATAAGGCCCATTGATCTGAGTTCGTTGAACTTCTGTGTAGACGTGTATAGGATTGCAGTGCAAAACTACAGTCAGCATCCATGCTCTTAAATATATTTACTTGGAAATATGCTCCAGTGAAATTTGTGGGACTATAGTGGATGTCAGAGCAAACCTGGGGATTAAAATTCAGCAGCCTAAGTCCTTTCACAGACAGGCAGCTGCTGATGGAGGCCAGTGCATTGAGGATTGGGGTACCAATGTGTCCTTACCTCACCACAGACCATAATTATTGTTCCCATTTTACAGATGAGGCTGAGGCATGGTATCTTGACCCACTGAGTCCACAGGTGAGCTGAAATTCAGCCAGTACCAAATAGCATACTTTCCAGATGTGGTTTCTAGAATTTTCTCCCTCTGCCTTGCTCTTTCTAGTCCCCTGTGTACTGGGGAGAGGGAGGAAGAGGAGTGAAGCTCATGCTAGCAGCACTTAGGGTGAATTTATTCCATTAGCTGTGATGCAGTGAACAGAATAGTAATACATGGGGCTCACAGCCTTACAAGCACATTGAGCTGTCTGTGTTCTCTTGCACAAAGCCATTGCCGCTTGAAGACCTGGATCTATTTCCCTGGATTGCGGTGAGGGATGTCAGCAGGACTAAGTCAGATTAAATCCAGTCACTTTGATTTAATAACTGGGATAGAACCATAGGAACCTGCCTTATACCAAGTCAACCATTGGTCCCCCTAGCTCAGTATTCTCTACTCTGACAATGCTTTTCCAGAGTTTCAGACATAGGTCTTCCTCAGTTCCCGCTGGAGATCCCAGGGAAAACAAAACACTGCACCCCACAGTTCAGAGCTGTGGGGGGAGAAGAGGATAGGCTTGCCTTTGCATCCATAGCAGGTGATCTGAACTCAAAACACCCTTTGGACTCAACATCTAATCCTGTACTGCTTTTAAGTGTTTTGTCTTGTGACTACTATGCTTTTTTAAAATGCCCTTTTCTTCTTTCTGCTTCATTTTTATACAGTGGACCCTCTGGATACGAACTTAATTCATTACGGGGGTCCATTTGCACCCTGAAAATTACGTAAATAGAGGTGTGCTTCGCATGCACGGGGCGCGATTGAGCACTTCTGCACATGCGCACACGGCAAAACCCGGAAGTGTACACTTCCAGGTTTGCCGTGGCTATAACCCGAAGATGCCCTATCCAGAGGGATATGTAAGTAGAGGTACAACTGTACTTGTAAGCTGCCTCAAAGAACTTTGGATGAGGCAAGGTGAATAAATGAATGAAATGTGCAAATGTTGTGCCCCTGCTTAGCATTGTTATTTCTTATATTGCCCCCTCAGTCTCTGTATTTAGAACTTCTTTCATTTCCCCTCTGGATCTGTTAGCATCCTGTGGATCTACAGTGGTACCTTGGTTTGCAACCGTTTCGGATTACAACCATTTTGGATTACAACCACGTCAAACCCGGAAGTGTGTGTCCCTTTTTTTGGATGACAACCCATTTTTTTGGAGGCCCCATTGGCGAAATCGCGCCTTGGGTTACAACCTGTTTGGTTTACAGCCGGACCTCCGGAACAGATTATGGTTGTAAACCAAGGTACCACTACTCTTATGTAGTGCCCTGCATTGATTAGCTGTTCCTGTGGAGAATATCTAGATCTGTTCAGTTCTCTTCAGAAGAACAGCCTTCCAATGGCCTTGCTCTCGGCCACTTGAGCTGCAGCTTGGAAGACCTGGCCTTGCATTCTCTTTTCTCCTCATCCAAACTATCTCTTTTGTGTCACCGAGACTCAACCACCCGTTAACCAACCAAGTATTTGATGAGCTAAACCTACTAGTTGTTTGTTGCTTGAGTTGTGTTATTAACAAAGTTGAAGATGAATCTGCATGAGAGTCTGAATTGCATGTATGTTTAGCCAACAGGATAAAGTGGTTCACACCCCAATGTGTGTTGATACCAGAACCTTATGTGTGATGGAGAAACTTTTTAAAAATACGTTGTGTTACCCCAGCTGTAGGATGGACTATAGATCTATGGTGAATTAAATCCCTATCACCTTCAGTTAGCCCATAGAACTCTTTTAGCTGGGCTCCAAGACATGTTTAAATTTAGAAACCTTGTCAAAATGGAGGTGGTCAGGTTATCTCAGACGAATGTCTCATGACACTATGTACCTGGGAAATAAATTAAAAACAAAAGTACTCTTGATTATTAAAGGTGGTTGTATGATGTCTTTGTGTGGGTTCAGGGAGTACCTTTATAAATATTCTGTGTAAGAGAGCTTTAACTCCACTATCTGTGGGGTGTCCTCTAAGCTGGGGATCACTGTACTACTGCCAAGTAGAAGAGAAAATTGGGAAAGAGAACATAAGGAAATCTATTTGCAGTTGTTTATCCAACGTTGGGTGTTTTTATTAGCACACTAGATCAGAAGCAGCAGTCAGTTACTTCAGAATGCTTTTAGTCAAACAGTGTGGGAAGAGAAACCCTACCTCTCCATTTCTTATGCGCTTGGCCTGTGATTTATTATTTTTTAAATGGAAATGTTCTGACATTCTGTCCCCATTAAGAACGAAGAAAACCTTTGGCACACCAGAACTTTCTTTAGGATGGAAATTCCATTTTTGAAGCAGATCTCAAGGGTGTGCGGGGCTATCCAAGGGATGAATCTACCCTGATAGAAGCATAAATGGTGCTGTTTTGATAGTTGCATACTGAATGAATTCAGCAGCTGTTTAAGTTTCCAGCTGCTGACCCAGTAGTCTCGCAGAATATCATGCCTGACCTTGAGCTAACCAAGATCCCTGGAGCCTTTGCCTGAAATATTAACTTTTCATCCACTTGAGGGAAAGGGGGGCTGGGCTAGGGGAGGCATTCACTTTCTGTGAACATATCCCTTCAGCCTTATTTGGGGCCTGCACTACTTTGCCTTCACCCGTTCACTTCAAGGGAAGGTTTTTGTTTTCTTTTTCTGTCTCCACTGCTGTGGTCGCCATCTTTCTTTACAAAGGACACATAGTTCTTCTTGTCAAATCAGCAGTGTTCTGTACGTAATTCTTTTAGCGTCAAGGAACATGCCGAAAGGAGGTATTTGGGTAGCTTTGACAAAATGTGCATTGAATTGATCGGTTTGAATGGGCAAAGTGCAACTCGAGGTGGCAATTGAGATTTATAGATAAATAATGAAAAGACACCATTTAGGGTTTGTTTTTGGTTGGGTTTTTTTGTTTTGTTTTTTACCCAGTGGGCTCCAGTGGTTTTTAGTGGGTAGGCTTGTTCGAATGTGCATATTCAGCAAATTGTCATGGAAGGATAGAATTTCTGTGGAAATATATATACAAGTCAAGTTGCAGAAATAAGAAAGTAAAACTAGTTTATTTCCCTCTTTATTCAGTGTTTCCATTTGAACATAATAGTAAACCATAGTTTGGTGTTAGATACATGAACCTACTGTCCCACTTCTGGAATGGCCATGAGGAAGAGATATGAAGCATCTGCTCCTTTCTTCAACTAAATATGGTTTGTCATCATGTCAAAATCTGGAAACGTGGCTAGTTTTAACTATGGTTTATCCTGACAAGCCAGTTTGGAATTGATTTATTACATTAGCTGTAATATAGCATAGTATACAGGCAGCGACCAGTTTAGGCACATCCAATATGTGCCTGACTGTGCACGTGCGCATCACACCAAATCCAGAAGTGACTGGAAAACGTCATGAAAAGGGGCAGTGGAATGGGGGTTTGCAGGCATTTTCAATGGTGTTTCAGATATACATGATTTCATTTAAACGTAAGATGCCTTGGAACGTAACCACACACAAATTGGGAGTTGCCTGTAGTATAGTATCAAAATAAATTTAAAAATCTGGATTTACAACCAGAAACAATACCCACGACTCCAAGATCGTTGGCTATTCTTCTACAGTTCCCCACGACATATTGTTGTGAACAGGGAATTTCAACTCTGACAAATATGAACTATCAGAGAAAAGTGTGGTCCAGAGAATAACGTTTGAGAACCACTGCCTTAAACTAATGACACACTATGGTAGTCGGAAATGGGATGGCAGCTGGCATCCCCACCCACCAGCCAGAGTTGGCTCACTGAGGTGGTGGTCTACTTTTATCTAGTTTTGTTCAACCCTTCCTTAATAAGGTCCAGGATCACTGAGGTTTTCCAAGGCCTCAAAACTCCTCCCTGCAAAGGGTTTCTGAATCACCAGTATAATGGTATTTAATGTATCCCTAGCAGAGAGATGGAGAAACTGCAACCCTCTGCCAAACTACAACTCATATCATCCCTGACCATTGGCCATGCTGGCAGGGACTGGTTGCAGCTGGAGTTTGACAACATAGGGATGTTTCCTTTCCCTACCCCAGCAGTCAGGTTCTTAGCCTAAGACTTTTTATAGGTAACTCACCTTAACTCTGGAGTGCTTCCTAAGCTTTCTCCTGCCCAGGTTTCCTTTAGCTCTGCTTCTGAATAACTTCTCAGCTTTGAAAGAAGACCGTGACTTTGCACTCTTTTTGGGGAGCAGGAGTTTGACTTAATTTCAAGGATTCCTGAATAAAGCCCAGTGTCGACTGCCCTACGCTCCACAGCACAAAACGTTAGGTGCTTGCATCTACATTCAGTTTGCCAACTTATCTTTTGCTTGTTTGCTTTCCTCTTCTGTTTCCTTTAGCCCCCTTGAGTCAAACACTGGGGTCTCCCTTCTCTTCACTTTCCAGCTCAGTGGAAGCTTTGCTACGGACACCAGTGTGCAAGCCAGGACTTCCTTCTATATTTCTTCAGGCACACTAGGTTTCTCTGACCCACTGAGTGCCAGTGGTGGAGATTAATTCTCTCCAGATGTAGCTGAATTAGACAGCATTTTTTCCAGGTCCGGGACATAAAATACACAGGCCTCTATTTGATACCAGAAAAGGGACTTCTGAAACATACGTCGTTGTAAATATTCATGATGCATAAGATGAATTTCATGACAGCATCATGTGAATTTTCAGAGCACTGCAGTCAGGGGCTCCTTGCTCATATGTTGGGATAGCTCATCAGTTCTCCAACCTCTAGCACAGTTCCATGCTTCCCAGCCTAGCTGACTGAACGGTGCCCTTTATATTTCAGTGTATCCCTCCTCACTTCAGACAGTGTAAGCTTTTCTCCAGAGCTGTTTAGTAACCTGAACGGTAGAGGTGGGGTTTTATTTCTCCTGTCTAAGGCTGCACTCCCTTAGGGGACTCTGACTGGGGCTGCTTGCTGGGAGTATTTTGTACTGGTTGCATTGCCCGTTCATACACCAGGGCTAGTTTCTGGGCAGCTCACAAAATAAAAAACAGGTTAAAGACAACTATAAAAATATGCAGCGCAGTAGGCAGATTGCAGCATTAAAACAGCTCCAATCTAAAATACAGAGCAAGATGAAAGCGCAGGGAATAAAACAGCTAAGAAAAAGTTGCAGCTAGCTTTTGAAAGCCTAGGAAGAGAAGAGTTTCACTTGGTCCTGAAAAGACAATAGCAGCATGATCCTAGACATGTCTACTCAGTCATGTCACTTATAATGATTTCCAGGCAAGGAGCCACAAGAATTTGCTTCACTCCTGGGTAGTGATATAGAATTGCAGAAGTATATTCCACAACCAGGCTTCCACCACTGGAAAATCCCCTTAAACTTGTAAAAGAATAACTTTGAATATAGATTTTAGGTTCCAGGTAGGTGCATGTGGAAAGATGTCTGGTCTTCCGTGTCAAGGTTTTTCTTGTTACAGGTAGGTAGCCGTGTTGGTCTGCCATAGTTGAACCAAAATAAAATAAATAGAATTAAATAAAAAAATTCCTTCCAGTAGCACCTTGGAGACCACCTAAGTTAGTTATTGGTATGAGCTTTCGTGTGCATGTACACTTCTTCAGATACCTTCTTCCATTTCATGCGGCTCAATGTGGCGCCTTCCATAGTGCTAGTTACAGGTAGGTAGCCGTGTTGGTCTGCCATAGTTGAAACAAAGCAAAACAAAAGAAATAAAAGAAAAGAAATAAAAAAATCCTTCTAGTAGTACCTTAGAGACCAACTAAGTTAGTTATTGGTATGAGCTTTTGTGTGCAATGCACACTTCTTCTTCCTAAACATGTATTCTTCTAGGCAACAGCAAAAGTAGTTTGTGCACAAACTGGTATTGCTGTGTACAGACACTAGGAAGTAACTTTTGCATCACTGAGCACAGAAGCTGCTTTTATGGCCACAGGTTCGATGTCTTTATCTGAATTCTCTGCAGCCGGTTGAATACAGTCTGGCACCAGGCAACCATGTCTGTGCAGTTAGATGCCAAGAAGAGACTCTGCCTGGATGCTTTAAATTCCAAACCTGTTTTCTTGCAAGTGTAATATTTACCAGGTTTCACTTCAGCTGGGAATGCAGAAAGACCGTTTGGGGGTGGGGAGGGGGAGGAGGAGAGCAGGGAGAGAACAAAAGAGTGGCTCTGATATAGATGGAGTTGGTGCTTTTGTCAAATTTGTGCTGTGCTGTTTTCTTGGGTTACATTGTTCACCCCTCATTGACAGCCTCCAGTTGCTGATTCCTTTTGTAAAGGAGTGGAAAGGGAGCATTCAATTTGGGACTGTGATCCTACTTCAGCAAAAGAATGTGAGAAGCAGTTCACTCAAAAAGAAGGAAAGATAAGCCGTGCCCTAACTTAAAACAAAAACGTGGTGATTTGGCTTCCTGTGGCAACACCACCGTTTCCCATATTTGGAGAGTGCCATCCATTGCAATCTGTGGTTCCTGTTTTCTGCTGTGTGGGCTGGTAGGGATTCGGGGGCAATTTCCATATCACAAGCTTAGTATACTCCCGTCTGAGTGGATTGGGTTGGGGAGATATGTATGAATTTACCTTCCATTTCCCCCCACATTTTTTCATGTCTGTGGTTACGTGCCTAGTTTTTGCTTTGTTTTCCTTCTTCCTTTTTTATATATGAAAGGGTTTCTTCACTGTCTCCTATTAGCCAGTCAGGAATCCTGTAGCGAACATAGAATCGCAGAATTGTAGAGTTGGAAGGGACTACAAGAGCGATCTGGTTCAACTCCCTGCAACTTGATGGGGTTACACTTCACGCCCCTTTCATGCATTTGTCACACATAGGACCATCACACATAAAATGGGGAGCAAGGCCACCCCACTGACCCAAACCCAGCGTTGCAGTGCCCCACCATCAACATCCAGCGGGTATTCAGATCCACACCCCAATTCACTTTCTGTCCTTGAGAGGATGACCCAGAGCCATCTCACTAGGCAGTTATGAAAGGGCAAGGAGTTGTTCACTTTTTAACTTAGTATTACAGTCGTACCTTGGATCCCGAATGCCTTGGTACTTGGACGTTTTGGCTCCTGAACGCCGCAAACCCGGAAGTGAGTGTTCTGGTTTGCGAAAGTTCTTTGGAACCCAAACGTCTGATGGGGCTTCCACGGTTTTCAATTGGCTGCAGAAGCTTCCTGTAGCCAATCAGAAGCCGCGCTTTGGTTTCCGAATATTTTGGAAGTCGAACGGACTTCCGGAACAGATTCAATTCGACTTCCAAGGTATGACTGTATTGCTTTTTTTACTGCCAGGGATGGGAGAGAAACTTGTGGAATTAACTTGGCTAACCACGTGTACCTTGATGTGGGAATGCAGAACTTTTCTGGTTCTCCTCAGATAGCAGAACGTTGTGGGCCAGACCTTTGGGGGAGCATTAGCCTGGTTGCCTTGGTAGAAGAGAGGCAAGGGGATGCGAACTTGTCCCCTTAGTAGCAGTTTTGCATCTTTCACAAAAGGTCTGTTACAAACGGCCCAATAAATGGCATTATTATTATTATTATTATTATTATTATTATTATTATTAACATTTGTATACCACCCTATACCCACAGGTCTCAGGGTTGTTCACAGGATAAAATCAGAATATAAAACCACAAAATGCAAAACCCAATAACATCCCAGTTCCACCGGCAGGGTCAGCACCTAAAGATGCAGTACTATTATCCAGGTATTCAGAGCAATTGCCAAACTCTATGTGTGTCTTGGATAGCCTTAACTGCTGTCAAACATAAGCAACATTGGATTGGTCCTTGTAACTAGGGTTGCCACCTCTTTTCTGGGAGTGGGGGATGTGGCAGAAATCTGGATTATATTCATTTATATATCTTCATTTATTGAAAGGTTTGCCTGTTCCAGAGTAAGGAATTTGAAACAGTGCCCTGCTGACGGTGGAATAAATTTATTGGATCTAACAATTAAAATCAAAATCCCTGTTATGCTGGTTTAGAACTCTGTAGGAAATAACCTTGTATGGGAAGCATACATTTGCACATAGCGCATCTAGCCACAATACTTTCCAAGGATGGAAATGGGGAAGGTAGTTCTTTGATCATCGCTGGAACATTTGCGTTCAAAAATAGGATCAGCAAATGAATAATGAGCCCAAGTCATTTTCCGTTCGTTTGCTTAGTAATTAGAATTACAACAACTGGAAATGGCTGCCATAAGCTGATTTTGTTTGTGACAGTCCGATGTCACGAATCCTGCATTGCATTTGACCATCTTTGCCGTTCTAAAAGAAGAAATATGGCCGTTTCCCAGGCTTTAGAACTGAAAGGAATTGGAGCAAGTTGCCAGTTATCTCCAGACAAGACAAACATATTAGCTTTTTCAAGACTGCAGTCTGTGGAAGGTGCTGCAAAAAAATAAAAAAATAAAAACGTTTTATTGAAAATAACTTGTAAATCAAAGAACAAGGGATGTTTTTATTGTAAGGAATTAATTAAGGAGGGAAGTGACTCAGTGCTCAGAGGGAGGAACATTTAGTTATGTATTTATTTATTTATTTTCTTGCCATTATAGACCATCCTTTTTTCCAAGCTGGCACACATGTGGTTTCCAGGTGGCCGCCCATCCAGACACTGACCAGATCCAGATCTGCTTAGCTTCAACAAGGTGGTGGCCTCATGTGCCTTCAGACCATATCCTGGGAATAAGGCTTTTCCAAGGGAGAATGGGTTCATAACTCAGTCGAACCACTGGTCAAGTGGAATAATTGCCACTGAAATTGACCATACCACTCTAATGACTACCCTACCCCAGAGGTCAAAAACTTATTACTTGAAATAGAGCCAGTGCAGGAGAACTTCTCAACAGAAATTCATGTTCCTGCTTTAATAGCAGTGCAGACAACTGTGGAAAGCTGCCATTATACAGAGGCAAACCTGAATCCACGTGTTTCTTTTACCTGCTCCATTTTTAGATTTACACCTGAAAACCTAACCTGTGCCAAAAGTCAGAGTCGAGTTCAAATCTCTTTAAGAAGGAACCTTACAAGGGGAAATAGAAGCCCAGTAGGTACTACAGTGGTACCTCAGGTTAAGTACTTAATTCGTTCCGGAGATCCGTTCTTAACCTGAAGCACCACTTTAGCTAAGGGGGCCTCCTGCTGCCACCGCACCGCCGGAGCACAGTTTCTGTTCTCATCCTGAAGCAAAGTTCTTAACCCGAGGTACTATTTCTGGGTTAATGGAGTCTGTAACCTGAAGCGTCTGTAACCTGAAACGTATGTACCACTGCATTGATATTTGCATATTGGTTGGTATCCGTCTGTCTCAGGAGACAATGAAAGAGCTCACATTTTGGGAATGAAGTTAAACCATTGGAGAGTTATAGCTCCTGCTGTGGTTGTAGAGACCGGGAGATACGGGAGAGACATGCTTTATTGCAGGTGGAGCAGATGAAGATGTCCAGTTTTGCTGGTGAAGGTGTACCATGGCATTTTAAACCCAGAAACATACGCTGTTTCTGAAAAGGTAGAAAAAACAGGTCCAGCTCTGCTCCAAAACTAAAAGTGTATTGTTAAGTTCTTTGATTTGCTTTCAAGGATGGAAGTCATCTTTTCCGTTACATGGACTCAGGAAGCCCAACAAGCAGTGAAGTTAGTCTATATAATATTGTTGACCAGTAAATATGTTAAACTAATTAATACATTTATATCCTGTCATTCAATGCCTGTGTTTCCAGCATGACTAACAAAGTAACAACATCATCATCATCATTTACAAACAAAAAACAATAAAAGCTTTTGGTTAAAAACCAAAACAACTGTCAGGAGCAGGTCAGCAATGACTCACATGGCACCAGTGAAGTTAACTCTTTATTCAAAGAAGCAAGACAGCTCAGGAGGCCAGGCCCAGTGAGCACAGCAACTCTTGCCGGTAGATCCTGCCCCAATGTGGGGACTGAAGTTCCTTGTTTCCCCACAATTTCCTAGTTCTCCTCCTTCCTCCAGTTCCTTCCCAAGCAATCTGATACATCGCCACCTTGTCTTCAGCAGCCTTCCTCAGCTCTGCCTTTTGGCGCCCCTCCTCTCCAGCCTCCTGAGAATGCAGGCGTCTCCTTGGGTCGAACAATCCAGAAGACAGGAACCCAATCTGAGAAGACTCTTTCCTAGTCATTGCCAGCCTTACCGCAGACAGTTTGGGGGGGGGGGATTCAGGAAAGGCCTCTGCAGATGATGTGAAGTGCATCAGCAGGTGGATGTAGACATTTGTTTGTATTACTGATCCGCACCCCACCCCCAAGTCGATTCAAAGGCAGCCCCACATACAACACATTGCAGTAAGGTTACCTGACCAGGCTATTTTCTGCCTCACATTCCAAACAAAGCAGCACCCAGGCTACAGATCAAAAACAAATTCTTTGTCCAGGTACCTACCACACACCCAGGCTTCCTTTTCCTTTAGTAAATGTATCTAATATACACCACTACAGAAGAAATGAGAAATGCACATGTTAAAGTTAAAAAATCTTGGATTCATAGGGTTTACAGTTAAACCAAGCTCTGGAGTAAGAATTATTTACAGAAACTACTATGATAGAAGGGACGCGGGTGGCGCTGTGGGTTAAACCACAGAGCCTAGGGCTTGCCGATCAGAAGGTCAGCAGTTCGAATCCCCACAATGGGGTGAGCTCCTGTTGTTCGGTCTCTGCTCCTGCCAACCTAGCAGTTTGAAAGCACGTCAAAGTGCAAGTAGATAAATAGGGACCGCTCCTGTGGGAAGGTAAATGGCATTTCTGTGTGCTGCTCTGGTTCGCCAGAAGCGGCTTAGTCATGCTGGCCACATGACCTGGAAGCTGTCTGCGGACGAACGCCGGCTCCCTCGGCCTATAGAGCAAGATGAGCGCCGCAACCCCAGAGTGGTCCACAACTGGACCTAACGGTCAGGGGTACCTTTACCTTTTTACTATGATAGAGCTAACAGTTTCCACTGTTCTTTGTTTATGCATTCAGGTGGACAGTTAGCTTTGACTATTTGATTTGGTCCACTTTCAGCTCTGATGAGGGCCCACAGTATGAAGGAATCCACAGCTCTCCTGCTTATCTGTTTGCTTCCTATCAACAGCACATCATTCATTCTATCTCTAGGCCCCTTGTGACTTAGACTCCCATTTTTCTTTGGATCCTCCTTTACCATCTTTTGATCTCCCCCTTTTCCATCCCTTCATCTCTCACTTCCCTGTTTCTGTTGCCTTGGGTGTGGGTACTACGGAAATAACAACCATGGTCAAGCACCGTGGTTATGCCTGCTTGATGATGTTGGTAAGGAAGCCCTGGAGGACTGTAGCGCAATGCATGCAAATTGCCACAGGTTCACATCTAGGCCTGCGAAATAATCTGAAACCATAGAGAGATCTGTAGCTAGTCATTGTAAAGACCTAGACGGACCACTGGCCTGAGTTCTTTATTAAGGAAGCTTCCTATGCATGCCCCTTCGTGCCGTTGCTAGAAGGCTATGGATACTGAAGGATTTGGATACTGTGACTGGATTACGGGAAAGGGATCAAGAAATAATGACCATGGAAGAAGGATAAGAAACCGTGAATTAGAGTAGACAGGTTAAATGGCATGCTGGCAGAGTGTCGTTCTCTGCTCTGCGGAGTAGTATTGCAGTACACTATTGAAGGATGTTGGCAGGATAGTATTACATACAGTTTTGCATTATGGACAAATAGAGGGATGCAGTCCAGCAGTTGTTTTTTAATCACTAAAGCTATATTCTACCCGCACTCCTATCAGCCACGGGCCTTGGTTTTAAAAAGTTATAAAAATAATTTATTCAGTTTATTAGTTTTCAGGAGAACCCTCAAACTGAAGTTCATTTGGCTATATAGCTAAAGGCTTGAGTTTTCTGTAAATGTAAATTATTACTTTAGTAATAATAATTACTATCAGCACCATTCTGTTCATCATGATTTTATACATCTCTCCATCCCACACACATTTATTTCCAGTTATCCAGAAGTCCCTGGAGGTTAATCAAGAACCAGTTAAAACGTTTCTAGGGTTTTATTGTTTAAAAACATTTTACAAAAGCAAGAACATTGTGAGGGTTGAAAGAAGCAGATTTGGGGTGGACTCCCCTGCACTAAGGTGGAGACACATAAACACAACAGTATAATGAGCCCAGCTGAATTGTGAAATAGCTTGAGAATGTCGTTTTACTGCCATTTCCTTGATTTCAACACTACCAAGTTTGTCATGGATGACGGCTTTGTGGTTCTTGTGACACTGCTGGAGAAAATTGGATTTGGAGAAAGTTTATTTAGCTCTCTAAATAATTCAAAATGTTTTCAATTTGTCTTTCCCCCAGCACAGCATGCTTCAACTGTGCCTTATATTTCATACAATGTAAGAAGAGTAACTATCTGTCCTCTTCTTATTACCTCCGGGTTTGGTTTGGTTTCCCAGGAGTGATGTGGGAGAGAGTGGTGTTCAAAGCATTTTCTTGGATGTGGAACCACACTTGTAGCTACAAGTCCTTTGACACAGGCAGCTATAATAATGAAGCTGTGAGTGTTTGTTCAAAGAGGGAGCCCACTGTCCTAGCAGTACATAAGAAAAACTCAGCTCTGTGAAGTAAGTCAGGTTGCCTGATCTTGGGTCATGGCCTAGCAGGACCACAGACAAGCAACATGGTTGAGGACAGGTCAGAGGTCAGGTTTTAGAGTGGACAGACAAGGATCCCATGGGCTAAAGACAGATGTGGTCTAAAATGAGCTGGTGGTCAAATTCTGGAAGCAACCTTGAAGAAGTATCTGTAGTGCTTCCAGCCACTCTTGAATCCCAATGTCACATGGTCTGGCTGGGCTGATGAGTCACTCTGCCTTTTTGGCCATTATATAGGTGACACTGTTCCTCAGCAAAGAGCAGGCTATTAACTCCCCAAGCCTCAGTGCTGTCCTGGTGGCATAGTGAGTAAGGTGCCTGGACCTTATTTGTAAGACTTGGGCCACATCCAAACTATAAAAGCTCCAAAGAATCTTGAGAACTGTGGTTTATCCCTCGCAGCAATTCCCAGCACCCCTGGCAAATCACAGTTCTCAGAATTCTGTGGAGGAAGCAGTGTGCTTTAAATGCATGGTGTGCCTGTTACCTAAGCTTATAGAACCAGGTTATTCCAGTTTCAGCATCATAGAGTTTTATCTGTGGTGGAATCATGATTCAGTCCAGATAACTTTGTGCTTGCAAGATACCTGTCCGTGTCAGGCAATTAACTGACTGAAAATAAATTTATGCAGGCTGTGACCCTATACCTGGGAGTAAGCCCCATTGAACTTAATGTGACACTTCTGGGAAGTGTATCGGAATAAAGGACTCCTGTGAGCCCAGAGTAGCCCTCCACAAATACATTTCTCCAGGGTTCACAGCTTTGCACCTGGACTACATAGGAACTTGCACTGTGCCAGGCCAGACTTATTTTTTCCATCTCCCCAATATTTACTACCATTTTGACTGGTAGCAATGCTGCAAACTCTGGCAGAGATCTTTTGCATCAGCTGTCAGGGGCCGGAGTCAGGGGCAAGACAGCAATAAAACACCCAGTGTCGGTAAAGTTAATTCTTTATTCAAAGAATCCAAAACAGCTCAGGCCTAGTGATCACAGTAGGTCTTGCCCCAAGAAGGCAGTTGCAAAGACTGAAGGTCCCTGCCTTTCAACCACTCTCTAAGACTCCTCCCTGGGATCCTTCTCTAGCAACCTGAGGCAGCTTCGCCTTGCCTCTCTTTGCTCTTCCCTCTTCATTCCTCTCTGTGTTTTGGGAGACCACAGGTGAGGGAAGCTGGTTTCAGAGGAGGAGGAACCTCCCTGGCTTCTTCAGCAGCCTGCCTCCACTCTGCCTCTTGACTGCCCTCTGCTTCTGCCTCTGATTCTGGACTGCTCTCTGCAACACTCTTCCTGCTCACTAAACCCTGTTGCCTCTTCACCTTCCGACACCTCCTTCCAGCCTGCTCCCTCTTCTCTCTCTGACCACTCATCGCCATCCCACCACCAGTCCCCTCCCCTTGGGGGTTCTCCAGCTGGGGCCACCCCACTCCTCTTTGTCCAGCCAGTCCCGGACACCACACAAGCCTTTTAACCAGAGATGCTGCAAATTGGACCTGGGACCGTCTGCATTGAAAGCATATGTTCTACCACTGAGCCACGATTCCTTGATTGGAATGAGGGCAAGCCCAGAGCACTGCAGGGCCCAGCTTCCTTTGAGGGTAGGTTTTTTTTTTTACTCCTGCGTATTCTAAAAGAAAAATGTCCAGGTGAAAGAATAAAGTGGGCTTCTGGTTTTAATTCATTATTTTCTTTAAAAAAAACCAAGTTCCTCACTCATCTCCTCCTCTAGCGTTTGAAGTCGGGGCTGAGGCATGTGTTCACTTTTGTAGCCGAGAGGAGTGGTGCAATTTCTGGAGACTTGAGGAAGTTCCCTCCCAACCTGCTGGATGGTCCCCAGAATCCTCAAATATTATGACCTACATACTGAACTGAGAATGTTTGTGTAGATTTCGGCTAGTTCTAAAAGCAAATCCCAATGCTATGTTCCCTTTCTCTGCATCATGACTCCTAGATATACTAGAACATATAAGCAAATGGGCAGAAAGGAGCCAGCAAAAAGTAAATGGATGATTTTATATAAGCTAGCAAAGAGGGTAGGCACATTACTAGCTCCGTAAGTGGCCTAGTTCACAGGTAATGCTGAACTATAATTTAGTGGTATGTGCACGAGCTGGAAAAGGCCTAAGCCTTCTCTCTTTCCACACTGGCTGGAGAAAGAGTTTGTTCATTGTTAGCTTCACTTTCCATGAATCTTAGCTTGTTGCGATGCACACATTAGAGACGATGGTTTAAAACAAGCAAGCGTACGTCAACCTACCGTTCAAGAAACTGTCTTGTTAAACTCCCTACAATTTAAGTTGCAATCTTTTGTGCATACGTAATGACAAGCCAAAATTCATGGAAAGTGATGCTAAATGTGAACACAGGCCTTCTCTTGGGCACATGGCAGGAGGAGAGGGAGGGGCACACAAATCTGGGGCTTCGTTGAGACTTAATTCCTGCTTGTTTTACCATCTGAACCAGGGATTATGTTTAATATGCTCCCAACAAACCACAGTCTCGTTCTGATCTAACTGATCGTGGCTTCTTGGAGCAAAACCAACAACTATCTTTGGTTTGGGTACAACAGTAAGCCAAGGATTGTGGTTTGTTCCATCTGTACAAGAGCATGGTGGAGTAAAAAGGACCTGAAAGGTGCAGTTGTGGTGAAGCCCTAAAGTGTGATTTCTCATCATGTGCAAATGAAGCCAGAATCGGTCAGCATAGATAACACAGGGACAGATGGACAAATTGTAGACTGACCTGTTATAGGACAGCTTTCTTTGTTCCAGTTCTTCAGCGGAGAAAGAGAACCCTTGAAAATGTCATTTTAGATGCCAGGCCATCAAGCCACTAAGAAAAGGCTTTTATTTTAGAACATTTCTCCTCCTTGCAAATATGGCAGTGGGTGAATCTAATAATAATAATACTTAACATATGTTTAGCACTTTGGAGTGCATTATGTAGTTGTAATCCTTAACAACCCTGTCAAGTTTAGGATTACAACTAGCTAATGCACACGAACTGCTTTGAACACCCGAAAGCACTGTGTAGATGTCAAATATTATTAGATTTACCCACAGTGTAAAGTAAGCCAGTATTATTATTTCCCCACATTGCAGAGGGGGAGAGTGGAACTGCATTTGGATGGTTATATTTTGGTTTAAAAGCCAAGACATAAAGCATATTGCAGTCCTTTGTGCAAAGAAGCAAACTAGGCAGGGATTCTTCCATTAACTGTAGTTTGCCATTTCATATGAATCAGTAAACCATGGCTTGGAACAAGTCTGAATATTAACTCATGGTTTGAAGTTGGGTAGTAGCTTTCCTGGCTTGTTCTGAAGCTGTAAACCAAATCAGTAGTTCAAACAAACTGGGAAACTTTAGATAATGGAAGAAAAAACCCTAGTTGGCTGGCTTGAACAAAGAGTCCAGGTCAGAAGGATCAATCATATCTCAGTTTCTGAGCCAATATATGATCATCCATACTTACCATGATGCTGAGACAGAGAGAGAATAAGTTTCCAAAGGCCACCTAGTGAGGTCATGGCAGAGTAAAAGTTTGAAATGCGCATTTATGGGTTCATAACTAAGTTTCTCAGCCATTACACTACACTAGCCAATGGCCAGCTCAACCAACGTTGCACAACCAAGCTAGAAGATCTACCTTTTGCCAGCAAAAGGAGGGTCAGCTTGCATCCTCCTCCTCCTGTTTCCTAGGAGCAGATAGGAGACAGGGTTGTGACTCACACACATTAATCCGAGATGGAAAAGGAGCAGCGCTTCATGGAAGAAGATGAAAGTGTTCTGGATATATATTTTTATTTGATTTAGAGAAAAAAAAGATTCCAGCATAAGCAGAATAGCAAAGTGCATACCTGAGAATTTTCCAAACACAACACACATTGACTTGCATATTTGATTTCAGCAGCGATACATGAGAGCCTGGGATATTGCAGGCCAAGGATGCGAGTCTGATGGTGATTTGGAAGGAGCTTTGCCTTTCTCAGATGTTCTGGCAAAATGTGAAGGACTTTTTGTTGCTCGTCTGAAATAGCAGAGGAGAACATGGGCAGCCTAGACAGTGCTAGAAAAGCCTCTGCCAGCCTCAGTTGCCAAGAACTTGACTTAGGTGCAAGAGAAGCTGCCTTATACTTTGCCTTATACCCTTTGGGTCATCTAGCTTAGTATCTTTCCACACTGACTGGCTGTGGCTCTCCAGATTTTTAGACAAGAGACATTCCCAGCACTACATAAGAGATGACGTTGATTGAACCTTGGACCTACTACTTACAAACTAGATGTTCCGTCACTGAGCTGTAGCCCTTTCCAGAGAGCCTAACTCTCGGGTTATTAACATCCTAATATCCCTTATTAATCAACTGCTGTTCATTAGGAGAGGTGTAGCGTCAATCATTGTGGAGAGTCTTCCCACTTCATATGCGATGGACCAGCTTCTACTTGTCACTGCTGATAAGTCCGGTGTGTGTGTGTGTGTGTGTGTGTGTGTGGGCTGTTATTTTATGCCAACTACCACCACGTTAGTCGAATTTCAAAACCTTCTAACTGCTGCTGTCATGTATCTAAACTGTGGTGTTTGCCAAAGCCTTAATCTATAACCCAGTAGACGTGGTACAAAAACAGCCCAACTCAAGTTATAAGTAAAAAAAAGGAAGAAGTTGCTCTTTCATTATTATTAACTATAAAGAGAGGGGGAAATGTAAATACTATACATACCGTAAATTCGTTACAGTTTCTTTTAAGACTTGCACTTGTAAGGTTACTGTTATAAATGACAGCTGCTTGCAAATACAAAAGCTTGCATGAGGCTTGCTGTTATTTTCCTATTAAATCCTGTATGCTAATTACATACCCTCCAAAATTTATCTAATGAAAATAGGGACATCCCATTACATAATGATACTTTTACTATTTGTACCCCACACACCTTACTGGGTTGCCCCAGCCACTCTGGGCAGCTTCCAACATATATAAAAACATAACAAAACATTAAACATTAAAAAAACACCTTCCCTATACAGGATTGCCTTCAGATGGCTTGGGTGTAGGATAATTCCAAACCCTCCAACAGGGACATCCTAAGGAAAGTGGGACATTCCAGGAACAAATCAGAAACCAGGACGGCTTCTCTAAATTTGGCACATTAATTGGAGGGTCTGTAATTACCCTAAGCCCCTTTTCTCAGGACAGTCAGTCTTCCCAGGAGTCAGTCTCACAGAGGCTTTCTGCTGGTTTTCTATGAGCCAAGCTTTTAGGCAGTTCTCTCTCTGGTCCTTGCTGAACTTTTCCTTGCTGCTCACAGTCCTTTGATTACCTCTCTGCCAATCTTCAGCTTAAGATAGTGATTCAGCTCTTTTGTGGGGAGGGCAGGCTATTTTACCAGGCTGTTCCTAGCTTCTTCAATATTTGCTTTCCTATCTTCCACCTGCTTCAACTCCAGCCTTCTCTCCTAGCTGCTTCTTGTGGTCCATAGTGTCAGACAGTCACACGCTCCCTCTGAACAGAGTAACTATACAGCCCGCTCTGTATAGCTCTGAACTATACAGCCCACCTACCATTCAACCAATCAGATTTGAGTGGCATAGAATTCTAGGCCACTTTGATCCAGGCAACAGGCCCTCAACATTATTATTATTACCAAACTGTTTTGGAGACAGTGGCAGAATATGTGAAACGGGGATAGCGAATGTGGTGCCCTCTGGCTTTTGTTGGATTTCAACTCCCATCCTCCCTGGTCAGCGCAGCCGATAATGAGAGTTGTAGTCCAACAACATTTGGAGGACACACCATGTTGGCAGATGTCAGAAGGAAAAATCCATGTTTGGTTGTCAAGAAATTTACAAGCCTTTACACAGCGGCCACCAATGGACCCTTCTGGTTTTGCAGAGGGGGTGAGAAGGGGCAGGTGTGGGAAAGAACATAATTATTAAGCCCTCCAATGAATGCTTTCCCTGTCCTGCTCAGCATGGAAAGTGTAATGTAGTAGGGGAGATTCACAACCTGGGAAAGGCTCCACATTCACCACTGGCCACACCAAGCCAACTCTTCAATCTGTCACTGCGCCACCAGTAGTGATTGCTTAGTCCCAGATGCATTCCCTGTTCACTGGGCAGGGATATAGAACTTCATTAATCATTCTGTAATCCCTAAGATGTAACATTATCCATCACTCACATGGCAAATATAATAGTCTAGCACAGTGGTGAAGAAAGATGAGACTTAGAAGATGGATAACTTGGGGAAAGAAACATAGTTTTTCTGGAGGAGACTGCAGACAACTTCCCGCTCGCAGTTCAAAAATGAGAAAATCCACAGACCTGGCATTCTAGAAATGTTTGGATACATAATATTGATTAAGAGTTTTGCTCGTAACCATCCAGAACTCAGGGTTTTGCTTTGTTTTTCAATAGCTGTAAATGTTTTGCTTTATAACGAATCTGTCCTCTTAAACGTACGTTTCTGGCCCTAGTAGAAATCAACCTTATATTGCTAGAGCAAAGAGTGTTTGTTTAGTTGCTCCCCACCCACCACCAGAAACTGAAATCTTCACTGGAAAATACAGCTCAGACTTATAAAGGGAAGATAAAGCATCTTTTTGCTGTTTGGAAATGACAGACTTCAGACTAATAGACTGTGAATTTTTGAGCTACTACTGCAAAGGTGGCCACCTTGTTTGTTATTGGTTTGTTGTGGCCTGCCAACAGATCACAAATAATATCAGTCAAGGCCCAATCAGCTCTTGCTTTCCAAAAAGCCTCCCCCCCCCCCCCCCGCAAATGAGTCCGGGGATCTCTATTCAAGGGACAACGCGAAAGGTAATGCACTGCATCTTCCATCTCCCCAGTAGCAGAAACACATGTCTGCTGCTAAGGCACTCTAATTTTTAAAATAACACCAGTTGTACCAGTTACTTGTTATGTTCAATGCCAATTGTCTACTTAATTGTAGCATTACTTGAACAGTAATGCCCTACATTGTGTAACCTGGTTTAACCTCCTTGTTCTACAAAGCCCCAAATGTTGTAACCTTTCCTTCTAGGGGAGTTGCTCCAGCCCCTTGACCATTTTCCTTTTGAATCTCGACAGTATCATTTCTCAGTTGAGGCAAGCAGAACCATGCACAGTATTCTAAGTGCAGCCACACCATAGCTTTCTCAATCTCCTCTTCCTCTTTTAGCTCGCCTTTGGCTCTCTTGTTATCCAAAGGTCCAATGGCCTCCATTGTTAACAATGTGTTCCTTACTACTTCTTCTTTTGCGTCCCTTATTGCCTGTTTGCATTTCTTCAGCCAAAGTTAGCATTCCTTTTTGTTTTCCCCATTTGGACAAGACTTGGACATTTTCTGAAGGAAGGCTTTTTGCCTTTAATAGCTTCCTTGCCTCTGCTTGTTAGCCCTGCAGGTATCTTCTTGGTCCCAGTGGTTCATTTCCTGATCTGCAGGTACATTGCAGCTGAGCTTCTATTATCGTGGTTTTGAACAAGACCCAGGCTTTCTGGAGAGATTTGGCCATCTTCATTTTCCCTTTCACCTTCCTTTTTACCAATCTCCTCATTTTTGGAGAGTTCATTCTTCTGGAGTGACTGTGTTGGGCTTCCTTGACAATTGCCAAGTTGATTTATTCTCAGTTGAAAATCTAGGTCTGAAATTATCTACTAAATTGTCCATCAATCAGGCACCTTCCAGATGTTACTGAACTTCAACTCCCATCCTTAACCACTGACCATTTTGGCTGGGGCTGAAGGGAGCTGTAGTTCAAAATGTCTGGAGAGCACCAAATTGGGGAAGACTGTACTAAATATCCTTCTTGCATTAATCCACCAATGACACAATCTTATACATGTCAACACAGAAGCAAGTTGCACTGGGTTGAACAGGGTTTGGTCTTAAGTATCTTAAATAGACACCATGTTTGATAGGGTTTACTGCCCAGTAAATGGGCCTAGGATTGCAATCTAAGTTGACTTAGTGCAACTTGCCATGTAACTCAAAATGCCAATGGGCCAAGACAGATTTCAGCAAACAATAAAAGCTCCAGATTTATCTCACTTCCGTTCTACTAATGTGTTTCCCCTCTCTTACTCGCTTTGAGACCACTGCTGTTACCTTCTGTGGTGGAAATCAAAAAACGCAAAATCCAGCACTTGCCGGGAATGAGCACACCCACATAAAGCTCAGGAGAACTGCAGGAGAGATGTGAAAACTTGCTGATCAATATATATGTTGTAGTGTGCTAATGGAGGTCCAAATAGAAGCTTTTGTCAGACCACCCTGAATATCCAGCTACTGGACAGAGAATTGGAAACAGTCTTCAAACACTTCTGCTGTACATTATAATCTAGTGAGGAAAGCCAGCTACAGAAAAGACAACTGTTGCCAAGTTTAATGTAAAGTGCATGTAATATGATCTGTTGTACCTTTGGAAGATCAAATCATTTGCCTGTTTAACTTTCCAAATGGGAAAATCCTTACTTCCTGTTTTCTTTCCACACTTTCTCATATTTCTTTCTCTCTCTTTCTCTCTCTCTCTGTGTGTGTACAAAAACTAGTCACCTACATTGTGTGAATGCATCAATGGATTATCAGTTCCATCAGTGGATTGCAAATATTTGGCACCCAGTGCTTAGAAGATACACAGGGCTAAAAGAGTCAAGATGTAGGTCTGTCTGCATCTCAGGATCGAGACAGAACCACAGTGGTGTCCCTTTCCTGAAAGCCCTCTCCTCTTAGGGCTGGGTCCACACACCTGCTTTCCCTTACGAAATGATTTCTAGGTCAAGAAAGAGCAAACGTTTCCCCTGTAGGTTCCTGCAAATGTCTTTGTTGTTGCAGTTGGCAGCCCTGAGTGACTTGTAAGTCTGCCTTGTCAGGTGGCAGCCTGGGGCACATGCTTGTGTGAGGTCCATGGGTGAGACGAGCGCCAGCCTGCAGCTTGATGAGACAGGCAGGGAATCTTCAGTGTAAGATCCCTGAAAGCAATGCCACCATCTCCCCTGACCCATCCTGACCAAGCAAATTACAGTCTTAAGGGGAATAATTGCTTGGGCAGAAGTTGTCGGTGAGCCAATCAGTGTACATTTTGGGAAAGCAAATACAATACGATAATCTTTATTGTCATTGACCCATACAGAACAACGAAATTGAAAAAATCTACATCAGACATTCAAAAACCCACAAGCCTGCTATCCCAGCCTGGTTAGCCCCTAAAAACTCTGATACCCCATAATTGAATACAGTGGTACCTTGGGTTAAGTACTTAATTCGTTCCGGAGGTCCGTACTTAACCTGAAACTGTTCTTAACCTGAAGCACCACTTTAGCTAATGGGGCCTCCTGCTGCTGCCGCGCCGCCGGGGCACGATTTCTGTTCTCATCCTGAAGCAAAGTTCTTAACCTGAAGCACTATTTCTGGGTTAGTGGAGTCTGTAACCTGAGCGTAAGTAACCTGAAGCGTATGTAACCCGAGGTACCACTGTACAATATACTCACATAAAGACTACCTTACATTGTGTTTAAAACCAAAATCGCATTTGGATGGAAACTGTTTCTCAGGCGGCTAGTCTTAGTCTTTATAACCCTGTACCTTCTTCCAGAAGGCAGAAGCTGAAAGAGATCATTTCCGGGGTGCGCAGTATCCTGCACTATCTCTGCAGCTTTCTTATGGCACCTGGAAGCGTAGATTTGATCCAAGGTGGGAAGAGTGCACCCAATTATTCTCTCCACAGTCTTTACAACCCTGGACAGCATTGTTTTCCCCCTGACCGTGTAGCTCTACTAATGAGTAAATATATCCATGTGACTAGGTGCAAAGGCACCTGAGAAGGAGCAGTGTTTAACAGTGCTGTGTTTTGTCTGTGCATGGCCAGGAACACTGTGTGAAAATTTATTATCCGCTTAAGAAGTACTTACTGTTCAGTGAGAGAGAGATGACTTGGAACAGGGATGGGGGACCCTATTGTCCTTTGGTACTGGCTGAGGCCAAAGAGAATTGGAAAAACAACAACATATGGAGGACCACTTGTCTCCCAGCTGTAATTTAGAACATGGTGGAGACCACATCATCAATTCCTGGGTGTTTGCTAATTCTGAAGACGTCTACTCAAAGCAACCACTGGGATGTACACAGAAGCCTTTTTTTATTATTAAAAAAAAAGCTCTTTAGCTAAAATAACAGCAGCTTGTGAATATGGTGAATGTGCCGTGTAAAGTAGGGAGCAGCTATTTTTAACTCAAAACAACAGTCCCTGGAAATGTGGTTATTGAATTTGAATGATCTGGTGGGCAGATGCTTTGCTGCCACTGTAAACAGATTAGGGATGCATCTCTTCAGTTGCCAATCACAGATTTCGCCAGAGAGAAATAAAAACATTCCGTCCTCTTGGGAATGTGGTCTCTCTCCCCCCAATCCCCCCATTGGAAGACAGTTGAAACACATAGACTGGCACGTGAAAATAGGTTTTAAGATACTTGGCGGAGGTTGCCATTGTTTCTCGGTACTCACACAGTCGTTTCTTTTTGTCCCACTGTCATTTCTGGCCGAATCGGTTTTGCAGGTTTCGAACAAAGCCAAATTGAGGATTGGCAAATGAAATCCTTCGCCCTAAATTAGTTGTTTGCCTTCCATCACGGATATGTGTGCATGCCCTGAAACCATTCAGGTAGCTGCATTCTCCCTGGCAGGTGCCTGCAAAGGAAAAAACAGCTTGCACCTAGTACCAGTCAGTTTCACAGAACTACCCAACCCAACCCCAGTATCTCTTTCCTGGGTAGTCACAGCAAGTCTATATACAGATCCAAACTAGATGTTACCCTCGGACACATGTATTATTGCATCAGGTATGGGGAACTTGTTACCCTTCAGATTCTGCTGGACTACAAGTCCCATCATCCCTGACCATGGGCCTTACAGAATGGGACTGATGCAAGTTTGAGTCCAGCAATGTCTGGAGGGGCACAGGCTGCCCACCCCTGCATTGCACCCTTTTAAAACAAAGAAACCTGCTTTGGGTTCCCCCAACTTCAAAGTAGCCCTCCACTGCAAGGTTTGCTGATGCAAATTTCCTATTGGAACTCACTTGAAGTGGTGAACCTGCTGGTGGGTGGGACTTGAAAATGGCAGGCTGGGGGGAATTTAAAATACTCACCTCCCCGCTGCTTGTCCAATCTGAAATTGCCCCTTCAGAAGTGGCCCTTCTTATTCAAAAATGACCACTGGGATGGCATTACAGGCATCTATGTGTGTGATTTGGTCCTTAAGATATATGTGAAATTCAGAATTTTTGTGGGGGTTGGGGTTTTTGGCCCCTTTGTACTTATTTTCATATATGATGCATGCCCGGGGCACTTTCCCCCCCCAGCCAGAACTTGATGGTATTCAGTTCCAGCACCTCTCTCAGGTGGGCGTCATTGCCACTCTTAAGAGAACGAGGGAGGTGTTCCTGGTGAGTTCTTCCACCTCTTTTCCTAGAAAAATAGCCCCGTACATGCCCCTCTATTAACATCAGGGTCACAAGGGGTGAACAGTGGTAATTAGCAGTTTTTGAAGTCCAGCTGCGCTACACACACTTCTCATTTCTTGGAGAAGCCTCCTATGAAAGAGGGGAGGTTTGTGACCCTCGCATGCCTCACAGCGAGGAGAGGATCTTGCCGGAAAGACATGTGGTGACGGCCTAATAACCTCTTCCTTTAGATTTGCCTTCCATGCAAGCCGTATCAGTTACTGTTGTTTCATTGTTATGGAAGGAGGAGATGTTTCTGGATGGAATCCCATATGCAGATCAGGGAGCAGGCTTTAAAAACAGAGGGTGGGAAGTAGTTCTTCCACCTTGTACAGAAGTTCTGCTTTGTTTTTGAAACGGTGTGTGTGTGTGTGTGTTTTATCGGCTGAAACTTAAACAACTGAAAGAGCCCTACAAGGCAGAGGTCTAGGGAAGCCAGCCAGAGCAAAGAGAGCTTTGCAAACCACTTTTAATCACAATCAAGTGACTCTTATAAATATTTGCATATATGCCGCATCAAAGCCTCGTACGTTCATGTGATTCAGTCATGAAAGAGAAAGGGGAAAGCAACAGGACCGCCGCGGCTTGTGGCTGCTTGGATTAAGGATGGGCAGAGCACCAGGAGAGAGCAGACGTGCGGAGGAAGAGGGGAGCCCGCCAAAGTTTTAACAAACACGAAAAGAAATAAAAATAAATCTCTGGAACATTTATTGCCCCCTTTCGTTGGAAGGCTCGGGTTGGGGCTCTCAGCTTTCCCTGTGTGTGGATGCGAGATTGCAAAATAGTAAAAAAATCAACCCGGATGGTCTGACTCCCCCCCCCTCCCCCGCCCAAATAACAAAGAGAAAGTTGTTTATGTCTCCCCAAAACAGGAAACATATTGAATTAGTTCCACTCACTTAGGATAGTCTATCAAAGAGTAGCTGATGTGTCTGCTCTCTAGCAGGAAAAGCTGCACTTGCAGTTGAAGTGGACCAGACGCACATCAGCAGGGATTCTCATCAAATCTGAAAGATTTCCAAAGGGCACAACAACAATAATAATTTGTTTTGCCGTTGTTGTTCACGTAGAACCCTTGTGGCCCAGCACCGTGGCACTTCGCTGCGTTCCAGTGGGTCTAAGCAGCTTCAAATTGTCACTAGAGGTGACTGTTGTTGTTTAGTCGTTTAGTCGTGTCCGACTCTTTGTGACCCCATGGACCAGAGCACACCAGGCACTCCTGTCTTCCACTGCCTCCCGCAGTTTGGTCAAACTCATGCTGGTAGCTTCGAGAACACTATCCAACCATTGCGTCCTCTGTCATCCCCTTCTTCTTGTGCCCTCAATCTTTCCTGACATCAGGGTCTTTTCCAGGGAGTCATTTCTTCTCATGAGGTGGCCAAGGTATTGGAGCCTCAGCTTCAGGATCTGTCCTTCTGGTGAGCACCTTAAGAATGGAGAGGTTTGATCTTCTTGCAGTCCATGGGACTCTCAAGAGTCTCCTCCAGCGCCATAATTCAAAAGCATCAATTCTTCAGCGATCAGCCTTCTTTATGGTCCAGCTCTCACTTCCATACATCATCACTGGGAAAACCATGGCTTTAACTATACGGACCTTTGTTGGCAAGGTGATGTCTCTGCTTTTTAAGATGCCGTCTAGGTTTGCCATCGCCTTTCTCCCAAGGAGCAGGTGTCTTTTAATTTCGTGACTGCTGTCACCATCTGCAGTGATCATGGAGTCCAAGAAAGTAAAATCTCTCACTGCCTCCATTTCTTCCAGAGGTGATTGTACCAGGAGACAAATTGAAGTGGTTGCTCCATATGGGTGCCACCAATGACAAACTAGGAGACAGAGAAAGAACCTGGTGTGCTCTATCAGAAAGTACGAGACAAAGGCGATAAACAACCGGAACACCAGCGCAGTGTCGTGCTCCTGCACAGCTCTTGTTCCTTTCGCAAGGTTTTTTTTTATGCACAGGAAAACCTTCTGGCAGATTGTGCCCCTTGCAGATTAGCAGTGGAGGGGAAGGGGCCACAGTAGGCCACCAGCTGGATTTCTGCTTCAGGAGCGGTGACAGAACAAGTTGCGCATGCTTAGGAAATTGCGTTGTTGTCCCCTCACAGTTTCAGACTGTGAATATAAGTAGTGTTCACGCCAGCATCAGTTAGCTGCTTTTAAATAATTAGCAGTTTGAGCTATTATGTTTTGAGAGGGAAACTGTCAGAATTTAATTCATGTGTGCATGTGGATGGTGCACCCAACATCCCTTTAAAACAGTAGCAAAAAAATAAATAAATATTTTTTTCTTGTCTGCCATTGCATCTGAGAGTGTTGTTCTGTGGAGTTTTTCCAAGTTTTGGTGAACTTCGGTTGCGGTGACTTTGCAGACTTCATAACTCCCGTTTAGTGTGATTTGGGAGCTTCCACTTCAAATACTGAGCCAGAATCGTAGCTGTCCAGGGCTTTGATTTCTTACTTAAGGTGTTTTTACCCCAGTCAGTATCACTTGTTGAGATGGAACCATGAACATAACTGATACATATTTCCACAACAGATATCCAATTTCTGATTTTAAGTTTTAAATATTGTTTTTATGGTACATTTTATGTATATTTGTTGCAAACCACTTTGATGTTTTCTTTACGAATTAATGTATGTGTGTGTGTATATATATATATAGATCATGTGGGTAGTGCTGTGGTCTAAACCACAGAGCCTAGGGCTTGCCGATCAGAAGGTTGACAGTTCGAATCCCCGTGACGGGGTGACCTCCCGTTGCTCGCTCCCAGCTCGTGCCCACCTAGCAGTTCGAAAGCACATCAAAGTGCAAGTAGATAAATAGGTACCTCTCCGGCGGGAAGGTAAATGGCGTTTCCGTGTGCTGCTCTGGTTCGCCAGAAACAGCTTAGTCATGCTGGCTACATGACCCGGAAGCTGTACGCCGGCTCCCTCGGCCAGTAAAGCGAGTTGAGTGCTGCAACCCCAGAGTCATCCGCAACTGGACCTAATGGTCAGGGGTCCCTTTACCTATCTATCTATCTATCTATCTATCTATCTATCTATCTATCTATCTGATGTAGTCATTTCCTTAGTAATCTGCAGTTGACTGGATCTTTAGAAGCTCCCAAGCCAGGATCTTTAGAAGCTCCCAAGCCAGATGGACAGATGAACAGATAGATAGTCATTTCCCCCTTATATTTGTAGTCTACCTTTCCTGAGATGGAGCCCAAGGTTGGGTACATGTGGTTCCCAAGCAGTCATCCATCCACACACTGACCAAACCCATACCTGCTTAGATTCAGCAAGCTAGCAGCTCCATATGCATTCTGACCATACCCTGGGACAGACGGATGGCTGGTGCAAGAGATGCCTGTCCATGAGCCAATTATTGTAAGCAGCAGTGTTGAAAGGGGGGGAGATAAATGGATAAACTGGTAGGTTGGAAGAGAAAATAATACTTGAGGTTGTATCTCCTGTGCAATCGAACTTCCCCTCCCTCTCCCCTCCCCTCATGACTTCCATACCTGCTCCAGATCTGCTCTGGATGGCTTGAGGAACCCACAGAACATATTTAAGGTGGATCAGAGAGAGGAGAGGAAGTTCCGTTGCCCTGTCACTACACTAGTGGAGCCACTTCACTGGATACTGCCCATGACATAAAGCAGCTGTAAAATCAAGAGTCGACTATTACGCACTTTTGCACCTGAAGCAAAAAAGAGAGACAAAATTAGCATGCAGAGGATGCATTTTGGTATTAGCTTCCTCAGTCAGACCAAATCACGCGTGTTAGTCATGCAACACTAATTCTGTATGAGCTGCACTGCTGCATTTCCAAGCCTAAATTAAAGTGGCTGCTTTTAACCTCATAATTTACCAGAGTTGCTAGAACTGATGGAACTCCAGTAACATCTTGAAGGCCAACCCTTTGACCTTACCTACTCCTGCTTTATAGCATTAAATGATTTGGGTGTAAGTTATTTGGTCATTGGCCTTTATTGGCGTAAGTTTAAACAATAAAATCATATAAAGGCATCCAAATACATTAATAATCCAAATACATACAATATATAAAAGACTAGATAGCCACCATTGAATAAATCAGGCAACTTTAGATATAGATTTAAAGATCTCGGCTAAATACACCAAAACCATCTTGGTAGTTTGGGGAGTATCATCCCTCAACAAATAATTGGATTACAGACTCTTTGTAAATCAATATTTTCGGCTGTAAGGGAGTCACTAGGAGATCTCTGCGAAGGGTGTCGAGAAGAGGACAATCCAAAATTTTGTGATCTGGTGTTTTCTTATTACAGGAGCAGAATCTGTTCTGGAAGGGGATTTTTTGAAACCTTCCAAACAAAACAGATGAGGGGAATGCATTTAGATGAGCTAGCTTAAAAGCTCTGTGATGCAATGGAGTATCTAAATTATAAAGGCAATTAGGCATTGGTCCATGGTGGGGCTGCAATCCTAAGTAAGCAGATGAACATACAAAAGGCTGGGAGGGGTAGAGTTTTTGGATTTCATGGTCTAGCAGTCTCTACTTGATGACAGAGAAGATTTGTGACTCATCCAATAAAAGAAGGGAATCTATTACAATTCCTATTTGCCTGAGTTTGAGGATAATATCAGAAAACAATGTAAAATTATGTGTATCTCTCAATAAAGAAGTTAGTAAACTTTCTGGGTCTGTATTAAAGTGATTTTTTAACCAGTATTTGAAAGTCATAATCCAGCCCCTAGATTCTAAGAGATGCTGGCCTAACTCTGCACAAATAGCAAGATAGGAGATGTATTTTTGAACTCTTAGGGTTTTTTTTTTTTGGAAAAAGGAGGCCTGTACACCCTCGACTTTGTTGTTAAAGTCAGTTATCCATAAAGGAGTTGTGAAACAGTTTTTGCGCTATAGCCCCTAACCGCTGCAGGCACACTACCATAAAAAAACAGAATTGTTTAATTCATGCTGCAGAGCATTTAGCTAAGTCGGTTATCCTGTTACGATGGGTCACCCATTTTAGATTGTAATAAAAGGTGATCCATTGGTCTTTAAAGCTTTTAATTTGTTTGATTTCTTGATCACCAATACACCATTTAGATGAATGCCAACTATTTGAAAATACCAAGATCTTGGATTTTGAGTAATTAATCGCTAGGCGATTTCCTTGGCAGTAATGAAAGAACGCTTTTAGACATCTAAAAGTGCCCAACTCTGGTGCAGGAGAGGAGGACAGTGTCATCAGCATATAAAACTATGGGAACTGCCTTAGGTCCTAACTTAGGAGCCATTCACAACAAATAGATGCTGTTTCATTAAATAGATGTGGAGCAAGAATACAGCTTTGTTTGACTTCTTTAGTAGTTGTAAAGTTAGGTGATAAGTGGCCATCTGGGAAAATCTTGACCTGACACATAGTATTCGTATGCAGCTTTTTTTTATCAAGAAAAGTAATCGGGGTTCTAGCCCAATAGCATTCAATTTCTCCCATAACAACCCCCTGGGTCAAAAGCACTTTAAAGGTAAAGGTAAAGGGACCCCTGACCATTAGTTCCAGTCATGACTGACTCTGGGGTTGCGGCGCTCATCTCACTTTATTGGCCTAGGGAGCTGGCGCACAGCTTTTTAGGGTTTTGTGTTGTTACTGCATTCTTGATGATGGTTTTGTTGTTCTAACCATGTTTTCGTATACTTTTTTTTTAAAAAAAAAAACCTTGAGATAGTTTCCCCTGCTTTAAAGGAGTCTGAGAAACATTATAAATAAATATAATTAATTCTGAATCCTTGACTGAAGAGCTCGTAGTAATCGCTAGGTATTTTTGTTGTCAGTCTCTTTTGATCATTTTGCATGTTCTCCTTTACTAGTACTTAATTCAAAGAGATCCTTCAGAGAGCAACTTTCCTCCCTATGGAGTTCCAGATCTGTTTTTTGGGGGGACATTTGAAACATTCTGAAATGTCATGGGGTAGGGCAGGGCAGTTTGGAGCAGGGAAATTACGTGTAGAGAAAGGGCTGAATCTTCCCTCCCTTGCCACTTCTGCAATCCTGATCACCTCTCCTCAAGGAACACTTCCTGTTTTAGAAATTGCCATGGAGACAATATGGCTCACTACCATCTAATATGACAATGGCTCTTAATCTAAAGTGCGGCTCACTTGAACATTAAAACACTTAACATTTTAAACCAGCAATTAATATTTAAGTATAGCTACACAAATTGTTAAAAGAAGGAGTCTAAATTATTGCTCTGATGCCCATCAGCGTGCAGAAATGATTTTTTCGGTTTCATGATGAAATACAACTGGTTATCCCCCCTTCTTTAGAGGAGAGGGACTTTATTGCTTTGTGTAAAGTCTTAGATTTGTTATACAATTGTCTGTTTCCTTTCCTCTTCTTTGAGATTCAGTTGAAATATTTAAAAGACAAAACATATTGTCAAGAGTTTAGATATTTTTTTCCTCCAGACTTTTCTTTCTTTCTTTCATAAAGCTACCCACAGCACACTGCTTGTCATTAAATTCTATTTTCTTGGCAGTTGCTATTAAGCGTATGCAAGTCTGGAGTCATTTGTGAAACATCAGCTGTCATGAGTTTGTTCCAATTTATAATCATCCAGGATTTTCCACGTTGCTTTCAAAGAACAGGGTTAAATGCATGCCCCGAAAGAGAGTTGGAAATGGCTTGCTGATCTCTATTAATCTGCTGTTTCTATAATCAAACACATGTGTTTGTTTATCTGGTTAAATTGTTAATGATATCGAAATTGGCTGCTGGAAGCTGAATCATCCAGCAGACATTTCCGTCGCTGTTTCTTGAGTCTGCCTTGTGCTGTGGCCTGTAAAAGAACAATATATTCATAATTTTAAACCATTACACTAACTTCTTGCAGATCTCATCTCAACAAACCACCCCATCCCCTATTTTAGACGAGTGAGATTTGATGTCTCGGCGATGGAAAAAAACGCTTCCAACCTGGTGAAGGCAGAATTTAGAGTCTTTCGATTGCAGAATCCAAAGGCTCGTGTCTCGGAACAACGGATAGAACTGTATCAGGTAAAACTGTGGTGATCATTGTTGTCTCATGACTGTTACCTGTGTGACCCTTTCTGTGCAATGTAGAGTTCGGCTGATTTTAATGTACACTCTCTCTTAACAGGGAACTGTGAGAAATGTAGTTCATGTGAGGCAGGTCTGGGGATCTGCAACAGAATTCTCACTACCTCACCAAACTACAATTCCCATGATCCTTCGGGAGATGCCAGACCAATAGAAATAGTATAAAGCAGATCTACGTTTGTAGTATGTATATTAACATATTCAAGAATCTCTTGCACGTTTTCTGTCAGATATGAGAGAAATGGGAAGAACAACTTGAACATGTAAACCATAGTTTAAGCCTCAGGTGTGAAAACAACCATAGTCTGTTGAATTATTTTGATTGGAGGTCATGGTCTCCCTCTTGCTGGGCTAGATGGGTCTTTGGTTTGATTCATAAGGGATTGTCTAATGTTCTTGGGAGCTGGAAAAGAAGGTTTCTCCTTAAGACGCTTTTACAGTAGAATTAAAAAAGTGGCACCTCAGGTTAAGAACTTACCGTATTTTCCGCCCTATAGGACACACCTTTTCCCCTCCAAAAATGAAGGGGAAGTGTGTGCGCGTCCTATGGGGTGAATGCAGGCTTCAGGAAGCTATCCGCAAGCCTTGGGAGCTCCGCGGGAGTTCCCGTCGGGCTCCCAAGGCTTGTGGATAGCAGCCTGCATCCCGAAGCCCGGGCTTCGTGCAGATATCGGCCAGCCCCACAAGCTCGGGGGACAGTGGGGAGGTGCAGCGCCACCATCCCGCTGTTCCCCGATCTGGGGGGGAAATAAATCCCCCCCCTTTATTTCCCCCCCCCAAAAAAACTAGGTGTGCCCTATGGGCCGGTGCGCCCTATGGAGCGAAAAATACGGTAATTCATTCTGGAGGTTCGTTCTTAACCTGAAACTGTTTTTAACCTGAAGCACCACTTTAGCTAATGGGGCCTCCCACAGCCGCCGCGCGCTTTCTGTTCTCATCCTGAAGCAACGTTCTTAACCTGAGGTATTATTTCTGGGTTAACGGAGTCTGTAACCTGAAGTGTCTGTAACCTGAAGCGTCTGTAACCCGAGGTACCACTATATTAGGTGGGCTGAAACTAAGTAGCTGTGTGAGTATTTTGCACTGGGTATTTTATTGAGGAACACTGCACTATATTATTGCACTTAACAGAGAAATGGTGGCGTCTTGTCAACCCAATGCATGCAGAAGGCCCCAGGTTCAAACCCCAGCACCTCCAAGTATGGCTGGAAGAGAACCCTTCCTCAAACCCTGGAGAGGTGCTGACACCCAACGTAGACAATGCTGAGATAGATATACCAATAATAGTATAGGGCAGCTCCTATATTCCTCTGCTTGAATAATGCTTCTTTCTTCACTCGTGTCTTGCTCCTGTTGGCATGGCACAGCACCCCTGAACAGTGAGGTTTAGGGTGAGCACTTCATAAGAATTCTGAACTAATATCAAACATAGTATTAATGAGGGCTGCATCCATGTATAATAATATAAAAAGGTAAAGGGACCCCTGACCATTAGGTCCAGTCGTGGCCGACTCTGGGGTTGCGGCGCTCATCTCACTTTACTAGCCAAGGGAGCCGGCGTACAGCTTCCGGGTCATGTAGCCAGCATGACTAAGCAGCGCACGGAAATGCCGTTTACCTTCCCACCGGAGCGGTACCTATTTATCTACTTGCACTTTGACGTGCTTTCGAACTGCTAGGTTGGCAGGAGCTGGGACCAAGCAAGGGGAGCTCACCCCATCCCGGGGATTCAAACCGCCAACCTTCTGATTGGCAAGCCCTAGGCTCTGTGGTTTAGACCACAGCACCACCCACGTCCCTAAGTATAATAATATAAATACATATAAATAATGTCATACATACTCAGAACTATGCCCCACTGATTTCTACAGTTAAGCAAGGATGGGATCCCAGCTTTACAGCTGTGTCTTATAAACATTTACTCAGAAGCCAGTCCAGTTCTTATTCCCAAGGACATGTGCTCAGGATTGCAGCCTTAGTTTGTTAAAAATCAGAGCCGAAAGCTGGGTGGAGTCTTTATCTCATCCTCAACCCGTCTGACCCCATTTTGTCATCTTTGATTATTGATGCTGCTATACATTCCTGGGAGTTTGTTTTATTTTTGTTTCTAACCATTCCGTCACTTAACTGACATTAAAAAAAGAAGAAGCATTGACTCACTTATTTGTTTGTTTAACATGTTTATACCCCACCCTTTAGCAAAAATAAAAATAAGAAAGACTCTTAGAGCAGCTTACAAAAATCAGTACTAAATTAATCCCTGCCGTCTCAGGCTCACAATCTAAAAAGACATGGCACATAAGGAAAAAGGAGTGGGTGGGAGGAGGAAAAAGCAAGCTCCAGAACAAGTGCTTTCAACACAGTTATATAGTTCTATTCAAGCAGATTTCGGCCGTCTAAAGTAGCAGTTCCTTGCCAGTGTCAGTGGTTGTCTTTTCCTTGATAAACCACAGTCCCGTCCCCCCCCCCCGGATGCACTCTTCCTGCCCCCTCTTCAGATCCAGGGGCAGAGTCGGTGACAGTGTCCAGGCCAGGAGGGCAGTTCCTGCCATACATTTCTTGCCTCAGACAGCTACTGTGACAGTATTTAGAGTCCTCCCTCATGGGAGTTTGATGGAGTTACCCCTCCTCTCTTAGCGATGTCTGTGGCACTTCATATACAGTGAACTTGCAGCTTCATATGCAATTCAATTAAATCAGAGTGCTGAGATTTGAGACGCGGATGGTGCTGTGGTCTAAACCACTGAGCCTCTTGGGCTTGCTGATCAGAAGGTCGGCAGTTCAAATCCCCGCGACGGGGTGAGCTCCCGTTGCTCGGTCCCTGCTCCTGCCAACCTAGCAATTCAAAAGCACACCCAAAACTGCAAGTAGATAAATAGGAACCGCTCCGGCGGGAAGGTAAAAGGCGTTTCCATGCGCTGCTCTGGTTTCGGTGTTCCAGAAGTGGCTTAGTCATGCTGGCCACATGACCTGGAAAAACTGTCTGCAGACAAACGCTGGCTCCTTCAGCCTGTAAAGTGAGATGAGCGCTGCAACCCCAGAGTCGTTTGCGACTGGACTTAACTGTCAGGGGTCCTTTACCTTTTTTTTTAGTCCCCCCCAAAACCAGCAACAGGGACATGGCATTTTCAGCTTAACTTCACTGTGGTTTTTCATGCGTTTTGTGTTTAGCCATTTCCCTCAAATGACGTCTGTGAAATGATTAATTGAAATTAGGAGCCTGCCTTACGTTCTTACATCTTCAGCCAGATAATATTAACACCACCACCCCTGAGCCAATTCATATAATTTAAGCCCTTTGTTTCGAACCCTGTTTTCTGCTTGTGTTTTCTGTTTCCTTTACCACATGGTTGCCAGGCTTCAGACTACAGATTGTTGATTATATTCTGTGTTGTTATAATTCACCACCATATGAGATACCATTTATATTTTTTTGTTTCAGACACGAAAACATATTGGGTTATCTTGGCTTTGGGGAGGGGTGAGGACAGGGGGAGACTTTGGTAAGCTGGGGGGTGGCTTTGGGGAGTTAGGGGGTTTCTCCGGATTGGCAGGGTTGGCAAGCAAAGAAAGCAGGGGCACAGCCCCTGGTGTGTGTGAAAGAGTCAATGACTTTTTAGTTTGATATAATAAAACTTGATTTAAAATTTGCATTCCACTTTTCCAACAAAGTGTTGAGTGACTCGCAGTAATGACAAGTGTTAACAATTAGCAAACGTTTCAGTCAATACGATCATAGCCTGAACTGAATATGGAAGTGATCAAGAAAGAGATCATCTCATGGTTTATTCATGGACTCTAATACTGGTTTACTGTCTGCAAAAAGCCACTTGCAGTTGCCATCTCGGCCTGTGATAAATGTGCTTGGATGATTTATTTTACCATTTCCACATTTATTTGAGGCTGGAGAAGCGGCAATTCCATGGATGGAAAGTAATCCTAGAATGCGGATGTGTGATTACTAGTCCTTCCAAATAGGGACCGTTTGTGTACAGTCCCATTGACTACTGTACATACATCATCAGGCTGCAACGAGATGTTATGACAATCACCAAAAACAGTGGCTATGCCTCCTTTTCCCTCCAGTAATGTTTAGTAATTTATATTATTTATTCCTTATCTAGAGTTGTAGACCACCCTTCATCACTTTTATAATGATCTCAGGGCAGTTTCCAGAATATCATAAAATAAACATCATTACACACACACACACACACACACACACACACACACACACACACACCCCAGTTAAAACTATCATTAAAATTGCAGTTAATGATGAATGCTGCAGCCCAATTGCTGACAGGAATAAGATTCTGTCAGCATATTACACCTTTGTTCAAAGATCTGCACAGGCTGCTGTTTTGTTACAGGGCCAAGTTGAGTGTTTTACTATTGGTATATAAAGACGTGCCTTCTCAACCAATTTCAGCCTGCAGAACTTGCCCTTTTACAAGTGCCAAATAATGTTCATTCCACATTTTCAAGGAATCAGTCTTTAGACTGTGTCAGCACCTGAAACCTTTTTTAAGCCTACCCAGACATATGAATTAGTTACCTGTATTCATTCTTAACGTTTTACCAATTTTATTTTTGTTTTAATGTTAATTGTTTTAATGATGATGATTTTATGCATATTTGGTTTTCTAATAGTTTTTGTGGATTTTAGCTGTGTATTATTTGCAATTTTATTATGCACACCCCTTAAAACTAATAAAAAGAAACACCCCAGAGCATCCTAAAATTTCTGAAAACAAAAAGCAGCCTCGCTGGTTTATGCCTGGTAGAATAGGAATGTTTTCCCTTGATGGCGGCAATCCATCAGGGTCTGTAGTCTGCTCTTTTGGCAGTAGGGTGTTCCATAGGTAGGGACCCACAACAGAGGAAGCTGTTGCACATGTCACAACCCAGTGGGACAAGCTTAACAGTGAGACAAGGGCCCGGGATGGATGATATAGGAGAACGTGTCTCAAGAAATATGCCTGCCATGACATCATCATGCACTGCTCTGACATCATCGCCAATGTGTTTCACAGTCATCAGCCAATGAAGCAGATTTAGCAGGAGACTGTTTTGTTGGCAGCCATATTTCAGTCCCAATATGTCATTCTAGCCTCAGAGCTACATAGCATTGTTGTTAAGGAATCATAGAAGGGACCCAAGGGTCATCTAGTCCAGCCTCAGTGATGCAGGAATCAGCTGAAGCATCCAAGACAGATAGGTGGCCACGCAAGCTCTGCTTAAAAACCTCCACTGAAGGAGAGTCCACAACCACCCGAAGAGATCCATTCCACTGTCGAATAGCTCTTACTGACGGAAAGTTATTCTGGATGTTTAGTTCTTTCTTGTAACGTGAAGCCATTGGTTCGAGTCCTACCCTCCATCCAGACAGAATTCCCCTGTCCCTCATAATAGTAAAGGGTCCTATGAAAACCGAAACATATTAAAGAGCCTTTCTGGCTTTGTCTCTTCCCATTAATGAGAGCTTACCATATAGTTAAAGCTATGGTTTTCCCAGTAGTGTTGTATGGAAGTGAGAGCTGGACCATAAAGAAGGCTGATCGCTGAAGAATTGGTGCTTTTGAATTATGGTGCTGGAGGAGGCTCTTGAGAGTCCCCATGGACTGCTAGAAAGCTCAAACCTCTCCATTCTGAAGGAAATCAGCCCTAAGTTCTCACTGGAAGGACAGATTCTGAAGCTGAGGCTCCAATACTTTGGCCACCTCGTGAGAAGAGAAGACTCTCTGGAAAAGACCCTGATGTTGGGAAAGATTGAGGGCACAAGGAGAAAGGGACGACAGAGGACGAGGTGGTTGGACAGTGTTCTCGAAGCTACCAACAAGTGTTTGACCAAACTGTGGGAGGCAGTGGAAGACAGGAGTGCCTGGCGTGCTCTGGTCCATGGGGTCACGAAGAGTCGGACACGACTAAACGACTAAACAACAACATAAGACACTGTCCTCAACATAAGTTCTAGCAAAAGACCAAGACTTTAGGTAATATAAGGCGGATAAAAGTCCTTTAACAGGGGGAAGGGAAATAAAATGATTAAACAAACAAGCTCAAGCATCCACCAGTGTCTCTTGCTATGTTTTGAAAGATTGATGCCAAATGCGGGATTTATTGGAATTTGATCAGATAAAAATTTGAATGTTGTGGGAATGTCTTTGAACCCGTCGACTTGGCGGCCCCTTTGGTAGCCTTCACCACATCTTTATTTTATTAAGGTGCTTCTGTATTTAGAAATAAACCGCTGCTCCCATTTTTCTTTTTCTTTTTATGAATAGGCATCCTGAAAAGGCACCCCTGGCAGAGTAGGACAAGCGGTGGGGGGGGGCAGTGGAGGGAGGAAGCAGAGCGGGGCACAAATCCTGTCCGTTGTTTGGAGTGGTTGCAGCGAGATTGTTTTTATGGCAGTTTATTAGCTACAGACTATAAAACAATAACGTGTTCAAATGACTTCCTATGGAAACAGTGCCATGTTTTGGTAACACATCATAAAGCATCATGAGGAATGGAGCTGAAATTCTGGGTTCTATTACTACTGTTATCTGAGGCTTTAGCCTGCTTAGGTACCTGATAGGCTGCTGGAAGGGAGGAATGCAATGATACAGGGAAGGAGGAGGAGAGGGGGGGGGGACCACATTGAGCTGCACTGGGCTTCCAGCGGCAGCTCGGACCCCAGGGGGGACATTATATTACAAGGAAGGACTTGAGGAGGCAGAAGGTTTAAGGCATTTTTCTGCTCTCAGTTACACTGGTGTGGGTTTCGGATCACCAGTACGATTCCTTCAGATCCTGTTGAAATAAAGATGGGAAGAGATCGCACAGGAGGAGCATGGTTGCATGATGGGCTCCACAAAGAGCAGAATAAGGTGGATAATAGTTTGGTGGGTGGGTGTTGTAGAATGGACTGTACCACTTCATGCTGGAAGTGGGTGGGGGCCATCTTTTTTTGGATTCTCCCCTGCACTAGCAGGGAATGGACTGGCTGGATTCAGTAGTGAGAGGTAAAAGGTAAAGGTAAAAGACCCCTGGACAGTTAGGTCCAGTCAAAGGCGACTATGGGGTTGCGGCACTCATCTTGACTTTCAGGCTGAGGGAGCCAGCGTTTGTCCACAGACAGCTTTCCTGGTCATGTGGCCAGCATGACTAAACCACAGCAGGACGCCATGACGGAAACCAGAGCGCACAGAAACTCCAATTACCTTCCTGCTGCAGTGATACTTGTTTATCTACTTGCACTGGTGTGCTTTCAACTGCTAGGTTGGTAGGAGCTGGGACAGAGCAATGGGAGCTCACCCCGTGGTGGGGATTCAAACCGACAACCTTCCGATCAGCAAGCCCAAGAGGCTCAGTGGTTTAGACAACAGTGCCACTCACTGGTGGGGGGCACCAGCTGGGGAACCCACAAAGAAGAAGGCTCAGAGCCAGGGGATCGGTGATGGGTCGACGATGAGTGGTCAGAATCTGAAGAAGTAACAGGGTTTAGTGAGCAGGAAGAGGCTGTGGCAGAGGGCAATCCAGAATCAGAGGCAAAAGTGCAGGCTGGAGAGGAGGGCAGCCAAGAGGCAGAGAAGACGCAGGCTGCTGAACAGTAAGCCCTCTGGAGTAAGTTACCAGCTGAAATTAGACAGGCTATACGGGGGCCTTGTTTATTGACATCTTTCTAGAAATCCAGATTGCTGGTTGCACCCATTGATCATCTTAAGTGTTTGCTACCATTGCTCCTTAAGATATTGGTGTTAATGCAGCTGTGAGACTTTGCAGCTGTCCGCAGGATTCCTCTTGTGTAGCCTCACTTGTTTGTCACCAAAATGCTGATGACTAAGCTCTGTCTCTTGGCTTCATTCAGTCTTCCTGCAGCAAATGTATGTGACTTAGAGGAGAGCCAAGACAGGATTGTGCAAGAGCCATTCCACACCAGGCTTTATATTGGGCATAAAATCTAGCATCAAATTATCACCCTGGTTTATTTATTAATTCTCATGTTGGGATGCGATGGCACTGAATGCTGACCTCCAAATATTGGAAGAGGTGTGTCAAACAAAACAAAAAAGAGGGCTTGCTCTGGTTTAGTGGCTTTGCCTTCTATGGCTTGATGTTTTAATAAAACCTACCACGCCTCAGGCGAGCTACAGCTAAATGCTCGTGCCTTTTTTTTGCCGAGGTTTATTTGTTTTGCTTTGCATGACATCTTCGTTCCTGACAATCTCGACATCTCCCTCAACTTCAGGAAATTGCACCGAGCATTTCGGCATTTTCCTGGGGAGAAACTTTGTTTGTCTGTTTTTTGCTTGACGGTACTGAGACCGCTTTGTGCTGAACTGTAAAGTGAAGAAGACAGAAACAAGGGCGAGTTGTTGGGACGCCTTCCCAGCTTTGTAGACGTTATTTTGCTCCGCTAGCTAGATCAGAGGTAGCAGCCAGCCAATGTGGTGGCCTCCAGATGCTACTGAACTACATCTCCCATCATCCCTGACCATGGGCCATGCAGGCAAAGGATGATGGGAGTTGGGGTCCAGCAACAACATCTGGAGGGCATAATATTGTCTACGCCAAAGCCAGATGGTTAGTGACTTCTTTGCAATGTATTCCCACAATCGATAACTCATTCCATTACCATGAGATTATCCTGCGACATGATTAAGGAAAATGTTTTGCATGGATCTCCACTTGTTGGTGGTACCAGATTATGGAGGTTAGTGAGAAATAACCTAGTCCACATGGAAGAACACTGATGTCATGTGGTATTTATTTGATCAGTTTCAGCAAATTTATACAGTACAGTGGAACCTCTACTCATGTACAGAATCCATTCCGGAGGTCCGTTTGTGAGTCGATCCGGGTCGCTGGTAGAAGCGCCGTTCTGCCCGTGTGGCAGCCGCTTCTGAGCATGTGCAGATGGCAGAAGCTGCTTCTGCACGTGTGCGAATCGCGGCAAACCCGGTATTTACTTCCAGGTTTGCTGCGGTCACAAGTCGAATTGTTCTTGAGTAGGGGCGGTGGTAAGTCGAGGCTCTACTGTTTCTAAACGGTGTACAATGAAGATACAAAAAAGATGCAAATGATAAAATATGTTAAAATGTACTGTTAAACCAGAAAAGCTTACTTCAAATGGCTGTTGAAATCTTTAAAAGTCTTCATCAGACACCTGGTGTTCAAAAGGAAGGGGACCTGTCCAGAGGCACCAGCTTCTCAGGATGACTGAGGGGGTCCTGATATCACGCATGGAGGCAGGAGGTGGAACCAAAAGCCCTCTGAACAATGTGGGGCCCAAAGTGCCTCAGCCCCCAGGAACTAGCACCTACGGTAGAGCTTTTCAAACTGTGTGTTGTGCAACACGTTAGTATGTCAGCTGCAGTGTGTAGGTATGCCGCACAAACGCTCCCCGCACTCCTCCTGGGGCTGGAAAGGGTTCGTTTCACTTCCGGTTTGCTCATAAAACTGAATTACTGTGTCATGAAATGTTGCAAAACTGAATTACTGTGTTGCCAAATGATGCCTGTCCAAAAAGTGTCACCAGCTTGAAAAGTTTGGAAAGCACTGACCTACAGACCTGTGTGATCTCAGCCGGGAGAGAAATCCAGAGAATTAGGCCCACAAATCTGAATACGCAGTTTCTGGTGGATGCGAGCTGTGCGCCTGACCCATGAGAGACTACTAACAGTGACTCCCCTGAATATCTCAGTGATCAGGCAGGGATATAAGGCACCAAACAGGCCTTATGATGTCCTGGACCCAAGATTTGACCTTGAACTTGGCCTGGTAATGTATGAGCAGCCCATATGATTGTGTTACTGTTGTGCTATGGTTGTTGAAGTACCACTTCCTACATTTTCTGCTACACAGGTAGTTGTCATATGTATGCCTTGCAGTTGCAAACCGTCCTCATTCTTTATTGCTCTCCACACTTTCCATATACCTGCTCCTTAAACACACTCTTTGGCAATATTGAGAGTAATCATTTCCAACGTAGGCTAAAATTAGACAGTGTAGTGTTGTAGCCGGCAATGAAAATGGGATGTTGTTGGCAAATGTGGCTCTTTGATCAGACTGTCCGCTCCAGGAAAAAGACTGACACAGAGCAGTTCTGTATACGCGGTGTTACCCTTGCAGATAGGAGGTGTATTGTTCATAACAGCCAGCATTAAGAGCTGGCAGTGAAAAGATGGGGCACCCAAAGAAAGAAACGAGCTGTGGATGGGGACAGGAAACCCACCAGCCCATTGTAGTTTGTCAACAGATCCCTGCACACATTGAAAACCATTTCTCACAGTCATGAGGGCTAGTAACATTCAATTTTTAATAACATGTCTGATTTTTACTATTGTTCAACATGGGTGCAGAGGATGGAAGCAACCCTGTTGTGACTGTGTGAACTAATGTGGCTGCTACACCCACCCAAGCCGTAATTGGGTTTGGTCTGTGTCTGCAGCATGTACTCTTTATTTGCAAACTTGCATGATGAACGTGCTTGGCAATTTCTCAGGAAGCGGATCACAGAACTATAGGCTTTAAAACATTTGGCAAGTCATATGTACCTTTTGTATTTTGGCAAGAACTCTGCACCTCGTACAATAGTTTATAAGGACCACATTCTGCTCTCAATTATTGCCAGATCCAAACCTCGTTGAAGCCAAGGGAAAGACCCCTGTTGGCTTCCGTGGCTGCAATGCCATTCCCCTTTGCAATCGCACACCATTATGCAAGGCTGGCCGACAGAAGAGCAGGACGTGGAGGGTTTGGCAGGTAGGCCTGGTTGCCTAAAAAGGCCTGCTTGAACCCCTGTTGGATGACGTCTGTGCAAAATGTGCTGGAGCGGCTTTGCAGTAAGCGATGGACAACCTGAGTCACTTTCCCAGAAGAGAGAAGCAAACACACAGGATTAGTTGACACCAGAGCTGAAAACTCAAGTTCCCCCCCTTCCTTCCATGAAACATAAATGGTTCTCTCCCACCCCCGCTTTATCTTCACAACAGCTGGGATAGTTTGGGTGGTAGAGCATGAGACTCTTGATCTCAGGGTCATGGTTCATGTCCCACGTTGGACAAAGGATTCCTGCATTGCATGGGGGTTGCACTAGATGGTCCCTTCCAACTCAACACTTCCATGATTCTAACCTTCTGAGGCAGGTTAGGCTGAGAGATAGAGACTGGCCCAAGGTCATCCAATGGGCTTCAGGGCTGAGTGGGCAGCTGAACTGGGATCTGCTCCCATCATAGTCCAGTGCTCCAACCACCGCAACGCAGGTGTGGCATGGACCAGCCTTTAGCAATTAAGATGGTAGGTGAAGATACTAGCAAGTTAAACTTACCAATTTTGTTTTGAACACGTTTTCCCCACCCCTGTGCGTATAAAATCTGTTTATGTGTTTATGGTGTGGCCGATGTAACTTAGAAGTCAACTTGTAGTTTAAAGTTGCATGCATGTCTGTTTATCGATGGCGCTGGGTTCAGAAGCGCATTTTTGCTCACGTTGGTGACCTTAAAGAATGTACAGTCGATCTCTGTATTCTCATCATACACTGCTCACAAATACAGTGGTACCTCGGGTTAAGTACTTAATTCGTTCCAGAGGTCCGTTCTTAACCTGAAACTGTTCTTAACCTGAAGCGCCATTTTAGCTAATGGGGCCTCCTGCTGCTGCCGCGCCGCCGGAGCACGATTTCTGTTCTTATCCTGAAGCACAGTTCTTAACCTGAAGCACTATTTCTGGGTTAGCGGAGTCTGTAACCTGAAGCGTATGTAACCTGAAGCGTATGTAACCCGAGGTACCACTGTAGTTGGTTATATAACCAAGTAAGCATCACCTTGGGCTAGTCACACTTCTCTGAAGTCTCTCAGCCTTACTCACCTCACAGAGTGATTTTTGTGGGGGAGGAAGGGAAAGGAGATTGTTAGCCGCTTTGAGATTCCTTAAGGGGAGTGAAAGGCGGGATATCAAGTCCAAACTCCTCCTCCTCCTCCTCCTCCTCTTCTTCTTCTTCTTCTACAGAATAGGTTTCGGAGGTTTGCATGAGGTCATCATTTTGTACTTTGGGTGTGAGACAGAGGGAGGGGTGGTGGTACCCATAATGGCGCTTGTGGGTAGGGGGATGGGGCACTAAGGTGGGGACGCTATGTGGGGAGACTCAGATGCCTACAGGCCATCCCATTAGGCAGGTACCTTGTGGAATGGCTGCTGTGCTGTCTGGCCTGCTAGTCTTCTATTGGTTCACAATGAAGTCTCACGCATCCACCTTTTGATTGTAGATGAAGGAGGCAACTTGGCATGTATTACTGAGATCTAGATGGAACTGATCTAACCCAGCTTTGCCCACATAGGTACTTGGTGCAGCACCAGTTTGTCGCCCTTCCTTTATTCAGCTTTAAAGTACAGTGGTACCTTGGGTTAATTCGTTCTGGAGGTCCGTTCTTAAGCTGAAACTGTTCTTAACCTGAGGTACCACTTTAGCTAATGGGGCCTCCTGCTGCCGCCACGCCGCCGCTGCGCGATTTCTGTTCTCACCCTGAAGCACAGTTCTTAACCTGAAGCACTATTTCTGGGTTAGCGGAGTCTGTAACCTGAAGCGTATGTAACCTGAAGCGTATGTAACCCGAGGTACCACTGTAGTTGGTTATATAACCAAGTAAGCATCACCTTGGGCTAGTCACACTTCTCTGAAGTCTCTCAGCCTTACTCACCTCACAGAGTGATTTTTGTGGGGGAGGAAGGGAAAGGAGATTGTTAGCCGCTTTGAGATTCCTTAAGGGGAGTGAAAGGCGGGATATCAAGTCCAAACTCCTCCTCCTCCTCTTCTTCTTCTTCTTCTTCTACAGAATAGGTTTCGGAGGTTTGCATGAGGTCATCATTTTGTACTTTGGGTGTGAGACAGAGGGAGGGGTGGTGGTACCTATAATGGCAGTTGTGGGTAGGGGGATGGGGCACTAAGGTGGGGACACTATGTGGGGAGACTCAGATGCCTACAGGCCATCCCATTAGGCCTTGTGGAATGGCTGCTGTGCTGTATGGCCTGCTAGTCTTCTATTGGTTCACAATGAAGTCTCACGTATCCACCTTTTGATTGTAGATGAAGGAGGCAACTTGGCATGTATTACTGAGATCTAGATGGAACTGATCTAACCCAGCTTTGCCCACATAGGTACTTGGTGCAGCACCAGTTTGTCGCCCTTCCTTTATTCAGCTTTAAAGTACAGTGGTACCTTGGGTTAAGAACTTAATTCGTTCTGGAGGTCCGTTCTTAAGCTGAAACTGTTCTTAACCTGAGGTACCACTTTAGCTAATGGGGCCTCCTGCTGCCGCCGTGCCGCTGCTGCGTGATTTCTGTTCTCATCCTGAAGCAAAGTTCTTAACCCGAGGTACTATTTCTGGGTTAGCGGAGTCTGTAACCTGAAGCGTCTGTAACCCGAGATACCACTGCATCTTATTTTGGTATTGCAGTTGTAGCTCATTATACTTCCCTTGCCACATAAGACAGTAAATTTGCATGCATGGATGTTGCACTTTTCCCTGCAAGTTAAAACATGTCAATGCGACACTGGCAGCGCAGGTAAGGATTGCCAGTTTTACAAGCAAAAGCGCTGGGCAAGTTGGGATGTCACAACAAACCACGGTTTATCTTGACAAGAGCGAGCAGCTGTGGGCCTTGGGTTGGTGTGTTCTGTTCCCCACCTCCTCTTCCAATGCAGTCAAGAGGTGGAGGTGGGAAGGTCTTGTTTCCTTTTCAGATTTCATTTTGCCTGAATCCAACAAACTGTGGTTTGAAATTGGCTTGTTTTAACAAGCCACGGTTAAAATTAGGGTTTGGACAGCACACAAAAGTGTGGTTAATTTTTTAAAAAAAGAAAGTTAGAGACCCCGACTCACTTTGTCTCTTTCCCATCAGTGTGCTGTAATGGCTAGCTACGGTTTGGGAGTTGTTGTTGTTTAGTCGTTTAGTCATGTCCGACTCTTTGTGACCCCCTGGACCAGAGCACGCCAGGCACTTCTGTCTTCCACTGCCTCCCACAGCTTGGTCAAACTCATGCTGGTAGATTTGAGAACACTGTCCAACCATCTTGTCCTCTGTTGTCCCCTTCTCCTTGTGCCCTCCATCTTTCCCAACATCAGGGTCTTTTCCAGGGAGTCTTCTCTTCTCATGAGGTGGCCAAAGTATTGGAGCCTCAGCTTCAGGATCTGTCCTTCCAGTGAGCATTCAGGGCTGATTCCCTTCAGAATGGAGAGGTTTGATCTTGCAGTCCATGGGACTCTCAAGAGTCTTCTCCAGCACCATAATTCAAAAGCATCCATTCTTCGGCGATCTGCCTTCTTTATGGTCCAGCTCTCACTTCCATACATCACTACTGGGAAAACCATAGCTTTAACTATATGAACCTTTGTTGGCAAGGTGATGTCTGCTTTTTAGGATGCTGTCTAGGTTTGGGAGACTAGGGTCTAAATCGCCACTTGGTGACCTTGGGCTAGTCACTTCCTCGCAACCTGGCCTACCTCACAGGCTTGTTGTAGGGATTAAATGAGAAGGTGGGGAACCATGTATGCCTTGAGTTCCTTGGAGAAAGAAGAAGAAGAAGAGTTTGGATTTGATATCCCACCTTTCACTCCCTTTAAGGAGTCTCAAAGCGGCTAACAATCTCCTTTTCCCTTCCTCCCCCACAACAAACACTCTGTGAGGTGAGTGGGGCTGAGAGACTTCAGAGAAGTGTGACTAGCCCAAGGTCACCCAGCAGCTGCATGTGGAGGAGCGGAGACGCGAACCCGGTTTCCCAGATTAGGAGTCTACCGCTCTTAACCACTACACCACACTGGCTCTCATACATACCAAAAAGATGGTATGTAAATGAATGAACCATGGTTCAAACTGTTAGTACTATTTGCCTTAGCTGATCACTGGACAGGGGAGCATCTAGCCCATGAAAGGCATTTCCCAAGCCCTGTGCTTTGCAAACCTGGCACCTTGGCAGTCACCTGGGGCACCTGACACTAAATCTGGCTCTGGGCAGTGGAAAATGGTATCTGGGCACAGATGCTGGTACACTGTTAAAGCTAAGCAGGTCGTGTCTTAATGATGGACATTCTGCTAGTAAATAAATCAGTGAAAGCAAGACTAGCATTTTTATTTTCCAAGAACTTTTTGAATCACGTTATCCTATGGAGAATTTTATATGCTTTTTTGAAAAGCTGACACACTCTGGGTTATATCAGAAATACGTAAAGCAGGTCAACACAAGTAAAAGAGGATGTAGTCTGGGTTTGAAATGTGCTTTTATTTTCCTCCAGTGTCCCGGCAATGATGAAATTCTAACCCACTTTGCTGTGGTTTGTAGTAACTTCTGGCTTTGAAAGCCTGGATCTCAGTTCTGTTACCTCTTTGTAATGCGCAGAGAGATCGAGCCAGGAGGGAAACAGCTCTGGGATGAGCAAAGAATCTTGGAGCCATGAGTTAAAGCTACTCTGATCTTTAAAACCCTAACCATCCTGCCATATTCATTTGCAACACAGGAACATACGCAGCAGCCCAGATGAAAAGCAGGATGCCACCAGGTCTGGTTGCAACATCAAAATTTGCAGGCTCAATGTTGGAATCCAATTTCATTCTATATATTTATATTCATATCTGCTGTATGTGATTGTTTGTAACCTGTTGAGTGCTGCAGTTATTTTCTGTACCATTGCCATCTTCTTTTGAACTAGTTTTGAGCTAGTTTTTCTTCTCAGTGAAATCTTGAAAGCCCATAACCAACAGAATGCATCTTGTCTTTTCTCGTTTGCAGGTTCTGAAAACCAAAGATCTAACATCACCTATGCAGCGCTACATTGATAGCAAGGTAGTTAAAACCAGAGCTGAAGGCGAGTGGCTATCTTTCGACGTAACTGATGCCGTACACGAGTGGCTCCACCACCGAGGTGACCATATCCTAAGCCTTTGATCATTAAAGCCTGCCTGTGCTAAATCTAAATAGTTTCAGGTCTGCACTGGATCTAAAGGCAATTTCCCCTTCCTCCCCTTGTGTTTTGCAGACAGGAATCTTGGATTTAAGATAAGTTTACACTGTCCATGTTGCACATTCGTGCCTTCAAATAATTATATCATCCCAAATAAAAGTGAAGAGCTAGAGGCAAGATTTGCAGGTAATGACAAACCATAAAAATTAAAATTGTTATGTGATAAGTAAGAGGAGTTTTTACAGTACATGGAAAAACCAAAAACGCAGTTCATTGAAAAGATTGAGCTCTGTGTGCTGTGTGTGTGTGTGTGTGTGTCTTGTGTGTTTGTAGAAAGAGTGATCTTGGTCACTCACCACATTTCTCCAGTACAGCTAAGAGGGAATGCTCATGGTAACACCAAAGTTTGTTGTTGTTTAGTCGTTTAGTCGTGTCCGACTCTTCGTGACCCCTTGGACCAGAGCACGCCAGGCACCAAAGTTTATTGAAGCCAAATATTGTTTGGATGATAACTGGGATTCCCCAGAAGCGGGATGCAAATCCCTGACTGGCTCCACACCCAAATCCAAGTGGATTCCTCAACTGAATCAAGTGGGAGCAAGTGGGTCATGGTTATTGAGTACTAGTAAATGAGAACAAAGGGAACATTTGTGGATAGATTTTTTTTAAAAAACTGCAATCCAAAAGAGTGTTTTAGGTCGGAATACATTGGAATTAAAAATCCATCTTGCAACAATAAAGGAATCCATAAATTGATTTAACAGAAAATTACAACAAAATTATGAGGAATCAAATTCAGTGATAATTTAAATTGCCTGAGAAAGAAGATGAAGGGTCCCCATTCCATTGTCCATCTTATATCAAGCCCTCACCCCCCGAGTTTGCTGCTTTTGCTTGTAGTTTAATTTACGGTAATTTAATTTAATTTAATTTACTCAAATACAGTAATGGGATCTGGAAGGATGAGTGTGTGTTTGTGTACAGAGATTGGGTTGTTGTTTTTCCTTTAGTGATGATACCTGGGTGGGTTTCAGTATTCTGTCAAAATTTATTTCCTGTTATCTTCTAGTGCAATCTAACCCCATACAAATCAATGAGTCAGACTTTTGTTTTCAGCCTTAGACTGCAGTCCTAAGCATACATATTAGGGTGTAAGTCCTATTGTGGGACTTACCTATCAGTGGGACTTGATTCTAAGTAAGCATGCTTAGGATTGGACTGCACAGCATTTTTAGCTTAGATTAGTAGAGTGTATCAGAAGCATAGAGTTAATATTTGAGTTAAATAAATATCTAAATGTATGTTGTACTGAAATAACTGTGAAAGAAAAAAAACTTTAATATATTGTATTACAACTGACTAAATGACTAATCATGAATGCAGATGAAGTTTATGATATAGTTCATCTCCTGGCATTGTTATGTGCTGAAATTGCATTTTATTTTATCTGATTGAGGGCAGAATACATGTTCAGTTTGGATACTTCTCCAAACCACAGCTTGTCAGATTAGAAACACAGCCTCCATCTTTTGTTGTACACCAGTTCCAACTTCCGTTTCTGGGTTATTCTAACCATAATTTTTCCATGATATCCTATGCCGAACCATGATTAGTGCTGACCTACAAAGCATGGTTTACAAACACATTTTAAATCATGGTTTGGGGCTCAGCATTAACCGTAGTTTCTACAACCCAGATGTCATACTATAGTAAAATAAAGATGAGTGTTGGTGTGTGATGAAGGAAGGCAGTGCTATAGAACTTCCCGAACAAAGGTTTGGAAGGTTGTCTCAAAGGAGCCACAGCAATCAACATAATGAGAACTTCCTATGAAATTTACATATGCATATCAGCATGCAATAAATGCTCCCACCCAATGCCAGTGCCCTCTGATTTTTTTCTTTCTGTGGTTCGAGTTTCTTGTTAAAAGTTGGTTTATATAATTTGTTCCAGAAGAGCAGCACAATATTTATTACCAAAATGTATTTTTTAAAGGTATTGATGACTACTACACATATCCCAGTGGTGAGAAATCTTTAAAGCCCAGTAGGAAAAAAAACAGTGGGAAGACCCCACATCTTCTGCTAATGTTATTGCCCTCCTACAGAGTTGAGTCGCAACAGTCCAGTCGGCGGAGGAAGCGTGCTCTAGATGCTGCCTATTGTTTTAGGTAATTATGGATTGAGGCGTTGTCTCTGCCTGCCTGCCTGCATGCGTAGAAATAGGTTAACATTCATAGAATATAAATTTGTTGTTGTTGTTTAGTCGTTTAGTCATGTCCGACTCTTTGTGACCCCATGGACCAGAGCACGCCAGGCACTTCTGTCTTCAACTGCCTCCCTCAGTTTGGTCAAACTCATGCTGGTAGCTTCGAGAACACTATCCAACCATCTCGTCCTCTGTTGTCCTCTTCTCCTTGTGCCCTCCATCTTTCCCAACATCAGGGTCTTTTCCAGAGAGTCTTCCCTTCTCATGAGGTGGCCAAAGTATTGGAGCCTCAGCTTCAGGATCTGTCCTTCCAGTGAGCACTCAGGGCTGATTTCCTTAAGAATTGAGAGGTTTGATCTTCTTGCAGTCCATGGGACTCTCAAGAGTCTCCTCCAGCACCATAATTCAAATAAATATAAATAAATGCAGAATATAAATACAGCCCCATAATTCCCTGATTCTATTTTTTTAAAATGCCTCTTGCTAGGTATGAAGAAAGAGCAGTAGTTGAACATCTGAGTTCTTATAGTATCTTTACAACTGATTTAATGTAACAAAATTCGAATTTTCTTCCTAGTAAATTCCTTTATCTCCTACTGGCCTTAGTTGTAATGAAAGGACCACATTTACTGCGCACTACCCCACCCCCCGCAGAAAACAAAAAACCCATGCACATTGTGGCCAAGTTTAGATGTACAGTGGAACCTCAGTCATTGAACGTAATCCGTTCCGGAAGATTGTTCAACTTCTGAAACGTTCGAAAACTGAGGATCAATGGATGGTCAGTAAAATCCATTGAAAAAATCGAAAGACACGTAGCGGAAGCTGTACGACTTCCGAAGCACGTTCAAAAATGGAAACAATTACTTCCAGGTTTTCAGTGTTCGGGTTCCAAATTGTTCAGCTTCTGAGACACTCGGAAACTGAGGTTCCACTGTAGCAGGAAACAGTATTTCCTGGCAATGTGGAATAACCTGTGATGAGCTTTGGGCTTGCATATACATTTCTATCTCTTATAGCCCAGGAACTGGAACAACAGTTTGAACCTGATGTGTCGTCACTAACCATAAGTTAAATAAACCATCGTTCCCTGAGTTCTGGTGTCATGGGAAACAAGCTAATCTAGCCCACATCCTATGCTTAGGAGAAAGTCCCACTGAGTTTGTGAGATTTTCTTTTTTAATATAGTGCACAGGAAGGCACTGCAGTATGCCAAGAGAGAACCCCCTGGTGTGCCCCTAAAACTTAAGTGAATAAAAAAAATGAAAGTCTCCTGTAATTCCCTCCGCAGAGCAGGCTGCCCACTGTATCGCTGAATGATTTGCTGTTCTAGTCTTGCTCCCCACCGATCAGCCTCCATTGGAGACGAATAATGCTGTCACGTTTCTGTATTGTGTTTGTTTGAATCATCCATTCACCCCTGATGGAAAGAGTAGGGATTTTAGAAGGCATTGATTTCCGTTCCGACCCATGTTCATCGCACGCAGCCCTGTTTCTGTTCTCCTGCAGTTCAGTTTCTGATGTAAAGTCATCTCTTTGCCTGCTGTGGTGGGACTTTATGGAATTAATTATGCAAATAATTAATCGCTGGATTGATTACTGGCCCAGACAAATAAGCAGACGTTGGCCATTTCTGCTCCTGTTTCAATTGCCATGAGATTGCCTCAACATCCCTGGCAGCGAGATAGATTGGAATCAACTGTTGTTGGAGATGTACCCAGAGGAATGACTCATGCAGAAACACCATTGGGCAAGTTTCAGATGAACTGCCTCATGTATTAAAAGTGGGCATGAGAAGGCCGTGGAGTCACCACAGGCTAGCTGTGGGGGCCAGTGATACTTCCATCAGCCATGGCCCATGTGAAAAGGACCCTACTTGCATATCGAAATACGCATATAGAACTCATTCAACCAAGGAGAGGATCCTGGTTGGTCCAGAGTCCTCTCCCAGCCCTCTGGTTTCATGTAGGAGTTCTGCGGGGGCCTTTTCTCACATTTACTGAACAGGTAGCCAACTGGAAGTTACAGGGATGGCCAACGTGCTCCCTTTGCTCATGCTTTTATCTATTTCATTAACAAAATTTATATACCACTTTCCCAACAGAAGACCTAGAAGTGACTTATACTGGACAATATAAAATATTTGTTAACAGATACTAATAAAAGTGTTTAAAATATGCAAGGGGGTTATTACTGCTACCGCAGGGATAGCAAACATGGCACCCTCAGATGTTGTTGGACTCTATCTCCCATCATCCCTGACCACTGGACAGGCTTGGTCCAACAAGATCTGGAGAGCGCTACATTGTATGTTTCTTACTATTTTGAAAGTAAATGTTTCTCGATCTAAACATGAAGTGTACCCCTAATTCAGAAAAAAGCATCCATTTTGAGAATCGTAGTATTGTAAAGTTGGAAGGGATCCCAAGGGTCGTGTGATCTAACCTCCTGCAATGCAGGAATCTCAACGAAAGCATCCACCCAAGTTTGATGGAACACTGCATAGGGCTTACAAAGAATCTCTGTTTAGAGTTGCATTGAGCTCAGCTTCTTGCTCCCCAGCCCAGTTTTGGTGGCTGTGACTGTAATAATATGCTTGTCTGCAATTGCATTTTCAGGAACGTGCAAGACAACTGCTGCCTGCGCCCATTTTATATTGACTTCAAGAGAGATCTGGGATGGAAATGGATACATGAACCTAAAGGATACCATGCAAATTTCTGTGCAGGAGCTTGTCCTTATTTATGGAGCTCAGATACTCAGCATAGTAGAGTAAGTCTCTTCCTTTGCGGGGTGGGGGTTAGATTTGTTTCCTGATAGAATATTAACAATATATTGGGTGGGGGTGGGTGCAGAAAAGCAGGCTTTTTGATAACAAAAATAAGTTTTTCTTTGTCCCCCTGCAAAAACCCCCTGACAGCTAGTGCATTATACTAGTGTATTATTGACACAATACATTTCCAATACAATAAAATTTGGCGCTGCCAAAGTCTTTTAAAAATAACTGGTGCAACATGTCTAGTCTGCACACCAACTGAACATATTTCAAACAGGTCTGCCTTAACACCTTGTATTTTTAAGACCAGTTGCACAGCACACTCTCTGGCAGAATATCCTCCATCTCCCATCACGTGGCCAGGGATTGTGGGAATTAGAGTCTGGGAACATCTGGAGGGCCACCGGTTCCCCATCCATGCCCTAAAACAGTCAGTGCCCAAGCAGGGCCAGGGCGATTTCATTCCGACCTCAGTGCCTTCTCCCTGCTGAAGCAGATGTCTGAGGAGTAGTGGCAACAGTTTCCTGGGCCTATCCTGTTCTAAAATCAGTTTAGGCCCTTCTGTAGGCCAGGTTTTGATCTTCCACACGGCCCTAATGCACTGACTCCACCCATGGAAGTCATTCTAGGGCAGGCCTGCACAACACATGGGACTTCTATGTTGCGCAGGCCTGTTCTAGGGAAAGGAATTCTCCTGGGCGGCTGTGATCAGGATTGGGTGTGTTCCATGTGCTGGCTTGTGAAAACCCAGCACAGAATCTAGGGTCTGGCACACACTTTGGCATCCTGAAAATCCTGGCTTTCGTCGCTAACACAAAAGCCAGCTTCTCTTGGTTGCAGAGAGAAAGCTTGAAAGATTTGGGGCAGCGCCTGCTTATTAGAAGAGCTAAGGGAAGGTTGGGAAGGGTGGCTCTCGGTCTGCCCTTTGTAATTCCTCTGCCCCCAATTCTACACCTATAACCTATAATCCCCTTGCCATTTTTCCTCTGCTCTGTCCCAGTGCCACCTCAACCCTTTCTCTCCATCCTATTCCAGTGCCATCCTAGTCTCCTTTTTAAATGGAAACAGTCTTAATTCACTGTAAGCCCAGGTTTCAAGAGATCAAAATCCTCACAGGACGCTGCCTCATCCAGAGTCGGACCATTGGACCATTGGTCCATCTATCTCAGAGTGGGGAACCTTTTATGGCCAGATACCTCTGGGTGATGGAACCTGGCACCTTCTGCAGAGCACATGCTCTGTCCCTGAACTGCTCCCCCTTCTAAACTGAAAGACGGTATACATGATTGTGGAATTCACTGTTAATGGAGGTTAGAACTCTCAGTGGCTACGCGTCACAGTGGCTATATGCTGCTTTTAGTATACTACTCTTTTCCAAGCACAATTCAAAGTGTTGGTGCTGACCTTTAAAGCCCTAAATGGCCTTGGCCCAGTATACCTGAAGGAGCGTCTCTACCCCCATCGTTCTACCCAGACACTGAGTCCAGTGCCGAGGGCCTTCTGGCGGTTCCCTCACTGAGAGAAGCCAAGTTACAGGGAACCAGGCAGAGGACCTTCTCGATAGTGGCCCCCGCCCTGTGGAACGCCCTCCCACCAGATGTCAAAGAGAAGAACAACTACCAGACTTTTAGAAGACATCTGAAGGCAGCCCCGTTTAGGGAAGCTTTTAATGTTTAACAGGCCACTGTATTTTAATACTTTGTTAGAAGCCGTCCAGAGTGGCTGTGGAAACCCAGCCAGATGGGTGGGGTATAAATAAATTATTATTATTATTATTATTATTATTATTATTATTATTATTATTACATTAAAAGCTGTTGGATGGCAGCTATAGGAGAGGTCAGTCTGTGGTCTTCCCAGAAGCATAGTGGTTGTCCACTATGGATGAATGTGAATCAATTAATTATGGTCCACTATGGAAACAGGATCCTGGGCTGATAAGCCTTTGGTCTGATCCAGCGTCCCAGTTCTTCACGTTTGTAAAACCAAGCTGAAATCCATGGAACCTATGAAATGTGTTGCTGAGCATCTGGAGGAAATGCCTTCATCTCTCTTTCCTCTCTTTCCAGGTTCTCAGCTTGTATAACACTATCAACCCAGAAGCCTCTGCATCTCCATGCTGTGTATCCCAAGATTTGGAGCCCCTCACCATCTTGTATTACATTGGAAAAACGCCCAAAATCGAACAACTTTCTAACATGATCGTAAAGTCTTGCAAATGCAGCTAAGGGATATTCTGAAGCAGCACAGCAAGTGCATTGGAAAAGAAAGGAAGAAAACAAAACATAAGAAGAAGAAGAAGAAATGTAAAGAACACATAGGGTCAAGCAGTGATTAAAAAAAAAAAAAACAAAGGAGAAAAAAAGTGGTACTAGTCCAAATCGTTTGAGAGTTTGTTTCATTGTTTTGCGTTTTGTTTTCAAAAAAAAAAACCACACACCATCATCTGAAGCAAAAACCGTGAAGGCCTTATCCTACATTTCAACTACTTGGTTAGTGAGATAGACAAGAAGGAATTTTCTTTTTTAAAAAAAAGAAAAGCAAAAAAAAAAAAATACTAACAAGAAAGAAAAGAAAATGAAAAAAAAGCTTTTAAAAAAATAAACACTGGAAGAATTTGATAGAGTTCTTATGTGAAAGGAAAAAAACAGGAAAAATATCCCATTCAGTGGAGTTGCTGTATCTGTTCCGTGGCTTACTTACTTGACCTCCGTGTTATGCCATAGATGCTCTACCCATTCCCTGTAGTTCTTAGGAATTAACAGCGCATTATTTATTTTTGTGTTATATGATCAAATGAGGGAGCATGTCATTACCATTGGGGAGGGGTGGGGGGAACGAGGGAGCAAAAAAACAAACAAAAAACGAGCAGACCAAATAAACTGCAAGAAACCTGGTTTCACTCCTTAGAAACCTGAGCTCAAAAAAAGATTAAAAAAAAAATCCTGCAAACCATGATTTGTTTAGCTCAGTTAAAACAGTAGTTCGCTATTTTTCAGGAAATCTGCCTTAAAAATAAAAAGCCACATACACCGTTGTTTTTCTTGCCGAGAGCCTATGCAAAGCCTCGCACCATTTGTTTTTATACTGAAAACCTTAACAATAAAGGACATTTTTGTTTCAGTCTCAAAGACAAGTCTATTAAGATTCTTTTAAACATGTAAACATACCACCACCAGTGACTGTAAATGAACTAAACCGTCAGTTTAGTAAACCAGTGAAATATTTAACATGTACTGGTCTAATCTTCAGACCCTAATACGTTGCTGTATAGCTATTGCTTTGGGATTGTTTGTCTGTTTTATTTGTGTGCGCGCGGGATTTTCTTTTGTTTTTTTGTTTTTGTTTTGTATATGTAACCGTACCTATAGTATTACAATAGGTGGGTAGTAAGAAGCCAGCTTAATTGGAAACATATCTGTAGATCTCTATTGTAAACTATTAAAAAATTAAGTACTTTATGTGTAACGTGTAAATTTTCACCATATTTTTGTACTCTGTTAATACTGTCAACTCTGAAGAGTTTGAACTTAGGGGGTCTTGTTGATCACTTGGAATTGTGTGTTTCCCTCTAGCTGGCCAGTATGAGTGAAGCCCCTGATTTTTTTGTCCCCCCCCCAACTTGCACTACAAATACATGTTTTGTAATATTTGCTATACATGAGCTTTGTATGTTGTTTTTCATCCTGACGATATAAGCTACCTGACTCCAATTTCATTCTGTTTCAGAAGAAGAAAATAAGGTACAGTAAAAAACGAAGCAAACAAATGGCAAGGCAAAGTCCCACCCCCACCCCCTAGTCATACATTTGAAAATGGGAGGCTTCAAAATGCTGAAGTTTAAAATCTCTGTTTGGGTGCTGGAGCAGAAGGCAATTTTCTGTTTTTTCCCCAGATGGCAGGGACAACACAGAAGAAGCAAAGACTTCTGCACTTCTGGACTTATCATTGATCTGCTTGTATAAGCCATTCCTTGGCCTGATCAAGTTGTAGTCACCCGTAGTTTGTCAAAGGGCACATCCAGCCACTTCAGATTAGCGCTGCGGTGGTGCTGGGGGTCTGCATGAGACCATGTATATGCATCAGCAATATGCAGGGGAAAGGCCACTTACACAGGCAGCCTCACTTCTTCCACTTAGGGGGGTTGGTTAGTTTCTGTTCTGTTTAATTCCATAACGGGGTATCGAAGTCAGTTCAGCCGCAGTCAAAATGAAAAGAGGAAAGTCACACGCTACACCCCCATTCTGATATAGCAGGCGCAGGGGTTTGGATCTTGGCTCCGCTGTAGCACCCACTGGGTGACCTTGCGCTAGTCGCCTTTTCTCAGCCTAGCCTGCCTCACAGGGTGGTTGCAAGGATATAACCGGCATCTGTGCCGCCTTGAGCTCCTGGGAGGAAAAAGCATTCCATTTTGCAATCCCAGGCAGTCCTGTATTTGAAGGGCTGCTGGAATAGGCTTCTGTTTGAAGGAGTCCTCTGTTGCACTTGTCCAGGCCAAGCTTGGCTTAAAGATAAAAACAGGAAGGAAGACTCAGGGCCATAAAGATGCCCAGTAACTGTTAGCAGCTGAGTGCAGGGTTCTACACATTGGCGATATGTATTGCATGTCTATTTAAATTAGAAATTATTTCCAAAATATGCATCGCGACATAAATTAACACATGCAAAGTCCATGCAAATGTCTTGTCTTTTTTTTGTGATGTGTGGGTTAAACCACAAAGCCTAGGACTTGCTGATCAGAAGGTCAGCGGTTCGAATCCCTGCGACAGGGTGAGGTCCAGTTGCGCGGTAACAGCTCCTGCCAACCTAGCAGTTCGAAAACACGTCAAAGTGCAAGTAGATAAATAGGTACCACTCCGGCAGGAAGGTAAACGGCATTTCCGTGCGCTGCTCTGGTTCGCCAGAAGCGGCTTAGTCATACTGGCCAGATGACCCGGAAGCTGTACTCCAGCTCCCTCGGCCAATAAAGCGAGATGAGCGCCGCAACCCCAGAGTCGTCTGCGACTGGACCTAATGGTCAGGGGTCCCTTTACCTTTAAGTGGCCACTTAGCTGCTAGATGGGGAAGGAGAAGCATCTAGCTTGCCTGGGAAGATTTCAGGTTTGTTTTAAAAGAAAAGGTTTGCAGCTGGTTCAAATGGGGGAAGGCATTTGTACCGCACAGTTGTGCTCACACTTCCCCACATAGCCCAAACCTGCTTCCCTGCACATGCAGCCTAGCTAGGCTTGCGCATCACATGCCCAAGTATTTAGTCCTATATAATCCAGGGTGTGTTTAAAAAATCACAATGGTCCCTATAAATTGATACAGTCAAGGGTGTGTTATGTTTCAAGATTGTGGTTTGATTCATACTTTCAGGAAGGTTTGAGTTTGAGGGGAACACAAGCCATGCATATGGGGGTTCACAATGAGGCAAATAAATTCAGCCACAGGGATTATTAGTTGTATGGTTGTATGCTATTAAAATGATCCATATTAAAATCACATCATTTTAACTCTGAATTTTAGTAAATAACATTCAGTTTGTTTAAACTGTAACCAGTAGTGCAATCCTTCATATGTTTACTTGGGAGTAAGTCCCACTGTGGTTGGTTGGGCCTACACAGCCACAGTGGGAACACGGCCTTAACTGTTTTTTATCTGACCTAAGTGCCAAACTGCTAAAGTGCTTTTCCCCAATGCTACACAGATTACATTTTGACAGCCACCTTGAGGGCTACAGACTCTGTCCCTGCAAAAGGACAAAATCGTACCTGTAGGACAATCCTTTGAACCCAGGGTTATTATTGTTCAGCTTTGCCTATCTTATCTGGAGATGATGAACATTTGTTTTCAAAGTTGTTGTCCGCAAATGACCAGTTTCTCAAATGATTTATAGGATCAGGCCTTCCATCTGTGCATTTTTATTTTGTCTTACATAATTTATTCATTGCTTCCCCTGATAACGCCTTTCTCTTTTTCTTCATTAAAGTGCAAAAGCAACCACACAAAAGCTCCTTTTTGTTCAAATTATTTTATACTATTTTGAAAGTAGTACATTTGCTTTTAGGGAGACACATGAACAAATGTTGGCTTTCATATGTGATTTCTGACCATTCCAAATAGATTCAGTCAGTGTCCAAAATCTATCTTCACAGTACAATCCTTTGCATGTTTACTCAGAAAAAGTCGCACTGCATTCAGTTAGGCTCACTCTCAGGTTAGTGTGCCTAGTCTGTACTTACTTGGGAGTAAGCCCAATTGAACAAAATGGAACTTACCTCTTAAAAGACATGAATAAAACTACATTCCTTTTTTAGGCTTTGTCAACATCAACCAACTTTCAGACATTCGCTATTACAGTGGTACCTCTGGTTACATGCTTAATTCGTTCCGGAGGTCCATTCTTAACCTGAAACTGTTCTTAACCTGAAGCACCACTTTAGCTAATGGGGCCTCCCGCTGCCACTGCGCCGCCGGAGCACGATTTCTGTTCTCATCCTGAAGCAAAGTTCTTAACCCGAGGTACTATTTCTGGGTTAGCGGAGTCTGTAACCTGAAGCGTATGTAACCCGAGGTACCACTGTACATTAATGATTTGAATGGTTCTGCATTAGTGTCTATAGGACTATGATAATGAAATGAACATGTCATTTCCCTCTAAGAAAACAGTCCAGAAATAGGGCTTCCATATATTTTATTTGGAAATAGAGATTTGGTTGGGTTTTACTTGTGTGATATATTAAGCCATTAGCCATACTCTTTAACTTTCTCACAATAGAGGATTATTTGCACTGGGCCAAATCTTGATACATGCTGAATCGGTTCATGAAACACTGAAACAGAGGTACAAATAAGTCCTCTTCCCAAGAACCACTCACACGTTGAAGCCATGTTCGCATGCTGAAGCCACACCAACCAGCCCTGCCCCCAGTATCCTGCATGCTGACTTGACTGCTCTTGGCATCCCTAGCACAGCATGAGCACCAGGAAATCGGGGAGGAGTCGCTTGGCATGACTCCACTCGCACATTGATTCAATGTGTGGGTAGTTCTTGTGAAGAGGGATGTTGTTGCAATAAGAATGACTGGAAACTGAAACAAGTTTTCCAGAATAATGGCCACACTCTCGTTCTCCGGAGGCTCATAAGCTTTGGATCAAATGTTACAGCTCTTGTGTGGAGACTGCCAAAAAATGGCTCGAGAAACGTTGCACTCCATGCCGGCTGTGATGTTTTGAAAGCTGCTTTCCTCATGGTTCAACCAAATAATGTGTAAATGCTCAGAATCAACGCTGAGAGTTGGCAGCCACAGAGGCTGATGTGGAAGCTCTTCACATTCCTCAGGACAACCTTTTGAAAAGTGGTTTCCAACTGTGATGGCTGCCATGTGGATTCCCACACTCTCCACATGGAGCTGGAGGTCTAAGTACAAAATCCCCAAGAGAAGACCAGACGGACATTTCTATTCCAACTCTAGTCTTGGCAGTAACTCTTACTGAAGTCAGTGCAGGTTACCTGGAATAGGTATCTAATAGCTCAGTTTCATATGAAGCCTGTTTCTAGCAACAGGGTTAAATTCCACAAAAAACGGTTTATTACTACAGATATTGGATTGTCACATTATATTAGTGGATATAACTTAGATATTTGAGGTAGCTTGGTCGTTCTGTCTTGGATGTTCTCCATATAGAAAAGGTCTGTCGGATTCCGTAATGGTTTATTTTCAAGGACTGGCACAGAAGTACAGTGGTACCTCAGTTTTTGAATGTCTCCATTGACGAACGTTTCAGAACTCGAACACCATAAACCTGAAAGTAAATGCTTCTGTTTTCGAACGCGCTTCAGAAGTCAAATGGCTTCCGCTGAGGTACCACTGTATTTTTCTCAATTTTCTCTATTAAATTTGCAGACCGCTCTTTGCACCTCAATTTTCGAACGTTTCAGAACTCGAACGGTCTTCCAGAATGGATTATGTTCGAAAATCGAGGTACCACTGTATGTAATCAAAACCATTTGGATCCTTTTAAAGTTGAGATATTTCCCCCTACAGCTGAGATGGGGTCCCTGAGGCCCTGCAGCCATGTCTGAGGGCTTCAACTCCCATCAGCTCCAGTCAGCACTGCCAGTGGGGAAGGGTATTGGGAGTTGTAGTTCAGTAATATTTGGAAGGTCACAGGATAGTTCCACCCCCTCCTGCTCTGTTGACCTGGAGACAATGGAATCTCGGCTCCTCTGCCATTAAAGAAAAGTTTAAACAAGTTGCACTTCAACCTGTGTATCTCCAATTAACATACGTATGATTCTCAGACTGAAGCAGGACATGAGATTCTGAACGGGGTATGAATTTGCTTTCTCTTGTGAAAATGGATTTATGTGGAAGGCCAGTCCCACTGGGACCAAAATGTGGTCCCACACAAGTCCATAGCCATGACTGCTCATGAAGGATATATGTGCATTTTTGCCTAAGTGACCCAAACAGCAAAATGTACGACTATAGTCCAGGCTTCCTCAAACTTGGCCCTCCAGATGTTTTTGGCCTACAACCCCCATGATCCCTAACTAGCGAGACCAGTGGTCAGGGATGATTGGAACTGTAGTCTCAAAACATCTGGAGGGCTGAGTTTGAGGAAGCCTGCTATAGTTCATAGTGTACTACCATGAATAGATGAGTTTAGATTTTTTTTGGGGGGGGGGGTCACAGGTTTACATTATGCCTTGAGCGGAATCCCCTTTATTTAGTTTAAAACTGAAATGACAACGATTTGCAGAAGTAGAGATAAGGAGAATAAACCTTTCTGAAGTAATCAAAGCTTGCGTATTTTTGGTATTCTTTTCCAATTCGGAAAAGCAAGAAGCTAATTGTGCTTTGCTGGGAATGGATTTCTGGCATGACTTAACAACTGATTTAAAAAAAATATTGATGAGTGTCATAATTTAAAATGGAAAATCAAATATCAGAATAATGGCAATGGATGTTTTAGGCAAGAAACAGGACTTGATTTTGGATTCACTGCTAGCACAGCTGCTTTTTAACGGGGAATGCAGAATGTGCATGGTTACACGTGCCCTGACACTTGGCAATCCCCTCTCCCTGGCACTGTAATGTTGGAAGTGCAGTGTGATTATTGCCCATCACTTGCGCTTGACCCCAGTGTACAAAGTGCTTCTTAATTACAGGAGACAGTCAGTGTGGAGACAGCCAGTGTGGTGTAACAGCTAGAGTATTGAACTAGGACCTAGGAGACCAGGGTTCAAACCCCATCTCAACCATGAAGCTTTCTGCCCTTTGGTCCGCCTCAGTCTCTCAGCCTAACCCAGCTCACAGGGATGTTGTGAGAATTAAATGAAGATGGGGAGAACCAGGTGTGCCATCTTAAGCTCTCTTGGGAGGAAATGTGGAATGTAAATGCAATAAATAAATAAGGCATGTTTCAGTTACCATACATTATTCCACAACTCTATACTTACTGCTGGGGTCAGCTACAGAGCAGAATAATAAAAGTATTTTCCGCCTTCTCATGAACAACATTATTTTGAGAGAGAGTTCTGCAATCTGGGCGACAGTGCCAAGAAGGTCTGCTCTCATGTCTTCATTGAGCACATCTCCTAAGGTGGTTGGAAGCAGAGGACAGATATTGAACATAGTGCACAAAGAAGTTGATACAGGAGATGGTGTTCTAAGTGAGCACTTCTTGTATCCTGTCCTTCCTTCAAGAATAGCAGGCAATGTACATGGGGGCTTCGATTAGTCTTCCCAAAGGTTAGTTAGCTTGAGAGCCCACAATTAACTCAGTGAGCTTCATAATTGTGTTGGGATCATAGCCAGACACTGGAGAGACCTGTCAGGAGTAAGCATGGAGTGGACCAATGGTACCAAATAGTATGCGAAACAGCCTTATTAGAAAAACTAACTAATAAACTGAAACTGACACGGGGACAAATAGAAGAAGATGCCTTCACCCCGGTATGGCTCCCCTTTATCACATACACAGCCCAACAAGACAACGACAAGAGTCCACCAACAGAATATGAATCAATATAGCTAACCTGATCCAAAAACACCCACCCACCCCACTCACACATGAAAACAAAGACCACCACAGCCAATCACCACACCCTAGGCCAACCCCAACTTCTCTCACCACCAAAGGAACACAAGCAAATAGGAAAGAGAACCTGCACAAGCGACGCTGACACAAAACCCCACACATAATGTAACACTAATGTCTCAACAAATGAAACTGATATGTAGAAAATGTAACTTGAAGAAAGAGACTGAAATATACTCAGAGTCGCAAAGTGATTTCATGCTCTTTATTCAGCTCATAGTGGTGAGGAGGAATGAATGAAAGTCCCCTCACAGTATCTGCTTTATATACACTATTTACACAATGGGCTGCACATGATTGGCTAATTCCGGAATTCTACTGTAAGCCAATCAGGTTGTGGATTCACTTCTATCTGGAGCAGGATTGGGTGGTTCCTGCCAACCAATCATACTGCTGCATTGTTCTAGGACCAATCAGACTGCTGCATTCTGAATCCTATTGTTCTAGGACTAATCAGACTGCTGCAATTTGGATCCTATTGTTCTAGGACCAATCAGACTGCTTCAGTTTGGGTCCTATTCAACTCAGTACATAACAGAGACATTGCACATACTTCCGTAAACCAAGAAATCTTTAATCAAAAATATGTTTAATAATAATAATAATGTTGGGATCAGTGATGTAGTGGTCATTGGTTATGTGAAGTCACAATTCCTTACTATTTCTGCAGGAGGGACCCCCTCACCAGCATTCTAGAGGCTTCCAATCAGCATTTAAAGAGGAGCTTTATACTAAAAAACTTAGCATATAGGAACACCGAAAACAAGAGGTACTTCAGTTTCAAAACAATGACATGCAAGTTCTATTATGTTCAATGGAACTACGTGGAAAACACAACTTAAGTCACTCTGAAAGAAGATACCGGAGCACTCGAAATCATTTGCTCATGTATGACCACAGAAAATAATAGATCCCATTGAAGCACAGGAAGATCTGCATTGATTTTGCAATGCATTTCCTAATCTTAGAAGATTGTATATAGTATATATAGCAGACCGTCGCCTGTTCCGAGACATCGAAGCAAGGGATGTAAAGATAAGACCTCTGAGAAACTTTGATATTCAGTTCTGCCCCAAATCACGATGAGAGAAAACAACAGCTAGGAAGTGAAAGAGACAACACCATGTATGGGCAGAAGGAATCTCCTTGGATGTAACAGTTTTCACACGCAGGGCAGAATACAGATAATAGTTTGAGTTCCTCACTTGAAACTTTATAACTGTATATATTGTAACATCACGAATAGAAATCATTAATTATGTAGCTGTTGGACTAAGGCGTTCTTATTATAACTGAAATGTAACTGACATTCATTAAGATTATAGAATGCAGTGATATAAATACACCCAAACCATCATGTGGGAGCCATTTTAACTAAAATGTATTAACTGGAAGTTGATTGGAACGTTGATAATTGTACAATTTGGGAATTAATTGTTTTTCTGGTAATTTGGCTATTATTGGGGGGTACATTTAAGGTAAAGGGACCCCTGACCATTAGGTCCAGTTGTGACCGACTTTGGGGTTGCGGCGCTCATCTCGCTTTATTGGCCAAGGGAGCTGGCGTTCAGCTTCCGGGTCATGTGGCCAGCAGGACTAAGCCACTTCTGGCGAACCAGAGCAGCACACAGAAATGCCGTTTACCTTGGAAATGTAAAGAAACTGAAGGTACATTCTTTCACCTTTGGTGGACGTGCCCAAAGATTAAGGCTTTCTGGGAAATGATATATAATGAACTGAAAAAGGTATTTAAATATACCTTTCTGAAGAAACCAGAGGCCTTTCTCTTGGGCATGGTCGGCCAATTGGTGTCAAAGAAAGACAGAACGTTTTTTATGTATGCAACAACAGCAGCAAGAATACTTATCGCAAAGTATTGGAAGACACAAGATCTACCCACCTTGGAAGAATGGCAGATGAAGGTGATAGACTACATGGGACTGGCAGAAATGACTGGCAGAATCCGAAACCAGGGAAGAGAGACGGCGGAAGAAGATTGGAAGAAATTTAAGGACTGTCTTGGGAAATATTATAAAATTAGTGAATGTTAGATTGATGTTGGACTGAATCTAAGTGGTTACCAGCTGTAATGATTAAGATAATTGGGGGAAAAAGAAGAAAGAAAGGTGTAAAATTAAGTGAAAATTAAGGGTGAGGATTTGCTGAATGAATAATTTAAATTGGAATACAAAAAGGGGAGGTATGAGGGGGTCTGAGAAATAAGTTAAAAGAAAACAAGTGAATGAAATTATATGTGTTTTTAATTTTTGTGTTTTTGTTCTTATGTCTTTTTTTTTGTATAAACTTTGAAAAGTTAATAAATATATTAAAAAAAAGAAAGAAATGCCGTTTACCTTCCCTCCGGAGCGGTACCTATTTATCTACTTGCCCTTTGACGTGCTTTTGAACTGTTAGGTTGGCAGGAGCAGGGACCGGGCAACGGGAGACCACCCCGTCGCGGGGATTTGAACTGCCGACCTTCTGATCGGCAAGTCCTAGGCTCTGTGGTTTAACCCACAGGGCCACCTGTGTCCCTGGGGGTATTTTAGAAAACTAATAAAAAAAAATTCGTAAAAAAGAAGAAGATTGTATATAACCTCAGAAGGGGTGTGACCATGACTACCACAAAGGGATCCTCCACATCTGAATTTGCAGGGCTTTTTTCCCCGCCGGAACTCGCCAGAACTCAGTTTCGGCACTTCTCAGGTGGGGGCCATTGCCATTATAGGAGAACAAGGGAGGCATTCATGGTGAGTTCCGGCACCTCTTTTTCTAGAAAAATAGCACTGTGAATTTGCCATTACAAGTTAAGGTCATGTCCAAAACTGTATACGCTACACAAAACATGCAATACATATAAGTGGGGGAGGGGACCATCATAAAGGGAACAGAATGTACTCTGAAAAGAGTTTATGATGTAGGATTGGAAATACGAGAACTGTCCCATCACTGTGAACAAGCAGCTATGTGTTATTAAAAGGTGGGTGCATGTGCCAATTTTTCTGCTAGCAGTGCTTGTCTTTTCACTTTCCCTACACTCCTTCTATATTGGTTGAGTCAATATGTCGTTAATAAAAGTAAAATATTTGATACGGAGGGTGGGGGAGGAGAACCTAATTGTATAAGTGTCTTGAAAACTTTCTTTTTCCAAAGAAGAAGAAGAAGAAGTCCAGAATCTGCCTCTTAGATCAGACAGAACAAAGTCTATCAGGAGCCATGAGTTCTGGGAGAAAATAAACTGCAAGGTTATGTAATTATATGTGGTTATAAAGTAGATGTGAAGTCATGTAGTTGGCTTGTCACTGGGTATGGGTGTAACAGTAATTTCTTCATCTGTATATAAAATAAAATAAAACGGAACAGAAAACTATGAGAACTCCCAATCAAATTTGATATGCTAGTTTAATGAAGTAACCTGCTGGAATCCAAGAGTGAGTCTCAGGGGAATAAAAGAAACCACGTTGTGTTGGTCCAACAATCTAATCTTGCCTTTGAATGAACCATTTAATGCCAAACCAAAAAGTTGGCAAGAAAGGTCCTGTGACCACTATTTCCTGGGTTTTTGTTCTGCTTGCACATACTTCAGCAATACTTACTATTTATAAAGTAGATTCGGAATCCAGAGCCCTCCCCCTTTTTTACAGTGTTTAAGTAATTCATCTTTTGTGTCTTAAAGCTGTGAGATTGGTTGCTATTATTTAAACTAGCCACATGACAACTAAATAGTAGGGTCTGGAGTGCTTACACAATACAGAATGAGGGGTGGGTAAAATGTATGGGGTGGTCCTTAGTATTCTACACCCTTATTCTTGCCAAATTCAGAACATCATTCTTGTAATGGGGAGGCTAGCAGATGGTATATGTGAATGTAAATAGCAATCGGTACTTGGTGATGGTGGACTATTTCACAAACTACATAGAAATAGTATGTCTGAGAAGCATGTCAATAATGTAACAGGCAGGCTACAGAGCATATCTGCACATTGTGGACTTTCTGAAAAAGCTTGTAGCAGACAATACTTCTCAGTTCATATCTGCAGTCTTAAAAGCTGGTGACCAGGTTGTTACTAATGATAGTTGGGATTTCAGGACATTGTTTCATTTTGAGGACTATTAATTACTAATTTGACACATTTTGAATTACCAAAGTAGGACATGATTATATAGCAAGGGTTAAATGTAACTGGAGGAGAGGAGATGTAACGGAGAGCTTAACCGTTATGCTGCTATGCCAACCACAGGTGGTGCTGTATCTAAATTGCTGCTGTTCTAGACTATTTTTTTAGCAATAAAGTTGTTGTTCTATTAGGCATCTATTTTGGCCTGGCCTCTTCTCTGAAAATAACCTGACAATTTTGTAGATGTACCTTCCTTCCAATACACTGATTTGAAATATGGTGTTGTACTTTAGGTCCCGCGACACTACTTGGAAGACAGAGAAACCTTATTGCCGAAAATCCCACACTGATACAAGTACACATAATTAATTACATGATGATGATGATAATGATAATGATAATGATGATGATGATAATAATAATAATAATAATAATAATAATAATAATAATAATAATAATTTATTTATATCCCACCCTCCCCAGCCAAAGCCAGGTTCAGAGCAGCTAACAATAGTAAATTAATACATCAATCTAAAATCATTCCATTGTAAAATCAGTTCAAATCAAATTAATGGCAACCATGTTAGCAATTTACTTCTCAGACTTAGAAAAATGTAAATATGGAAACTCTATAGAACTGTTTGATAAACTGACATTCTATTCAGATACCTTCTAAGCTAGAGCAGTTGCCTGGATCAGTCTAGGAAGACTCGGATACAATCATAGAATTGTAGAGTTGGAAGGTACCCCAATTACTGCAATGCAGGAATCTCAGTTAAGCATCCATGACAGATGGCCATCCAACCTCTGCTTAAGAACCTCCAATGAAGAAGCGTCCATGACCGTTCTGAGGGTGTTCGTTCCACTGTCAAACAACTCTTACCGTTAGAAAGTTCTTTCTGATGTTTAGTCAGAAGCTCCTTTCTTGTGACTTGAATCCATTGGTTCGGGTCCTAGCCTCTGGAGCAGAAGAAAACAAACTTGCTCCATCTTCAATGTAACAGCCCTTGAGATATATGAAGATGGCTATCATATCTCCTCTCAATCTCCTTTTTACCAGGCTTTACAAACCTAACTCCCTCAACCATTCCTCATAAGACTTGGTTTCCAGACCTTGATCATCTTGGTTGCCCTCCTGTGCACATGTTCCAGCTTGTCAATAATATTCTTAAATTGTGGAAATAGTGCTTCAAGTGTGGCCTAACCAAGGGAGAATAGAGCAGAACTATATGACTTCCCTTGATTGGGGCACTATACTTCTGTTGATGCAGCCTAGAATATTGCAAAACATGTAATTCCATGAAAAGGCATAAAAGCATTCAGATTATTAATACATTACTATTCAAAGAAGAATTACTCAACTACTTTCTGTATATGGAAGATTAAGCACAACCTGGGAAAAACATCCAGTGGCTGTGTAAGAATCCGGGCCTTCATAAATCAGTAGAAGGATTTTTTTGAGGGACATGTAAATCCTGCTACCCAATCCGAGACCATATTATGTTACTATTAATCATTATTTAAAATTCTCTCCCCTGTGCAATATTGATCTCGTTTAGAACTGGCTGCTTCAAAGTCCCAGTTGAAGAAGAAAATAGAGGAATGTTTTCCCCCCAGCCATTAGGATTCTATAATTTATCCATGAACAAACTACATGGCTGTTATGAAACTGCAAATCCAACATGTACAAAGTTGGCACTGTGAGGATGCTACTGAAGAAGAAGAATGTGCCAGTTTTCCAGTTTTCAAAGGGAGCTCTCTCATTTTGAGGCATGATTCAGCCAGAATTCAAATAACCAAAGTCATTTTTTCAGACCTCCTACTTAAACTAGTGGGCTGTAAAAGTGCATACGTGTGACTGGATTCCACTGTAAGTTGAAGGATGTGGTGGCTGAGCTAGACCAACCTCACTGGTCTATGATACCATCAACCAGCCATGCATATTAATCTCTTAGAGCACAATCTATCCCTACTCAGAGGTTTAATTGGATTTATTCCAAGCTAAATAGGTATTGTTGTTGTTGTTTAGTCATTTAGTTGTGTCTGACTCTTCGTGACCCCATGGACCAGAGCACACCAGGCACTCCTGTCTTCCACTGCCTCCCGCAGCTTGGTCAAACTCATGCTGGTAGTTTCGAGAACACTGTCCAACCATCTCGTCCTCTGTCGTCCCCTTCCCCTTGTGCCCTCAATCTTTCCCAACATCAGGGTCTTTTCCAGGGAGTCTTCTATTCTCATGAGATGGCCAAAGCTTCAGGATCCGTCCTTCCAGTGAGCACTCAGGGCTGATTTCCTTCAGAATGGATAGGTTTGATCTTCTTGCAGTCCATGGGACTCTCCAGAGTCTCCTCCAGCACCATAATTCAAAAGCGTCAATTCTTCAGTGGTCAACTTTCTTCATGGTCCAGCACTCACTTCCATATATCACTACTGGGAAAACCATAGCCTTAACTATACGGACCTTTGTCAGCAAGGTGATGCCTCTGCTTTTTAAGATGCTGTCTAGGTTTGTCATTGCTTTTCTCCCAAGAAGCAGGTGTCTTTTAATTTCATGACTGCTGCAATAGAACAGAGACAGTGCTTTATGTGATGAATGCAGGGCAGGCAGAAAACAATGCCTTCTTACATTCTCACACCTGCGTGCTTGAAAGTGGCCTCCATCCTGGGAAAGTAGCGTCCACATTATACATTTTATATCTATCTTTAACAGTCATGGTTGTCCCCTCCTCTGACGCACAAAGAATCCTGGGAACTGTAGATTGTTAAGGGTGCTGAGAATTGTCAAGAGACCCTCCTCACAGAACTACAACTCCCAGAGTTCCCTGGGAAGAGGGATTGATTGCTAAACCAGTTTACCTCTGTAGTGTGGACAGGGGCAGCCTGAGGAGTTTTGCTCCACTTCTGCCCCCACCATGAGGGGAGCAAACTCCACAAGGGGGGGGGGTCCTTTCCAGACCCTTCTGCCTGGAGGTGGGGTTTTGTGTTGGCTGTTCCCTTCAGGAGAAGCCAGTGTAAAGCCCTGCCACCCTGCTAGGTGGTGGGGAGATCTGCCCCCACCCCACCCAGTGGTACAGCTGGGTGGCAGAATGCCTCCCCTTTCACTGAGTCCAATCCTATTTCCTGCTCAGTGCAGGATCTGCAGCAATATCAACCCCTGGCAGACACCCTCTACTTCTAGTGAAAGAGAACCCACTCCCTTTTGGGGCATTCTGTTTCATTCCTTTCACTGACTCAGCAGGAAGGCTGAACTTTGTCACCGGTCTTTCTCTGCCCCAAAGACTTGGGAGACCAGAGGCAAATCTTGACAGCAGAATGGGGGGGGGGTGCTGTCCCTTACAGAGTGCTGCCCAAGGCTCCCCCTGCCTCATGCATGGGCTGCTCTGGGTGTGGATGTGCCCAAAAGACTGATATCAAAACTTGACCCAGTAGGTAGCCTGACAGAGGCCTTGGAATGAACTCCGTGTAGTCAATCTCTCAGCTCAAGACCAACAGTAGGGAAATGTGTTTGCTGATGGCTCCTCCATAGCAGAAAAGCTGAGGAATGATCTGTATTTGAAGAATTTCTGCGTGAAGAATTTCAGAAGCTGCGCTTACCTTATGGTTGAGAGGTGGCTGTGGGTTGCGCGAAGGGATGGATGATGCTGTCAATTGTGGTTTCAGTTCCTCACTCTTCCAATCTTAACTTCAGCTCTTACCATTTCAACATCAGTTTGCTTTTTTTTTTTTAAAAGAAAAAAAATCTTCTCAAGAATTTGTCAACAGTTTAGTACACATTTCTCCACTTCTTCTTTTCCTTGTATCATATGAAATGATGACATGACAGCCTCCCATCAGGGTGGGAAGTTCACGGAGCAAATGCAGCCTGGCTTGGAGTTCCTCTCACCTCTTTTATAATCCAGTCCTGTCCCTTCAGCTTGATGGACTCCTTTGAAAGACTGCCAGTTGGCAATGATAACTCCTCATGGTACCGGCTTGTAGACTGAGCTGAAAAAACAACGACAGTGTATATATCTCACGGAAAAGTGGGAGGTCAGCCAGATTCTTTCAGGACCTTTTTATAAGAATCAGCTCCTGGTATCCTAGGGCAGCTGCCAGGACCCCTGTTGAGCCCACCAGACACCTAGTGCTGTGCCGAAACCTGTTCTCCAATTTCTCAAAAGTTTTCTTGGCCTGTAAAAGAGGCTGCAATTCTTATGCCTCTAAAAGACGTCCATGCAACATTTATGACTAGTGGTAGTGGCTGGCAGAGCACAGAGGAGTGAGACTGTGTTTCCTACCTGGCTTCCGAACATGGAGGTTTTTGCCAGTTATTGAGAGGGAGAAGGGCAAGGTCCTATGGAGCTCAGCGTGGTGAGAGGACAGCTCTTCAGTCCACCTCACCTCTCCCACTTTGCCTCTTGGTTACCGGCTGCGTCCTCCATGTTGGGAAGGCCTGTTGGCCATGCTGCCCTGTTGGCCATTACCTATGACCAGCTAGCTCAGTGTTTCCCAAATTTGGGTCCCCAGCTGTTGTTGGACCACAACTCCCATTATCCCTAAACACTGGTCCTGCTAGCTAGAGATGATGGGAGTTGTAGTCAAAAAAAAAACACCACAAAAAACAACAACAAACAGCTGGAGACCTATGTTTGGGGAACACTGAGCAAGACTGAATGTAGCTCACCAGGTAGAGAGACTGACCTGTTTTTTATCTCTGCACAGCACTTAGTAGGTGGCGATTGGTGTGAGTTCTGCTGGATTGAGAGTGAAGGTTGTTATCAGTGATAGATCCAACTTTGGTGAAGGCTTGGGCAAGAGGATCTCAGTAGGCCCTGCAGCTCTTAGTCGGGCCTGCTCCTCATCTTCACACAGTCACTGCTGCCCATCAGCTTGGTTTCACCCAAACAGCTGCCCAAAGCTGCCATACATCCTGGTGGATTTTTTCCCAGCCCTATGGCAAGCAGGGTAACTTTTATAAAATATCTACTACTTTTTGTATTTTTACGGTTGCTACGATAACTGCCTTTGTTTCTGATGTTTCTGATCTGTTTTATATTTGTTTTATGGTTCTCTTTTGTAGGCTATCTTGGAAAATCTAGATTAATAAAATTATGGGGATTTTTTTTTAAAAAAGAAATTTCTACACCACGAGTGTAAAAAAAAAGAAGACCTCAAAGTGGTTTCCAAAAAAATATATATCCATAAACACAGTTAAGAACAACCATTTTAAACCTAAAAAATTAAAATTTCATCAAAAACAGATTAAAACATGCACCAACCTTCTAGAAATGTGGGTAGGCTTGTCTAAACAAAAATGTTTTTAGCAGGCAGGGAAAGGAGTACAGGGAAGGCGCTTGCCTGATATCAACAGGCAGGCAGTTTCAAAGTTTAAGTGCTGCCAAACTAAAAGATCTATAGAGATGCATGTACTGTCCAGAAGTGCAGCTCCACATTGAACAACATTGAATGTCAGCGACTCCTAGATCGTGCCAACATTTTCCAAAGGACTCATTTGCCTTAGTTTTGCCAGTTCAGTACTGCAAATGAACCGAGATGAAAGCATCTTCAGAACCCCATCTAATTACAAGCGCAGCCACAAACGTTAAGAGTGAAATGGGACTTGTTCCTGAAAGAAAGCGCAGTGGAACAATATTATGCAGTGTACAAATTCCATCAAACCACTGTACAAATAAACAATGCTACTGAATCACACAACAAATCATCGTACAATTAGGCCACACAAGACCATCTGGTTTACAAAGCAGCCTCTGAGCCAGAGGAGAAAACTTTGAAGATAAATATTCCCATATGCGAAAGGCAAATAAAACAAAATTACTACTCGCATGGAGCATCATTCTGTAATGTAATTCTCCGTGGGAATAGAGGGTTTCATACAGGGACTGCTCCGTTTTGAACGAAATTTGACAGATGCAGAAGGGGATGGAGTTACAAATTGGTTTGGGCGCCGTAGGAGCTTGACTAACTGGCAGTGATGTTGGCTCTCTGGCTGTTTGTTTTCTGCTTGAGCGTATCATTTTAGATAATGCTTCAGAAGACAACTCAAAAGTGCACAATATATTTTAGTTTCTCCCCCCCCCCCACCTCCCAGTCTAGGGGTGGATAGATGCATACATCAAGTTCCTCTCTGCTTTTCTAATAAAAACAGCCTTTATGCCATTTCAGACAACTGTGAGGTAAAATTGCCACAACACTGAAGGCCCAATACCTATATTGTGTGGAAGGGGCTTCCTGAAAAGATGGCCTCTACAAGTGGCCCTCACGGAAGGAAGTTGCCTTAAACTGAAACAGACCATTGGGTCATCTAGTTCAGTCTTTCTACATAGACTGGCAGTGTCTCTCTGGCGTTGTAAGGAAGGAATGCTCTCCCAGCCCTACCGAGAGATGCCAGGGAACTTGGGAACTTCTGACTGCAAGGCAGAGTCTCCACCACTACATCCCTCACCTGCACAGTGTAGGTTAAATCAACACTAATTATGTTAAATCAACACCCACCACCTCTAATTTTATAAAGTTAAATTGTTTTCTTGGATCACATGCAATACTTCCCGAGTGGACGCGGCAGCCTTTCCTTAAGCCAGCCTTAAAAGGGCCATTTTTCCTCAGTCAGAGCCTGATTGAAATGCTCATGAAAGATGAAATCTCTGAAATCTCAGTGAGGCCTTTTCCCTGGGTCGACGTGCTCTGACAGCTGTTCCCTGAAAGACGCCATTGACCTCTTGAGTTTAGGGCTGTCCTTTGCCAGAAACCTACAAGGTTTCCAGAATCTTCATTTGTTTGCATAATGCCTGACATTTAGTAGCTTGTTTTCTATTTACCTCATTCCATATCTAATTTTATTTTATTTGACAGAGGAGGAATTTCTTGTTTTTTGGTGTCATGAGCCCATGGAGGGAAATTTGGTAGTGTAAAAGAAATTCTCTGTACTTGTATTTCTTTATTTCATTTATATCCCACCTTTTTCTCCAAGAAGCTCAAGGTGGCATACATGGTTCCCCTGTCCTCATTTAATCCTCACAACATCCCTGTGGAGTAGGTTAGTCAGAAAGGCAGGGACTGGCCCAAGTGAGCTTCATGGCCGAGTGGGGATCTGAACCCTGAACTCCCAAATCTTCGTCCAACAGTCTATACCACACTGGCTTTAAATGACATGGTCTTCAGTAGAGCCTGGAACTACGTGATGTTCTCCTTGTTTAGAATCTAATATGAACAGAGGTTATGCCCTAAAGCAGGGAATGGGGAACCTATGGCCCTCCAGATGTAGTTGAACTACAATTCCCATCATCCTTCACTTTGGCCATGCTGGCTGGGGCTGATGGGAGCTGTAGTCCAACCTTCTTGCAGGGGGCTGTGGTGGACCACTTAATAAACTTTTTTTTTTTGGGGGGTGTCTACAATTCAACCTATATCCATAACTCATATTTTGATAACCATAGTTCTGCATTTTAGCCGATAATTTTCAGGGGAGGAAATTAGTAGACTGCCCCAGTTACACTGTGAAAGTATCACATGTCCCCATTTCTGGGTGTTGTTATGCTGCATGCTACATCTGGCCCTGGACAGAACAGCCTCAATCTCTGTCATCAAAATAAATAAATCAAGTGTGTTGTCAAATATATATATATTCAACTATCCCCTGCATGGATAGACCACGGTCTGAGAACCTCTCCAATACAACGCTGTAATTTATCCTTCTTGACAAAGCACATTCTCCTTATTTTGAAACATATAGTGAGTCAGAGCATTGGTCCTTCTAGCTCAGTATTACCTACACTGACTGGCAGCAGGCCTTCAGGGTTTAAGGAGGGAGTCACTCTGTTCCACTCTAGAGTTTCTTTGTTCAGGTAGGATGTTGATTACATAGATTTCATTTCTCTGAAATGGCAAGCATCATGAGGAGGGACAAAGGAAAGGGGAGTTACCTCATAATTTCCCCCCTTTTCTCTTCCCATCACTCTTCCTCCAACACCATGTAAGCGACATTATTCACTCTGTAAAGATACTTGGGAAACTTGCTAAGTTTTTCCCTCAGGCCTGCAGTGGATGTACGCTGGGGAACAGGAAATGTGGAGTCTTGTGATGCAGATTGTTATACCAGATGACAATCATAGCACATGCTATTTGTGTAGATCAGTGGTGTAAGTGAGTCATCATGTGGAGCTGACCTTAGCTGCTGTGAAAATGGGCCTTTCAGTCATCATCGCCATAAAAATTCCAGAATCTTTGAAGCCAATGCTCTGCTAGAATTTCAAGTTCTTCTCCAATAAGCAATGGTAATTCGTTCGGAAATAGTCGCAACACCCCTGAAATCAATGGCAATCTTTTCAGGAAGGGTGGGCTAAGACTAGCTACAGAATTTGGACTCTGGTAACAGCCCTGGCTAGATTTTAAGTCAAAATCTTCCTTCTCACTCAATATTTCTTAGCTTGCCCTTATGAAAGAAGATTGAAATCCAGTATCTCAGAGAAAGCAAGTCATTCTTCTTTGAGATCACCTATGCTATGGTGTGGCTCTCCAGATAAGTGTCCCTATTTTTCAGGGATGTCCCTGATTTAGAAAAGCCATCCCAGTTTCTTTGACCCCAGAATGTCCCACTTTCCCCTATTTTCATTGGAAAAATGTTGGAGGGTATGGAGTTGTCCGACCTCCAAGCTGTCTGAAGGCAATCCTGTACAGGAAAGTTTTTTTAATGTTTAATGTCGTATTATGTTTTTATATATGTTAGAAGCTGCCTAGAGTGGCTGGTAAGATGTGTGGGGCACAAATGGTAAAATTATCATTATGAAATGGAACGTCCCTATTTTCACTGGGGAAATGTTGGAGGGTTTGCAGATGTTGATGGTCTACAACTGCCATCATCTCTGAATATTGGCTCAGCTGGGTGTGGCTGATGGGAGTTGGAGTCCAACAACAACTGAGGGCCCACAGCTTCCCCACTCCTGACCTTATAGAGTTGTACTTATTCCTAAAAGGTGAGAGCCTGGCTGGGCAAAAGGTCCTGGAGGGTCACAATGTGGAAGAAGACCAGAAAAGCTACACTGACTGGGCAGAATAGGAGCCTTGGACACACTTGAGCATACTTGTGACTTGGAACTCCTTCTGGGCTTCCAAAGAGGCACCATTGGCTACTGTGGGAAACAGGATAATGGACAAGATAGGCCATTGGTTTGATTCAGTAAGGATCTTTCTTATGTTCTTGTAGAAGAAGAGTTTGGATTTGATATCCTGCTTTATCACTACCCTAAGGAGTCTCAAAGATACCATCTGGTATCACAGTGATAAACTGCTTCTGAACAGGAAGGTTCCATTTGAACAAAACCTAAGCTTAACTAGGGGCTTTCATGGATAAGCTGGGGTGAAGCCAGATAGAAGAGCCCCGTCTAAAGTCAGAAGAAGCCACCCCCAGTCAGAAGAAGAAGAAGAGTTTGGATTTGATATCCTGCTTTATCACTACCCGAAGGAGTCTCAAAGCGGCTAACATTCTCCTTTCCCTTCCTCCCCCACAACAAACACTCTGTGAGGTGAGTGAGGCTGAGAGACTTCAGAGAAGTGTGACTGGCCCAAGGTCACCCAGCAGCTGCAGGTGGAGAAGCAGAGACGCAAACCCGGTTCAGCAGATTATGCGACTTAACCACTACACCACACTGGCCAATCTTTACTGAGTGTGTGCAGTGATAAAAGATGAGTCTTACAGGCAACAGCCTGCAACCTAAAATGGTAGATGCTATAATCCTTGACTGTTGAAGATCTGTGTTATGAAGTACATTTAAGTTGTAACTGAAAATGGTTGGAATGGTGGTATGGTTCAGCCTTTAAATTGGGCACTTGTTGCCAGATGATCAGACAGCCTCTGCCATTGTGACTTTAACAGCAGCCTCTTGCACAGGAAGGAGCAGGCAATTTGAGGACCAGCACAGCTTCACTATAGCCGCAGGTTCCCCATCCCTGGCTCAAACCATTACTAAGCATTCACATGTCTGTAAGAAATGTGCACAACTTGGCCTGCCATTAGTAAACCCCCCCCCCCAGTAATGGCATGTTTTGAAAGTATGATGTTCTTACAACTTATTTACTTGGTTCAGTGCACAGGCAACATCTGGTTTCCAGTTGAATCCAGGGCTAACCGAGGCTCAGCGAGCATCAGATGTCTTGCCTGAGGTTGCGCACTGATTGGTGCCTCAGTCCCCCATTTGAACTCAGCAACTTCTTAGTTCCCAAGCTCAGATCTGAAGGAATGACTGGACTGCGTGGGCCTTTCTAGTCCACATTCAACATTATGAGGCCATTTCCTCCGGCTCTGCCTTGGATGTTGTTGTTGTTATTGTGGCGAGCTTTTAAAAATTCTCTTTCCCTTGCATTGGTTGTGCCAGGCCATATTATGGAGCTCACCATTTGACACTTGGGGCTGGCAGCTCCGATTTTGCTTCTTAATTGTATGTTGCTGCAAAATGTCAAGCCGCTTGTCCAAGATAAGGGAGATAAATTGTGCAGGAATCAGACGATGTTTTGCTGTGCTCCACTCTCCTGGAGCCTAACTGGAGGCCTTAGCTTGAGAACCTTGTGGAGTATTCGGAATGAAGTTTCCTAATGGGCACATGCATAGTGTCTTTCCATAACCACGATTACCACTTACACACATGCTGTGGGGAAAAGGAATTCAAAGCCAAGGCAGTCATGGCTTCCCCCATAGGATCCTGGGAACTGTAGTTTGTTAAGGGTGCTGAGAGTTGTTAGGCGATTCATTTCCCTTCAGAAAGCTATGGTTCTCAGGGTGGTTTAACAGTCCATCCCTCTTCCCAGTGAACTCCTGGAATTGTAGCTCTGTGATGGAAATGGGGGGCATCTGTGACATAAGAAAGAGCCACATGAGAATGAAGTGAAAGCCCTGTGGGATCCTCCTCCATTTCTGACACCAGAGATGCAAAGAAGAAGCCCTTTGCAAATGTGCTCTTTGAAGCAGCCACCTCCTCCTTTAAACATTAGAGCAAGCAGGTGGGTGGTGGTGTTTAAAGGAAAAGGGGCAGCTGCTTCAAAGAGCGTTTTTGCTCAGACAGGAGTGCCGGAGATTTGCAATGGAGTGTAAGCAATTTTGACAGGTGGGCAGCAAGACAGGTCAATGCAGAAAGATCTGTTTCATAGTGGAACATTTGCAAACCACTACAATCGAGCTGCTCTAACCACGCAGTCCTTTTATTTGTATAGACAAAGCCTCCTCCTACAGAGCCAAAAGGGGGGAAATGGTTTCTCCTGAGCCACTGATAATTTAGAATCTGACACATCAGCTGGCTTCAGAGCCATGAAAATGCTCTGATAATGGGTTTGGGGGGGGGTGTTGGTAGGAAAAAGAAATATTCCAAGCTGTAATGATTAATGAGCAGACATAAAGAGGGAACACAAACTTATGGGAAACCATTTCAAACGGTGATGTCAGCAAGGAACAATTCGCAGACATAATTGCTAAAAAATTATCAGAGACTTCCTTGTCAAGTATTTTGTATGTTTATAAAGCTGTTGGTGACTCATTGAAAGCAGTCTGGGAGACTTATTTGATTTGGAATCAGGGTTTTATTATAGCTTAGCTGTTATGTAATAGTTTATTCAGACTAACGGTCAGCTATTCTTTCATGTCAAGAGAGCCCGTGTGTGTGTGGCAAGAGGCTCCTTGTAATTCTTTCAGCAAAATGATATCTAAATGCTTTTCCATACTTTTGCATTTCGGATGCTGCCTCCATTGAGAATGCACTGGGGGGAACCGCTCTTGGCTTCATTATCCTCTAGCTTCGCTGAGATGCCCAGACCAATGCTGAAGTCCACAAGGATTAACTTTATATTGGGTGTGCAAATAGCCTTTCACCTAGTCACCAGTGGTGAGTACAAATCCTCCCCAAGTGAGCAGCAAGGAATCTTCTGTAAATTGGAAAAAGAACTGGTTTCTTCATATTTCCACTTAGACTGTCAGTATGCCACATATAAATAATACAGGTATATGGGGACAGGTGCAGAGGTAAACTTGCAGACTAGAAACTTTTTTGAACTTATATGCAAGGCAACACAAATCCTCAAGCTACTGGTAGCTGTGAGAGTGCGCAGAGTGGGTACCATCAATGCAGCTGTGATGACATCCTCTGCATGAGTACACCTTGCTCTGGTGCCTGTCAGTTGCCCTGCCAGACTTATAGGTTACAAGGAAACACTTTCTCCTCCTCTTCTTCCTCCTTATGTGTTTTCCAGATGTGCTATTTCATCATCATTTCTCTCATGCTAGGACTCACTCTATGTTCTTGTAATTTGTCATTTCTGTAATTTGTTTTACAGGATTTTAAAATTGTAATATTTTTGGGGGTAACCTGCCCTTATGAGGGTGGATGGGTAAGAAAGATAATCAATATTGCTACACGCCACCCTAGTCTCCCAGCAGTGTGAGATTCCAGGCAAGCTTATCCAGGGTTTGTGTTTCCTTTCGGGAATGAGGCACAGCGGAGACTGTGGTGTCTTTATGATATATGGTCTATTTATTCATAAATACAACCTGAGTCCATGATGGAGGGATTCACAGCATTAAGAGGGTCTTGTTTCTCCTATAGCTGCAGCCTTGGATTCAAGCATCAATCAACCATTGTGTTCTGATCCTCTCTCCAGCCTTTCCCAGCCTATAACTTTTTCCTCCTCTAGGTCACATCACAGCCACCTCTCATCTCTACATCAGACTCTGGCTTTGTCTTCTAACTGACTCTGAGATGGCCCTACCCACTGATCATCTGGGCCTTTGCTGTCTTAATGGCCCATTACCTTTCCTTTGTTTTTTCAATGGTCCATTTCCCAGGCGATCTCCTGAACATGGGAAGCTGGGTCCAGGGATTAGGAGTTTTGAATCCAGTTTAACACACACAAACCTTGATTAGAATCTAACACTTACTGGACCCAGGAATTTAGGGGTCATAAGAATACTATTAAGAATCACCATTGTATACAGGTCTTTAGTACTCTATGCTGCCTCTTCTCCCTCCCAACCCGGCCATTTCTGCCATTAACTCTAAATCACCTCTTTCTCACCAGGACTATGAGTATGGTTTGGTGAAACTGATTTTGACTCTGTTTGATGCCTTGGATCCATATCACTCAAACAATTTCCTGATTGCCCACAATCTGCTTTCCCACTCTGCCCTCTGGCCCTTGGCTATGCTGACATTGCTAGTTTTGAACTGCCTGTGCATACATGAACAATCCATTATACGGTCACTAAGCCAAAAGCTGGCCTAGTGACCTACAATGCCACTGGTTGATATATGGTGCTGATGCTTAAAAAAATGGCATCAGGAAAGTAATAGACTTGGAGGAAAACTCCGATGAATAACAGAAAAGAGAACATGAAGTTTCCCCTATCAGAATCTGCACACTTGAAGTTTAGAGACCTAACACAAATATGAATTCTACCTTCTAAAACTGCTATTTTTCTACTGTGCAATTTTGAAAATTGTGGTTGCCTGAATGGTAGAGTTGACCCAAATTGTGGAACACATAACATAGTCTGCCATGCCAGTGCAACAGCCACAGTTTGTGACATTGCTTTGGCACTTTGGTCATTGTGCTTTATCTAACCTGCTGTTTTCCCCTGGAGCAGCTTGTAGGGCTGGAAAATAATGGAAGTAAATTTGATTTAAGTTGTGTGAGCAAGCATATTGAACAGGCTAGCAGTTTTGTGTGCTTTTGACTAGGTTTATTTTAGTGGTGTTTTCAGTGCATACTTAACACTGTCATTTAAGCAGGGCAAGTGCATTTGCTGATCCTCCTGAGCCATGGTAGGTTTTGCAATTAGGATCACTAACGCTTTCCAGCGCCACTAATGTTCAAAGCAAAATTGCAAATAATCTGGATGCAATTATTGGGTTGGCACAGGAACTATGATAGGGGGATTACACACTGTTTTTTCTTAAACACTTTAGCACAATAAGATCTTCAGTTATGTTACCACTTTATTCATTGGGGGTTTTTTATATTAAAAAACCAAAAAGACCCACCAAGGAAGATGTCACCAGACAATTCTCACAATCGACTCAGAAGGCTCCTTAGTTCTTTGTATCAGAGTTTTAGCCAGAGAACTACAACACGGTTAAGCCAGGGTAATTAGTGTTAAGATGACGAGCATCAGGCCAATTCATAACTTTTTAAAGTTTATAGGAAGTTGAATTTAGAGATCACTTCCAGACTTCAGAGAAACTGGTCTATCTGAATTTTCAAAGAAAAGATAAGTACAGTGGTATTTCTGGTTCCGAACTTAATTTGTTCCAGAGGTCCGTTCTTAAGCTGAAACTGTTCTTATCTTGAGGCGCACTTTCACTAATGGGGCCTGCCTCTGGCACGTGATTTCCATTTGCATCTTGGAGCAAAGTTCACAACCAGGAGCAGTTACTTCCAGGTTAGCAGAGCTTGTAACCTGAAGCGTTCTTAACCAGAAGCGTTCGTAACCAGAGGTACCACTGTAACAAGATTCCAGTTTAAGAAGGGACACTCTAGGACAGTGTTGGGGGATCTATGGCTTACTAAATGTGGTTGGTTCCCATAATCTCTGACCATTGACCATACTGGCTGGGGCTGATGGGATCTGAAGTCCAACAACATTCTCCTACCCTGCTAGAGAGGCCACTGAAGCTCCCTCCAAGTGGTGTGATGGCGAGAGGTGTAGCCTAAGTCTATGCATCTTCTACATGAGTAAATTCCATGGTGTGTCATGGGACTTACTTTCAGGAAAGAGAACATCAGGGCTCCTGTCACGTGTGCCAGCACATAATACACCTAGAGCTCCCACATAAAGACCAGAACTCAGGTACATCTGATGTAGCTGCTGTGTTGGTGGTGGGAGGAATTAAACATTTGATGCTGTTGCTAGAAAATAGTTACTATGCTGACACGTCCTCTTAACCAAAAGATGATGTATAAGAAGCAACCAGCTTTACGAGAATTGTCCGTGCTTTTGTTCCACACATTTTTGAGAAAGATGAAGATGAACTGGAAAGAATTCCGGGGACAACATGGATGATAAAAGATTCAGAATGCCAGACCTCTGAGGGAAGGTTGGAAGAAATGGGAATGTTTAGTCTCAAGAGCAGAAAGCTAAAAGAGAACATGGCCACACTCTTTAGTTATGTAAAAATCTGGAATGAAATGATGAAAAAATACAATTGTTCTGCTTGGCCTCTTAGGAGAGGGCAAGCTGGATTTATGGTATAGGAAGAACAACTTGGGCAGCAGCTCAGGAATTGTAACAGCCTTACCAGGAACAGATAGGCAACAAAATAAATTGCCCGTGGGAGCTTGGGGAATCTCCCTTATTGGGCTCTTAAAAAAAACCCAGGTTAAATAAGCATACGGCAAGACTTTTCCCAGAACAATTAATCTTGCCATAGCATAAATCATAGGCAGTGTATAATGGCATATAATGTTCTCTCTCATATGCACACTTAACCTGGGGGTATATCCCATTGAAATGAGCAGACTGACTTCTGAGTGGATGTGTAGGATTGTGTTCTAAGGCTCTTCATAATTCAATGGAACCTCCTTCTGGGCAGATATGTATAGGACTGCATAGTAAATTAAGCCCTTTTCAGGCATCAAATGAATGAGTGAGGACTCCGGTTGAATAGGGGCATTGGACAGGTGGGGGAAACACACCTGTGCCCCAATGTTCCTGTGTTCACCTCTCCATCCCCTTCTCTTTTCTGCATGAGCATGAAAATCTGCAGAAAATCCTACAGAACCTAATCACATTCAGCTTAACAGATTCCTGGTTGCAGGAAAGATTCTAACCACAGTTCAATGGAACACAGTTCCAATCTCCCTTCAGACTTTCACACCGAATGCACAAAGCTTGGGAGAGGGAAGCCAGTGAGACTTGGGGGGCAGGCGGGCAGGGGAAGTACACCTTCCTGAGCAAAACATTAGATCTCTCTAGAATAGTCCTGCAAGCCAATATGACCATATACAGATTTTATTTTTGAGCATGTTCATAGCTAAGCTGCCACCAGTGATCTGCTCTTATTGATAAATATTTTCCAGGTGATATATTTCACAAAGTCCACAGGAAGTTAAATTGGGACGAATTAATAATTTATCGAGCCAAGTATACTGTCTCTGAGGGCCAAAGTACAGTACAAGCTGTTCTTAATGTGTAAAGTGCCTCTTGCCTTTTACTTAACTGCAAGCAATTGCACCAATAAATTGCTCTTAGGCTTAACTTCACAGGCCCTGCCAGAGATGGCTCCAAGATTTGAAAGGCCCACCCTCAGTGAATCTACTTCTTCATCACCATTCTCACAGCAGGCGGCTGCCCTTCCTCATCCTTGCCACCACCTGTTTGCTTGCCAGGCGGAGTGCCAACGAGGAAGTCAGAAAGGCCACCTGCCATTCCTCCTTCTCACCACTGCTGGGCCAGAGGGAGACATGAGTGAACAAGCAGGTTGCAATGGAGAAGAGAGAAGAAGCAAGTCCTGGGGGCTCTTGCCCCTGCCCACCTTCCTTCTTTACCTTGAAACCGGAGAGCTTGTAAAATGGAGGACACCTTCAAATAGAGGAGTGCCCTTGAACATCCTTCAAACAGGAATTTCCTCTACAAAGTAGTCCTAAAGTAGTCATGGCCTTCCTAGATGATGAAGATAATTTATTACCCTTCCTTCACCCCAGGGCCTGCTGGCTTGGTCCTGGGACAGGGGTACACACGTGTGTCTGACGTCAGTACGCCTATAGGTGCATTTTTGAGAGGGGGTGTGACTAGGTGCCCCCCCCGCTCCCTCATTGGAGCCTGGCTCTGGCAGGCGGAGCTCCTCTCAAGGGTCAGGTCTGACCCGGAGGCGGATTGGAGGAGAGGCGGCAGCAGCAGCAGCAGTGGTGTAGGAAGGGGGCCGGTGGGGCCGGTCTGCCCCTGGTGTCATCTCTGAGGGTGTGTGTGTGACAAAATCCCTCCTGGGTGGATCACTGCACCGCCCCCTGGGTGCCGATTGCCAGGTCGATCGCCCCCAATGGGTGACAATTGCCTCCAATGGGTGCCAGCCATAGACTCCCGCTGTCTGCCCGCTGCCTCCCCCCCAGCTGTAGGGTGGATGAGGCCCACGGCATGCCACATCTCTATGAGCGCCACGCACCCCATCCCTCCCTAAGGGCGCCTATGTGTGCCCCGCCCCTATGGGTACTGCATGCCCTGCCCCTATGGGTGGTTCTCCCTGCCACTGGGCGCGCTGCCCCAGGTGCCCAAGAGGCTTCCTCTGCTGCTGAGTGTTACTGCCCCTCTCCTGCGCTGGGGTGCCCATGCGAGGGAACAGCCAGCTCCTTCACACCCAGTCTCAGCACCGCTCCTGGGTCAGGTTTGACCTGAGAGGCAGAGAGAGGAAGGAAAGTCATGGCAGCATTGCCGCTCTTCTCCTCAGCTGGACCTGCGTAAAAAATTGTGGCTGCCCTGCCCCTTCATGGGGAGGGTTGTGGGGGCTGGAGCAGCCACAGCCCCTCACACTCGGTGCCTATGCTTCCCCCTAAGGCCCTAGGCTAGGGTACAACAATGACACTCACAGAAATGAGGTGAGCCTTGAAAATATATATACAGTGGTACCTCGGGTTAAATACTTAATTTGTTCCAGAGGTCTGTACTTAACCTGAAACTGTTCTTAACCTGAAGCACCACTTTAGCTAATGGGGCCTCCCGCTGCCGCAGTGCCGCAGGAGCACGATTTCTGTTCTCAACCTGAAGCAAAGTTCTTAACCTGAAGCACTATTTATGGGTTAGCAGAGTCTGTAACCTGAAGTGTATGTAACCCGAGGTACCACTGTACACCTCAAGGACCAGGGCAAAGTAGTGCATATTCAGCATACACTGGAAGCTGTATAATGAAGGTTCCAGACATAAGGGAATTCCACAACTTTGGAGGCTGCCACAGAGAATGCCCACTTCCAGGCTGCAAGCCCCCAAACTTTTGAGGGTGATGAAACAGCCAAGAGAGCCTCCCTCTGCCAATCTTAGCACCAGTGAGGGTCTGTTGGAATGGAGGTGGTCTTACAGGTAGGAGGGGTATCTCCAACTGGTGGTGATGAGTCCTTGTGGTGAAACAAGCCTGCTGCTCAGACATTTGATAAGAAATGGAATCATAGAGTTCACTCCATTATTACTTATCTGATTATTGATTTTTTTTTTTTAAAAAGAGTAATTACATTGAGAAAACCTAAGGATTTCTCAATGTAATTACTTTTTGAACCTTACCTGCTCCACTTTATGAACCTACCTATGATATTTGGAAATACCTTTTAAAATAAGGGGATTCTGCTTCCTGGTGTGACTTTTTAACGTTCCAGAGCCAGGAATGGAGACCTGCACATCTCTTACTTGCACAGTTTGCATGAGTACTCTTCAACATCTATGGGTCTGTGGGAGGAAGGAGGTGGGGTTTGGGAAGCAGAGGGCAACTGAGCAATGGAGGCCTGGAAAAAGAGTGTGAGCAGAATGCCAAAAAGCATTGTTGAGCAGAATCCATTCCATTCCATTAGCCAAAGAAGCTGAAAGTCCCCTTCCCCCAGCCCCCCACCATATACACTTTTTAAAATTACATTTTGAGTAGTTTCCCAAAGCTCTTAACACAAGAGAGTGGCGGGTGGGTGAAACAGAGCCTTGAGAAATCACACTTTTCTTTTAGCTTGACAAATCCCAGAACCTTTTGCATTTTTAAACCTTTTAAAATTTCTTTTTGGCTCCTTTTTAAAATAAAAAAATAATGATGATATAACCAGACTGCCTAAAAATAAGCAGTAGCGTTTTTTCCCTTACAGATGGGAGAAACCTGCCAAAAAAGAAGTGTGGGGTTTTGATTTCTGCAGCGTGTTTCTAATACTTCCAACATTGAACCCAGAACTTATTCATTTCCTGCTTCCTCCAAGAAATCATCTCAGTGAAGGAACAGTGGGAATGGGTGGTTTTGTGTCGGTTACAACAACAACAACAACAAAGACGTCTCTCTCTCTCTCTCTCTCTCTCTCTCTCTCTCTCTCTCTCTCTCTGTACTTTAATCTCGTTGCACTCAGAAATTGCACTCAGAAATTCCCAACACCATTTAGTAAGAAATAGAAAGTCATGTCCAAAGTATCTCTCTCAGACAGCGGATGTTCCTGATAAGAAACTCTGGGAAGGCAGTGACTCCATTCAGGCTAGCAAATGCGGATGATCAAATTCACCTCTCTGTATGGTGCTGGAGGAGACTCTTAAGAGTCTCACGGACTGCAAGAAGATCAAACCTATCCATCCTGAAGGAAATCAGCCAAGAGTACTCACTGGAAGGACAGATCGTGAAGCTGAGGCTCCAATACTTTGGCCACCTCATGAGAAGAGAAGACTCCCTGGAAAAGACCCTGATGTTGGCAAAGATGGAGGGCACAAGGAGAAGGGGACGACAGAGGACAAGATGGTTGGACAGTGTTCTCGAAGCTACCAGCATGAGTTTGACCAAACTGCGGAAGGCAGTGGAAGACCGGAGTGCCTGGCGTGCTCTGGTCCATGGGGTCACAAAGAGTCGGACACGACTAAACGACAACAACAACATGTGAAGAATCCCAGGGATGTGACACCAAGGAGAGTTGGCTTTCCCTGATGTGTGAATCCTCTGCCCACCTATAACCAGCCCTCTCAAATCTCCAGAAATAAAAGGTTCCCAGTCTCCTTGGTCTCCCCCTTGCATGCCTTCAGTGAACTGCCCAGGACAGGATAATCACCAATGCTGTCTTGCATGTCAGCTGAAGATATTGTGCGTGAGTTGCTGCCTTAGGAACAGATGCTGCTTCCTTACACCAAGTCAGACCAAGTCAGTAATGTCTAGACTGACAATGGCTTCCTAAGATTCCTAGGAGATGACAGGGATTGAACCTGGGACTTTTGGCATTCAAAGCAGATACTGTTACTATTGAGCTGTGGCCCTTTCCTAATCTGAAGGGCCACTTGCCCCCATATGTTCCAGTTTGTCCACTGAAAACCTTTTGATAGGGCTCTGATTCGTTGTCTTGAGGTTAGATGAGTGGATACATGGAGAGAGACTCTCTTTTTACCCGCTTTTCCCTTTCCTTTCACCTTGCACGTTCAACCATTGTTGAATTTGTTGCTGTTTTGTGGATTTGTTTAATTTTGGTTACATGTTTGTTACTTATAAAATAATTAACAATAATAAAATTGAATAAATTAATTTATTACATTTGATTATTGGGGCAACCTAGCCAGATGGGCGGAATAGAATAATAATAATAATAATAATAATAATAATAATAATAATAATAATGAAACTTTTGCATGTTCCATTGAGGGCTGTTGGACAAAAAAGGTGCATAGAGAGGAAAAAATACTAATACAGTGGTACCTTGGTTCTTAAACTTAATCTGTTCCGGAAGTCCGTTCCAAAACCAAAGTGTTCAAAACCATTCAGCCCGGACACTGAGGTCCAGCTCTGAGGGCCTTCTGGCGGTTTCCTCACTGCGAGAAGTGAAGGTACAGGGAACCAGGCAGAGGGCCTTCTCGGTAGTGGTGCCTGCCCTGTGGAACGCCCTCCCATCATATGTCAAAGAAATAAACAACTATATGACATTTAGAAGACATCTGAAGGCAGCCCTGTTTAGGGAAGTTTTTAATGACTGGTGTTTTAATGTATTTTTAATCTTTTGTTGGAAGCCGCCTAGAGTGGCTGAGGAAATGCAGCCAAATGAGCGGGGTAGAAATAATAATAATAATAATAATAATAATAATAATAATAATAATAACAACAACAACAACAACAACAACAACAACAACAATAATAGCCACCTAACTTGTTGTTGTTGTTTGATATTTTCTCAGGAAGTGGCTTACACCAGATCAGTACTGTCTATTCTGGCTGGATGGCAGGGGGCATGTCCAGGGTCTTATGCGCAGGTCTTTCTCACCTTCAGAGAGCCTTTTTAAAAATGGAAAGCAAGGGATCAAACCAGAGACATTCTGTATGCCAAGCATGCATCATCGCATTATGCTATGCCCTCTCTGCTTGGCTTGTGTCTAAAACAACAGGATGGGGGCATTCGAAGTACCGTAGTTTTCCAGTCTTATCTATACAAAGTGCATTCTGAATGTGTGACTGTTTATTTTATGGCAGGGACGCAATCACAGACCGGAGATTTAGGTTAGCACAATGGAAGCAGATTAAAATGCTCCAGTGCAACAAATCCACTTTAAAAACAACCACCAATATCCTTTTTTGTGGTTAGGAAAGCAGAAGGGAGATGCACAAAAAGGTGTGAGGATAAGGGGATGATTGGCAAGAAGATGTGTAACCTCTGCACAAGGAAATCAGAATGGATGCTCACTGCAGTATATCCTCACTGCCAACCAAGCAGAATGAATGCTCAGTAAAGGGCAGACATGGTATAACCTCCATATAAGTGTTCTGTAAGCAAATCAGGACAAATGCTCAATAGACAAGTCCTTTCTGGGAGATCTTGGTGGCAGCCTTTGTACATTTTGTCTATAGTGAAGAAGAGAGGAAGGTGGTGCTTGGAGGAAAGGCTTGTAACAGGAATTGAGACAGAAATTTGCCCCAAGGCAAGCAGCTGGCATGATTAAGACCCACCAGCTTCCCGATTTCAGCACAGCTAGATGGATTAAAAGAGAGACATCCGGTGTCAAAGTCAAACCCACAGACTTCCAGGATGCAACAGGATACCTTTAGGGGGACTGCGGGAAGGCTTTTAACCTGCTTTCTCAGGAGCAGCATATTGGAGACAGCCAGAATACTTTACCCTTCGAAGGCAGAAAGGTTCTCCTTACTTTCTTCTGATGCGGCTCGATCTGCCCTGGTGTTCCAGGGGACTCCAAAACGCTGAGACCTGCAAGTCATAGCAACACAGAGATGCCACTTTATTCTGAGTCAGACCATTGATCCATTTGCTCAGCATTGCCTACCTTGTGACTGGGGGTGGCTGCCCAGAACTTTAGACAGGACTCTTCTAGCCCTACCCACCAAACCTCTCCCACCACCACACCTAGACTCCTTACACCCAAAGCTCTTCTATCTGGCTTCACCCCAGCTTATCCATGAAAGCCCCTAGTTAAGTTTGATTGCTTAGATTTTGTGATATGATAGCCATGTTCAAATATATAAAAGGATGTCACATAGAGGAGGGAGAAAGGTTGTTTTCTGCTGCTCTAGAGAAGTGGACACGGAGCAATGGATCCAAACTACAAGAAAGAAGATTCCACCTAAACATTAGGAAGAACTTCCTGACAGTAAGAGCTGTTCGACAGTGGAATTTGCTGCCAAGGAGTGTGGTGGAGCCTACTTCTTTGGAGGTCTTTAAGCAGAGGCTTGACAACCATATGTCAGGAGTGCTCTGATGGTGTTTCCTGCTTGGCAGCGAGTTGGACTCAATGGCCCTTGTGGTCTCTTCCAACTCTATGATTCTATGATTCTATGATTCTATGTTCAAATGGAACCTTCCTGCTCAGAAGCAGTTTATCACTGACATACCAGATGGCAACAGCCTTCCAGTTAGGCCGATGCTTTGGGATAGCAGTGGATGACTGCTGGCCAGTCCTGTCCTGGGTAGACAAAGCTGTGGGTGCCATAGGGCATGTCCTACCCTCCATGAACTAGTCTGCTGCCCTCAGGCAAGGAGGAAGCTGTGACCCCACTGCCTGTCAGTTTCACTTCTGTACTGGGGGTGGCAGACATGGGGTGGGGTACCCTGTCTTCACATGGCCTGATGGCGTTTCCTGAAGGGCTGTGCTGGGACTCTGGAATCTGATCCGAATTGAGGCAGGGGGCCTGCTCAAGCCAGGCCCTACACGCCTTGGATTTTGATTGTAGTTATTCAAGCAGCAATGCTCACATTGACAAGCGTCCCTGCAGGGAAAATTCACCTCTTTTCTACCGGTACCAAGGTCCAGAGCTCCCTTCTCTGCCTCTTTATGAGTAGAGGCAGATTTAGGTGCCCGCAATAGCCGCCCAGCTGAGAGGCCACTGCAGGGGACACCACAACAATGACAAGCAATGGAAAGCAAGAAGTGGGGGCTCCCTGAATTTTGGTGTTTCACAGAGTGCTGCTGAAATTTTTAATGCCCATAGTCTGCCACTGTTATGAGAAGAGTGTCAGGACACCTGAGATATCAGGACTCATCCTGTTCATGTGGTTGCGTTTCCCTCCCCCCCGCCATGTAAGATTTTTAAAAGTGTTTTTAATGTTGTATTTTAAACTGTTGTCGCCCCGCGTTGGACCTTTGCTGTGAAGTGTGGGTAATAATAATAATAATAATAATAATAATAATAATAATAATAATAAATTTGTGGGAAACAGAAAACTGGAAGGATATTAAGGAGCTGGATTTTCAAAACAGAAAATTCCTTCCTGCCTCTTCACTGCTGCTCTGTTCCATTCACTCTCTAGCTAATTAGCATGCAACTTTCCACTGCTATAGATCCACAAAGGAGAACTCTGTGAGTTTCGTAGGGAGAGAGAGTAAAAATGTCATTTATTGGCCATTGCCTGTGCTTTTCAAGCAACTGCCTTCCATCCCCAACCATATAGTGCCGCCGGATCCAGCCAAGGGCCCATCTAGCACGGCATCCTGTCCTCACAGTGGTGAATCAGATCCCATGGGAAGCATCAAAGTTCACCTGTGATTCCCAGCATACTGCCTCCAACAGTGGAGTACGGCACAGCCATTGTGCCAACACAACGTCCAAAAAGCCAATAAATGCTTCTCAAAATCTGGACGCTTAGGAAGCACAGGCAGGTTGAGCCCAGTGAGGAGGCCCAAGGGATGTTCTAAATGCCAGACAGAAGCTTCTGGAAAGTCCCGGCTGCTGGCACCATACGGCAGCCTCCCCTGCTTTGGTGATAGAGAGGCTGCCTTGTAGTGCCCGAGTGCTTGAAGGAACCGTATTACAAGATTTCATGGTATGGTGCTGCTGCCATTCCATAAACAGGCAGATATAAGCTTCCAGTAATAAATAGTGACAGTACTATAAATACTTCTGGGTGTGCTTTCCATTTCTTTCCTTATAGGAAAGGAGTTTAGCTTTGAAAATATTTTCGTAATGTGATCAGTGGACAGTAGTGGGAAAGAATTTCTTTCTAACTTGACTTGCAATCAAAATAAGGAAGGGAGATCTGAGGGGACAGAGAATATTTTTGTTAACTAAGATGTGGCAGTTTCCAGCATCTGGATGTCAACACTAGGTTTTGGGAGTTTTAAAACTGAACATTTTGAATATCTGTCACTGCAGTTAATCCCCTCCCCCTGAACAGATTGTGTAGCTACACTTTTTTTTTTGGCAACAGTTTTCTATCCTCTTGCTTTATTACATTACCTGACCCATGGAGACTCTCTCTCTTTCTCTCATACAATAACTGTGGGAAAAAGCCCCTCCTGGAAAGAATTTTTCTGACTCTCATCGTCAGCGTGGATCATCTTGAATAGAGGCAACCCTTGTGGGAGATGCTTTGTTTTTGTATGTGAATAAGAATCCAGTTCCTGTACACAGAAAAGAGGCATGATTAAAGAAAATCTACTGGGTGGAATGTCTGGGATATATATATATAAAACATAGAAAATTAAAAGGTCAACAAAAGGCAAGCATTGACACATCCCTCTTCAAAACTAACAAGGATGAATCACTTTCCTCAGATCAAAAGCTGCTTTCTCTTGAGAGCAAATAATGATACATTCTGTATATAAAAGCCTGGACTGAAAGCTCACTCCACACGGGGAGCGGGGAGCGATGGTGAATGGAAGGCGAATAGCTCAGACCCAGATATAGCTTTCTCTCTTGCTTCGGCTTCACCGCTGATGCCCCTCTCTTCTTCATTCCCATATTCAGTCCATCGTAACACTTATCCCCTTTGCAGCATTTTTTGCCCTGTCCCCTTGGCAAAAACTCTAGTCCATGCCCCTGGTCATGTTTCATCTAGACTACCGCAGTAGTCTCTGGTCCATCTGTCGCTTAGTCCATCCCCATCTCTCCAGCAATCTACAGCTCAAACTTCTCACTTCTCTTAGGGCTTTGATCACATGATACTCCTCCCTAAATTCCTACAAAAGCTCCTTGTGTTTTTCCTCAAAGCCCTTTCTGGCCTCTGCCACCCATCTACATCCGAATGCAGTGCCGGATTTACATATAAGCTAAACAAGCTATAGCTTAGGGCCCTACTCTCTTGGGGGCCCCCAAAAAATTTAAAGGGAAAAAATCCCTGAATGTACATTTCCAAAATATAGATAAAAAACAAATAAAATAAAAGCTACAGACAGTTAGAGCTTAATAATGATTTCACTATTAATATACTTCTTCTTAATTGTATTTCAGTTCAACAATTACTTTGATAAAATACATATTTTGTTATGTGCAAATGGCTTTAGATACATATTAGGTCCATAAATTACCGTATAGCATATATTCAACACAAAAAACAGCGACAATTTGTTGTTGACAAAGGACAGTTGGACATATAAAGGGCCCCATTACCTTCAGTAGCTTAGGGCTTCATCAAACCTAAATCTGGCTATGTCCTAATGCATATAGGCCTGGGCAGTTTTCTCTTCCAGCTGCACCACCCTCTCCCACCCAAAGATCTACTCCCTCAAAATATATACTCCTTTCTCCTTTGCTGTCTCATATGCTGGGAACTGCCTCCTTGTGCCTGGGGCAAGGTCTCATCTCTCTTATTCACATCCTACTCAAAAGTCCATGTTTACTCATTGACACCACCCCTAGATCCCATGCCCAAGTTTCCATACCCCAGCCCCAGCCCTAACCCTCTAGATGTCTTGGAGAACAACTCCTATCAGCCTCAAATAGCATGGCCAGTTGTCAGGGATGATTATGGGAGGTCAACACATATAAAACAATATTTCCCAGGAAAGCCATCTCGACAACCCATAAAGAAACCCAGCAAAAACAACAACCAGAACCTCAGCAGCAAGAACATTTCATCCAATAGGCCATCAACTGGGTTGTTATCATCCTTCAGATGCCACAGAGATGATATAATTTTGAACATGGTGCCCAAAATATGTTAATGGTGATACCAGGCAGACTTTACTGGGGAGAGCATTTCATAGATGTCAATCCTGGAATTGCTTTGTTTGCCATGAGATCACTTTGTGATGAAGGCTGGGTTAGAAATGCTCTTAATAAAATAGAATAAAATATTGTGAGAGGAAGTGGAAACAAAAGAAAGAAAGGCAAATAGTCTACAGCCCTAGACTAATAGAATTCATTGGTCTTTATCCAGCAGTGGTTCTGTGCAATTCATCGCACATCACAGCCAGTGGCTGTAAATGGAGAAGCACATTCCTGAATATGCACATTGGAGGACACGCCCAGGCACATTCAATAGGGGACTATTCTGCCATGGGTGAGGTATTACTCAGAGGCACCTGTGCATCCTCATCAGTAGTATATGCCAAAGATTGCCTCTCTGTGTGGCAGTCCTTGCTGGGTTAGAAACATTTTCTATTATCCTGTTCCTGTCAGATTCCTATACCTCCAAATAAGTGTGCTCCTCAAACACTTTTCCTTCCTCGCTGCGCCCCTCACTTCCATCAACTTTGACACACGTCATATTTACATCCTTTTTATGCCATTCAGCAATTTGGCAGCTCTGGGCTTTTTTGTTTTTTTCTTCTTCATTAGAATCTCCCCAAGTGGAAAAGAAATGGCCACGCATCATGAAAGACCTAGCAGAAAGTGTGCAAACTCAAAGATGGCAGGATTCAAAATTAAAACAAAACAAAACACATTGACTGCTATTTGTTTTGGGCTTCGAACAGAAAATAAGCCAGATTCCACAGCTCTTACGCACCATGCATACAGTCTTGGCGGCCGGTGCATACAGTGTACTTTGGACCAGGTTAAGAAAACTATTCTTGTGTGCAAGGGCTGTTCGGCAGAAATAACGCTTGCAAGGGATGGAGGGTTGGGACAACTGCTGCATGTTACTCTGAAGATTATTCTGTCACCCATCCCATTCTCTTTCTTCTCTCCACCCAACTCCTAGAATAACAGAAATCCATATCAAGGTTTCCATAGAGATCAAGAGGTTGCTACAAAAAAATTCACATGGAAGGCTCCTAGAGGAAATTTGTGCTACCAAGAGGAAGATGTATGAAAGCTGTGAATGCAGAGAGTGTGGGATGTAAACCACTAGAGCAGTCAAGTACAACATTACCCGTTTTGCTAGAGTGGTCATGCAGGGGATGTTGGTCCAGCCATTCGAACTTCCTGTTACACCTGGCTGGGGCATCCTTCCTTGCATGTGACTAGTAGGTGGGCGTGACCTTTCCAGACCTGGTAAAAGGCCAAGTCACGCAACCACCTCCCTCTCTTCAATCTTCTTTTTCGACCTGCGAACTTCCTAATTCACCTGGACTGGACTGCTGGCTGCCGGCCAGCAGTCTCCCTAGGTTTCTCCCATATAGGGTAAACCTGTTCGTACGTGTTTGTAACTTTAAGCCTAAAGCCTGCCTTCTGGGAACATACTGTGCTCTGCCTGATAGTGAGTAAAACTACTTTTTGTTATTGATGAATAAGACTGTTGCATCTTTATTCTTTTAGGAGGGATCAAAGGGGTCTTACCAGGAATAATAGAACATAATCAATCTGGGCAAGTCAGATTGAATTGTTTGTCTTAAGAGGCTCACATGAATCTGCAACCAGTTTTCTGCTGCGTAAAGGGGAAATGCTCTCTGCTAAGTGAAGAAACTTGCTAATGCAAGTTAGGAAGGATATTAATAATCAATATAGCCTCTCCTGCCACCCTCAACATTTGCACAGAGAGAAAAGCCAATATTTAGCAAAATAAATTGCAGCCATTGAACAAAACACTCATTAAGGCTGCAGTCCTAAACCCACTTACCTGGAAGAAGGTATGGGTGGAGCTGGCCATTTCTCTCTCTCGGTTTCTCATTCTTCAACTGGTCCTGTATACCTGAAGGAGCGTCTCCACCCCCATCATTCAGCCCAGACACTGAGATCCAGCGCCGAGGGCCTTCTGGCGGTTCCCTCATTGCGAGAAGTGAGGCTACAGGGAACCAGACAGAGGGCCTTCTCGGTAGTGGCGCCCGCCCTGTGGAACGGCCTCCCATCAGATGTCAAAGAGATAAATAATTACCTGACATTCAGAAGACATCTTAAGGCAGCCCTGTTCAGGGAAGTTTTTAATATGTAACACTGTACTGTTTTTAACACTGATTGGGAGCCGCCCAGAGTGGCTGGGGAAACTCAGCCAGATGGGCGGGGTATAAATAAATTATTATTATTATTATTATTATTATTATTATTATTATTATTATTATTATTATTAAATTCAGTTCATCCTGTTTGCACTTTCATTTGTGTTTTCTAAAAAGTCATGACAAAAACTAGCCTGCATTCTTGTGTGCATTTCTCCTGATATATGTATTTTGTATCCAAATCCACCCTTTTTGCAAGCAACTTTTCCTAGTGTGGTGCATTTTTGTATGTTATGTTCACCAACATAGACAGTTTTAGGCACTCTTTCCCCTCAACATGTAAATTTATGGATGCGTTTTTTGGTTGACTGCTCCGCAAAACTGGGAAAAGACTCAGTTTTTGAAGGCGCACTCTGTTTTGGTCCCCGTATTGGCTTGGGAAGTGTAGATTAGGTAGGTAGGTTTGCAATACAATGTGAACTGAATGGATTTCTGCCCCAGTCCTACCTCGGGGTAAGCCCACTGAACTTTGTGGGACTTACTTCTGAGTAGACATGTATAGGATGGTGCTGTAAAATGACATTTCCTTTCTGCATTAGTATTATTATTATTATTTCTTAAAGCCCAGACACTCTGAGCGGCTTCTAACAAAATTACAGAGGGAAAATTTGGGGTGGGGATGGGGAGAGAAAGAACCAATCAAGCATTAAAAGCTTCCCAAAGCAGGGTTGCCTTCAGAGGTCTATAAAAAGTTAATAATAATAATAATTTGTTATACATCAGACCCTCCAAGTGCCCCTATTTTCCAGGGATGTCCCTGATTTAGATAATCCATCCTGGTTTCTGGTTTGATCTCAGAATGTCCCACTTATCCCTAGGATGTCCCTATTTTCATTGGAGAAATGTTGGAGGGTATGGACTTATGTGACCCCCAAACTGTCCGAAGGCAATCCTGTATAGGGAAGGTTTTTTTAATGTTTAATGTTTTATTACATTTTTATATGTGTTTCAAGCCACCCAGAGTGGATGAGGCGGCTTGAAGATGTGTGGGGTATAAATATGGAATTCATTATGGAATGGGATGTCCCTATTTTCACCAGAGAAATATTGGAGGGTAGGTATCCATTGTACTTGATAGTGTAACATAGCCTTAATCTGTGCTGAAGAATACTGCTGTTGATAGGTAGCTCAGTGCAGCAGAAACTCCACCTCTGTCCAAGCAGATAATAAGCCACCATCAATGGTCCTTTCACCACCGGCAGCCAACAGAGAGTACAGAGACAGGTGTGTGTGTGTGTTTTGTACTTATTGGTTAGGGATTCTTTTCCCCCACCCCTTTCTTTTACAAGTGCTCATGAAGTGAGAAGACTAGGTGCTCAAGTATCTGTTGAGAGACTGAAATTCTCTGTGTTCCTGTGGAAAAAGTACTGGATTTGGGTCTGGCAACAGACAGTCACATTTCTAATTCATCACGGACTCTTTGGTAGAGGATTTCTATAAAATTCATGCTTATTCCAGAAAAGGGGGATATTAATGTCATCCGAGTTTCTTGTGAGGTTGGAAGCATTAGGTTTCTATGGTTGCCCTGGAAAGCAAAGATCACTGTTTGCCTCATGTCAACAGAGAGCATCTTTCTGGCTGGGCCACCTTGAAGGCAGGCCCTTTTTCGTTGGCTGTATTTACTTGGGCTATGGGAAGACACCTCATTAATAAAGCTTATTGTATAAATAATTTGTGGCCTGCTTTGCTAGAGATACAGAACAGTAAACTTGTCAAGTTGCCGTTTGAGCATACAGGCAATACTTGCAAAAGCACACAGTCATCTTTAATTTCTTAGAAGGAATAAGGGTCCAATTTTCAGACATTGCAGAACTTCAGAATTGCTTGTGTGATCCAGGAGTACTATTTACTTAATTACTTGGCATTGATGCTAGAGAACTATCTTTCTCTCCTTGCTCAATTCCATGATTCCTCTAATTTAAAAAAATGATCAAAGAAAGTTGCCTTTTATTTATTTTTTTAAAAAAAACATTACTTGTCCAGTTTTTTAAAAAAAACATTACTTGTCCAGTTTTTAAGGATGCAATCCCATACCCAGTTTCCTGGGTGTAAGATCAAACTTATAAAAGCTAAAAGAATGAAGGTTGAATGAGCTACTCAAATCACATTTAAATAATAGTAATAGTGATAATTTTATTTATGAATCGCTTCCCTTGGGGCATCCTGAAGTGATTTCAAAATAAAAGCATGTATTTTTGTTTATTAAAAAATTATATCCTGGTTTTACTACATAGGTCTTGAAATGGCTTACAATAATAAAATGTACAAAATTTGAGTTTATAAAACAGAAATAAATCTGTTGCATGTATAAAAACAATTAAAAACAATTCCATATTTAAAAAATGAAAACAATGACACAACAATTAATTCATACAATTTTAATAACAATCCATAAAATCACATACATAAAAACTACTACATTATTACCCTACCTTTCCTCTGAGAAGTACAAGTCAGTGTTCATGGTTCTTCTTTCCTCTGCCCCCGTTTTATCCTCTCAACAACCATGTATGGTAGGCTAGGCTGAGAGATAGTGCCTGGCCTGCAGTTACCTAGTGAACTTCATGACAGAGAGCGGGGTTTGAAACTGGCTCATCCTGGTTTTAGTCCAACACTGTTAGCACTATGCCAGGTTTCTTGCTGATGGTAGGATCTTTCTTTCTTTTTTAATGAAGAGGTTTCTTTGAGTCGATTTTTTTAGTTAATGAAATGTATTTGCTGATTGTGCCACTATTTATTTTGCTGCAAAACCAAAAATAAGTTCAGATGTTGAATACCAAGGAAATGATGCAAGGTGCATCCTGGGTAAATACACAATTCTAACGTGGTTTCCTGCATCCACATAGAAAATGAAATCCTTATTAACCAAGACTCACAGGCAGGGCCAGCCAGCTCATGAGATGGACTGAGGCAGTTGCCCATACCCTCCAACATTTCTCCAAAGAAAATAGGGACATCTTACAGCAACAATTTTATTATTTATACACCACCCATTAAAGAGTAAAAATCTTCCCTATACAGGGCTGCCTTCAGATGTCTTCTAAAGGTTGTCTTGTTACTTATCTCCTTGGATCAGAGGTTGTGTAATTCCACACCCTCCAACATTTCTCTGATGAAAATAGGGACGTCCTAAGGAAAAGTGGGACATTCCAGGATCAAATCAGAAACCAGGACAGCTCCTGTAAATCTGGGACTGTCCCTGGAAAATAGGGACATTTGGAGGGTCTGGTTGCCTTGGGCAGTGGAATCCCATGGGGCGATGTGCTGCCTGCCCCTGCTACTGCCGGAGAAGCAAGGAGAAAGACTGCTGGTGGCATCTGGCAAGATCTCACAAGAATTCCATGAAATCTCAGGAGATCTCACCAGAAACCACTGCGGGACCCAGTAAGCGAGGATTTGGTGGAGGGCTGCGGCAGCAGGGGGCTGTGGGGGAGCTGCATCTTCCCTTTTTGCCTCAGGTGGCAAAATGGGACAGGTCACTTATTTCTTTCTTTGATTTTTTTATTAACAAATTCAGCATAACAAATCAACAATACAAATCATCTTGTTCTCCACTTCCCCACCTCCCACCTCCCCAACAAATCCTCCCTTCCCCCCAAGACTTCACTCAGCTCCTCTCTCTGATTTCTCATCTCATATTGTTCTCTGCATATTATAAAATTGTATACATCCTTATATTATCTATCCAACATATTAACCCGATAAATTTGTGTATGTTGATTCAAAACCTGCCAAGGAGTCCATTTCATTTTGTTGTCTTTTTAAAATAGACTGTAAAAGGTTCCCATTCTTCTTTAAAGTCACAGTTGTCTTTGTCCCGTAATTTACACCAGTTTTGCCAGTTCTGCATAGTTGGGACTGGTCTCTTCTGCAGGACACTGAACCCTTGCCTGAAACTGGAAGTATAAATATCTGCCCAGCTCCTCACAAGGTGTAGATAGCAGAAGCTCTTTGGAGATAGCCCTGGTTGCACTTCTTCCTAAAAGCCCAATGAACTACACTGCTTCTGCTTTGATTCATATGCCCATGTGGAACTTAAAACACTTTAAGTCTCCCACTTGCTGCAGGAACCGAGCTCCAGCACTCTCTGAATAACCCGTCTCAGCTGTGCTCTGAGCTGAAGGGAATCTGGAGAACTGTAAACCAGTTTCCTTGCCAGCTGGCTTCATCAGAACTAGGCGAACTGTGGCTACAGTCTGGGCTTGGCACCGCAGGAAGTGCCGTGAAGAGTGTCCAGTTCAATCACCTGTGGCCATAACAGATCTTTTCAGAGTCAAAAATGTTACTTGCCCAGACTGATTACTTGGCTAACATCTCCCCACTTTGGTTAAACAGCCCCAGAAAGACACCTAAGAATGCTTTTCTTTCACTGTTCTCTGTGTAAAGGTGTTGGTTGTTAAACCACACAGCGAAATGTAGCTCTGTGAGGGGAATAAGGGTGTCCTAACAAACCTCAACAAACTGCAGCTCCCATAATTATCTGGGGGAAGCCATGACAGTATAAAGTGGTATTGTAGTGCTTTGTAAGTATGCTGTGAATGTGGCCCAGAGGAGTTTTGGGGAACTTGTGGCTCTCCACATGTTGTTGGACATCAATTCCCATCACTCCAGCCAGTCTAACCAATGATCAAGGATGATGGGAATTTTAGTTTTGCAACACCTGGAGGGCTATGGGTTCTCCATCCCTGATAAAGATAACAATAGCCAAATTTAGCCGGATTTAAGGATTTGCAAGATATTGTACGTGCAATGTTTTCAATAATATAGATATTACAGTCATACCTCAGGTTAAGTACTTAATTCATTCCGGAGGTATCTTCTTAACCTGAAACTGTTCTTAGCCTGAAACACCACTTTAGCTAATGGGGCCTCCAGCTGCTGCTGCTGCGCCGCCAGAGCACGATTTCTGTTCTCATCCTGAAGCAAAGTTCTTAACCCGAGGTAATATTTCTGGGTTAGCGGAGTCTGTAACCTGAAGCGTATGTAACCTGAAGCGTATGTAACCTGAGGTGCCACTGTATTGATTTTCCCCTTTAACCATAGGCACCTGGCGAACCCATCTATAAACTACTGTTCACCACAGTAGCTGAATGGAACCAGCTTACTGAGAGACATTGGCTGTTTTGGTCTCTAGCTGTAGATGTTGTTGGGCATCTCATCATCCTGACCATTGGCCATGCTGGTTGGGGCTGATGGGAATATGTGTCCAACAGTAAACCCAAGGTTGGGGTAGGCTGGCATGGACTACAAGTCCCATCAGCTCCAGCTAGCATTCTAATGGTCAAGGGTGATAGGAGTTGTAGTCCAAACATCTAGGAGACATCTGGCTGTGGAAAGCTGGTCTCGACTCATTTCAATCTGGCCTAGTGGCTAAACAATGCATCTTGAAGTCTCTGCTTTGAGTCTTATTTCTGCCATGAACTCATGCCCGTCATTCTATCTTACCCCTCCCCCCACTAATATGTACTTGATAGGGTTGTTGTAAGTAGGGCAACTACATAATGCATGTGAAGCACTTTGAACACTTGAAAGCACTATACAACAGTTTATGATGTGGGTGAGAGGCAGGGCTTGAGGGGAAACCCCGTAGATTCTCTTTAGCTTCCAAAGGATTTACTTCCAAACTTAAATGGAGCTTTCAATTAATAGTAAATTTCCCTCTCATAATTTCAAATTGTTCCAGGCTCAAGTTTTCTAATAGCGTTAAAACATATTTTAATTCCCTGGAATTTATTCAAAAAACACCCCCAAACTGTTTTGTTTGGAGGCTTAGAATTAAAAGTTCCTTCTTCGAAAACTGGGCTCCAAAACAGTTTATAAATCGCTAGGAGAGTATCTCTCTTTGTATCTGGCTAGGAAGTACCGTAATTAAATATTATTCTTTTATCTTTCCGGATGAGGCATCACTGAAGCTGCCCTCCTCTCTTCTAACTTGATATCCTTTGGATAATAAAGCAAAAGGGCTGAGGGGTGGGGGAGATTTTAAATGTTCAGTTCCAAGGAAGCTCTCCAAAGATAGGTTTCCTCATATAAGAATGTGGTACAAATGTGCTCCTTGCCTCACCACCCTGCTGGCTATTGCTTCTTTTGGGGGGTATTTGGCATGCAATGAAATGAAAGACGCATCATGACGGTTCTTGAGCACCAGGACTTGAGCAAAACCAGACGGCCATGTGGTGAGTGCTTCAATGAGTTCTCCTGTAAGTGTGATGACCTCATTGGCTTATAAATAAATAAATAATCGTTGCCATTCATGGATCGAATTTGTAGCCATCTTGAAAAACAAAGACAAAATCCCTCGGAGAAGGCAAAGGCTTCCTACAAGTCATTTGCTGGATGCTTCCTTGCTTTGGCAACCTCCTCCATGACACAGTTCACTAAGAAATAATATTCTTATAGTTCTGCCATAAAATAAAATAATAAAAGATTTCCTGATAAAGCTTCTCTCTGTTGCTAGTCCAAAAGAAGAAGATGAAATCCTGATGGGCATTCGTTCTGTCATGAGTCCCACGAAAAGACATCATGAAGGGCCTGGTTGGACCAGGGACGGGGTTGGAAGAGTTGGATGAGTTGAGGAACATGTGGAAGGACAGCCTGTGTCAGAGCCTCAAGAGAGAGAGGGGGGAGTCACCTCAGGAGGGAGCTATGGACATAGACTCATATCACAGTGAAGTAGCCTCCCAGCAACTCTGCTTTGTGTCTGTATATGTCGCCCAGGCATGCTGCACCCACTTCACCCCCCAACTCCTATGCCCGCACCACCCCCTCCAGTGCCTCCAGTACCCACCCTTACCCTATCCTCTCAGAAAAAGTTAGGCGCTCAGCTTAATTTTAGCCAATCCAATTAAAGTCTTGAAGAACTCAGATATCCAACAAGCCGATGCGGCAAATGCTATCCCAAACAATGTAGGATTGCTTGGACTTTTTCTTTTGCTGATCGTCTTTTGTGGACATCAGGAATATAAAGATTTAATCAAATGCATTTGATGGCATACGTTGCTGGGGCAGGGGGGATCCATTCATCATGCTACCGAGATTACTTGATGAATTCTCAGTTGGCATGAAAAAATGGATTCTACTGTCTGCAATGAAGTCTTGCTTTTGATGGCACTAATGCAGCAAACTGAAGCCCATTCTTTTGGAAGTGATTCTGATTGAAAATCAATAGGGCTTATTTTCAGGTCACAATGTTTTGGACTGCGACGAGGCAATTCATTATAACTGGAAAATATAATTGTTTCAGGGCAAAGTTAATCTTTTTGAAAAGCCTTGGCTTGAAGTCTAAGCCCTTTTCAAAATGTGTTGATAAAACTACCACCATTGAGATATTTCTCCCCCCCCCACACACATAAAAACTATCCCAGAATCCTATAAAAAAATCTGCTAATAGCAAAAGGACCGGGAAATCACCATCATCATCTGCCAGAGATACAATTTTATTATTAAAGTTTCTTTTGCACAAGAAGTGAGGCAATGAAAACAGAATCATTAGTTTTAAAAAATTTAGTACAGTACTGCAGGTTTGCAGGAAATAGTTAACATGCACATATGTATAAAGGTGTGCATAAATCATCACCATCATTTTATTATTTATATGCCACCCATCTGACTGGGATGCCCCAGCCACTCTGGGTGGCTTCCAGCAAATTAAAACATCAAACACAGTAAAACATCAAACGCTAAAAACTTCCTTATATATGTTTCTTGCTTTTTTCCTTCTGTAATAAGGCAGCAGCATCATGTGAATGATAATGAGCTTATGACTTTCTCCCCATGGTTGATCCACACCTGCACTTCTTACATGGACACGAAAACATAGGAATCTGCCTTATACTTCATAAGACCATTGGTCCACCTATCTCAGTATTGTCTACACCAGGGGTAGTCAGCCTTTTATACCTACCGCCCACTAATGCATCTTTCTTGATGGTAAAATTTCCTTACCACCCACCAGTGCTCGATGGAAGAAGGATTAAACTTGTGCTGTAGAACCCCCTACCACCCACCCAGAATCCTGAAACGCCCACTAGTGGGCAGTGGGGACCAGGTTGACACCCCCTTGTCTACACTAACTGGCAGCAGATTTCCAGGTTTTCAGGCAGGGGACATTCACAGCCCTACCTGGAGATGTTGGGGATTGATCCTGCGACCTTCTGCATGCAAGGCAGATACTCCCCCTGAGCAATGGCCCTTCCCTTATGCACCTCACAACATACAGCCTTTGCATGTTCCAAAATGTTTATGACTGCTCTGCCACAGCAAATGCTTGCTTGAAACCAACTGCCTTGAATCAGTCACGATCCAGCTTGGTATTGTTTACAATGACCACCACCAGCAGCTGCTCTCTAGTACAGGGCCTATTGCAGCCTTAGCTGCTGGTGCTGCAGTTTGAACCAGCGGCCTGCTGTCCACAATCAGTGTTGTTTGTTGCTGAGCCATGGCCCCTCTGGGCGTCCATAGCCTTGTCTACACAAAATTTTTACACAGAACAAAATGCACAGAGATGGGAATAGCAACACACTCACTGGTTCCTCAGTGTGGAGGTGGGAGTGGAGCTTACTCACAGATGTATGGAACGGAAAACCTTTCTCCTGTTGAAGGCTGCATTCCCTGGAGGAGAATCTGTCAGTGGTGGAAGCTGGCACTGGGTGGAGTTGGAATTCCGTTGGGTGGAGCCCATAGCCTATAGCCTCTTCTCTCTTTCTGCCCCCACTTTCCTTTGCTTTTCCCACCTCGCCACCTGCATGAAACGAGGCCGTGGGCTGCAGGTTGTCCCCTCCACAGGATGGATGTAGTGAACAGGATCGGTCATTTCATCTCATCTGGCAGATAGGTTTCAGGTTGCAACCCAGAGATCCTGGCTGCTTCTTAAGCAGCTCTGCACCATGGAAAAGGATCCAGTGCTGGTTTCTCCCATCCTACTCCTCATTGGGTCTCTTCACATCCTCCCCATGAACCCCTGCTGTCAGATGCAGTGTAGCAGTTGCAGAGAATCACAAGCAGAGAGAACATTGTTGCTTGTGGGCTTCCCTTAGGCATCTGGTTGTCTACTATGAGAGCAGAAGGTCAAATTTAACTAACGGGTCCCTCTAGCACAGTGGCTCTCAACCTTGGGTCCCCAGATGTTTTTGGCCTCCAACTCCCATGATCCCTAGCTCACAGGACCAGTGGTCAGGGATGATGGGAGTTGTAGGCCAAAAACAGCTGGGGACCCAAGGCTGAGAAAGGCTGCTAGCAGAAGGTCTGTTTGAACTATGAGCAGCCTGTTTCCTCCCTGCTGGTTATTATAAGAACATCATAACTAGCATTAGGAATCTGATGCCTGAGTCTTCTCTCCCCATCCCCATTTCCTTTCATGCCAGAAAGTCCGAGGTTGTGTTACCTTTATTAAGATGCAAGCAACACTGGGAGCCTTTCTGGCTAAAGAGCAGGACAGAAACGCTTTGATATGACAAAGACGCGCATATCTGAAATGAGAGGTGGGTGCTGGGGATCACCTGGGCTCTATTTATTTATTTATTAGACACACTCAGGTAATTCCCAGCAAAATCCCTTTTGTGCTGGGGCAGTGAATGCAGCTCAGATACAGTTTCATACAGAGAAATCAGACAATATAACCTATTCTCCAAATCGATGCATTTCCAGACAGTGATTCATCAGCAGCTGTAACAAAGCCAAATAGGTGAGAAAACCCTTTTCAGCCCCCGCCTGTTTACTTTCAGGCCTTCGAACTTAATTGCTGGAGAACTGTTGCTACCTGTTGACTCATCCGGATCAGGATTTTTGTCTCTCCCCACCTCTCATTTGTGAGTCTAGGACAAAAAGATAAACCAAGTCAGGTGTCAGGAACGGAAGTGGCAGCATCCGCGAGTGCTGCTGATCCCAGACTCTGAGAGTTTTCTACACCTTTGAGACTGAACTAGAGAGAAAGGATCTTGTTTTTTTTAAAACACACACACACACACACACACACACACACACACACACACATTATAAGCACCTGCAAGGGGTCCCAATAAAATTCAGGGCCAGGACACTGAGGACAACTGGGAGTTTAACCTCTTTCTCCCACAACACTTCTAGATCAAAGCTCTACAGAGGCTATGTTCACACCATAAAGCACATTTAACATCACCACTCTGCAAGAATCCAGGAAACTGTAGCTTACACCAATGCCCAACGCCCTTAACAAACTACAGTTCCCAGGATTCTGGCTGTGTATGTGTGCTTTACATGCATGGAGTGTACACAGACAGAATCTCCCAGATCTGGTGGCACAGAATGGTGGATCCACCCAACACTGTGGCTCACTTTTTCAAGACGCACCTCAGTCCTCCTTGGGGAACCTCAGTGTAACTCATCCATCTTGCATGTGCCCACTGATCATTATTTCTCTCCCCCCATATGGCTGGAAATGGGTAACCTCAGCAGGCCTGGAGGCAACAGAAATCAGAAAACCAAGACCCTTTGGAAATGTAGAAGTGCTGGGGTGGGCTACTTGAAATCAGTTCTCTTCTTTCTGTCTTTTGCTTCACTTAAAAGTTAGAGGTCAAACAGTTAAATTCCCTGATAAATGTCCCCAAATCGCAAACCCACAGGATAATAAGTTTCCCCCCCACATGCTGAGAATGTGGTTGGGGAGATAAGCCATTATGTCCTACTCTAGTTATCTCGTTCCAGTTACAGGAACCAAATGGGAGTGAGTAATGGAAGTGGCTTAAATACCAAAGCAAGGCATCTTTTACAGCTTTCAGATAGCATTATTGCTGAGTTGCTCGGACAGGATAATATCAGACAATTACCAAGGAATGAAAAATAGCTGGTAGGGAATAGCAAATAGCTTTTTAAAGAATAATAACAATAATAAAAAAGAAGCCCCCACCAAATGCAAGATGATCAGTGCACTGACCTTTCTTTGTATTGTAATGTGGACTGCAAAGTTTTACAGACCTGATGGCACCAGCTCAACCTAAAAAAAAAAAAGAAGGGTAAGAAAAAGAGACCACAATGCAAGATAATTTGAAGAATAATGAGGTTATAGCAACTGGGAAGACACAAAGAAAACTAATGTCGGTTATCTCTTCTCTCAGTTCAGTCAGAAAGAATCAAGTGTTTCAGCTTTCACATTAATAGGTGGCAGATGGATGGTTCCCAGTTGGGCTTATCAAGATTTGCTTGCTTTTTGGATTAGTGAGGGGATTTGGAGGAATAGGATGTCTCTTTGTATAAAGTCTCAGAGCATTTTCTGGGCTTATATTGTCTCTCAAATTGTATTTTCTTATTTGTGCACCAGCGAGGTGGGAAATTCAGGGGAGGCAAGAAATCACCTGTTACCACCCCTTTTAGAACTTGCCATCACATGTTGCAGAGATGTGTGAAAGCTCTCTAGGAAATGTCACTCATCTTACCCTCATCTTTTGGTGTGTGTGTGTGTGGTTTTTTTTTGGGGGGGGGGACAAATCCACCTTTGGAGGAATCTTCCAGTTCGTCTTGGGATTTCTCTTAGATCGAGGGGCAGGGGGACATCTGCCACTCCCCAGATGTTCTCGGACTACATTCCTGAGCACTGGCCACGCTGGGGCTGGTTAGAGTTGAAGTCCAACAAGATATGGAGGGCCACAGCTTTCCCATCCCTGACTTAGATGAAATCTGGTCACAAGGGAGGGATGTCAGATGTCAGTCAGAGGAGTGGGGAGTAGAGGTAGCACTGTGCTTTTGGAGATGGGGCTGGGTGAGGCGGCAGCAAGGTTGAGGGAGATCCTGATTTAAATAATAATAATAATAATAATAATAATAATAATAATAATAATAATAATTTTATTTATACCCTGCCCTCCCCAGCCAAGTCCGGGCTCAGGGCGGCTAACACCATTATAAGATCTAAAATTAAGATTTAAAAATTAATAATATCAATAACAGCAACCCCTCTGAAATAAAACTCCATGAACAACACTCCAGCCCAAGATTCTGTTCAGCAGCCTCAGCTTTTTTTAGTTGGAGTCAGTCCGGGCCCCACCCTCCCAGGCCAGGTAGAAAGGCCTGCAAAGCAGGGAGCAAGTCTTCTAGCCCTCGCAGCAAGATGGTCAAAGTAGAGCAATCTCCCCCATTGTGGTGTTCATTCATCTTGTCATATGTGGAAATAACACATCAGATTGAAATGACAGTGATGCGATTTATGGCAATTGGATGCAGCTACATGTCTGGGGGTAGTTGGTTCGTTTATACCCCAGGTGCACTTTTCATTGGATGAGTATTTGAATCTGAAATGGGCACACGTTGAGAACTCACTCTGCCAGTTTCGATAAGTGCCTAATGATCTGGAGTCAAAGAGCAGTTCTTCAGCTGGCACCAGCGCCAAGCAATCATCCCCAAATCCGCCAGCCGTAATGAGGATATCTTGTTCTCTCCGGTTTGGCTTTGAGACGCGGTGGCTCTGTCATCGCTGCAAGAAAGACTAGCTGGTGTTTGGCACGGGGTTAAGTGAAGAATCCTGAGAGCCACTTTGGCAAATGGCTAGCGCTGCTGGAACTAAACGGAACACATTCTTTGGACTGGATGTTGATGGATTGCTTGTAGTGTCTGGAAGCTAGCAGAAGGGCATTAAGGAAGATGGAAGTCAGTTGCTTGACAGAAGTAATGTGATCAGCATCCATGCATGGCAACTCAGGACGTAGGAAGACAGATTATATTTAGTCAGTAAGAACAAGGTAAGATGTTTCCATTCAGGGCGTGACTGGTACCACACTAAGAAGAAGAAGAGGCTTTTAGGGGGCCGGGGGGGGGGGAGGCAGGGTTTTGCAGGTGCACGATGGATGCATAAGACTTGCTAGTTGCATCAGATCAAATGTCCATTTACAGTGCAATCCTCTGCATGTTTATTCAGAAGTAAGTCCCATTGAATTGAATGGTAAGTGTGCATAAGATTTCAGCCTGAGTCCAGCAGGCTGTAACACTGGTCAGCCAGATGCCCCTGAGGAATGCATAAGGGTGATGGTCTTCTCCTAACTGACTCCACCCCCAGCCTTGTGCCTTCCAGATGTTTTGGACTACACTTCCAAGCTCCAGCCAAGTGACAGCAGTTGTGGTCCAAAACATCTGGAGAACATCTAGGAACCTTGCTAGATCAATCCAGCATCATGTCCTCACAGTGGCCAACCAGAGATGCCTGTGGAAAGCAAGGAATCACAGAATCACAGGGCTGGAAGGGACCACAGAATCACAGAATCACAGAGCTGGAAGGGACCACAAGGGTCATCTAATTCAACTCCCCCCATCGGTAGAGCATGAGACTCTTAATCTAATGCAGAAATCTTTTTGCCCAACGTAGGGCTTAAACCCACAACCCTGAGATCAAGAGTCTCTTGCTCTACTGACTGAGCTATCCTGAATATTCTGCCTTCAAACACAGAAGCTTCACTGAACTACTGTAGCTTGTATAAGGGTGGCACTGTGGTCTAAACCACAGAGCCTAGGGCTTGCTGATCAGAAGGTCGGCGGTTCGAATCCCTGCGACGGGGTGATCTCCTGTTGCTCAGTCCCTGCTCCTGCCAACCTAGCAGTTCGAAAGCATGTCAAAGTGCAAGTAGATAAATAGGTACTGCTCTAGCGGGAAGGTAAACAGCATTTCTGTGCGCTACTCTGGTTCACCAGAAGTGGCTTAGTCATGCTGGCCCCAGAGTCATCTGCAACTGGACCTAATGGTCAGGGGTCCCTTTACCTTTACAGAAAGAGAATACACATCGCCCCCAAAAGAGGGCAGTACTGGAAACAGATTTGCACAAAAAGTTGCATATAGTAATTTATGTGTGCAGATGTGAATTTAGAAATAAATTCCAATGGGTTGAATAGAAAGACATCTCACCATAGTGGAAAAGACTGTGACCAAGTGACCTGCTCAGTCTGCTGTCCAGGTGTTAACAGTGGGTAACCATTGATGGGCAACTGCACAGCCTTTGACCTCCCTTCTTAGAGTTCTTTACCTTTGTCCAGGTGTTAACAGTGGGTAACCATTGATGGGCAACTGCACAGCCTTTGACCTCCCTTCTTAGAGTTCTTTACCTTTAAACTGGTCTTGGACTGAGCTGACCTTCAAGTAGAGGACTGTTTTCCGTAAAGCAGAAGACACATGCTTTGACAGAGGGCTGTAGCTCAGAGTTAGAGCCTCTGCCTTGCATATGCAAAAGGCTACAGGTTCAACCTGTGGCATCCCCAAGTAGTGCTGGGAGAATTCCCTGCCTGAAACCCTGGAAGGCTGCTGCTAGTCAGTGTTGGCCATACTGAGCTAGATGAACCAATGGTCTGATTCAGTACAAGGCAGGTTCCTATGTTTCACACGGCCACCCTAGACTAAGACCCAACAGTAGACTCACCCTCCATTCATTTACGATGGCAGCCAACCCTATACAGGTTTACTTAGTGGAAGGCCCCACAATGGATCAGTGGGGCTGACTTCCAAGTTTGTATATGATTTTTACAGGAATTTTCAGCACATCTACTCAGGTATAAATTTCCAAGTTCCACACTATAGTAATATGAGATTTGTGATGACAAAACTGGGCTAAAATTCCCTCTTTAGATCATGCAAACTGAAAAAAAACACCATTTGACTTCCAATCGTATGTGTGTTCTCTCTCTCTCACACCCACCCACCCACAAAGACAGAAGTCACTTTTCTCAAAATCAAAATATTCCTTTCCCCCCCTCTTAGAACACAATGTCTTGTTTTCAGACACTTTCATGAAAGCATTATCTCACAGGGACTAAGTATCCATTAGCTAATTTATAGTATATAAAGGAATTTAAAGCAATGTACACAAAGAGCTGTGTCTAAAATCTGCCAAGCATTTGGAAGGAATTGGCATTCAGGAAAAACATTGGGGGTGGGGAGAGCAAAACAATGTGTTTCTGCATGATTCATCCATTTGGTTGAATTATGAAGCAGATGTTAAAATAACTGTCATGGTGATCCTACTTGGATGGAAACCGTTGTTGATTACGCTGACATTAGCATCACAGTCACAGTTGATTCTATGATATGAATTTAGAATATAGAATTTAGACTTTATCTCTCAACCCTAAGATTAGATTGATGTATCTTGAGGTTTATCATCATCATCATCATCATCATCATCATCATCATCATCATCTCTTTATATGGCTTCTGTACCAAGGCTGATATTCTAATATTTTGAAGACCAACAAATTCATTACAATTTATGTTGACATCCTGAACAGCAACGTTACAACAGGTTTCTTGATGAAATTCACAGTATACCTAAACCTATTTGCTTATTCAGAGAATACAACAGCTTTTTGGAAATAAGTGATAAGTGCTTTGCGCCTTTCATTGGACCGGCTGGTATGTGATACTAACCTATGGCTTGGGGGTATGTGCAATGTCTCAGACATGTATGCTCCCCTTCTTCTTGTTTTCTCCGGTGTGGCCACAAGAAAGAAGTCAGAAACATATGTCTGGGTTTTCAACTAACCTCAGTTTGCTACTACGTCCAAAACAGGAACTACAGCTTGTTTATGGTAGATCTGAACAAGCTAGGAGTGTAAATTATGGTTTGAAGTTGTGGGTGGCTTTAAAGTAGGGTGCTGGGAGGGTTGGAATCATGGAGGATAAAGCTACCAGTGGCTTCCAGTCATGTTGGCTATGCTCTGACTCCACAATGAGAGGGGTCATTGGTTCTCAGTACCAATTCCTGGAAGCCTTGGGAGTGGAGAGTACTCTTATCCTGCTCGCAGATTTCTGCAGACATCTGGCTGGCCACTGTGAGAAGAGAGGCTGGACCAGATGGACAACTGGCTTGAGCCCACAGGTTCCTCTTGTGTTCTTAAGGTGGGGGGAGGCAATTCCTTAATAGCACTCTGCTAAAGCACTGAGCATATTTAAACAATTTTGATTCCCCCCCCCATATGCCATTCCAAGAAAATGGTGTATAGATATGCTACCACTCAGATTATAGTTATGAATCCTTATGTAAACATATAATAGATCTTTTAAGACTGCTGATCCACTTTAGACCCGAGGCGTCATAACCGTCGTAAATAGAGAAAAGATCCACGAGGAAAACTTTGGAAGGGGTTTTCTGAGAAAGGCAGTTAATCTCCACATTGCAGCTCGAATTCTTTTGCACCCTCCCAAGAAAGTTGAGCATCGGTTCTCTCCCGCCCCTCACCCCCCAGTGGGAACTGGACATATTTTCGTGTGTGTTCCAGGCAAAGAATTTCCAACATTATGTGGAATTTTGGCCGGAGGCAACTTTATGTGACAGATGTTTAAAGAAAAAGGGGTTGAAAGCGGATTAAGGCATTCTTACAATAATACAGGGGAACATTTCAGCTGCTTTGCCCAGCCTGGTTTTGCATATCCATCCGTTCTGTCAACAGAATAAGTAACCCACTTCAGACAAAGAATAAATATTAATGAAACGAGGCTTTAGGACTCTCAAGTGTTAAACTAATACTGTACGCTTGAGAATGAAATTAGTCAACTGGTGCCAAACGCATTTGTCTAGTTTTACCCGTCTTATTTATTGGATTACATAAAGCATGTTGCTTTAAGTAATGAATGATAATTATATGACAGGCAGTAATCATTTTCTCTCACTCCCCCCCACCCAAGTGGGTGCATTGGAATATGCCATAGGTTGCTTGTGCATTGTATTCGCCTGCAAAGCACACAGATGCCAGTCAGCCTTATCTAATTACGGGAAGCAAAGGGGAGCCAAGTGAAGGGAGCTTCTCATACTCTCCATGCTTTGCGTTCAGCATTGCCTGCCAGCTGGGCCCACATCAAAAACCCTCTTCCTGATCCAAATAGTATCAAGCCTGTTTATTTCAAGGGCTGCCTCCTGAATACGACCTTCAGGGTTGTTAAGACACCTGACAAAAATCTGCCATGCAAACTATGGACGGATGAATCAAACTATTTCTGGGCCCTATACAGGGCCGAACCTACCATTGGGCAGAGTGAAGAACGCTCCTCAGGCAACAGGTGCTTGACGGTTGGATGTGGTATTAAAGAGTTGAAAGGACATAGGGCTGAGCATCCTGCCTTCAGCTGCACCATTTCGGTGTCAGTTTTGAAGTAAATTGATCCGGTTGGCTTCTTTACATGGAATGGAGGTGACAGGTGACTTGTCCATCTTAACCTTGGGAAGCAAAATATCATGGGCCAGTCCTGCCCATATGACCTTTGCTTCCACCCAGTCGGACTTTGCTTCCACCCACCCACCCACATTTTAATCTATGATTGAAACACAGATTTAAATAAGTATTAAGCATTCAAATACACAGGGTGAGACCCTACCTGCCCGCAGACTGTCTTGCCAGAGTGGTGCATGCTCTGGTTATCTCCCGCTTGGACTACTGCAATGCGCTCTACGTGGGGCTACCTTTGAAGGTGACTCAGAAACTGCAACTAATCCAGAATGTGACAGCTAGACTGGTGACTGGGAGTGGCCGCTGAGACCATATAACACTGGTCCTGAAAGACCTACAAGGGCTCCCAATACATTTCCAAGAACAATTCAAAGTATTGGTGCTGACCTTTAATACTGGGCCAAGACCCTAAATGGCCTCGGCCCAGTATACCTGAAGCAGTGTCTCCACCCTCATCTTTCTGCCCGGACACTGAGGTCCAGCTCCAAGGGCCTTCTGGCTGTTCCCTCACTGCAAGATGTGAGGTTACAGGGAACCAGGCATATATTATTATTATTATTATTATTATTATTATTATTATTATTATTATTATTAAAGTACCATATGTTTTTAAAAACACATTTCTCTCTCTCAAGGTATGCATTTCTAAATATATTTTCTGTCAAAATGTATTTTTTTAAAGGGGGGGGGGAGAGAGATGTATTATTTATTTATTTTACCTGAAAACTGTCTTGAATGTGCAGGAACATAGGAAGCTGCCTTATACAGAGTCAGGCCATTGTTCCATCTAGCTCAGCATCATCTATGCTACTGGCCTTCAATTAGTGGGTCAGGACCCAGCCTGATCTAAGTGGGTTGTGAGAGCAGTACTAACACCATGCTAATACAGGCAGAAGAATTAAGAAATAGGTCCCCAAATGCATGTTTGACTTAGAGGTGGGTTCCGGGTCTGAAAAGATGGAAGACTACCAGTCCATATTGTCTATAGATGCTTCTCCAGGGTTCCAGGCAGAAAGGAGTCTTTACTAGTCCCATGTGGAATAGCCAGAGATTGAACCTGGAAACTTTTGCACAGAGAGCAGATGCTTGACCACTGAGCTATGGCCTTTCTGTAAAATATTCTGAAAGTGTGAAATGTGTAAAAGCTGGCGGGTAGCTAAATTCAGATCTGCGTATTAGCAGAGGAGTAGATGACCCTTGTGGTCCCTTCCAGATCTATGATTCTGAGATTCTGAGGAGGTGCGAATCAGATCACTTTGTATTAGAATTCTAAAAGATCCCATTCCTCAGGCAACCTGACACCTAAAATTGTCGTCTCCCACTCATGCACACAGTGTGTGCATCATGTGTAAATCTCATTGAGATGGTGGTTGAGGAGACAATCAATAAATCATTGGTGGTGGTGATGATGATACAATACATTCTGCTTTTAGCCATGCTGGTATTCTTGTAGTTCACACAGCTAGCAGGAACCAACACAACACTGTCTGCAATGGGCAAAATGATATCATAGTGAGGAAAATAAATACCTTCCTCCCCCACCTACATTTTTGAACTCCTTATTTCAAACATTTGTCTTTTATTAATTTCAAAAAATGTTGCAGTTAACAAGGCAAGGCATTTCAACAACTTTCCATGATACTGGAAATTTTCCTGGAATCTCTCAACAAAGAAAAAAAGATTTTAAACATCAGAATCATAGTGAGTAACTTCAGAATGCTAATCCAACTTTCTCCTTCTTCCCCTAACCCCTAGAGTTATACAGTATTTGACTTGTCTTTGATCGCCTGGTCCAAATATCTAGGATTTGGGCGTGGGCTTTTTTTTGTTTTGTTTCCTAAAGAAAAGTTTGGCATCAATCAGAAATATTAAATAACCGAAGAATATTAGGCTAGGATTCTTGTTCATTAGGAGTACAAAACAAGATTTAATTCCCTTCTCTCCTGATTGCTACAGCAGTAAATATTTAGTAATTGTGTTGATTATTACAGTACGGAATTGTGAACATTTGAAACTGCATAGCTCTGATTTCAAAGCTCTTAAATCATCCTCACAATGCTTATTGTTTTGGTCTGGGACTGTTCATTTTAATGCTCTGGCACAGAACTGATGCATGATGAGATCAAAACTCATCACCTCCTAAAGATGCGCGGATGAAAACTGGATTAGATCAGAAGGATGTGAGCCATTATCTCATGGCTTATCAGAGCATTCAAGTGATTGACCTCCATGCCATTACAATCAATATGTAATGGCATCATCACCTCAGCTATTATCCAATCTTTGGTTAACAAGCTGCAACTGTTCAGAAATAAAGGTGGCAATTTCATTGTTAGACTGATCAGCCACGGTAAAAGAAATGGCACTGTGGAAATGACACTCTTTGTACCTGTCCTGATCTATAAAAATAGCCCCCTCCCCCATTGAAATATATATATTTTACAAGCAGGTTCATACCTGTCCTGGTTCCAGGGCCAGTTCGTCCATGAGGCAGAGTGAGGCAGGTGCCTCAGGCAGCAAACTCTGAGGTGCAGAAGTGGCTAGAAAAGTGTGTCATGTGGTCTGCCCTGCAGCCCTTAGCTATCTTGCTGCCCCTAGGGTGCAGTGGAGGACTCTGTTTCATCATCAGTGCTGACGTAAGATTCAACTACCAGTCTAGTCAGATTTTGTGCACAGAAGAGGGAATGCACCATCTCGTCCTTTGCCTCAGGCAGCAAAAGGTCTGCTCTTGCCTGATTCCTACTTGCTGACTTGGAACTCAGACTCCCAGCTCGGATATTTTGATTAAAAAGCTTTATTTCAAAAATCAGGACACTGTCCCAATATAGCTCAGGTTACAGGTTTCCTAAAGCATGGCAGAGCTCTTCAGTACAAGGCTAGGTATAATATGTTGTTCCTGGCACTGTGGGCAGCTCCACAGTACAGGGAACCATGCTGAGGGTGTGAATAATGATAACGATAACGATACCACCTAAGGGTACATACTCAGAAGATCCACAAAAAGCAACTTTACCAAAAGGAATTATTGTGAAAATGAGAAAAACTTAGGGTGTGTGTTCCAAATTTTGTCCTTGCTCAGGGTGCCATATTACCAAAGTATGCCCCTGGTTGTTTCAACACTTGACATGCCCTCTAGGCTCCCCTTTAGAAGAGTGAGGGCAGGGGGACAGTTATTCATGGGGTTATTTTCCTGCGTCTTGGGTCTGGGTAAACAAGCAGAAACTCCTATGAGCAAGCAGACAGCACAATTGCCTCCACAACCTTGGAGACAAAGGTGGAGACCATGGTGCCAGCTCATGGTGGGGACTTTCTGGTTGCAACACCAGATTGGAAAACTATCTCCTTCCAGTGATGGCCAAACTCCAGCTGTTTTGGGACTACAGTTCCCATCATCCCTGACCACTGGTCCTGTTAGCTAGGGATGATGGGAGTCGTAGTCCAAAAACAGCTGGAGGGCCAGGTTTGGCCATCACTGCCTTAGACAGACACTGTTGGCCTCTTTGCATATAGTGTTTAGACAAGATGTTAAGGCCATTTCATTTTGCTCATTGTTTAGTTTGAGCTAATTTGCTCCTAGTTGGTAGATAACAATTTATGCTTCTAGCTTTCATTGTACGATTTGTATATTTGATAATTATAATAGTGAGCTGCCCTGGGAACCCCATTTTAAAGCTAAAGGATGAAGTAGAAATAGGTTTTAAAAACTAAATAAACATTTTTCCTCTTTCTTTTTCAGCTTTAAGCATGGAACTGTTTCGCGGAGACTTTGCAATCCTGCAAATGCCACGGGCAGCTCCCTACCACTTTGAAATTACTGCTGTGTCCTTTTTAAAACAATTATTTCACCAAATATTCTCTAAGGGAGCAGGAATTGAAATTCTCCAAGAGGTCAAGAAAAACTCAAACAAGAAATCTTTCAGGAAATGTATCAGAGCCTTCTCTGAGGGTTCCCCCCCCCAAGCTCTAAAGTTACATGGATGTCATTGAACACACTGCATTGAATCCAACATTGCTGTTCCACTAGTGCAACAGACTTCGCTTGTGCAACAGAATGTCCTTCTCCTCTCGCCTGCGTCGCCCCTGGGGGACTTTCCAGAATCATCACATTTGCATTGCCCCTGGGGGACTTTCCATAATCTTCACATTAGAAAAACAAGAAACCTAAACTTGCAATACCTGTTGGGACTTCTTATTTCAGTGAGTTCCCCGCATGGACTTTCACTTGAGGATGCACACATAATTTCACTTTGGAAATCTACTATTGCCTGACAATCAGATGAAGTAAGACAAGCAATTTCCCCTCGCACCTGGAAATGATTTCTTTGCTCCATCCGACATTTGTAATACGTCAAATTAAATTGGTGATTACGATTTTCAGCGTTGCCGTGCTGTTTTCGAAGTTTCTTTCTTCTTTTTGAATAGCAGCACGGGCTCGAAAACAATGGCGCACATGCCATTGCTAATCAAGAGTGCGCCTTCTAATTAGTCGTGCCATCATCAAGCTAAAGCGAAGGAATTCGCCGGAGAACCTTTGACACGCCAAACAGGCTGTTTATGCGTTGCACACATATATGGGCACTCGGTTTCAGGAGGAGGAATGCCAGATTTATATTCCTTTCACCCACATTATGAATCACAGCCAGTGGAGCAAACAGGATGGAAGGGAAAGTCCAAACACTTTATTAACTGCAGTGATTTTTAGCAGATTAAATATGTTTGCACTCATTGGCACAGTCACGATTTCCTTCCATCTCTGCAATACACCATAAAGGTGTGCCTGGAATATTGTCTACACTGACTGTCAGAAGCTTTCTAGGGTTTCTGTCAAGGGATATTGCCGGCCCTATCTGGAGATGTCAGGGATTGAACCTGCAAAGCAGTTGATTTATCATTGAGCTACGACCCTTCATTGACTGCACTGATTATAAGGAATAACCTTTTTGTCCCATTAACTTCTGTTATTGTTGATTGTTTTCTAGTGATGCATAGCTGGAAACAAAGTGCTTCCTGATCTAGTTGTATGGAGGAAAGTTGTTCTGGGGGACGCCATGAAGGCACAGAAAACCTAGAGCAGCAGCTTTTTTAAAAAAACAAAAAACTGCAGGGTAGGAACTATATAGTTCAAGTAAAGTTATTTTGTTGTCTGTTTTAAGTACAGTGGTACCTCGGGTTACATACGCTTCAGGTTACATACGCTTCAGGTTACAGACTCCGCTAACCCAGAAATAGTGCTTCAGGTTAAGAACTTTGCTTCAGAATGAGAACAGAAATCACGCTGACAGCATGGTGGCAGCAGGAGGCCCCATTAGCTAAAGTGGTGCTTCAGGTTAAGAACAGATTCAGGTTAAGTACGGACCTCTGGAACAAATTAAGTACTTAACCCGAGGTACCACTGTAAGGTTATTCTTTCTTCTGTTGGCATAATTTGTAAAGTTTGCAAATATGGTAACTGTGGCCCCCAGGCTGACCCACAGACCCCCTCAGGAGCTCTAACCCAGGCTTCCTCAAACTCGGCCCTCCAGATGTTTTGAGACTACAATTCCCATCATCCCTGACCACTGGTCCTGCTAGCTAGGGATGATGGGAGTTGTAGGCCAAACTCATCTGGAGGGCCATGGTTGAGGAAGCCTGCCTTAAGCCTTTACCATTTTTTTATTTGGTGTTTTTATTTTGTAAGCCACTTTGAGATCCAGACATGGTGACCAGCAAGGTACAGTCTCTCTCTCTCTCTCTCTCTCTCTCTCTCTCTCTCTCTCTCTCTCTCTCTCTCTCTGTTTCAATTCCCACCCTAAACCATAGGAACAAGGCTATATACCAAGCTAAATACCAGGTTTTCTCTAGTATTTCTCTGCTGGTAGCCCCAACCACACATCCTACAGGATTTGCTCTGTGGTGAGAATCCGTAGTCAAAGTAAGCCTACTGAAATTAACGTCGCTGGGCTGATCATGGCCGTTAATTTCAATGGCTCTGCTCTGAATATGACAGACAACCTCACACTGTTTCGCAAAGAATTAAATCAAATTGGGATTAAAGGGTTTTCTCAGGATGGTGGAGGGCATATGTGCTGCGTCGTGTTGGTGAAGTGGTGATGGCACTTCTTCTGATAGGATATGTTCTGCAGGCATTGGGGGGGGGATACAAAAAATGGTGTGTGTGGAGGAAGGTTTGTTGGGGTGGGGGTGAGAAATGTCCCTATTTTCATCTGAGGAATTTCAGAGGGTATGCCACAATTCCCATTATCTGAATAGAATTCCCTTCCTTTAGTAAACAGCAAATACAAATTTCCATCATGTCAGGATGGTTTGGCCTGAAGACCGGAAGAAAGCTCCCAGCAACTGCCAGACCAGCCATAATGGGAAATCCAGCCTTCTAGAATGTTCCTGCCTTTGCTAAGATCACAGGCACTTAGAGGCTCAGGGTCACAAGGCTGACTTCCAGCTGGCTTAACTTTAGTTCTGAAGTGAACATCAGATACATCTTCAGCTCTTTTCCCATTAAAAATGAAGTTGAACTGGCGGGGGGAGGGGGGGCACCAGGAAAAAAACTCCAGGACAGCAGCTATTTAATTTAACAACAACAGCAGAACATCCCTTCTTAGAAGTCGGTCTTTGCACTGATAGAAAGCAAAAGACTGTTCTCTTTTTCCACTTGTCAAAGGATACACCCCTCCATTGTCTTAGATACAAAGCAACCCCCAAGAAAACTTCAATTTTCTTCTGCATCTCACCTCAGACGAAGAACCTCAATTGAATCTGACTGGCATCTGGATCAATTATAGCTGCAGTGACCAAGTGATTAGCCTTTGACTAATTAAGCAATCTATGATGTTTTAAACTGTGGGGGGTTATTGCTTTTGTTTGTTATTATAGTATGTATTTTTGTGTGTTTTTAATTGTAAATGTCTTATAGATAGTACATCATCTCAGCCATAAAACAGAAGTGAAGTTTTACTCTCCTATGATTCATTTGGCCTATTCTTTTACACCATTTTATTTCCATTCATGAATTGCTTTCTATAAGACATCTTGAAGTCTTATTTAACAATAAAAAACATACATAAAACAGTTAATTATTCTTTAACAACAACAAAAACATATAAACTAATTTCATATATCAAAACAGTTTCAAATCCAATACAGATAGTATAGTATAGAATCTACTAAAATGCTGGATAAAATTGGCCTTTGGTTTGATCCAACAGGGTTTTTTTTAATTTAGATTAGCACAGTTCAGGTTTTCTCCCAAATGAAAGGTGCTGGAAAGAAAAAGAAAGAAGTCCAAAAAAGGTTGACCAGAGGAATAATTCTACAGTCACATTATTAGCTGTGCAGGAATACACTCAAGCCTATTTATGCTTTAATTTGGGTTTCAAAATGTACATAAGGTTCTAAATCCAATAATAATAATAATAATAATAATAATAATAATAATAATAATGTCACCAGGAGTTAAGCATCCAAGAACTTGAAGTTCACTGGGTTTCATTCTAATGTGTCCTGGGTTTGTAAGCTAATGTAGCACTGGATCAGAACTCCTTTTGCAATTAGTACCATTCCTCTTAAATTACTGAATTCCTTTGGGGCAGAACCAGAATCATTAGAATGAAAACCCTGATCTAGCTTTCCATTGTAAGGTAGCCAAGATTTAGACATGACTAACTTTAGCCATACTTTGCTGTAAACAAGAAAGAAAGTGTGCTCAAATTCATTGGGATTTTAAAAGTAGCTTTGGACTTAGGATCAGGTATGACATGTTATGGCAGCTGGGGCAGCTAATTAAAGCAGCAACTCCATTAATATGATTAATAGATCTCTCATACTTTCATGGGGAGGTTGTGCTTCAGTTGACTAGCCATGTTGAAAGTCACTAGTGTTAGGATGAAACTCGTATTTTAACTGGAGGCCTAGGATTCCAAGTGGCTTAAGACGACAGCTGGTCTCCAGACTGCCAATATGAATTTGTGCACTACATATAATAATAGCAAGGGCATACAATGGAATTAGGACAAAGTGCTCAGCTTCCCTGAACATAGTCCTCTGATTAACTTGAATAACAACTGTACTAGTTCAGCATTTTCAGAGATTGTGCTTACTTAGGTGTTATCCTCCTAATTATGGGATGCCTTCTAAAACACAGTGGAGGTAGAGCACATTGGACTGATAATTCCCCTCCAGGAGATGAAAACTCCTGGCACATTGCAGGAAGAGGACCTCTGGTACCAACTAAAATGGCAAGAAGAGGAAAAGAGGGGGGGGGGAATAGTGTGCAAAGGAGCAAAAGGCAGGAGTGATATAAAACGAAGCACTTTATTTAAACAAGTGTGCATAACCTCCAACATTTTTCCAATGAAAATAGGGACATCTTATTCCATAATAATACATCATCAACAACAACAACGAAAGTGACATGCTTATTGTCAATTTCTCCTCATTTTTTCTCTTTCCCTTCTTGACCCTCCAGTACTAAAGGTACAGGAGGTTTAAAAGGGAAGGTCTGAGTAAGTTAAATTTCCAAAGAAGTAGCAGTTGCCCTGTGACTTAGCTATGTAATCAGTGACTTTTCCCTTTTTTTTACATAAGCAGAGGCAGCAGCATACAGTTTAGTTAGAATGGAGGGTGGATGAAGTTTTCCCTGGCATAGCTATTCCTTCTGAAGAAGACAATTGTCTGCAAGGGGCTACATATTCTGCAATTATCCCACTATCAAATTCATTCTGGTGGAACGCAGAATGTAGTCTTTTGAAAGCATCCTTAGATAATTGCCATATAAACTCTTTCAGTGTGATATATAATACCTGAAGGAGCGTCTCCACCCCCATCATTCAGCCCGGACACAGATCCAACTCCAAGGGCCTTCTGGTGGTTCCCTCACTGCGTGAAGTGAGGGTACAGGGAACCAGGCAGAGGGCCTTCTCGGTAGTGGCACCCACCCTGTGGAATGCCCTCCCATCAGTTGACAAGAAGATACATAACTATACAATCTTTAGAAGACATCTGAAAGCAGACCTCTAGAGAGAAGTTTTTAGTGCTTAATGTTTTACAGTGGTACTTCGGGTTACAGACGCTTCGGGTTACAGACGCTTCGGGTTACAGACGCTTCAGGTTACAGACTCCGCTAACCCAGAAATAGTACCTTGGGTTAAGAACTTTGCTGCAGGATGAGAACAGAAATCGTGCTCCAGCGGCGCGGCGGCAGCAAGAGGCCCCACTAGCTAAAGTGGTACCTCAGGTTAAGAACAGTTTCAGGTTAAGAACAGACCTCCAGAACGAATTAAGTTCTTAACCCGAAGTACCACTGTATTATGTTTTTAATATTCTGCTGGAAGGGGCACCCAGTCAGATGGGCAGGGTACAATTAATAAAAAATATTGTTATTATTATTATTATATAAAGGCCATGACCCAAGGGGGTAATGAACTGTCTAGAGTAGCAGGAAGAGGCCACTTGGGACCAGGGGTGCCAACGTGAATAAAATATTGGACAGAGGGCCTAAAGTAAGCCCCTGCCCTGCATAATCAATCACATGACACAGTGCACACACACTATTTGAATGGCAATAACCATCAACTGGGGGGTGGGTTTCAAAGACCCCTCAGGAGTTGGTTACTAGGCTTGCGAAGATGAATTGATTTTGGTGTGCGCATGAACATTCTTAGTCAAATCAGGGATAAGGCAATATGCATGTGAATACCACTTGCTGGGAATCACAAGTAGGGAAAGTTCTTTTGCCCTTGGTGGCTCCTTGAGGACTTCTCACAGGCCTGGCCTGACCCACATGGGCTCTTCTTAGGTTCTTAAATGTAGCTCAATTCTGTCTGATTTTCAACCTACAAATCTGGGTCACAAACTGTCAAAGAGGTTCCCATTCTGCACACATCCCATTGACATGTAGGTAGATGGATTTCACAAAAAATGAACTAACTTTTTTTTTAGCTTCCAGAACTGACGTAACTTCTTGAAAATCATTTTTGGGCAATAATTTAGTAATTCAAGGTAAAACATAGAAATGTCTGACAGCTGAAATGTCAGAGTTACTCATATACAAATCAAACTAAATCATAAAACAGCCACTGGAGCAATTTTTTTTCCAACCTCAAAGACCTACAGCAGGAATAGAGATACAAACTTGTACTTTATTTTTAATGCTTCGGGGACATTTCTGGCTTTGACATTTTTGCCTCTCTATTGCCAGACACAAAAGCCAAACACATTGCTAAGATGTTAGACACAATTTTGACAATAAAATGTCTTATGAAATGGATCCTGTAAACTCCTCACCACAGCCAAGTTATAAATTAATTATTTTCATGCCCTTTGCTGAACAATGACATATTGTTTGCGAAAACTTGTCCGATTACCATAAAACCAGGCTTGCCGAAACCACCATTCACAAGTTTTTAATTTTTATACAGGCAGTGACATCTGTGACAAGGAGATCCAACTCCATAAATCGCCAAGTTCTTTCTTCAGATCAAAATGACAGCAGTTCTCTAAGAACGTTGTATAGGAAAAACCATACAGAGATGGGAACATAGACAAATTGGCAAGGAGGCAGCCACTCCGCCCTGGAAACTGTGTGGTTGTGGGTTACTGTCCAAGACTTGACCTGAGCTGGAACTCCTTCATGGGGTTGAAGAAAATTGGTTCAGTGGGGGCTAGAGAAGGGGCATGAGAAAAGGAGGAGTATGGAAAAGAAATAGGTTAGTACCAATCCCTACCATTTGATTCCAGTTGACTGGTTTCAAAACTAGTGGCCATCCTTTGGTGAGGAACTCTGTAAATTAATGGTGCACTGAGTGACAAATTGCTTCCTTTTGTGTATAAAGCAATTCCTTAAAAGGAATGTAGTGAATTGCTCTTAAGATGTGGAGCCCTCTAATGAGCATCACACCAAATCTACAGCGTGGTCTGAGAGCGGCAGCCCTCTGTGCATTTGACTTAGCCAAAGGATCTGCGAAAAAGCCTCATGTTACCAGACCCAGACGGTTCTCCAGTTATTACCTGTCTTCACGGGTGCTATTATTCTAGCACCAAGATGGATTGTGGAATATATTTCACTGACGAAATTTGATCCAGATTAGCCTGTTTCAGACAGTCTCGTGAACTGGTGTGTTTTCCTTCTCCTTTTGACTAAATCCATATACCCCCCCCCTCTTATTTTTGGACCATGACTTCACGTAAATGGAAGATGTGATTCCTCTGGAGCAAGGCCAACTTACATCAGCAGAGAAAACCCCACTTTTGTTATATTAGAAAGGTAGACAATATGCTCCCATGTCAAGGATACTAATAAAGTAAACAGTAAGGCTGCAGACTCAATCTAAGCCAGCATTGCTGGGGGAGACTCTGAGGTGCTAAGGAAGGTCTTGCTCAGACTGCTGATAGCTGAGGCACACTTTCCCTCTGAATGAAAACTGGAGGCACATTTCACTCATACACACACACACTTTTTAAAATAGTGAGAATAAAGGTTGCCTGCCCACCACCATAATCCTGCACAAGCTGCTGTCCTGAACCTGTTCTTCTTACACATGGGAAATAGAGCCAACAAATCTCAGGGTCAGGCTACACATACTGTCTGTTTTATAGCTCCATCCTTAAGTCCAAGGTGGGAACTTCACTCTGGTGGGGGAGTAGCTACATTGTCTGATGGCCTTCGTTGCTTTGTCACACCACACCCACCAGTGTGAATAAAATTCAGCACAACATGCTGATCTGTTGCTCAAAAGGCCATAATTCCATAACACATCAGGTACATCGGTGGAAAGGAATGTTAGAAAACTGGATAGAAGTCAGGGCTGGATCGACACTAACCTGTTTAATGATATTTCTCCCTATTAGCACAATATTAGATGTGTCGTTCTAAAACATCACAGGGCATTCTTGTTAATTAAAATGTTTTTACTTTGGTGTTTTTTTGTGTCTGCTGCTGGTCGCTGGTTGCTCTGGTCCGCCCTCTGGTGTCAATTCTTCCTTTCTCCCTCCCTCCCTCCATGTCCTTTGTTATCTGAACTGAACACCGCCCCTCGAATACAACTGGGGGGAGGTTTGAGTTTGAAAGCAGTAAAAAAAAGGTAAGATGCTATATAGGGACATATGAGTAGTGTTTCATCGATATAGCAGCATAAAATGCTTAAAACTGATGCAATAAAAAAGACAAGGTAATAACGAATTATGAATATAAAAAGTAGGACGTCATGTCTACGTTATCAGAAACATTCCTTAACCCTTTCTTAACGTTAAAAACCACACGTGTAGATCCGCCCCAGGAAAATTAACACAGTATTCCCTCCGTCCGAAAGTGCACAGACCCATTACTGCAATCCAATCTAGATATAACTGAGACATGCATTGCATGCAGCACTTCTTTCCTAGAAAAAAGGTGTTGTTACTACATACAACTGAGTACCACCAAGATGGCTAGATGGAACTTCCACATTCAGCATCAGCCTATCTCTCTGGAGACCAGGGAGTGCTCTGCTTTAACACAGGAATCTGTTACTACAGTGCTGGAAACAAAGCACTGCATCAGAAAGACCCTTCAGGCACCCTGATGCTTAGGGAGGGGGACTTAATACAAAGCTTTTATTCCCCCACTAGGGAAAAAATCCCTTCCTTTTCCCTTTTGTTGTTTGTTAAAGAAGCAATCTTAATCCGCTGACGCTACCTGGAAGAGCAAACAGGAACTCTCCAATGGGGTCCCGTCCAAGACTTCTCCCCTTGGAAGCCCGAACAGCCACTCTGAGTGGGTGCCAATAATAATAATAATAATAATAATAATAATAATAATAATAATTTATTATTTATACCCCGCCCATCTGGCTCAGTTTCCCCAGCCACTCTGGATGGCTCCCAATCGAGTGTTTAAAAACAATACAGCATTAAATATTAAAAACTTCCCTAAACAGGGCTGCCTTCAGATGTCTTTTAAAGATAAGATAGCTGCTCATTTCCTTCACATCTGAAGGGAGGGTGTTCCACAGGGTGGGCGCCACTACCGAGAAGGCCCTCTGCCTGGTTCCCTGTAACCTCACTTCTCACAATGAGGGAACCACCAGAAGCCCTCAGCGCTGGATCTCAGTGCTAGTGGCACACAGGCTAGTGGCACACTGCCCTGGGCAGGTGTGCCAGCAGCAAACCCTTGCTTGCAGGACTGAGGAGTTGCCTCCTAACTGATTGTACTACTTGCGTTGGGCTGGCGGCAGAAGCGAGAGGAGAGTGAGAGGTTGCTGCTGAGGGAGGGACAGTGGAAGGGCAGGAAAGAGTCCCAGCTTTCTTGTGTGGCTTTATACCCCTCCTCCCGTTTGCTGCTGCCTGTGGAGGCTGAAAAAATGTGCCGGTACTGTGTACTGGTGCGTACCACCAGAAGCAAAGGCACTGGTTGCTTGTCACATCTCTTCACAGAGCAAGGGACTGAAGACCCAATCAGAAGATGCAGAATTACCTGTTCCCAGCAGAGGCTGTCTTGAAGGAGCAGCAAATAATGCAGAGAAGAAGCAAGAAGACCCTTCATTGGTTGAATCCAGAGGCTTACAGGAGCTTCTATTGATTTCATTATTTTTTATTTTACATTTCTCACCTTTTGGGGGGGGGGAGGGGGAGGCATGCAAAAGTGACATGGACCAGAAAGAGGCTAGTTTATCTACCACTCAATGGTTAAAACAGGGGCAAAAAAATGGAAGAAAAAGAAAGAAAGAACAAACTCAAGTTTCCCTCTAAAAAGGAGGGGGGGTTATAAAAATAGTATTTCTTTAAAAGCACTGTCAAAACTTTCACCAGTGTACTTCACAAGTCTTTAAAACTCTCTCTGTGTGTATGTGCGCACACATACACAGAGCTTATTAGGAATTTAAAACCTCCCATGTCTACAGAAATATTAATTTCCCTCTCAGCCAAACTGATATCTCAAGATTTCCACTCTGATGTGGAACTTGGGGGTTTATGGCCTGGCCATGCCCTGATACATGACACATCACAACATACCTTGACTGAATCATAGAAATCAGACATGGAAAAGACCTATTAGGTCATCTTTTCCACCTCCCTGCCAATGTAGGATTGTTCTTTGCCAAAGGAGGATTATCCTCAAATATGTTGTCCAGTCTGCCTTTGAATGAGTCAGGCAAAGGGGCTTCCACCATTTCCCTTGAGGGCACCGTTCTGCAGTCTGATAGACTGATTTTCGTCTGCAAGTGCTTGGTTGTGCATAAGTGCTCCCTATCTTTTAAAATGGAGTAGGCGTCAGACATGCTGTTCTCCCACCTGCTGTCTGAAGAGGCCCAGTCTTGGAAAAGCTGCATCATAGGATCAGGAAGCATTAACTAGTAGCAAGAGGCTTGGAGGCGGTGCAGACAAAAGATCCAAGCTAGAGGAGAGAAGAAGCTCGTGGGAGAAGCCCATGATATATTCCTTATGCTCCCTCAAAAAAGAGACCTCAGCAGTCTACAAAAAAAATAGGGAATTCTCTCACTGGATCTTAACATTTCTCAATGAACACAACAAATGAACCACACACCACTCTGGATTGCATCAAACCAGGGACCAAGGACTGTGTGTGTTTATTGCAGGGAACAGTTAGGAAATGTTGCATGTACTTCACACATTACCCTAAAACACACTTGTAAGTGATGGGACCTATTGCAGGAGTTAGACTGGACACTCATTCAGTTTATTCGTACCACACACAATTTGGAAACCCTAGAGAAGCATCCATTTATTACCAAAGAAATTAATCATAAGCCATAAATTAGGCAATGCCATTCAGCAAAAACTTAAAATCACCAATAAACCAATGTATCAACTAGAGAATACAAGGAAAATAAGGCAGAGGAGTTACAACGCTCTGAGAAAATAGAGAAAAGTTGCTAAGTTCTTACCTGTCATGTGTGTGGAAAGGCTCTTGCAGCTTTAATTATGTTGTACACATGTGTAATAGCAGGCATGGTCGGGTTAAGGGCAAATATGTGTGTGTGTGTGTGTGTGTGTGTGTGTGTGTGTGTGTGTGTGTGTGTATGCAAGTGTGTGGTGCAGCCAACTCCAGAGCTTGGGTTGAGGCATTTCTATGCTTGAGGTTCCTCTTGAAACTCACCAGCTGCGCCCAATGCAGATACTCTGAGTTTTAGGATGCCAGCCACAGAGGGAAACACAGCAATGGAAGTTCCACAGTGGACAGCATCTCCGTCTGGTGGGCACTGCTTGCAAGAATAATGATGAAGAAGCATCATGATGATGATAATGGGCCAAATGGGCTAAGAACTACAGTGGTACCTCCGGTTATGAATTTAATTCGTTCTGGAGGTCTGTTCTTAACCCAAAACCATTCTTAACATGAGGCACGCTTTCGCTAATGGGGCCTCCCGCTGCCACCGTGCTGCCGGTGCATGATTTTCGCTTGCATCCCCCAGGACAAAGTTCGCAACCAGGAGACCTACTTCCGGGTTAGCAGAGCTCGTTACCCAAAGTGTTCGTAAGGAGCATGGTACATAACCCGAGGTTCCACTGTGCTCTTTTTGTAAGATTTCAGTTTCACTAGTGTGTAGGGAGAGAAGGAGGGATTTGCTGATGTGAAGGGGAGAATGAAAGGGGTTTTCTAACATGAGGGTTTGTAACTTTCCTGCTTCAACTTTATCATCTTGCCTATGTGTTGCATGTGGGCAGCAGCCTACATTTGGGGTGAAACAAGCTTTATCTTACTAATTCCAATGTGTAAATCAAGCCAAAGTGGGCATCAGTGTTGGTCTGGAGTCAAACTCATCCCTGACAGAAATGATTAACAGGTGTCTTTTTCCCCCTGGTATCCAAATAGTTTACCAATGTGCTCCTTCATGCAATCTCTGGAAGTAGGAAGTCTGATGTTGCTTTCTACGTCACAACCGTGGGAAAGGTGACCGAGGGTCAAAGGAGTTTATATACAAGCAAGGCTGATTGCCCCGATCCATTAAAATGAAGCAGCGAAAAGCCAGGGACAAGCATCAGAAGCTGCCTTATATTGAGCTATGCTTTGTAGATATCATACATGTGAAGGACATTTAAAGCACATACACACCCCAAGAATCCTGGGAACTGTAGTTCACCTCTCATAGAGCTACAGTTCCCAGCACCCTTAACAAACAACATTTCCCAGGATTCTTAGGGGCAGAGTGTGCTTTCTTTTTTCTTTTTAAATATTTTTATTGAGTTTTACATTATTGCTTTTTCCATTATCACATCATGACAAATAATAATAAATTAAGTTCCCTGAATCTCCCCCCCCCCCGTGACTTTCCTCAACTTCCCCTTCTGGTTTATTACATTGAAACTTCTCCTGTTCACCATACTATACTTCAGTATTATATCCTTAAATTAAATGTTGTTATATTCTTACCATTTTAACTTCCTCTTTACAACTTCTATGTTTCTATTATTAATTGTAAGTGTTTACTCAAACCCTTCTAGTGAGTCCATTTCTTTACATTGATTTCGTAGATACAGCATATATGGTTCCCAATCTTCTTTAAAATCTCTATTGTCCTTGTCTCTGAGTCTTTCAGTTAGCTTCACCATTTCAGCACATTCCATCAGCTTTTGTTGCCATTGTTCTTTGGTTGGTATTTTGTCGCTTTTCCATCTTTGGGCTAGTAAAATCCTAGCCGCGGGGGCAGAGTGTGCGTTCAATGTATGGCGTGAACACAGTGTATTCTCTATACTGAGGGCTCGTCCACACTTCCACTTGTTCCAGAAGCATGGGGCATATATATATATGGTTTTCCAAATTAAAATTTTACAGAGATCTATCAAAGATAAATAATAAAAAATAAGATTCCAAGGAATCTCCTGGACTTCCATCCTCCCTTTGGTGGGTCCTGTTATTAATCATTTCCTTCATCTTTTATGATGATCCAACTCATTTACATCTCCATTGTGTCCAGAATTCACCCTTACACTACAAGTGATATTCCATTCCTATTAACGAGTTTAACTGTTTACAATGGTCTTTAAGGTAAGTTATAAATTTCCCCCATTCCTTATTAAAATTTTGGTCTTCCTGATTTCTGATTCTTCCAGTCATTTTAGCCATTTCGGCATAGTCCGTCAACTTCACCTGCCATTCTTCTCTGGTAGGAACTTTGTCTTCTTTCCATGTCTGGGACAGAGAGGTTTTCCCAGGGATTCTCGGAACAAGTCCAAGCAGTTCTGCCTTTGCTCCACCACTTCCCCCAGAAAACCTGCTCTTTAGTGAAAAATCAGAACAAATGGCGATCCATGGAGAATCTGATTGCTGTCTGTTCCAATTCAGCACTAAAGATCGGATTTCCCTGGGGGGCCGACGAAGGTGTGCACAGAGGCAGTTGCTCTCCAGTTGCTCTCCAGGATTTCAGATGGCAGCCTTTCCGAGACCCACCTGGAGATGCAAGAGATTTGAACCTGGAACTTTTGGCAGACCAAGCGTGTGCTATGAGTTATAGCCCTTCCCTGTCATGGTTCTCAATCATGACATTAAACAACAACAGAAAGCAGAACTGGATAGAAAGGATGGGAAAGAGTCGTCCTATCTTGCAACTCTTCTGTAAAGCTTGCCATATATCTGCAAACGAAACTTGCAAAGCTGTGATCCAGCCGAGGGAGCACTGTTGCGTACATCTGGCTGTTTCCTCTCCATTTCCCACTTCTAGCAATCCTACCCACCCAGCCACCCCCCGCTTGGCCTGTTGGATCACCAAACAGCTTTTTAAATTTTATGTGCACCTATTAAAAATGGTCTGGCATTTGCAGAGGTGGGGCTGCTAAAGTGGGAACGGAGGGTGTGGGGAGAAACCGTACCATCCTGTGGAGTGGAATTGATGGCTTTAGTGAAATAAAAATAAAAAGCATGCACTTCGTAGGTATCGCGGAAGAGGTCAAGCAGGTTTTTACAACGGACAGACATTCCTGAGCTGTATACTACTAACGACCTGCGGGATTCTGCCTCTCCTCTTCCTTCTTCCTCTGCCAAAATGCATTTAAAAGGGAGCTCTAAAAGTCACCGTTTTAGTAGTTGGTATATTTTTAGAGAGCAGGAATGTCCTATTCATGAATAAGCAGAAAGGTGGATCAACACTGTCAGGAATCGTTTGCGGTAATATATTAAGATACGATCCCTGGTAGACACCGTAAAAGTGTATGGATTCAGAAGCAGGTCTTGGATCTCCACCCAAATGTAATATTTTGACCTTGAAAAATGAACAACATTCTTTCCACTTGCCAGCATTTTTGTTTCTTTTAAAAACACACACACAGGAAAATAAATTTGCAAATGCGAGAGGGGAAAACGCAAAGAGGAATGCTTATAAACAGCTGATTTTGAAATATTCCATTTTTAAAAAAAATGTTCAGAGAAATCCCATGTTTGATGCCAAAAGCAATTAAGGAAATTTGTTCCCATTTGACTCAGGGGTATCAAAATCCAGGTATCTATCAGCCGTGGTTGAGCCTGGCAAATAGTACCTGCGGAAGTCAGGAAGCATGCCTTTTCCCTCCTGTTTGGCTTTACTCTTATTGGTTCTTTTCTTAGAACTCTCACTGGCTTCTAAGTTTTTGCACCCTGAAAAATACTACATGGGTTCAGGTTTTGTCTACCCCCTGGGCCCACTTGAGGAGTTGGAAATTACCGGTCCACTAGTCACAAAATGGGGGTCTGAGGCAGACCCTATCACAAAATGGAGACAGATGGAGGGCCCACCTACACTTTTGTTTGTTCTCTGATTTCAAGTCACAGGTCTGAGGGGTGTTTGGGTTTCTTTGTCTCGTTGCTTTCCCCAAGGAAACCCCCTTCTTCTTCTTCTTCTTCTTCTTCTTCTTCTTCTTCTTCTTCTTCTTCTTCTTCTCTGGTGATCACAGGTAGCTGAGTAAGATTGTCTTCCACAAACACTGTTTTAACAATGAGTCCGTAAGTGACTGTGGAGGCCAATTCTGGATCCACACGTTCTTCCACAGTGGGGACATTGGTCTCCGGGTGGGAGTTGATCACGGTGTGGATTTGCCAAGCATGCCTTCCTCTTAGCATGTTTCTCCCTTGCGTCCTGAGTTCAAGTGTCTTCAAAGCCCATGACACCTTTGGTAAAGGCTATTCTCCAACTGGAGCGCTCGCAGGCCAGTGTTTCCCAGTTGTCAGTGTTTATACTACATTTTTTTAGATTTGTCTTGAGACAGTCTTTAAACCTCTTTTGTTGACCACCAGCATTACGCTTTCCATTTTTAAGTTCGGAATAGAGTAGTTGCTTTGGAAGATGATCATCAGGCATCTGCACAACATGACCAGTCCAATGAAGTTGATGTTGAAGAATCATTGCTTCAACAGTGGCGATCTTTGCTTCTTCCAGTACACTGATATTAGTTTGCCTGTCTTCCCAAGTGATGTGTAAAATTTTTTGGAGACACCGTTGATGGGATCTACATTTGTTACGATCATTTCCGATGGTGGTCTTTCCTGGATCCACCTGGACATGTGAGAGATTGTGTGGATGGGTCTACAGAAACAATCAGCTGGCAGTTACTGACACAATTTTCTATAGATACTCTATCTTTGGAAATTGCTAAATGGTTTGCTGCTGCTGCATTTCCTTGTGAAGAGTTCCGGAGCTCAGCTGTCCTCCAACATAAGGAAATAAATTTCCTCTAGAGGTACCAGGGAAAAGCCTCCTCATTTTAAGCAAGGGAACTCTGGGAAGCAGTGACTCTGCAGAACCAGCCTTCCTCACCAGCTACGTCTGCCACCTTCCCAAGCAGTCAGACACAGCAGGAGCAGCTGATGCGACAAGGTTTTGCGTCCCTTCAATGAGAGCGGCTGGGAGACATGTTGTGCTTGCAATATATCTCTGATGAGCAGACACCACCGTCTGCATAGGATTTCCTGCAGGCAACTTGTGCACCCTGCAGGCTGCCCACCCCACCCCAGTTTGCAGAAAATTCATTCAAGGACTTCTCCGTTCTCTGTCTTGTCGTCCTAAATTCAAACCCAGCCCTTCAGAGCACTCATCTCAGATCCCACCTCTTAGCACAGGTGAACTGTGCTCATTCAGGAAAACATCCGCCGGCATTAAGAAACAATACATTAGTATTCATCAGGTCCCTGGCCATTTGTTCACAGAGATTGAGCTGAACAAACTCACAACAATATAATGTCCAGTTCCAACCGATGGAAATGGAGAGGAGCTGTCTTGGGCCACATTCACACCACACATTTAAAGCTTCCCCCCAAAAATTCTGGGAGCTGTAGTTTTTTAAGGATGTTGAGCGTTGTTAGCAGGCCCCTATTCGCTTCCCAGAACTACAATTCCCAAAGTGGCTTTAAGAATCAACCCCTCTTCACAGGTAAATCTATGAATTGTGTGGAGGTATAAGGTTCTCCTAACAACTCTCAGCACCCTTGATGAACTATCCAGAATTCTTTTGGGGGGGAAGCCCTGACTGTTTAAAGTGATGTTGTGGTGATTTAAATGTATGGTGTGAATGTGGCAGCTGTGGCCTAAGACCCAGCGATGGGTCCCAGGCCACTGTTTGAGAAACCCTGCTCCAGCAGAAGGCTGGAAAAGTAAAACAAGACACCAAAATCTTGTAACTCTTGACGTTCAGCTATGCGCCCAGAACATCTGCTTTTGCAGTGCTCTTACCTTTCAAGTTACTCCGCTGAGGTCAATAACTCACTAGCACCATCTCCTCGCACAACTGAATGTATGCACAGGGTACATTAAACACATGTTTGAGCCTTTAAGCATGTTTCCAGCACCTTTTGGACCATCTGTCTCAGGAAGAAAAGTAGGCCATCTCATAAATGAAAAACTGGGGTAACATTTCCCAAGCCTGTAGGTAGGGACTGTCATATTTTGATTGTACTGAAGCTGCTCTGGGAGCCTTTTTGGCTGAAGAATGGGGTACAAATGTAATAATAATAATAATAATAATAAGAAGAAGAAGAAGAAGAAGAAGAAGAAGAAGAGTCTAAATTTTATGGAAAATAAAGAACTAAAACAAAATGGGTTCATAAACACCAGTGGCTAATAATACCCCCCCCTCCCGTTTCTGCACTAATGCACTACAGGAAAATGACACTATAATCCTATATTTATTAAACTTAACTACACAGATGGTATTTTGCAGACAAGTAAATATTGTGCAAATAAAATATCTGGTATGAAAGCTGTTAAAAATTCCTGCCCCGAATAAGCACTGTTAAGGCATTGCTATGCAGCATAGAGAAAAGAGGGAGGAGGAGTAACATGGAAATGACACTAGTTTTAAGTGTGGGTCACTCATATTACAAATGATACTAGTAACCTGGATTTCTCATTAGAGAACTACTGCCAAACCGAGCCTATTGCCAAGGATGATTTAACCACTTGCAGCATCAAACTGACCTCGCTGCATGTGAAGAGAGACGCTTAATTGCCGTTTTCAGTAGATTGGGAATGAAAAACGTCCATGGGTAGGTAGCATTTCAAGCCACACAGATGGTAAGGTAATTCTTTTCCACATTAAGTAAATGTTTTACACTGTGTCTGTGCTTTCAAGAAACTTTCAACTGCTCTATTGTCATGCAAGCCGACTCAAGCTGTGTGCTGCAGCCCAGCCACTTACTCTGATTCTATGGCACTGAAATTGGTGGAAATCTAACATGTGCAGCCACTGCTGACCATTGGCTAAAGCATTTCAACCCCACCTAGGTGCTGCAAGCCGTACAGGTTTTGACTGCTTCCTAATATGCTAGACAGATGGGCCTGCCTTGAAACAAGAAGTTGTAATAGAGTTCAGACCTGTCTTCTGTGAATTTGTTACGTCGTTCTCCAAATGCTAATCAATGGCAACCACCAGGTTTTGTGGTCAAGAATTCTAAGAATTAATTGTGCATTGTGTGAAAATATCAGTACAAACCATCTCCCTGCTAACCAGTGTCTGTTTCAAAAAGCTCACCTGCCCATCACCCTTTCCTGATTTGTGTCAGGTAACAGCAGGTCCATAATTGTATATGAGAACATAGGAACCTCATACTGCTCAACTGATTTAAGCGGGACACCCCCAAATTACAGATGTGCCCCCCCAGCTTCTGATTGGATCCTGGAATGTCCCGCCTTTTGGTCCAGTGTTCTGCTGCAAGTCAGCTGACTCGTGCCAGAGCACCCAACCCCAATGTGTTTGTTTTTTGGTCACACGCTCTGGCAGGATTCTGCTGGCTCGCTCCAGAGTGGCTGACCAAAAAATGAGTGTCTCCTTTTGAATCCCCTGGGTGCTGGAGGATACGGAACCTACCTTATACAAAGTCATAGAACAGGGGTCAGCAAACTTTTTCAGCAGGGGGCTGGTCCACTGTCCTTCAGACCTTGTGGGGGGGGCAGACTATATTTTGGGGGAAAAAACAATATGAACGAATTCCTATACCCCACAAATAACCCAGAGATGCATTTTAAATAAAAGCACACATTCTACGCATGTAAAAACATGCTGATTCCTGGACCGTCCGCGGGCTGGATTTAGAAGGCGACTGGGCCGGATCCGGCCCCCAGGCCTTGGTTTGCCTACCCATGTCATAGAATCATAGAACTGTAGAATTGGTAGGGACCATGAGGGTCATCTTGTCCGACCCCCTTGCATTCTGACCAATGTGGGGCTTGAACCCAGGACCATGCGATTAAGAGTCTTATTCTCTACTGCATACCGATGGTATTTCAAGCAGGAGATATTCCCAGCCTTACCTGGAGATGTCAGGGATTAAACCTGGCACTTTCTGAACACAAAACATGTCCTCTCCCACTGAGCCACTTATATGGCCATTGACTCACTATACGTACTCAGCTGTCAACTTTTATTTTGCAGAGAACAAAAGGAGAAACAGGGAAAGGCTAGTTCTAAATTGGGAACAGTAGATTATATCAAGGTAAGGTTTCAGCATTATCAGTATGAATGGAACATATGAGCGGCTGCTGTAAACTGTTTCATGAAAAGGACTATAGCCCCGCATGTATTACTGTAACCTCTTGTTAGACAATTTTCCTCCTGTAAGCTGAATGGATATATATACTGCAATTACTCCTGCAAAACGCTATGGAAACAATTTGATATTTATAGTTTATGATTACTGCTTTATACATCGGCGAAGCCTACTTGGTGCCAAAGCTCCATCAAGGGATTTGAGATTGCTTAATGCCCCAAGTGTTGCTTACATAGAAAGAGAGAGAAAACAAGGAGGCAAACAACTGTTTATATTAGTTGTAAAAAGCTGAGCTTGCATTTAGATTGGGCACTGCTTAGCAGCACTCTAGTGATTGCTGGTTAAACTTGCAAGGGAACACAAAGATGTCTTGTTGAAAGACCCATTGTGGCAATGCTCCTTTCACTCATAGATGTGGTTTCAAGATTTCTGACTGTATTTTCCAGCAGTGCAGTTAACTAGTCATTTCTGTGCCTGGAACAGGCTCCCAGTTCTGTGTTTCCCCATTCTATGGGAACTGAAATTTAAGGACAACCACACTGATGCTGTGATTCCAAGTTCTGACTCCATACACAGATGACGCTCTTTTGGTGATGTATGTCCTTTTTGGCACTGTATAAGTGACTTCCCAATGTAGGAGGCCCAGTTCGTACTGGAGGCTGGTAGCCTGGGATAAGAGAAGGGTTCATACCACTCTAGCTCAATGTACAGACCCATAACCCTCCACTGACCTAATTTTTTTTTAAAAAAATAATTTTTATTCATTTTCCAAACAATTTTATACAATCAACACATAATTTATCACTCATTCTTCAGTTTTTGACTTCCCTCAGTTTCTCTATCTTTCGTAAAATTTCTATTTATTAACGCATTTCTAATATTGCCTTTTAGAACTCCTTTTCCTCTTACTCTCTTTTTTGCATTATTTCTTACTATCTCACAGAGTCTCTTCAAAACCAACAGGCGTTGTCTGTACCTCACATATGTTTTTCAGATATTCTGTAAATCTCCCCCAGTCCTCGATAAACTTTTGGTCTTTCTGATATCAAATCTTCCCAGTCAATTTATCCAGTTCTGCATATTCAGTCAATTTCCTTCTCCATTCTTCCACTGTTTGAATTTCTTCCTGCTTCCATCTTTGGGCCAGAAGTATCCTTGCAGCAGTCACTGCGTATTGAAACAGTTTACAGTCTCTCTTATTGATTTTGTTTCCTACCATTCCTAATAGGAAGGCCTCTGGTTTTTTAACAAACGTATATTTCAACATCTTTTTCAGTTCATTATATATCATTTCCCAGAAGCCTTTCACCCTTTTACACTCCCACCACATATGATAAAAAGTACCTTCTTTTTCTTTACATTTCCAACACTTATTGCATGTTTTGTACATTTTAGCCAGTTTAACTGGCGTTATATACCATCTGTAAACCATTTTCATTACATTTTCTTTCAACGCAGTACATGCCGTAAATTTTAGCCTTTCATTCCATAATTTCATCCAATCGTCATATTGTATATTATAACCAAAATCTCTTGCCCAATGTATCATTACTGATTTTACCTCTTCATCTTTTGTATGCCACTCCAGCAACATTTTATACATTTTAGACAGATTTTTATATTCATTATTCAATACCTCCGCTTGAAATTTTGATTCTTTACCTTCATACCCACACATTTTACAATCTTTTTTAAACATTTCATTAATCTGACAGTAATGTAACCAGTCAAGAACAAATTCTTTCACCTCTTCATAAGTTTTCATTTTCCATTCCCCCCATCTCTTATTACCAATTCTCCATATGTTATCCACCTCCCCCTCATATTGATTTTTTTTCACGCTCATCACTTCTAATGGTGAAATCCAGTGGGGGAGTCTAGGTTCCAACAAATTTTTGTACCTCTCCCACACCTCTATCAATGATCTTTGAAAGATGTGGTTTTCAAAACCTTTGTGAATTTTTTTCTTTTCATACCATAGATATGCATGCCAACCAAATCTGTTATCAAATCCTTCTAAATCTAACAACTCTCCATTCTCTAATTTAATCCATTCCTTTATCCAACAGAGGCATGATGCTTCGTAATATAATTTCAAGTCTGGCAGCGCGAAGCCACCTCTTTCTTTCACGTCTGTTAATAACTTAAACTAAATCCTTGGCTTCTTGCCCTGCCAGATATATCTTGAAATTATTTTTTGCCATTCTTTAAAGATTGATGCCCCCTTGATTATCAGCAATGATTGAAAAAGAAATAACATCTTTGGCAGCACACTCATTTTTATCGTAGATATTCTCCCCCAAAAGGACAGTTTCAGTCTTCCCCACATCTCCAAATCTCTTTTTATTTGGTTCCAAACAGGTAAAGAGTTGTTTTGAAACAAATCAATGTTCTTGGGGGTTAACCATATTCCTAAATACTTCACTTTATTCACCACTAATAATGGCGACAGTGGGCATCCCTGCCTTGTACCCTTCGTTATTTTAATGTCTTCTGTAGTATAATTGTTTACTATCAGCTTCGCTTTCTGTTCTGTATATATTGCCTTTATCCCATTATAAAATTCCTTACCCACTTCCATATACTCTAAATTTTTTAACATGAAATTCCACTGCCCTAATTTAAGTAGGACATCCTGTTTTGGGGGGCGGTGGTCTCACATGAGTCACCTGGCTCCAGTGAGATTGTGTCCCCGAAACACACATATTTTGGGGTGTCCATGTCTACCACACAAGTTACGCAACTCACACAGGAGTGTGGCTCTCCAAGATGTATATCACAGTCTTACTCTGGGGCATGTTGGAGGGTATGCAAACCTGGGCTGTCTCATGAGTAGATGCAGTGGCAATATCACTAATGGTCACGGTGAAACTCTTTAGTTTTGGTAAGAAATACCAGGCCGTGAACAAGGTGGATTCCATCTTTTAAACTTTTCGGATCCCTTGATAAGCAGTAGTGACGATGCAGCTGTCACATAGAGGAAACGACAGCAATGGTTACCACACAACACATTTGTTCAGTAGTTAGACCTTAGACATGGAACAAGGATTTGCCTGTCATCATTTCATCATCCTTCCAGTGTCACCTGCTCTGTGAACTTGGCATGGGATACTTCGCTGCTAATTTTAATCTCTAGCTAAGCCCCAGTCTAAGATGTGTTTGTTGCATGTGTTGCAACTGTAAGTCATTTCATTGGGGGAATTTCTATATTGTATAGGGCGGAAGGAAGAAAACTGTTTCTCTCCCTATAGCTGACTGTGTGGATTTTTTTGACTGATTTTTTTATGGTCACTAATTTGTAACTGGGTGTCATTTATTCAAATGGTTCTGGAGATTATGAGGAGGCACAGAAGCTTACAGTGCAATCCTATAAATGGGAATTTATTGTTTCATCTGATATTGTAGTCTCTCTCTCTCTCTCTCTCTCTCTCTCTCTGTGTGTGTGTGTGTGTGAGTACTTATGACAGTACTCACTGGTACAGAGTGTTAAAGTTATACGTTTAATGTAGATAAAATGTCACGTTCAAATGCATTGTATTTAAAATGATGTAAAGGGAAGTCTACTTTTGGCAGGAGGTTGCACTCTGGCAAAAGCGTCAGAGAAAGCTGGTATTTTTCCATTTCAAATGTCCAATTATTTATTTTTTTTTAACCCAACCCCCCCCCCAAAAGCACAACAGCTTTTTGTGTGTGTGGATTTCTGCTTCTTGAAATATGGCAACCCTATTTTATAAAGATACTGGCACCTCATCTTTTACCAAAAAGTACTGTGGGGGGCAGTATCTTTTTGGAAACTGCTTAGAGACTGTTCCAGTAATAGTATTATTAATAAATTTATTAGTTGCTTTTTTGCCACAGGGAACTTCCAGTGACTACCTCCACAATTGCATTAAATAGCATTCAGGGTTGTTTACATCATTTAAATACACATTAACAATGCAGGATGAAAACAAATTAAAACCTTTCAGGGTTGTTTTTTCTAAAAATCCTCTATGTAACCCATGTTCACCTGATAATCATACACAGGACCATCAGCAGTTGAAAGTACCAACTCTACTTTTATATGATGCTATGATTCTAGTCTTGCTGACATTTAGTTTTCTGTTCTAAGGAATTATGGGAAAATTCAGTCAGGTGAACTCACAGCCTATAGTGGCGGAGCTCAGGTACAGATTTACCACCTCAGAGAGAACTAGGCCTTGCTGAAGTTCAGATATCCTTTGTCAAAAGCATTCCCTGCTGTCTGCTAAGCCTTCTACTTTAACAATGAAAGTGTGCGTGTGTGTATGTGGGAAGCTTGCCCATCACTTGTTCTGAAGGCACCCGTTGGTGTTAAAACAACATTGTAAACGCAGCAGACATTTCCTCACACAATGAATGGTACATATATGTGTCTAAGGCAGGCTTTTTATGGATGTGTTTGCATTCCAATTCTTTCTACATCTCCAAGACAATTGGGGAGCCGCAGCAAGCAGAAATAACTGCCGGGCAAAAAATAACAATAACAAAAATATTCACAGAATAGCTTTGTCTCCCTACCCTGCACTCCATATTTACATTCTTTCTTTTGCATCCAATGCAGAAAGTTTCATTAGTATCTCATTTTCATTTTGTCATATTTACTTTCCATGGTTTTCGGGAGAGAGTGAGCCACTAGAAGTTCAACAGCTGTGTGGGCACACCCTCCAATTTTAACAAAATGCCCTGTGTTTGTACATTCCTTTGATGGCTCCATTATTCCTTGAGCAACACAGCACATTTAGTTTTACATCTGCTACAGCACAGCTAGCACTTGGAAGTAAGGGAAATGATTGTTTTGTTTCACAGAATTCTGGTAATATCCTTCTGGCTACGAAACGCAGCAGTGTATCAAGTGATGTTTCACATAGTTTGGTGGGGGCCATCTTTGCTGTTGTCTGTTCTGGGTGCCCTGCACTGAGCAGCAGGCAGCTTGTGGCTGCCATTTTGAAATTCCTGCAATGGCCTGGGAATGTATAGTTGATACAGGGCATTGTGGGAAATTTAAACAGTGCACCCAGATGTGCCAGAGCACTACAAGCATTTTAAACTTGTGGCTGCAAGCTCTGTGCTGCTACCCAGTCAGAGACAGCTAGTAATAGTTTTGGCTCCATCCATCTCCCTGTTGGATTCTGTAAGTGGGGCAGAGGAAGCTGATAGGCAGCAGTGCTCATGGGCTATTGTTGTTGTTGTTTCATAAAAATAAATCAATACAGCAATACAGTTTTTACAGCAATAAACCCACAAAACCATATAATTTTTTATAAGTTAAAAACAGGCATCAATCACAGTGGAAGGATGTACTCTTAATTGGCTGCACATGTCTGACATAATATAAAAGTGTGGTTGTTGTTCTTATGCACTTTAGATAAAATATCACAAGGTGGTATATAATGCAAAAATGCACCTCAGTGCTGCTAATGTAGCAGTTTGACTGTACCCCCAGAGGCGCACTCCATTATCTCCTAAATAATGGAGGGTAAAACTTGGGAGAATAAAATTGGCTTAAAAACATCATTTAAAGCATTATTAACATATGAATAAACACTGATTGGTTAAAATACGTATCTTATTCTGAAAATCTTTAGTAGTATTCCTCCTTTTTCAAGCCCACCTACAAGAAAGCAAATTTTAAAGCCCAACATCTCAGAAGTCTTCCCAAATGGTCAGTATCCCTAATGCAGCATTTCTACAGATAGCTTTATCCTCCATGAATTTGTCTGATTCACTTTTAAAGTCAACTAAGACAGTGGCCACCCCTACATCTTGCGTGGGTGAATCCCACTGTTTATGGGCTGAGTGACGAGGTCCCTTCCTTTTGTCTATCCTGAATCTTTCAACATTCAGTTTCATTGTATGGCCCCAGATTCTAGTACTGAGAGGTGGGGACCTCTCTGCTCACTTTCCTCACACCATACATCATCTTATGCTCCTCTATTATGTCCTCCATTGCTTCCCTTTTTCCTAAACTAGAAAGCCCCAAATGTTGTAACCTTTTCTCATAGAGGTGCTGCTCCAACCCCTTGATCATTTTGGTTGCCCTTTTCTGATCATCCCCCCCTCCCTTCTTTTGGACAGTGAACAGTCAGCCTATGAGAACCTTGTTTCCCAACAGGGAGAGAAACAAAGCAATGTTTCTCCAAATCCAACTGTGGTATTGGCCTTTCCCTTCCTACAAAGGAGTTGTAATGAAATTCTCCTTTCCCCTGTGAGTTTAAAATAGTCTCCTTTGCAATATGTCATCCGATTAAGCCGTTAAGGATGATTTTGTTTTGTTTTGTTTGCACTGCATTGGAAGGCTTGTGATGACGCAGCCAGCATGGAATGCAAACCACGCCACCGAATTGCAAATCAAATGGAAATATGCCTTTCATCTTAATTATAGGCTGGACAGTGGAATGCACGATATTCTCTCATATGTATGAGACGAGGGAAACTTTCCCAGGGTTTTCTCTCTCTTACATATCTGATTCTTATTTGGTTAAAAACTTATCCATGTGACCCAGTGCTGTCTAACTTCCCATAATAAGATTTTTAAAAATGGAAGAAATGTTCGCCTCATCAATGCCAGAAAAAGTTGAACGCCAAATGAGAGATAATAAGCAAGGTCATTAAAACAGTATAGCAGTTAAAACAATTAAGACAACACTCAAAGCAGTAGAATCAAGTCATAAGATCAGGGAAATGCTTGTCTAAAATGTGAACCTTCAGGAGCCGGTGGAATGCCAATACTGATAGGATGTCCCATATTTTAGCAATGAGCGCTGTAGTAGGTATGAGTTACTCGTGTGTAAACTGGTGCCTCTCTAGGCTAATTTGCCTTGTTAAACCTTTCTGACTACACAGCCCTTTCTCATAGTGGCTGCCTCAATCACTGGCAGAATCCGTCAGTGGGTGTTTCTTGAACCTCTTCCAGCATAAAAGTTGTTTGACGCCCAGTCTCCGCCTTCTCTCACTGAGCGGGAGCCTCCTGCGCAGGGAGGGCGTGGGCAGCGGAGGACCTGGGCTCTCCTCACTGATGTCCAGTGAAGAATCCTGGAGCCCTCTCTCCGATTCCCCCATCAGCCCCCCTCTATCCCTGATGTTGCACTGAATTGCTTCCCCCTCTACTGGGCTGTTTCTCCCCCTGCTGCTGGGTCCTTCTCCTGCATCATCAGAGAGCCTCCCCTTCGCCTCTCGCTCTGATGTCAGTTCCCTGACAAGCGCGTTCCACAATGCTGTTGCTGCAAGTGAAAAAGCCCACCTCTGTGTTACCACAAGCTGATAATCATCAGCCTGTGGCAAAATAAACATTTACTACTACTACTACTACTACTACTACTACTACTACTACATTGACAGTGTTATCATCATATGCTGTAGAGGGAAGTTAAAGGCAGATGGGGCTTTTCAGCCTGGGGCGGTAGCCCGTCTAGGAAAAGGAAAACTCTGATCCTAAACCTCCGCTGTCTTGCAGGATATCTTTGGGAGAAGGAAAGGCTAAGGAGTGAACACAAATCCAGAGTGCAGTCCCTAAGATAGTTGGATAGCACCTTGTACACTTCCTTCCAGCAACTCTTGAAGCCAAGCTGGTGCCAAACATACTGCTCTGGATGACATCAGTGAGGTCAAGAGAGGAGTCTGGTTATCTGGGCAGGCCAGAATCTCGTTACACACTGCCCAGGCTTGTAACCCAGGGAGGTCATTTTGGCGCTGCTAATACAGCAGTTTGACTTCACCCCCGGAGGTGCATCGAGACAGACGGATGCCAACAACAAATATTATCTTCTTAATATTCATATTAAAAATAAGAATCTGGAGCTGTCACCACCTTCATTTTCCCACAATGCCCCTGGCCTCTGATATAAAGGAAGGTTTGGCAGACAGCACTGAGAATAATATTGAGTGGTTGGAGCTGTGGGAGCTGCTGAAATGCGCTTTCTTCTAGAGACTTTTCAGATCTAGTGCTGGCCCTAGACATCTCATTCTGGCTGGCCCATGCTTCCCATAGGGAACTGGCTGGCCACAGTGATAAGCGGATGCTGAACTAGATGGACTTTGGTCTGATTCAGCAGTGGGTCTCACTGGGTGATCTTGGGCTAGGCTCCCTCAGTCATTAACCGATGTTGTAGGTTGGTTATGAGATAAAATGGAGATTGTAGTTGCAGAAAAAAGCCATGTACACCATCTTGGGCTGCTGTTTGTTTGTTTGTTTGTTTGTTTGTTTGTTTTTTTGCAGGGGGAAGGCAAGATAAAAATGGTCAATAAAGATCTTATAAATTTAAGAATCAAAGAAGTCAATTGCATCCCTCTGGTCCTTCCAGTGTGGTGTAGTGGTTAAGAGCGGTGGATTCGTAATCTGGTGAACTGGGTTCACATCTCCGCTCCTCCACATGCAGCTGCTGGGTGACCTTGGGCTAGTCACACTTCTCTGAAGTCTCTCAGCCTCACTCACCTCACAGAGTGTTTGTTGTGGGGGAGGAAGGGAAAGGAGATTGTTAGCTGCTTTGAGACTCCTTAGGGTAGTGATAATGCGGGACATCAAATCCAAACTCCTCCTCCTCCTCTTCTTCTTCTAGCATAACCATCTTTGCTGAACATAGATACTTTAAATTTTATTCTAGTTTGATTTCTGAGCTACCCACTATTTCAATATTTGAAACCAAAATCAGGTAAAAACCAGTGGAATATGTCACCCACTAAGATTTAAAAATACTGTAAAAAAAAAAAGTGATCAAATTAAACTTACTCCATGCCATTTTAAACATAGCCACTGAAAGCCTTCCTGGAGAAGGCCATAAAGAAGAGCTTATGGAGGAACCATGTGTGGGAAAGACGGCTGCAGAACGAAGCATAGTTAAAGTCTTGTTTGCCTGTATCATTTTAACATACTTGCAAGCCAGCAAATGGATCATAAGATCCAAGTCACTCATAACTGAAATTCAAGGAAATGGAACAGACCCATTACCGAAAATAAGTCAGTCTGAAATGAAGCAATAATCATAAAGTGCCAGGTTTTTGAAAAATAGAGCCATAGGAAATGGGAAGGAAATAATTAGAAAGTGCATTTTGCTATTATGATTATATTAACAGGTTATTTCTCTCTCTCTCTCTCTCTCTCTCTCTCTCTCTCTCTCTCTCTCTCTCTCCTCTCTCTCTTTTTATAATAGCACACTCATAAGAGGGAGAATGTTTCAGCTGTGGAACAGCAATTCACCCAAGGAGCGCCGTTTCAATGTTTGGCCACAAACAGGATATTGTGATGTAATCTGCAAATGCAGCTGGAACGTAGGTGTAATAATGCACAGCAAATCTGGAGAGTCAACCTATCTGTGGCAAAGGCAGGAAAATGTACTGTTGATTCAGGGATGTGGTTAGTACTTCTGGTAGAGGCTGAACGGCGGTGATTTACAATTTCAAATTCCTTTTCACACTTGCTTGAGAAACCAAACCAAACCAAACAAAATACAGACTCTCCGAACGGTGGACAGGCTTGCATGGAGCTCTTGCGTACTGACCATCAGAATGACATTTTAGCAAAATGGTGCTTGGATGAGATGGTTTCTTGGTGATGGGACAATACCAGGTACTGTGTAAATAATACCCCCACCTATATCTGACTAACTGCATCATGGGTACTTGCTACATCTGGCATGCTACTTCCAGTTGATTAGGATTCACCAGAATTTTGAAACAAGTTCTTTTTAAAAACAATCAAATCTAATTTTGTTTCTTTTATTAAAAAACAAAACCTTTATTTCTTTATTTTGATTTAGGGCCCACTTTTCATAAAATTAATGATCCTGGCATCAGTGGATGGCATGGCGGGACTGTGCCACTCACTTAAAGTTTACATGAGCTGGCTGAGTGGCTGTAACATGGTGGGATGGAAAAGGGGAGGGGCGTCACAGCAGCACAGTTGGTGTGGTGCAAACACAGTGGCAGGAGCACTAGTTCAAGGTGCTTGCATGACATCAACTTTGCTGTTGCCACACTCTTCCCCTTCTCTGTGCTCCGAAATGCTACTTCACATCGAGTCAAGTAGAGATCAAGTGAGCGCTGCAGCTCCATCATGCTGTCCACAGCTTGATCCCAGGCTGGGCTACAACAACAACAAATCATGCAACACATTAAAAAAAGCACAACAACAACTAAAAGCCACTTGTCAAAAACATTCTCACAATCTTAAAATTTATCCTTGTCCAAATGAACTCTTGTCCTGAAGGAATGACTGCCTGGGAACCCCAAGTGCCATGAAACCTTGGGTTTCATGGCAAAAGAGAGTTGAGATACAGATGTGCGGATGTTATTGGCTCAGAGATGGAAAGAAGATAAAGTCCCTACCAGAGAAGAATGGCAGATCAAGTTGATGGATTATGCCAAAATGGCCAGAAGAATCAGAAATCAGGAAGACCAAAATTTTAATAAGGAATGGGGAAAATTTTTAACTTTTCTTAAAAACCACTGTAAACAGTTAAAATCGTTAGTAGGATTGGAATATCACTTGTAGTTTAATGGTGAATTTTGGACACAATGGAGAGGTAAAAGATTTAGATTATCATAAAAAATGCAGGAGGAAATGATTAAAAACAGAACCCACAAAGGAAAGCCCAAGAGATCCCTTGGAATCTTGTTTTTATGTTGTAAGCTGGATATGTGACTGTAAAATTTACGTTTGAAAAACCAAATAAACAAATTTAAATATAGAAAAGAGATACAGATGCAACCCACTGTAAATAAAGTTTACAAATTTCATTTCTGATGCACACCCACCCGGAGTGGTGAATAATATAATAGTAAAAATCACAAGAAATAATACCCCCCCCAAGCATTATAAAGAATCAAGTAGCAGGAGCAATTAACAGCTACCAAGAACCTATCGGAGCGGAGAGGATTGTGATCCCTTTCTACATTCCTCTCCCCTGATTCAGCCAGGTCTCCAGAGCTCAAGGAATCTACAAAAGGCACGTTTCCATCCTGTGCTTAGTTCAGTCGGAGAAATCCAGTTGTCTTTAGTAATTGCACTAGAGAAATGCACTTAGAAAAGTTATGAGCAAATAACAAATCTCAGAGATCAGATACCCTGGGAACATGCAAACCCCCTCCATAGTTGAACCGATGCCATAGATAACAAGAGAGTGGTGTGTGCCACTTCCCTATACATGTTTAATTTGCTTTTTATAGCCTGATTACCCAAATCTCCATATAGGCCCTGAGTTCTTCAGCCTTGAGGTCACTGTATGAGCGCTGAGGATGCTGAACTGGTGTATGACTCATTTGTCAAAAAATACTGCTGGCTCTTCCAGTGGATTACATCCTGCCACCATGCCATAGGAATGCTCTCTTCTCTTATCTGGCAGTTCCAGGAATGCTGATGTACAGCAATCACTATTCCGCTCTCTAAACCTCTTCCGTTTTCCAAGCATGGTATTCTTTGCAGCTACAGGCAGGAGTCAAGACCAATTAACCTGAGAGATAGGTCAAGCTCAATTCAGTTTTCAACAGTCTGCCATTCTATTGGGAATGCAGACCAGAGGCTCTGAGGCCGACACACAGCTCTCTGCACACTGAGGCTTCTTCTTTTTCTACGAATGTGTAAATTGACAGCATTTACAGAGTGCCTGTAAAATGTTTACTTCCCAGAAGAAAAAGGATATCCCTAGAACAGCACGCTTTATATCATATTGAATCAGCATTATATGTAGGGACAGACCATTCTGCCAGTGACAGCTTCTCATTGCCCCTATTATTGTTGGCCCCATTTATGAATCGGTTTGTGAATTTTTCAAAAAAAGCTGCATGAAAATGTGTATGCGTTTTCAAATGCATTTCTTATTTTAGATGAATTTTGCAAGCAATTTCTCCTAATACAATACACGTTTTGCTATGTTACTTTCAAAGATATACCCAGCTTTTGTGTGCTTTCCCCCAATATACACACTTTTCTACACAGTGGTTTTGTTTGGCGAGCTGCATTACAAAATTCAGAGAAGCGGGAATTTCAAAGCAAAGCTGGGGTCCAATTTGCATAATGGTTCTGGAAGTGTGAATTCGATAGCTTTGCACAAAAAATGTGGATGGAATGAAGACTGGCTTGGTTCTATTCTAGCATTTCAACGTGGCTTTAACCATTGCTGTTATGCCTTCAAGGGCAACTTTCAAAATGCAAACCCTCTTATGGGTTGTTTCAATCACTGCATTTTGAGTTGTCTAACTCCCTTTCCGTTTGGCATCCTGCAGGCTTCAGCAGAAACAAGCACATTCACTGATAAGAACGTTCCTCATTTTCCTTTCTCCAATTAAAGGAGTTAAAAGACTCCCTGAACTCGACCTCTGTATTCTCTGTAGTCTTTAGTCCATGGACAGCCTTTTCCAGTGACGTCCATGCCAGTGGCAGGAGCTTTCAAAGAGAAGAATACATCCTTGTAGTGCCTAACAAAGGAGATGAAAGGATCTTCTTGTAAATTTATCTTGCACTTCATGCATCTCTTGGAAGGCTCTATATAAATAGAACCAGAACTTTTGTGCTTGATGCCACTTGAGCATGTTATAAGCAGCAACAGGTGGAAGGCGTGCTTTAGCAATTGAGCCAGTTATAACAACCATGCTTCGTAGGTCTGTTATAACTAATGCAAATGCCACGTGCATTTTTGGGTTAGGCTAGATCTAATACCAGTCTTTCTCTACTCCCGCCCCCATGGCTTCATTGAATAGTTAGAAAAACACAATCAACTCAGGGCTCATCCAGATTTCCTTTTGTGCTCTGTTCCTAGGCACAGATCTGTGTCTGAGTCTTGGTTTTTTGCCACTTTCCCTGCAAAAACCTACTCTTTATTGCTGAATCGAAGCAAAATGCAATCTGCAGAAAACCGGAATTGCCATTTGTTCTGATTCAGTGTTAAAGAGCGGGTTTTCCAGCAGCAAGCAGTGCAGCAAAGCAAACTAACACCTGGACAAGCAGCGTTAAAATGCAGACCCGTGCCTAGAAAATGTGGGGCAAAAGGTAAGTGTGGATGTGCCCTTAGGGTGAAATGTTGGCAGGAATAGATTGAAGTAGAGATGGACAGAATGCATTTCCTATGGAAAATCTTACAAAGATTTAAAATGTAGGCTTTGTAAGATAGCACTTACCATTTTAGCTTAGTTTTGGTGCTTTAGCAGTCTTCCATTTAACCCCCCCCCCTCAATTCACTTGTTAACATGTTTGAAAGGAACACTACACAAGAGTGGAGAAGTGCTTCTTTCCTATATGTTCTGGCCAGCATGAAAGATGCTAGGAAAGGACATTGACGTGCTAAGGCAGATTATTCTGGTGGTAAAAGTAATACTGTGCTAAATAAGTCCTTGAGCCTTGTTTACACACCCTCTCAGTGCAGTGCATCTCCCAGGTCTGTTGTGGGGATAAAAGAGAGGGCTATCTGTATCACCCTCAGCTTCATGAGCATAAGAGTGGGACCATCTGGGGTGTCACAGGGGCCAAGAACCAGCCAAGAACCAGCCAATAGTCAGGAGTGAAGAGTAAGTTAGCACCACCAAACCAGGAAGTGAGTTCAAGGAGAAAGTTGGAAGTCACCAAAGGGTGAGACAGGACCAAAGAACAAACTAGGGGTCACCATCAATGACTAGCCAGAAGTCAGAACCAAAGAATAATAATGGATTATAAAGAGCACTGGGTGCAGGTACAACACAGACTTGGCCAAGGCATCTCCTTTGGTGGAACAGGCCTGGTATGACTCACAGCAGCCAATGGTTGCAGTGCAATGGTAGGGTAGGGGCTGTCCTCTCTGATGGTCTCCACGACTCCCTTTCCGGTGGTGCGGCTGGTGCCCAGAGCATGCAGATGGGCAGTGGTGACAATGACAAGGAGATGGGCTGGACTATCTGCATCTTACTCAAAGGACCCCAGAGGCCCAGAATCTGGAACCAACACACATTTTGGGCTTCAGTCAAGTGGCTCACCTATATCAGTGATTCATGCAGAGAGATTGTAAGAGTAAAATATGTTGTGTCTTGCTTCATGGGAACCCACCTACACTTCAAAATATGCCTCTGATTTTAATTGAGGCACTCCCAACCCCACCATATGCCTTAGCCATGGCTTCTGCAGTACCAGAGCAGACTCTCCCTGAGCCCCGTAGCTTACAGATGCTTCTGTCAATGCAGTGACAGTTTCAACTTCTTGGGAAAGCAATCAAAGGGTGAAATGCAAGATGTATACGAGGCCTTTAAGTGCTGCAATAGGATGTAAAAGGCAAGCAAAAAATAATAATGGATAGCTTTTTGGCACTGGCATGTACACGGAATACTCGCCAAGGGTACTTTGTATTTTGTAAAGTGAATGAAAATTACAGAAATGCCTAATTCTGGGAACCAGAAAACAAGGCAAAGGAATCTGGAGAACTTGAAGAGAGGGAAGGGAGCAAAGGGGGGCAAAAATAACCCCGAGCCAATAACTTCATGTGATCCAGAGATTGTTAGTATAATGCAGCTCAGCAGGATAAGAATCCCACAGTTCCTATACCACAGTCCTCATTTATGAGTCTGTCTGCAGCAGCATTCTTAGTCAAAGGGAGGAGGAGAGAGAAGTAGGCTCATTCACTACAGTTTTGGAAAGGAAAAGAAATGTAAATTTACAGTGTTGTATTCTTTTTGACCAATAAGAATGTATAGCATCTGCCTATTCGATGACTCCGAAGGCCACTCTACATCGTCTTTCCCTGTAAGAAGGTCATGGCAAGCAGTCATGGGAAACAAGTTTATTGTAAAGATGACCCCACTTGGTCCACTTCTGTTAGAGTTTGTGGGCCAAGATTCTGTCTGGCTATTGAAAAGAGGCATAATTCCCCTCTCAGAAACAATGCTAATAATTGCCTGTATTCTGATTGCGACCACCCAAAAGGAAATAACCCTTTGCAAATGTGTTTTCGATTGCACAGAGCTGGATGAAAAGTGAAACAGGATTTGAATCGTAATAATAATAAGAAAAACAGATTGCGGAAGATGTTCACATATTTCAAAATTAATGTAGCTTTCTCCGCACCCCCTCAAATGCTTTCAAGAAATGTGGGCATCATCTATTGAGAAGGATCTGGTCCTTTTCAGGCTACACTGCCATGCTGAAGTGTTGCACAAGAGCACATGTTTTATAATAATTTCTACTGCACTCTTCAGCCATTGGAGTTTGTAGCAACCATTACTGTTGCTATTTAATGTATGACTGGTTTACTGGGACATGAGCTTCCCTACGTGACAAACTACTTCATTCTCTACAATACATCTTAGTAAAAACCAGACAGGGGATACTGAGGGCTCATAACTGCAATATCAAGTGATGACTTGCATATGTGGAGATGTGTAAAACCCTCTTCAGAAGATGTTCTTTTGATTTACCAAACTCTCCCCACTTCCTTAGGCTGTAGTCACATGGGAGTAACTCCTATTAAACTCAGTCAGAATTGCTCTTGAAAAGAATTGCGCTTTTGAATGTTTTAACCAAGTAGGAACACCCAAATTCTCCCCAAATTTAGCTTCAAGCCAAGTAATACCCCTAATAAGGTATTACTGATGGACTCTGTGCATAATACTGAACACTTCTTACTTTCCCCCTCAGCCAACCTCCCATACTGAAAGTGAGCTTGACTGGAGGCAAAAGGCTTAGGAGACAAAGTTGGTTGACCAAGTTGCCCGAAACCTTGTTCTCTGTTCAACCAACTGATCTGAACCATAGTATGGTTGTTGTTGTTGTTGTTTAGTCGTTTAGTCGTGTCCAACTCTTCGTGACCCCATGGACCAGAGCACGCCAGGCACTCCTGTCTTCCACTGCCTCCCGCAGTTTGGTCAAACCCATAGCATGGTATGTAAGAAAATTCTGAACTACGTAGGGAGTTGATTGAACTTGCTGACCGGATAGTGCATGTATCTGGCAGAATGCAGCACCTCATTTAAAAGCCTTTATAAACTATCATGTAACATAGGACCATGTGTAGGGTTGACAACATCCAGCTGGTTCTAAACTGGCCTAGCTGGGTTTTCCTGCTTACAGAAAGTCCTTTTTTTTGGGTAGTTTACCTACAGTGAATGTCAGTAAGCCCATTATTAACAGCTGCAATTTAGGGGTGGAATGGGGTGGGGTGGGGTGGGAGGAGGTAGAGAGATTGGTCCAGTACAAATTAGAATGCCTGTTTGATTTTTTTAAAGAAAAACAGCTACATTTCTATCTAGTGAACAGATCAACTGCAAAATAAAAAAATCCTTCCAGTAGCACCTTTAAGACCAACTAAGTTAGTGTATCTGAAGAAGTGTGCTTGCACACGAAAGCTCATACCAAGAACTAACTTAGTTGGTCTTAAAGGTGCTACTGGAAGGATTTTTTTATTTTGACTATGGCAGACCAACACGGCTACCTATCTGTAACTAGATCAACTGCAGTTACCCATATTGTAGTGTCCTATTTAAAGTTCTGAAATTTGTTGCAAAAGAAGAAAGAAAAGAAAAGAAAAGAAAAGAAAAGAAAAGAAAAGAAAAGAAAAGAAAAGAAAAATAGTCTGTACCAAAATGCAAAGCTGACCTTTGAAATAAATAAATGAAAAAGACCTAAAATATTTATTTCACCTTAATGGAATCAATAACCACTCTGATACATTTTATATATGATTTTGTCCTGTATACACATTTTTTTCAAAGCAATTTCCCTATTATAATGCCAGACAGTGGGGTACCCATGGCAGAGTCACATGACCAAAGACAAAATGAGTTCAATGTGAGAGTTGGGGATGTAACTCACAACCATTCCCTGTACTCGAGCTGTTCTTCAAAGAAGCTCCTTTCGTCTTTCCCCCAAATGGCAATAAGGAGGAATCCACTCGGGTCCACCCTCCAAACCACTGGCTCTGTCCAGTACCAAAACACCAGTTGCAACAGTGACAAACAAACTATGCAGCAATCAAATTTTCAGAGGAGGTGAACCCCTGTAAGAACTTTCCATGGTTATAAAGAGGTGAAAGCCCAGATACCACCCAGACAATCAGGGGACATCGGAAAATCCTTTCATGGCTCTGTGAACCAGCAAAAGTCCAAAACGAGTTTGAATGACACGCATGGTATAACACAACCAAAACTCTAGTCAACCAAGGTGGCAGCAAAGGTGGTTAGGCAAGTCAATAACCAATGGTATTACTTCCTGGAGACCTTTCTATGCACTTAACTATGTGCAGTAGTGAAGCAGAATCTTGCCTGCACTCTCACCCTGTTGTATGCTTGCCCCTGGTTGAGCCAGCCCACATCTGATCAGGCAAGGCATGAGACAACACAAGATATAACACAGCTAAGGTAGATCCACATATTGATCACTGGTGGTTGTGTCCATTTTGGCTTTGCCAAGAGTCCATCATATGCCTGAGCATGGAAACCTTTGCTTAACAGAGGAGAAATGTGCCGTGGTGCAAAAATAAATAAAAGTGAGCTTGATGGGAGTGCAGAGCCCCTTTCAGTTTATTTATAACTTATTAAAGGCTAAACATATTGCTTTCACAGTTGAAACCTGTTCCGAAACATTCCTCAGACATCCCAGCCCACGGTAGTTCCTTCAGAATTATGTTCAGCAGTTGTCTACTAAAGCAACATTCTATTATTAACTAACATGTAATTAGTTCATTAAAAATATCTCGGCTGAACGCTGTGTAACTTAATACAGCTTACTAGCCAAGGAAGGAGATTTTAAGCCCTGTGTAAATGGCAGCAAAATTACAGTGCAAAGAAGTAGAAAAGAGATGGGTGCCAGCTGGCAGAGCCCACCGTGTTTCAGATTACTTTATGTTTATGACTTCTCTCTCTGTGTGTGTTTTCTTCTTCTTCTTTGAATTAATTAGATTATGCTACTTGAGAGTCTTGGAATGTCCTGGATAACTGCCAGGACGATCTGCACGGCATATCTTAAGATTAATTAAGGTGCTTTAAATTTCGCTTGTATGGGATATTTAGTTTTGCTGTATTTTGAAAACTGGCAACAGTAGGGGCTAACCATTAAATGGATGAGAATGAGGTGGTACCAGCTTATTCATTTAATTGCAGCTACTCGGAACATTTCAGAAATGTCAGCTCAGTTTTGAAATCAGTGGTTAAATCAGTTCAGTTCTGAGAACTTCTGTCTGCTATCTTCGTATCATCTCATAGAGCTTAATTTTAATCTATTTATATTTGTGTGCTCTCTGTTGTTGTATATGTTTGCATTCTGGCCGGTGACCGAAATAAATCGATTCATTCATTCAGTCTGCTATCTTGATTCAAAATGGTGTCCACTTGTATCCAAACGGATGAAGATCGGCTCCTTGATTTCAGGAATCATCACTCAAAATTTGGTCATGGTATCTTAAGAGGTGTGTATCTAAGTGCTTAAGTTTCTAGACTCAGGAGGTCTAGGTATTGCTGCATTTATTTTATAGGTTCCATAAAATTTATATACCATTTGACTGCAAAAAACAAAAAACCCCAAGTTGTTTACATTTGCTGCCATTGCTGCAGACAGAAAGAAAGAAAGAAAGAAAGAAAGAAAGAAAGAAAGAAAGAAAGAAAGAAAGAAATCTCTGTGTATGTCTTAACCGAACCTATCCCAATAGATAGAAAAAACTTCAGGACAGATTTTGTACATTAAGAAACATTTACAACTGATGGTCATGCTTTTAAGATGCACCAAACTGTACTGCAAAACTCTCACATTTTCCAAGATATATTCACACAATAAACCAGTCCTGGATCATTTTACAACAGCTTACTCTTATCAAACCTTTTTCACTTCAGAAAAAAAAATCCCACCTATTCATTAGCACCTTTTCTAGCATTAAATAAAGATGACATCCGTTCTGTCTGTTAGCTTAAGCAGTGAAAGAAGAGAACAATAGGATGAGTTTTCCAAAGCTAATAAAACTATTCAATACAAAGATTTTATTTTCCATCCCACATGAATGAAAGGTCATATGTTCTTTAGTACTGGAATAGGGTGGAGTAATGATCAGGAAAATACTCCCAGCAGAGGCTGCTGAAAACCATATACATTTTTTAGCAGACGCCTCAGCTTCTGAAGACTCAGACTTTGTGCAGATAGGCTGTGGATTTAGCCTCACATAGGCTTGAGCCCCCAATCTATTTAATTCAATCTATTTAATTTTAGTAAGAAACACTGAAAGTAATGAGACTGAAGTTGGCTGCTGCTCCTTTGCTCTTTTACAGGAAACAGCCATAGCTCAGTGATAGAGCATCTGCTTTGCTTGTAGAAGCTGTCAGGATCAATCCCTGGCTGCTCCAGATTGGCCTGGGAGAATCTGAAGCCCTAGATACCAACAACCAGTTGGTGTTGACAAGACTGAGTTGGGTGGATCAGAAGTATAATGTAGCTTTTTCTATTCCTTCTTATGCTCTGTGGATTTCAAGGGGACACCCCCAATTTTCATTGCACCGGGAGCCACTATCACCAGTAAGTAAGGTGGAGCATTTATGAGGGCTGAATGGAAGTCTGAGGTGTCAGAAGCCAGCAAGAACCAGCTGTGAGACCAACACAGTAGTCAGGACCAAAGACTAAGAAATAACCCCAGGAGGCAAAGTTAAGGAGACAGAAGCTGGGGGGGGGGGGGGATCAGAACTGGAAGACAAACATGTCAGAACAGTGGTGGCTGGTGATCCTTGGGTTTGGTGAGACAGAAGACAGAGAGGCCAGTAATAGGTAGAGACACCACACCAGTGTCCCAAAAAAACTGGGTCATCCCGGGTTTTTATTGCAAAAGAACAGCAGCCATTTTGGTTGCTGTGACCCTGAGCAATTTCACAGTACAATTTCCTCCCGAAAAAGAACACTTTGCTTGGGGGGGGGGAGCAGCAATCTTGCTTGCCACCCTAAAATGTACATTTTTGGTGCTGTGGCTGGAAACAAAACACTTTTTTTGGGGGGGGGAGAGACCACAGAATGAAATCATGAGAGATCACCCCAACCAAAATGGCCGTCGTGCTCTCACGATAAAAAGGTGGAGGTTAGCATCCGAGATTTGGGCTTTGTGTTGGATGGTATGAATGGAGGCCGATCCAATGGCAAGCAGAGTCAATTCTAATTTTGCCTCCATCCTCCTTCCTTCCATAATGGCAACACTGAGGCTAAGGAAGAAGAAACTCACTTCCAGCACCATCCTCTGGACTGAATGTAAGTAAGAAGGCAGGCAGGTGGGGGGTTGGCTGAAGGCAAACTGAGGCTGATGGGGCAGTGCCCCATTTGCCCTGGTGGACCAGCTGCCATTGCAGAACAAGGCAGAAGTGGGAGCCAGGCTGAAGGAGGAAGCCAGAAGTCAGGGCCAAAGAGTGAATTAAAACCAGAGGAGGTCAGGTTAAAATGATAGCCAAGGATATAGGACCACACCAGAGTTCAGAAAGCTTGTGTTGCTCAGACGAGATTCATCGAAAACAGGAAGTCCTGTTATACTGCTTCCTGTCCAGGAGGATCCAGTAGGCAGTTAGGGTGGGCACATGGACTTTAGAATAAAGGGAGAGCCCTGCTGGATCAGGCCAAAGGCCAATGTAGCCCATCATCCTGTTTCCCGCAGAAGTTAGCCAGATACCTCAAGGAGCCTTGCAAGCAGGACATGTGCACAACTCACTTCTGCTGTTATCCCTCAGCACGAGGCATTCAGAGGCAATACTGACCACGATAGTACAACCGTCATGACTTGATAGCCTTATCCTCCAAGAATTTTGTCTATTCTTTTAAGGTTGTCCAAGTTAGTGGCTTGTCACTTCACTGAGAAGTTGCCACCTGCAGTTCAAAGGTTCACCACACAGGGGAGCTGCACCCTTATTTGTTTATTTAATTACCCTATTTTTAGGGTGCCTTTCAGGGCAGAGTCCTCCCAAGGCACCTTACAACAAATCTGAATCACAATTTCAATAATGCAGTCCCATTTCAAGCTAGGATCTAAATACGTTTTTTATTAAAAAATAAATAAATCGAAACAACCGACAGCAACAATAGCTCCACAGTTGAAGCAAGTATAAGATTAATATCTAAAAGCCAATAAGATTGGGATAAACTCAATTAAAAGGTATTTGAAACAGGTTCCTCTTTAGGGCCCTATTAAAAGCCAGAATTGATGGGGCAAACCATACATTCCTTGGCAAGCTGTTCTATGGATCCAGAAGCTCCTGGTGCACTAGTAGTTGACAATAAGTGTTCACACACGCTTTAAATGCATGTGGGCATAAAATGTGCAAGGAGAACATGTTCTTGCATGTCAGCTCCACCCACAATGTTCCCATCCCCACCCACTCCACGTCTGAGCTCCCACGTTAAGTGGGAAGGTCTGAAGCTGATTCTATCTGTCCATATAATAAAGATGAGATGTGAGAGTGTCATCATGATGCAGTTCACTTGGATGCAGATAGGTGGCACTGAACACTACAGAATGATGAGAGGCGGTAGATGGGTGGACCAGGCAAACCACAGAGAGACAGCCAGAACAGACCACCACGTCTGCCCTCTTTCCCATCCTACTCCTCTTGTCAGGCCAACTTGGAAAAAAGGGTTGGTGGTGGTGAGTAGGTGGGGGCAGGGGCCGGGGGGAATTAGTGGGTCAGTGAGTGAAGGATTTAGTGTGGGTAGTGTGTGTTTTGGTGAGATCAGGAGGGTGGTAGTTGTTGAGAGGCATAGGGATTTGGCAAACTGCCAGCGGGGATAAAACAGGTACAAATTATTTTCAGATGTTGTTACAGCGCTGACAAATTTTACTCATGGTGTTATACTCTCTCACGCATGTCTACTTTCATGAGCACATAAGTTTTGCATATTTATAACCAAGGCCACCATAACGCTTGGAAACACACATTGGAAAGTGACTTCTGGTAATATCTATGGAACAAAGAACTGCATGTTCCCATGTAGACCATATTTGTGGGCAAAAAATGGCTTATATTGTTTACTTATTTGTATAACACCTAATTAAGTATGTCCTCTGGGTGGCTAACAATAAAAAAAATTATGGTGGTGGTAGTGACGATTATCGCAGTCTTCCTCCCAAAGGAGCCCGGGGTGCAAAACAGAAAAATAGCAAAACAATGCAATTATATATATAACAATGCAATTATATATATTTAAAATGATTAAAAACAATTAGGAGCATCTAAAAACATTTTAAAACCACAAACCACAATCAACAAGAGCTCTAGAAATAATACTGAGCTCTAAAAATCAGCCACAGAAGAAAAACAAATACGGCAATAAAATCAGCAACGGTAAAGCAAACACCGTAGAAGTCAAAACTCTGAGGATCTTTGGGTGATCTTTAAATGCCTGTAGTTTAAGCGAACAGTAGGTCTGTGAAGGGAAAACTACATTTCCCAGGGTGCGAGGCAGAGTCATGTGCTTTAACTGCGCTTTCCATGTACTTTCAATGGCGTGCACCTGCCAATATATGTAGGCTTGTAAATTAAAAGAAAAAGTGTGTGGAAATAAAAACAGGACAAAACAGGTAAAGCCTGTTTCCAGGACCCATAGAAAGTTGTTATTGATTTACTTATTGGTTGTTTATATAGCACCATCAGTGTCTCTGTCTCAAGAAGCTTACATACTTTTTCAACTAGCTACTAGCACCTGGTTGATGAAGACTGCGCACCAGTGACTATTACAGGAAATGAATTTCTCCTTTTTATCTATCAATAAAAATGGAGGTGAAGTGCAAACTTGCCTGAGCGCTCTTTACAGTTCCGTGAAGTTAAATGAGCTTGCAATGAAAAATTTGTAGTCTTTTCAATTATTTCTGCAGAAAGAGAATGCCTGCAGCTGTTGGGGCAGAGCTCAGTTGAATCTGCCAACATTTTTCTGATGCAAGAGCAGATGTAGTTTGAAAGAAATTGACACAGAGGAAGGGTGCAAGGTCAAATCTATTCTCTCCCCCCCTTTCTTTCCTGGGCACACTTTCTAAACATCTTTTTTAATTAAGAGGAGGAAAAGTCTAAACAGGAGAAAGAAGGAGAAAACAGAAGCTACCTTGGCAGAGTCAGTGTGGTGTAATGGTCATTGTGTTGGAATACGATGAGGAACCCTGGGTTCAAATCCCCGCTCAGCCACAAAATTCCCTAGGTAACCTTGGCCCAGTCATTCTCACTCTCAGAGGAATGTAGCTCATAGGGTGGTGGTTGGTTATACTTGTATTAGTATCCTGCCTATTAACCTGACAAGGACTTAAAAGTAGCTATGAGGATAGAATAAGGAGGAGCAACCATGTACCTTGCCCTGATCTTGAAATAAGGGCCAGAGCTAAAGTCTGTACAGTGGTACCTCGGGTTACATACGCTTCATGTTACATATCCCTCAGGTTACAGACTCTGCTAATCCAGAAATAGTGCTTCAGGTTAAGAACTTTGCTTCAGGATGAGAACAGAAATTGTGCTCCGGCGGTGCGGCAGCAGCAGGAGGCCCCATTAGCTAAAGTGGTGCTTCAGGTTAAGAACAGTTTCAGGTTAAGTACGGACCTCCGGAACGAATTAAGTACTTAACCCGAGGTACCACTGTACACTGCTTACTTGCAAATCAAGCATCTATCAAGTTTACAAGGAGCATAACATTTACATTAAAATTGTAATTAAAAGTGAACATTAAAAACAATGTTGCTTTTTTTTAAGGTAATGAATGTTCCAGGTTGTTAATGCTTCAGGTAGCGTTGAGTTATACAATATACCAAACCCAATAATAACCAAATGTAGCTACAGCATTTTCACATCTTTCTGCTTGGAATGTGCATGAACTCTGTCTGGAGAAGCAAATAACAAGGTGAATCAAGGTATGTTGGAGACCCCCACACCTGTGACACAAGTCATGTCAGCCCCACCCCACCCCCACCCCAAGCCAAAGAATGCTCTGTCACTCTGTTTCTCTCTACTTTTTTAGATGTATATCATTTTAGTTGTATATTTTTAACTGTATATCACTATGTTTCTCTAGGCCCATGGGGACATAAGGCTGTCCGAAATGTTGCCTGTGGAGCACTGAAGGGCTTATTTATAATTAGGCAATGCTTTTTGCATTTTCATGCTGTAAACCACACTGTGATCTTGGGATGAAGGGCAGTATATAAATCATCATCATCATCGCCACCACACATCAGCAGTGGATATTTTTACAAGTTAAAAGCTTCATCTACTTTGTAGTCATTTACACTGAGGGACCCGGGTGGCGCTGTGGTCTAAACCACAGAGCCTAGGGCTTGCCAATCAGAAGGTTGGCGGTTCGAAGTCCCATGGCGTGGTGAGCTCCTGTTGCTCAGTCCCAGCTCCTGCCAACCTAGCAGTTCAAAAACACGTCAAAGTGCAAGTAGATAAATAGGTATCGCTCTGGTCGGAAGGTAATTGGCGTTTCCGTACACTGCTCTGGTTCACCAGAAGCAGCTTAGTCATGCTGGCCACGTGACCCGGAAGCTGTCTGCAGACAAACGCCGGCTCCCTTGGCCAGTAAAGCAAGATGAGCTCCGCAAACCTAGAGTCATCTGCGACTGGACTTAGCAGTCGGGGTCCCTTACCTTTACCTTTAAGAACATCACCCAGACATCTGGTGATTATGATAATTTTTGCTGTCTTTTAGGGGTATGTTTTTGCTGCAGTTTTACTGGGTTCATTTTGTAGGTTATTGCATGACTTTCGTTGTCATGTGTTCTTCTTCTTCTGACTTTATGTTATATTTTATGCTCTTAAAATTTAGTAAATCGCTGGGAGACTCCTTATGCAGCAAGTGGAAAATTGAAATAATTATAATTATAATAATGTAAAGCTGCTACGTGTGATGATTTTTACATGGGGATAGCAAAAACGCAATGTATTAAGTGATACAGTTCAGAAAGGAACCAGCAGCACCACATGACCCTACTGATCATGTAGGTGAGCTCAGGCTGTCTGAGAAAATCACCATAAACAGAAGGTGACATTTGCAAGCCACTGCTTCATCCGTATCGAAAGAGTTTGTGTTGGCATGCTGAACTCCAGCTTTAATTCATGATGAATGAGTCACATGCCTCATTCGCCATGAGCCTGGAGCCACAAGAAGTTATTATGGGCAGAAATCAAAGAAGAAGGGGAAAAAGAAGAAAAGGGATCCAAATGTGCACTGGCCTTGAATCTGCCCTGAAAGGTGAGGTTTAGACAAGCATGCAAGCTGAACTTCAAACTCGGGACATTGCACTCTAGGGAGGCACAGTGACTGTGGAGAGAATTTGCTAACCCTGCCCATGGTTTACCTCTTCCTTAGATAAAGAAAGGAATGTGGTTTCCAAAGCTGTTGAACAACGACCACACAGTTTTTTTGGGGTGGTGGTGATAGCTTTATGACTTTTCCCAGCCATTAGAAGCAACACAGGAAGGAGCAGAAAGATGAGATTTCTCTCAGCACTGCAACCCTTCCTCCCTCCGCCTGCAAAACAGGGAGCTGGTATTTGGGAATCCACCAAACGCGGCGGAGGGGGCACGTGTTCCCAAACGTGGCTCGACACCGAACTAATTTATGTCTGGAGGATGTCAGTTCATCGCCGTGAACAACTTCAGAAATGAAACGCGGCAGCCTAATTTCCTTCTTTTGCTGGAACAGGTCTGATGCCTGCAGGGGGTGGGGGGTGGGCAGGTGAAATGGAGATTGGGGGTGGGGGAAGAGATGAAAGGGTAAATGAGGAGGGTTGGGATCTGGAAAGACCTCCCCATAGATTTAGTGTGACAATGTATCACTAGAGAAAAAGTGGAATAGATAGACAAACCAGGAAAGAAGATACAGTGGTACCTCGGGTTACATATGCTTCAGGTTACAGACTCCGCTAACCCAGAATTATTACCTCAGGTTAAGAATGTTGCTTCAGGATGAGAACAGAAATTGTGCTCCGGCGGCGCAGCAGCAGCAGGAGGCCCCATTAGCTAAAGTGGTGCTTCAGGTTAAGAACAGTTTCAGGTTAAGTACGGACCTCCGGAATGAATTAAGTACTTAACCCGAGGTACCAGTGTATCAGAAGAGTTGAAACAGACACTGATGAGAGACCATAGGGGTGTGTGTGTGTGTGAAGCTATAACATAAAATGGGACAGGTGAGCCAGGCAACCTTCCAGGATTCCAGCTTGGATGGCCCACTAAAGGTAAAGGTAAACCATCAGGTCCAGTCGTGGCCGACTCTGGGGTTGCAGCGCTCATCTTGCTTTATTGGCTAAGGGAGCCAGCGTAAAGCTTCCGGGTCATGTGGCCAGAATGACTAAGCCGCTTCTGGCGAACCAAAGCAGCGCACGGAAAAGCCATTTACCTTCCCGCCGGAGCGATACCTATTTATCTACTTGTACTTTTATGTGCTTTCGAACGGCTAGGTTGGCAGGGAGCAGTGACTGAGCAATGGGAGCTCACCCTGTTGTGGGGATTCGAACCGCCAACCTTCTGATCAGCAAGTCCTAGGCTCTGTGGTTTAACCCACAGCGCCACCCACGTCCCTTGGATGGCCCACTAGCTATTAGCTATTAATGTATCCATTAATACAAACAGTTCACCTTCAGTCATTAAGCTGGAAACACTGATCTGCATTGCCATTTGTTGCTATCTGTTGTTATTTATTTATTAGATTTATGTACCACCCTTCATCAGAAGATCTCGAGGCAGTTCACAAGATAAAGATGTAAGATAAAAGCACAAATAAATAGTTAAAACTGAAAAAACAAAGCAACAGAACAATTCCACACACATACACACACACACATGAAAAATGTTCATCAGGCCTCATTCAACAAAGAGTATGTTTGATCGTGAGCAGATCTGTGCATGCAAACAGATCACCTTAAAGGGGCAGGGATCAACTGTGTGTGCAAATCATGCCCTGAAGCCATGAAATGAAGAGCAAATGCAGTACAGAATTAAGGTCTTCTGAAAGCTGAATGAAAGGAGGGAGTGGTAAAGTGGTTCCACTCCAGGGTTGGGGGAGAGAAACACAAACAATACATGTAAATATGGAACAATAATTTCTACTGTAAACTGGGCTATAGTCATCATTCTTGGGCCAGCAGAGAGCCAGTTAGCTTAATTTCCACGCAATTATTTCATTGTTCATTGTATGGCCCAGAGTGCAACAAACAGCTCCTGTGGGAAAGGGTTGTTTATGTAACTGTAGGAGACATAAGTGGCAGGATCAAGCTACCAGCTTATATATATATATAAAACAGTGTGTAAGTTTCATAGACTTGCTGGGTGCCTTTGTACTCAGGGGAGCCTAGTTTTTCCTAGATGTTCTGCCTCAACAGCACATGAAGACAATAGCTCTAGATTTAACAGATTCAGAAACAGGAAGAATGTTACAGATATATATTGTCCTGGAGGGCTGTAATCTCCGAGAGGTACAAAGGGGCATTTTTTAATGCCACAGTCTCCCTGGCGCTTTAAACAATGGTGGCTCCATGGAGTATACAAAGAAACGACCGACAAGGCGAACAGAATGGCTGTGGAGTTCTTGAATGCAGGACTAGTAACAAAAACAGTGATGTTTGTTGTAGGGCCCTGAAGTAAAATGCCATCCATCACCTAGGGGAACAGCAAAGCCCTGACGATGTGCAAGATTAGCGTGCCATCTGTCGCAGTCATTATCTGGGACAGCCCAATCATGAGGTAAGGTGAGGCAACCACCTCAGGCGACAGGGTCCATTGGGGCAGCAGATCCTGATTTTCATCTTTCCTGACCCCTTCTTCCCTTGCAGGGAGGGGAAGCGCCATTTTGGGGTCCGCCTCAGGAGCCAAAATGTCTTGCGCTGGCCCTGGTAATTATCATTTGCCCTCTCCTTTGATATCATTGTTTGAAGGGAAGGGCATAAAAAGTTTTGCATTTCGGATCCATAGCTTCATGCTTTTGGAACATGTAGCTTTTAACATTCAGCTAATACAGAGCACATATGGGACGCGGGTGGCGCTGTGGGTTAAACCACAGAGCCTAGGACTTGCCGATCAGAAGGTTGGTGGTTCGAATCCCCGTGACGGGGTGAGCTCCCGTTGCTCGGTCCCAGCTCCTGCCAACCTAGCAGTTCGAAAGCACATCAAAGTGCAAGTAGATAAATAGGTACCACTCCGGTGGGAAGGTAAACAGCGTTTCCGTGCACTGCTCTGGTTCGCCAGAAGTGGCTTAGTCATGCTGGCCACATGACCCAGAAGCTGTACGTCGGCTCCCTTGGCCAATAAAGTGAGATGAGCGCCGCAACCCCAGAGTCGGTCACGACTGGACCTAATGGTCAGGAGTCCCTTTACCTTTACCTTTAATACAGAGCACACCAGACAGTGAGATAGCTTGCAGTTGTCAGTTTGTTGATCACGACATTTTGAAACATGCAGAGTGAGCAGAAGAGGATGTGCCTGATGTTAATAATCAAAATAGCTATTTAAAAACAATAAGAACACCTAAAAACATTGTGTACATTACAAAAAAGGGGGGATGTTACTGTAGTTAACCTTAACCCATATGGTATTTATAAAAATGTACACAATATATTTTTGTTTGTTTGTTTGTTTTGTTTTGTTTTCTACATGGGTACTATTTCTTGTTTCTTTTTTGGGTCTTATCTTACTTTGTGCTCTTGTAACTTTGTACTTTTTTATTTTTCAATAAAAAATGAACAAGTAGCAATAAAAGGCAGTTGTGTTTGAAAAATAAAAATAAAAAAGAACATGTAAAACAGTCAAAGGCAACTAATGATTTTAAAGTTGAGGGAAACAGTATTGTTCCTCCACCAAATGCCTAGGTAAACAGGTGTGTTTTAAAATTCACCCTGAAGGTTAATAATGAGAGAATCATGCACACCTCACTTAGGAGAGCAGCCCACAAATAGGGAACCACCACAAAGAAGATCCTGTCATGGGTCAGCGCCATTGGGCCCCACCCAGCAGCTGCACCCAGCAACATGGTGTCCCTGTCAGTCGTGTGTCCCAAGATGGTTGATATTTGGGGGAGGCGCTTTCCTAGTTGCTTGGGTCCCGAGCCACTTAGGGCTTCATAAGCACATTGAATTGGGTCCAGTAGCAAACTGGCAGCCAGCGCAGCACTTTCAGAACTGGTTGCAAATGGTCCCATTGGAAAGCCCCCCTCACCAACCTATCTGACGCATTCTGTACCAGCATCACATCTGGACCATCTTCAAGGGCAGCCCCACTTAGAGCAGGAATCCAGAAAACAAGGAGTAAATATTTTAAGGATTGTTATGTTAAGACTTCAAGGGTGGCCTTTTTATTGCTTTGGTAGTACTGCCCGGCTGATGCTGCCTCAAAATATTAGAAGGGGTGGTACAGGGTGCATGCCTTCTTCTCTCCCCTCATTGCCACCAGATCACCAGCTCTTTCGACAGCGCTGGATTCCTCCTGATGGACCTGATCAAACCTTGGTTCACCTGGAGCCAGAGGCAATTTCAGGGTGGTGTGACCGGTGCAGTCACCCGGGACGCTGCCCTGCAAAGCAATGCTGTAGAATGTAGTGTGAGAGGTGAGGACTGCCAAATTTTTGTGTTGTGCAGGGTGCCACTGAAATGTGAGGGCCCAAAGTCTGCCCCTGCTGGGGCTGCCTCAGCCTGAACCAGCCAAATCCGGAGTCTACTTGAATCAGCCCAATTCAGTTCAAGATTTGGGATTTAGCCAGCTCCAGTGGACTGCCCTGCAAAATATTATTCATGTATGATTCTGAATATATTAGCAGACGCTGTGAATCTCTCACAATGGATTTCTAGTTATTGGATGAAAGGTCCTTTTGCATCCCTTGCTGAAACCTGGACTTGGTGTTAGTCACTGAAGTAACTACTAAACAGCGAATACAGATGCTCCAAATGGAAAGTTTATGGTTTTTAGCACACAGCATGCAAGATGGCGCAAGTTATTTTATTTCAACTGTTGACTTAAACACTATAAATCTCCACAAATCTCTACGTCTCTTTCAAAGGCGCATCTGTTTCTCATGGAAATGCTATGGCGCTAACTGTTTTAGGCACCAGGTGTTTTTTATGATTACACTTAAGACCCGAGCCCACAAAATGCTGATCTGAACGCATTCATGCTCTTCAAAGTGGTTGCCGTAATGCCATTGTAGGGTTTCTCGTTTATTGTCACCCAGTTGTGTCCATTCCGAGAGGAAGTCCTTTCACATCCGCCTATTTATTCATCTACAGCCTTTTCAGTCTGTGCAAAATGCTTATATTTTAGGGTTGCTCAACACCACCCCGCTCTCGACCAGAAACGGCAAACTTGGTTGAGGAAAAATCCTTTTAGAATGTTAGTGTAACCAAACCCAAATGAAATAAATTCACTTCCAGCCACCCGTGAGGTTGTCACCAAGAATCAAGACAACACAGCTCTGGTTCTTGTTCGGAAGCAGGCCACATCACCCATAACACATTGCTGTGACTGAACTCTGTGTGGATGCCAAATAACTTTGTCATAGCTGGCGTTTGCGGTGCTCCACAGGAAACAAGACCCAGAGACAGACATTCGTTCCCTGCTGTTAACTCCTGTCAGACTTGAAGGTTCCCTTGATGGCACAACCCAAAAAGAACATGGAAAGATGCAGAAGAAACAAGATGGGTGCTTAGGCTAGGAATGTTTTGAGGGGGCTGCTCCCCCCACTCACCACCCCTAGTTGCAGACTAGTTATGGGGGTGTAGAAAAGGCATGTGGCACAAACAGCTCTGCCCCTCAGCATTTGAAATCTGAGATAGTTGGCCTCACCCTGTCCCGAGGTAGGGCCATAGAATCATAGAGTTGGAAGAGACCACAAGGGCCATCGAGTCCAACCCCCTGCCAAGCAGGAAACACCATCAGAGCACTCCTGGCATATGGTTGTCAAGCCTCTGCTTAAAGACCTCCAAAGAAGGAGACTCCACCACACTCCTTGGCAGCAAATTCCACTGTCAAACAGCTCTTACTGTCAGGAAGTTCTTCCTAATGTTTAGGTGGAATCTTCTTTCTTGTAGTTTGGATCCATTGCTCCGTGTCCGCTTCTCTGGAGCAGCAGAAAACAAAGCCCTGGCCAGCCCTGCCAAGAATGAGCATCCACTTGCTTCTCTGAGGTAGAGCAGAAATAGTCACCCACAGCATCTGTTAATCAAAATTGTACTTCTCTGCCTCAGTGGTGCCATCAGAACAGGACTTTGGGAACCCATTCGGCAGAAAGAGCAGGAGGGTGCTCAACACAGCAGGGCTGGAAGCAATGTGAAGGAATATTACCATTTAAAGAGCCCCCTTCCTATTAGATCGCAAGTCCAGAGTCTGAAATAGCCTAACTGCAACATGGAGCTAATAGCTCCAGATCAACCTATTTGCTATGAAATCTTCTGTAAAAAATAAAGAAGAGTATATTTCAGATTACTTCTCTCTTGCTCCTTTTTTTGCTCAGCTGTGTTGATAGGAATAAACCAGACAGGTAAGGCATGCTTGACACCATACAAAGGCATGACTGAATAAATGTCATCAATCATTAGATCTGTTGTATATAGCTAATCAAAACATTAAGACATAAAAATATCCATCCTGTCATAAATCTCTTACCAGCTCCTGAAACACCTAAATCTATCACTAGCTCCCTGCACATTCAGAGTATTATCCCCCCACCTTCTGTTCCTCCACTCCTCTGTGAATTGATTCACAGGGCTGATCAGTTTATGGCAGGGAGGACAAACATCAGCGCTGTAGGATCTACTTTGTATTTTACTAGCGGCTCCAAAATCCACTGAATGGAGCCAGGTGCAAAACACATACTCTTATCATTAAACAACATGGAGCTTTGAACACACATATATTTTAAGGACCAGAACAGAGCTGAGTTCACAGTCTTTCCACACAAAAATCCATTCCTGGTTGACCCAAGACTTATTCATTTCAGCAATCTATTTGGGGCAGGGGGAGTCATTTTGTTGTTTCTATTGTTAAAAAAATTGGGAGTTAGAAATATTTGCTGATCTACTACAAATCACCCCAGAGATCCAACAGCAGATCTAACATCTGCCTACCCCTGTTTTAATCATGTTGCTTTCAGATGTGACAAATTCTGTGACCAACAAGAAATACTTCCTTTTTTTTCATGCTTCTTTGGTAATATCTGAAATGAGAGCAGGTATATTATGAGTGCTGGGGTTACAGAGATAATGTAATTTCAAGGGACATGACCTGTATATCATTCTCAAATGCTCACAGTTAGTCGGCAAGTCAAACCTATGGGATAACTCTTCCTTCCCAGTTGGGGAAAAAGAAGAAGTGAGGGGGCAGTGGTGTGGAGGAAGTATTGATGGGGAAAGGTTAACTGTGACTTCTTATGCCCTCTTCTTCCTCTCTACCCAATCACCTACAACCTGCCACATTTTGAGTTCTGATGGTGTTTTGCATAGGTAAAACTCTACAGGGGTTTCAATTTATAGTATGGGTTGTATCCAGCATTAGTAATACTCACAGCAGACCCATTTAAATGAATGGGCATGGCAAACCTAATGTCCATTTGCTTCAAGGAGGCTACTCTGATTAGAACATAGCTGTGCACAACCCAAAAGAGGTAAGATGTTGGGTTTCTGCCTTAACTGCCAAATTCAAATTTGTATATTGAATATAGTGAGAGCTGGACCATAAAGAAGGCTGATCGCCGAAGAATTGATGCTTTTGAATTATGGTGCTGGAGGAGACTCTTGAGAGTCCCATGGACTGTACGAAGAACAAACCTATCCATTCTGAAGGAAATCAGCCCTGAGTGCTCACTGGAAGCACAGATCGTGAAGCTGAGGCTCCAATACTTTGGCCACCTCATGAGAAGAGAAGACTCCCTGGAAAAGACCCTGATGTTGGGAAAGATGGAGGGCACAAGGAGAAGGGGACGACAGAGGACGAGATGGTTGGACAGTGTTCTCGAAGCTACCAGCATGAGTTTGACCAAACTGTGGGAGGCAGTGTAAGACAGGAGTGCCTGGCGTGCTCTGGTCCATGGGGTCATGAAGAGTCAGACACGACTAAACAACTAAACAACAACAACAACATATTGAATATTTTTAGAATGGGGTCGGACAACCCCCACCCCAAAAAGTAGTTCTGTAGGCCACTAGACAAGAATCCAGAACAGTCCCCTCCAAAAATGGTGCCTTCTAGCTTTATGGACTACAACTTCCATTAGCCCCAGCCAGCATCCAAAAATCTGGAGGGCACCAAGTTGAAGAAGAATGATTTAGTGCAACTAGAATATCCAAATGTGTTGAAAGCACAGGGAGATAAGATAACTTCCTGCCTGTTCACCCACCCATAGGCTTCTCTATCAGGGCGAAAGCAATGCCTTGAAAACTAAGGTACGGCTGAGAGGAGCTCTGTGATTGCCTATCATTGTCTTATCTCTTGAGAGAACATCTCTGCTATTCTAACTCAGCTTGTAAAGAAGATGTAGTTGGTTTGGGCACTAATCCAAGAAGAAGGAATTCAGCCTTGCCTTGATTTAGGAATTGCCATAAATTTCTTCACCTTCTGCTCCCAGTGCGAGGCCCGTTTCATAAACCCAGGCTTTACTCTTAAAGAGACAAAGCTGTTAATATAGAAAGACAGATAGACAGATACCGACAACACACAGGTTGGGTGAGAGCCAATGTACTGTTGGAACAGACACCATTTGCAAAGGGGGAGGATCGTCATCCCTCCTATGCAGTCATGTGTGCACCCCAAATATTGTTCCAGAGGGTCAGGGTCCCATTGAAGCAGGTTTGGGAGTGAACAGGGAGCTGCAGGAGGAGCAGAGAAAGGGGAAAGTCCATCACATGAGTGTATTCTGTTTGTGCAACATTAGATATTGACCTTCAAAAAAGCCATTTCAGTTGTTTCGTTTGTTTCAGTGTTTTTTATCATTTAAATGTTGTCCTGTGTTTTTAATGTTTCATGTCATAAATCACCCAGAGAGCCCAATCATATGCACAGAATACAAATGCAATAACAATAATTAATACATACACACAGAAAAGCACAGGTGTGAGAGCGTCATGGATGTAGCCTTGTTCCTACTGGGAAAGTGAAGATCTTCATAAGTGACAAGATGCAATGACCCTGTCCAAATCTTATGAATCTGACCTATCAAAAAGAATTGGGCTCCGAAAGTAAAGAGATTATATTCAAATGCAATTGCATTTATGAAGAATGAATTATTTGGCTGCCATCCACAGACTTCCTTCTTTAGAGTACCCTCATGTCAGAATATTCAACGAATATTGTGAGGAACTTTTATGAAGACTTTTCTTGGCTTGCTATACAAGAGTCACTTGAATAACAATTTATTGGATTTTATCAACCATAGTGGCTATGTATTTCCTTTGTTCATAGGCATGCCTATCAACTCTACTGTTCTCCTGGGCTAGCTTTTCGGAAGGGAAAGATGCACATGAAAAATGGGATTGATCATTACTTGACGCAAAACTGAGACTGGACCAATAAAATTAACCGAAGGCATTTTCTCTATTCTGTACATTGGCCACACAGGCTTGGGTTCAGTGGAGATTTTGGACATGGTTCATTGAGAGACAGTGTAGCTTGATGGCAGCATATCTACTTTGCATTGAGAAGGTCTCAGGTTCAACCCTGGCATCTCCAGGTGAGTGAGGGCCAGGTAGGACCCCTGCCTTGAACCCGAGACAGCCACTGCCTATTCTGAGCTACATAGACCATAAATCTGCCTCTGGTATAAGCCAGCATCCTATGTTTGTTCTCTTGAACATATGCCATTTAAATGGACAGAAGTTTTTGTTATGTGCTTTCATATTTTAATCCTCTTTACTCCTGATGGGATAAGAAGCTAATCCAAGCAAATGCGGGCAGGTTAATAATATGTATAGTCTTAACTGTTCCCGGTTGGACTGCATTTAAATCTAAACTAAAATGCTACAATTAGACTTGTCTTCATTTCTATAAAATCTCAAGCGGGGGTGCAGCACCTCACATCCAAGGAGTGAATGAGCCCCTTCTTTCCAACCCTCAATGACTCTGCCTGGACCACTCCCTCTTTGGCCAGGCCCCAGCCCCCACCAGCCTCCAAACCCTCCTCAAGCGTTTTTGCCTGGTTGAAATGCATCTTTGGAGGAAGAGAGAAGGATGCTATGGGTTCATTTCATAGAGTGGAAGGATAATACTATTTCTCCTTTACAAGACAAGCAGTCCTTTGTTCAGAGTCCATTTAGCAGATTCTACCTGGCAGTGGAAATAAAATTGTTGGAGTCATACACACACACACACACACACACACATACACACACACACACCGGAAAGTATCCGCCCTAATTTTGTTAGCAAAAGAATAAGGAAATGAGGGGGCGGGGAGTAAAATATAGTCTAAGAATAAACTACGGACGCTGTGGTTTTGTTACAACAATTCCTTCTTAAACTAGGCTCCCCCAGAAAGCTTCTGTTCATTTAGGATTGTGAAATGCCTGTGTTAATGAGAAACAGTTTTGCCCTGACAGCATCAGCATTGTCCACACCATTGTTCTCAAAGGTGAGCAGAAGTCATAGCTGCCCCACATGCCAAATCTAAGCTGATAGGGAGGCAGGGGCAGGGAGGTAGACACCACCTATCGGCTTTCTGTGCTTGCAGCCCACTATGGGCTTTTGTTACATATGGAAACCCAGGTTGTTCCAAGAACCTGTCCTATTGTTATTGTAACAGCAGCCAGGCTTGGCGCCATCACTCGGCTTCCTTGGGAATCTCTGCAGCATCGTAGGATGCCATGGGTGGAGAAGAAGAGACCAACCATGGGGAGATCAGCAAAGAGATTGAGCCAGTTTAGGGGGGAAAGGGCGAAGAGAAAACAAAGTGGCAGTGAAAAGATCGGCTGTGAGACAAAACAGAATTAGGGAATGCATGAAGTTGGTGAGTTACATAGCCCCAGATCGCATTTAGAAATGAGAAAAGTGCACGTTTTTGCTCTGATCTGTATCTAAAAATATTAAGCATGCAGCAGGGATTAAGATGTAATCAAAGCGTTTGTGCAAACGAGATGGATTTTGACATTTGAGGGTTTACGCTGGCACCAACCGGATTAAAACTCTTCATGAGACAATACTTTGACGTTGCCAATTTATGAAGTCAGACTGTGTAAAACAGGATATGCAAATCAGAAATGACTCATACGCACACCCGTGTGTGTGTGTGTGTGTGTGTGTGTGTGTGTGTGGTATAAACTGAACACACACATTTCATGCAACAGTTATAGGTGCCAATATTTCAGAAACAGAAACTGTAGCTTTTCTGATCAGCGACCACAACACTGGAATAGTGTGCAGGATTTCACGTGGCTCGGCCATTAATTTTCCCGAAGTTACAAGCAAAAACCAACATGTTTCATAATCCTTCTCGTCTTTGTACCAGTGGTACCAAGAGGATAAAGATGTCTGCATAGGATTGCCACAGCTTCCTCCTCCCATAATCCCTGGAGGCAAAAAAAAAAAAAAAAAAAGGAGCTACAGATCTCATTAAATATTTTTGCAGTGAAATGGATCTCTCCCATCTCTTGCCAGATGTAAGTAAAATCTGTCAAAACCAGTCCAAGCGCACTTTGCATTTCTCCACCTCCATCTGCAATTCTCACTGATGCCAGATTATTATTATTTTATTGCTCTTTGAAAGTGATTTCTAATCCTCAGCGTCAAACAGGGATGCAGCAGTTTAGCAGTTATATGAGGGAACCCTCCCCAAGATGTTGTTGTCCAAAATTCCACAGGTACTTCCAGTATCTTGGCCGCTCTCCTACGGATCTAGCCTAAGGAAATTGAACCATTCTTACAGTAATAAAAACTGGGCTCCAAGCATTCTGTGAGTATGTTGAACTATTTTTTTTTAATCTTGCAATTTCTTTTCAGCAGCCGATAGCAGCATGCTAAGTGTTTTTTGTTTCCCATGACACTTCTCAGCATATTTTCAATGGCCAGTTATTATGGCTCCGCCATTTGCTCTGTTTTGAACATTGTTACATTGGCAAAATGTTTTCAAGTTTCTGCTATGAACAGGATATGCAGTTTTTGAGCCAACGTGGATTTCTGCACATTACACAGGAACACTGACCATATTAATGGGCTACAAAGCCCTTGGGATTTGCATATTCTCCAATACAGAACTATTTAATTTGGAGCTTTCTTGCACTGTTTGCATGGATTGAAAATATGTCTTTCTTTGCTTGCTTTCAGCATCCAACTCAGCAAGTGCTAAAGGTTCCCCAGGCACCTTTCCCCCCAAGAATAACAAGCCCCAATTTGTTGGTATCATAAGCCAACTCAGCGCACACAAGCCACATTATTCCTATTTGTTTTGAGTTCTAGCACAAATGCATCTGCAGCCTGAATACTCATCCCCCTCAGCTTGTCACTGGTTCTTATTTGCCAGATGCCAAGCTGATCCCTAAACCAAAGGAGAATAGCCAAAAACCAATTCAGATGGCCACACACAAACAAAAACCCAGCCTTCCAATTCCCTTATAATGGCTATGGGTGTGATAAAATCAGGAGAAACCCAGCAACTTCCTCTGGAGGAGGCTCACAGCAGTAAGTTAGGTTACTCCAATGTAAGGAGTACCAAAGTCTGCAGCCAAAATGTATATTTACAACAGACAGGCGGCATGTTCCTTGCCATACAATGAAATTAATTTGACGCAGATTAATTGGATTGTGATTTCTGCTATCGTTTGAAATGAAATGTTTGCTTTGCAAATCCCCTAGCCCAGTTAAGAAATGTATTATTAGGTCTCGGCATTGTAACTGGAGGCTTGTTTCTCAAATTTGGCTGTCCTGAGACTGATCTGCCCCCATGTTTGGCTTACCTTATGTCCATCAGCAAACATTCTGTTTCAGAATAGCAATAGTGTGCCCAGGACCCTTAGAAATAAATACAGATGCTGAGTGCACACACACACACACACACACACACACACACACAGGCTATTGCATGGATAGCTCTCTGTTTACTGCCTTCCTGAACACCTCGGTCTTTCTTTGCTCTTAGCCATCAACAGCAATGGACCTTATTCATCTCGGGTAAAAATCCACAAGGGAACTTGGCCTGATCAAAATTGGGCTTTGATTAGCAGAGTGCACAGTCCTGCCAGGCCGAAACCTAACTCACTTGGGACTTGCGTCCGGAGGCCTAGCTGAGGCAACACAAAGGAGCTATCCATAGCCCCTTGCAGGTTTAGTTGGGGAACACACAAATGAGGCTGCAAGCTGATTGCATCAAAGCAAATGGCTGGGCCTGGGTGATTAACTTCCTCAGCATTATGTATCCAGACTGAGGGGGTGACCTGTGTGCAGAGCACAACAGACTATGTTCCTGAACTGTGCAAAGCAATCTTGAGATATCTGGCCAAAGTAATAAAAAAGGTAAAGGGACCCCTGACCGTTAAGTCCAGTTGAACGACTCTTAACGACCGTTAAGCCCCAGTGAACGACTCTGGGGTTGTGATGGTCATCTCGCTTTAATGGCCGAGGGAGGCGGTGTTTGTCCGCAGACAGCTTCCGGGTCACGTGGCCAGCATGACTAAACCACTTCTGGCAAAACCAGAGCAGCACACGGAAATGCCGTTTACCTTCCTATGGAGTTTTAGTACTGCAAAGTAATGATAATGCAGTACTAAAACTCCATAGGAAGGAATTGATTCAGCAGACTGCAAACAAAAGATGACTGTGTTCCCTTTTTAAAATCTTATTTATTAATTTTTCACAAAAAAAATAAAACTTTACAAATTTTAACATAAACAGTAAGTTACTTTATCTGTTGACTTCCCATCCTTCCCTTCCATGATTTCTGTATTTACCCTTAAATGCTGCATATTTTGCCTATACTATTCAATACATCCAATTTACCCTATTTATCTTAATAATTCACACTGTTGCTCATATTTCAAGTCCTTCTCGTGCCTTCATCTCACAATAGCAGTTATTTAAATACTGAATAAAAAGTTTCCAGTCCTCAAAGTCCTTTTGGTCTCTAATCTTTGCTGTTAATCTTGCCAGTTCCACATTTTCAAAAGCCAGTCTTCCGTTGTTGGAACCTCCCTTTTCCATCTTTGGGCAGATGATTATATTGCTATATAGATCCTGGTGTCATACTTATCTTGTTTGATACCTGCATTTTAAGGGGTTGGACTAGATAACCCTTGGATCCCTTCCAACTTTACAATTATATGAAATGATAGCCATGATTACAGGAACAAACAACTCATGGCCAGACATTAAAATATGTTAATACAGTTTATTTATCATTTGGGGAAAGGAGGCTGAGATGATCGGGTTGCCAAACACCAAACAGTATTTTACTAACCAGTAAAGCTGTGTCTTGTTTGATTGTTGTTTAGTCATTTAGTCGTGTCCGACTCTTCGTGTCCCCATGGACCAGAGCACACCAGGCACTCCTGTCTTCCACTGCCTCCCGCAGTTTGGGCAGGCTCATGCTGGTAGCTTCGAGAACACTGTCCAACCATCTCGTCCTCTGTCGTCCCCTTCTCCTTGTGCCCTCCATCTTTCCCAACATAAGGGTCTTTTCCAGGGAGTCTTCCAGGGAGTGGCCAAAGTATTGGAGCCTCAACTTCATGAAAGGCCAGAACATTCCAGATTATTCTTCTAGGCTCCATATATAGCCCACAAATTCTGTCCTAGTGCCAACTGTGCCTCATCCGATTTACATTGGCTCTCCTTCTTTACAGGCTGATCTGGAAGGAATTGGGCTTTTTGAAACCCACAGTTGATAACCCTATGGGACAGGATCTGAAATGGCACTCTACAAATACTAGGAACAACTTGCGCAAAGAAAAAGACATCTAAGCTATTGAAGGCTGCTGAACAATGTCTACACTTCAGTCAGTAACGACAAGCTGAATCTCAGAAGAAAGTTTTCATGATTAGAGGTGTAGGAATGTAACAGCTTGGAACAATCGCCGCCAAACAATTCATGGGAGCGACAAATCTCACTGGTTTCAAATCAAGAAAGGGTTGGATTCATGTAGGAAAGTTGTCTTGCAGCTTCTATCCCTTTGAATCAGGTAGAAAAGAGAAGATAAGTTTCAATTTCATTGCAACTTCCTTATAGTTGTAGACATAATTCATTCCACATGACTGTTGAGCAACACTATCCAACAAATACCCATGACATTGTGGGAGGGGGCTTAGTAGCTTTGTTGGCCCCCAGGACCATCATACTCAGCATGACTAGTCTAAGAAGGAGGTTCAGGGCTCCAATAGTGCTATTATTTTTGGAAGTGGCTTTGGGTTTCTGCAGTTTTGGCTTCGACTGAGTCTGGAGTCATGGTCTTCATCTTCAGCTGCCAAACTAAACTTTTCCCTGGGTGTGAAAGCACATGTTTACCCATGTGCAAATGAAACTACAATGCCTTGCTGTAATTGCATTGGTCAAAAGCTCTTCCTAAAATATTAGCTCTCTGCTTCCATTAATGACAAAAACGGTAACGTGTTAAGGATTGGTCCAGGACAAGAATGTTAGGATGGAGAATGGAACAAATGTTCCAAACGTCCTTTTGGTACCTTACTCCTGTTCAGATGTGTGCTTCTCCTTCCCATGTCTTGTTAGGGCATTAATTTAAGTCATTGATTATTAGACTCACATTGAATATTTGCAGGTAAATAGTTCCTGGGGAAAAGAGGACATACTCTCTCAAATGACCACGACTTTTAGAAAACTGTTCATAGCCCATTCACTGCCCAATAGTCAGATACATCAGTGCCTCCTCCTTCATGCTGGATACATATTCCTAGCCAATCATTCTCATGATAAGATTATACCATTAGAAACCCATATCTGACTGACTATGCAACATCATTACAAAGCCAATTCAGAGCCAATTCTGTTCTCACTTTGAATTGACTTCATGACAACTGCATGACAATGGCATATAGCTAATCATCAGGTGACATCATGACGGCACTCAGAGGGAGAACAAAATGCATTATCCTCACTCAGAATGCAAGAACAGTATTCCCTGTTCGCAGTCCCTCCTGAAAACTAATAAAAGGAGAGGCTCTTTCACACAGCACCATCTCTAGCATATGCACCGCCGGGGTGCAAAGATCTGCCCAGCGTCCCCAAATTTAGTTTAGCCCCCAAATTAACTTTTATTATGCTTCTGTCAGACACCACACTTACGCCTTATCTCTTATTTATGAAAGAAGGGAGGGAAAAGAAACAAACTTATTTTATTTGCTCATTTATTGACAATACACTTATACTTAAGTATACAACACCACCACACTAAAACTGATAAGTATTGTTTAGGCAACTACTTAGGAGAAACATCAGTCGTGTCAAAGGTGCTGCTGACCCCGCTGCCGCATAGCAGCTCAATACAATACGTAACATAATATTTTGATGTAAGAGTTAATTTTGCATGCACGGCGCTGTTGTGAATGACAAGCGCCGCCGCTGGTGTGGCGCGTCTTTGGTAAATGAGCGCACAAAGTCAAAAGTCCTTTAGTGAAACAGTAGGTATACATTTCGGTAATACCTAGGTATATATGTATTTTGTTTTTCTAGCTTTATCAAAATTATTATTTCCTAACAGGTAGATAGTTAAGAGTTTAGGCGGCTTCAGTGGTGGGCGCCAGGCGCCCCCCAGAATTCGCCGTCCAGGTGCCCTGCACCCCCGGGTAAAGACGGCCTGCTTTCACAGCTTGTGAAAGCTTTCTTTAAAACCACAATTGCCCCCCCCTTCTGGTTTCAGCTCAATCCAATAACTAGGCCACAAGCCTTTCCACACCTTATGCTCTTGGCTGAGTTTGACATCCAACAAATATCCGGGTAATTGAAGTCCCCATTACTACCATCTCCCTTCCTTTTGCATGCTTGGCCATCTGTTCCAGGAAGGCATCATCTATGTCCTCCGTTTGGCTTGGGGATCTATAGTAAACTCCCACAATGAGGTCTCTGTTATTCTTCTCTCCCTTAATTTTGACCCAAAGGCTCTCACTTTGGCTTTGAGGTTCTAAATCTTGGATCTCTGAAGGGCTGTTACATGGATGATGGAGCAAGCCTGTTTTATCCTGCTCCACAGGGTTGTACCTGAACCCATGGATTCAGATCATATGAAAGGAGATTCTGACTAAACAGTAGGAAGATCTTTCTGATGGTAATGGCTGTCAGACAATGGGAAGGCCTGTCCTGAAAGGTGGTGAAATATCCTTCACTGGAGGTTTTTAAACAGAGGTTGGGTGGTCATCTGCATTGCAGGGATTGACTCGCAGGAGTCCTTCCAACACTACAGTTCTGCTATTCTGCCTGGTTTGTCACTGTGAGAAGCATGCTGGACTAGATGGGATCCAGCAGGGATCTTCTTATGTTCCTATTAGGGTTGCAACCTTTGGTTGGGCAAAATAAAGGGCAGGGCAGGCAAAATATGGGACAGGTTGAGGGGAGGGAATTAGGGGGCTAAAAAAAAAAAATACTTTGCCTAGTGCAGAAATGACTTCAGTGCAATCCATTGCTCTCTCTCTCACTCTTCGACTCTGAGTCTCCATCGCTGACCCACCCACCTCTGCCTGTGCAGAAACTCTGTCTCTCAAACTCCTCCTCTCAGCTCCAGCTCATTCTCTGCCTGCTTCCCATGATAACTCTTGCTCTCTTCCTCATGGACCCACCCTCTGCCTGCACAAAGTCCCCCTCAGGCTCTTGCTCTCCTCCCCTCCCAACCGGACCCACATTCTGCCTGCACAGTTTTGAGAAGAAGAAAGAAGAAGAAGAAGAGTTTGGATTTGATATCCCGCTTTATCACTACCCGAAGGAGTCTCAAAGCGGCTGACATTCTCCTTTCCCTTCCTCCCCCACAACAAACACTCTGTGAGGTGAGTGAGGCTGAGAGACTTCAAAGAAGTATGACTGGCCCAAGGTCACCCAGCAGCTGCATGTGGAGGAGCGGAGACGCAAACCCAGTTCCCCAGATTACGAGACTACCGCTCTTAACCAATACACCACACTGGCTCACACTGGAGGAGGAGAAGCTTGAATACACGAAGAAAGGCATCCCGTTTGAAGTCCAAACCGGACACTTTCCTCCAAAAGAAAAAGAAAAAAGGATGACGGGTGGGAACCCTAATTCTATATATATATATATATATATATATATATATATATATATATATATATTAGTTTTCAATTACAATCCAATAATAGCCTCACTATAACAATACCAATTTATAATATAATTACTAATACCAATTATTTAATAATCAAATACAGTGGTACCTTGGGTTAAGAACTTAATTTGTTCTGGAGGTCCGTTCTTAACCTGAAACTGTTCTTAACCTGAAGCACCACTTTAGCTAATGGGGCCTCCCGCTGCCACTGCACCGCCGGAGCACGATTTCTGTTCTCATCCTGAAGCAAAGTTCTTAACCTAAGGTACTATTTCTGGGTTAGCGGAGTCTGTAACCTGAAGTGTCTGTAACCTGAAGCATCTGTAACCTGAAGCGTCTGTAACCCGAGGTACCACTGTACCGAATTTTATAGATTAGGTGGTGTCTCACATGGTTTGATGATTTTCTTTATTTCTGCGTTCCAAAATCTTGTTAATTTCAATTACAGTACGGTCATAATAACAATCCCTTATACAGCAACTGCAATATTAATAACTTCCATTCGTGTTGACACATTAAATGATTTATGAAATTACAAGTGAGGCACTCAGACTATATCCTGGGTGGGAACCCTAATTCTTATGCTTTAGGATTTCACCCCCAGCCAATTGTAACAAAGTTGAGAAATTAGAACGAAGAACGAAGAAGCAATGCCCTCTTAACATTTTACAAATGGAAACATGGACTCATTATACACTGCTATCCTCACACCAAGGATCACTGCTTCACCTCCAGCACTACTGCACATTGCTAAAAGCTCTTTTCTGAGAGATAGGAGGCTGTTTCCCATGTCACTATCTAGCCCAGTTTCATTGGCTATTCCTGGCAGCGGCTTCCTGCAGAGTTATTTCCTGCCCCCTGGTTCTTTTACCAGGAAATGTTAGGGACTGAACCTGGGATCTTCCACATTCTAAGTTGCGTCCTCTACCACTGAGCAATGCTCACATCTAGCATGTTCTTTGCTGTATTTATATATTCTGCATCTGCTTGTTTTACACTAGTTTGTGACGCAGGATCAGAAGCCGTTCGTGAGATTTGCTATCTGAGGCACAGCAGCCGATGCCCCCAAGGCCTGCCAAAGTCATTTTGCCCCTAAAAGCAGAAGAATCCCACAAGCACATCTCACAACAATAATACATACATTAAATACATGTGAAAAGGATCTAGGAGTCTTGGTTGACCACAAACTTGACATGAGCCAACAGTGTGACGCGGCAGCTAAAAAAGCCAATGCAATTCTGGGCTGCATCAATAGGAGTGTAGCATCTAGATCAAGGGAAGTAATAGTGCCACTGTATTCTGCTCTGGTCAGACCTCACCTGGAGTACTGTGTCCAGTTCTGGGCACCACAGTTCAAGAAGGACACTGACAAACTGGAACGTGTCCAAAGGAGGGCAACCAAAATGGTCAAAAGCCTGGAAACGATGCCTTATGAGGAACGGCTAAGGGAGCTGGGCATGTTTAGCCTGGAGAAGAGGAGGTTAAGGGGTGATATGATAGCCATGTTCAAATATATAAAAGGATGTCACATAGAGGAGGGAGAAAGGTTGTTTTCTGCTGCTCCAGAGAAGCGGACACGGAGCAATGGATCCAAACTACAAGAAAGAAGATTCCACCTAAACATTAGGAAGAACTTCCTGACAGTAAGAGCTGTTCGACAGTGGAATTTGCTGCCAAGGAGTGTGGTGGAGTCTCCTGCTTTGGAGGTCTTTAAGCAGAGGCTTGACAACCATATGTCAGGAGTGCTCTGATGGTTTTTCCTGCTTGGCAGGGGGTTGGACTGGATGGCCCTTGTGGTCTCTTCCAACTCTATGATTCTATGAAATAATTTGTAGTTCTTTCGTGACATCTGAAGTCAGCTATCTGAGACGGTTGCCTTGGTTTGCCAAACAACAGGGCCGGTCCAAGATGACTATAACATTTTTTGCCTTGCAGTTGTAAGCTTCCCTTATAATTATGTATTATTGTTCTGTTTATTTTAAAGTTTTATTTAATTACAATTTAAAATATAATTTTATGGCCTGCTTTTTTCCATTGTGTTCTGAAGGGTTCCTTTTTAACATGCACCTGTTTAACAGCAAGTTCAATTTCCAATAGATCTGGTTTAACTGATCTGCTTTTTAACGAATACATGCATTTTAACCCTCTGTGGACCTTGGCAGCTGTTTGAAATAGTTGTAAATCTCTTTCTTTCAGCAAACTTGAGCCACTTCAAACGGCCTGCCAACCATGATGAGAGAAGTTGTTGTGTGGTGTTTTATTTCAATTTTGAATAATAGTAATAACAACAACAACAGATTGAACTTTTAAGACAGGCAGAGGTCCACTTTACCCCTATTGAACTGAGTGGGAAAGTGAAACTACTAAATAGCTTTCTCACTGGAGTCCATCGTCTCTCTCTTCAACTCCTCAAAAAAGTTTAGAGCAGATAATCAGTATCATAAATCTATTTTTAAATAAGTCTACATAATTAAAAGAACAATAATAAAAACAACAAAAAGCAACCCAGGAGATAATAAAACTGTTGTTGTTGTTGTTTTCCTGAGTCCAGTGTCAGAGAATTTCGAGATAACAAAAATGCAACTGGAAAACGCCATACCACAAACTTGATGATTTGTTTTTTTTAGTGCTTATAGCTATAAACGATTTAATGTTCTTCCATTAAAAGGGGGCTCGGAAAAGGCCCAATAATATACAATTTTCTTTGGCAAAAAGGCATAATTTAAACAGAGCAAAAAAGGGTTCAAAAAGGGTGACAAAGGCACTGTTTTTTGCTATCCTTGGACCCTTCTCAATTTTTGTGTCCAAAGTAAATGAAGCTAGATGGAAGTAGTTAAAACAGTGAAGCAAAGCAGTTCAGCTCTTTTAAAGATATTATTGCTAGCCGTATCCTCCTCCAGTCAAAATCTGCGCTGGGAGACAGGGACCCACTTCAAGTCAATGAGTCACTTTTGCTTCCTCGCCAGAACAATTAAACTTCTTGTATAATAAAACATGACCTGAAGGCTGACCTTCACCACATCATCCCTCCTCAAAACTCCCAGAGGTCAGTCCTGACATTTAACAGCTCACAAATTCAGTTTCTTAAGCTTCAGAGGCCAACTTCAAGCTTTTAAAACTCAAATTAGGATATTAAGGTTCTTTTTTGTTTTGTTTTATTTATTTATTTTAAAAAATGTTCTATCTGTGGATATACGATATTGTCAATTTATCATCCAGCATGTCCACGGTTACGCACAATCTTTTATCATTCTGGAGAGAGAGCACATCTTTCCCCCAGAATTGCAAAAACAGGCCTTGCTGTATCGAGCGTGCCCAAGCATCAAAGCAAAGTTTTACATTTGCCTTTTCTGGAGGAAAAAAAAAGTGCCCCGAGTGAACAATGCACAGAAATGGTTAATGCATTTTGCAACTTGCTGCTTCTTTATTGCTAGCAGCTGAGCAGTTTTGGGTGGTTCACCCTCCCTCCTTTGTTACTGATCTCTTGCCATATTGTGCATGCAATCCCCTAACAACATTAGCTCATTTCTACTCCGGTCTTAAAGATTAGCTCATCTGGGTTATGTACTTTGGTGTGTAGGTGTTGAGTGCTAAAATATAACTTAACTTTCCTTTTGAAATGGCATTCTAAACAACAAGAAATTAAGTTTGATCTTTTGGGTGTGCTTCTCTTGCGTTCCATAATACTGAACAAAATAAAAACAACTTCTTCTCTTCATGGAGCGCTCAATGGGTGTGATAAGCTTTTGGGTCTGTAACAATGCTGACGCCGCCCTGTGCTCCACCTCAATTAAGTTCTTCATTTTTCTGGAATGTGGCTTTTATAGTAAAAACAATTAACTGCGTTTTCCAAAAAGGCCACAGTCTAAATTTCTGTATGAGAAAAATGGTGAAAGGTAAAGGACCATTGGACAGTTAAGTCCAGTCAAAGGCGACTCTGGGGTTGCAGCTCTCATCTCGCTTTTCAGGCCGAGGGAGCCGGCCGTTTGTCCACAGACAGCTTTCCGGGTCTTGTGGCCAGCATGACTTAACAGCTTCTGGCGCAACGAGACACTGTGACGGAAACCAGAGCGCATGGAAATGCCGTTTACCTTCCAGCCGCAGCGGTACCTATTTATCTACTTGCACACACACACAAAAGCATTTGATTGTATCTTAACTATTGCATTTCATAAAAGTATGTAAATATATTCAAAGGGCCTTTTTGCACCAGGTGCTGGTGGTGCTGGCAAAATTATTATTAATAATGTAATATAGTAGTCTCAGGCAGCTTTCTTGTGGCAACCACATTGCGAACATCAGTCCTAACTTAAATGCTGGATCTAGGTCTATACCGTTCAAAATACCATGATGTATCAAGGTCCTTATCACTGGCTAAAGGTGAAATCCAGTGCCCTACATCACACAGGACAGATCTCTGTTTGATGGAGTCCTCTGTTAAGAAGGGAGGAGAGCTGAAGCCTTGAAGCTACCCATCTACAGTTAGCTTTTGACGCACAGACTTAGCAGGCACACAGATCACCTGATCATAGCCCTTCCCACTAGTAATAATAATAATAATAATTTATTATTTATACCCCGCCCATCTGGCTGAGTTTCCCCAGCCACTCTGGGCGGCTCCCAATCAGTGTTAAAAACAGTACTAGGGCAAGATGTACTGGGTGATATTCAACTACTGTATTTTTCGCTCTATAGGACAGACTTTTCCCCCTCCAAAAATTAAGGGGAAATGTGTGTGCGTCCTATGGAGTGAATGCAGGCTCCTTGGCTTCAGTGATAGCAACGGGAAGCCTCCGAAGTGCAGAGGGAGCGCTCCCTCCGTGCTCCGAAGGCTTCGCGCTGCTTTCACTGGAGCCTGGAGAGTGAAAGGGGTCAGTGCGCACCACTGCCGCCTGAAGCCTTCGGAGTGCAGCATGAGTTCCCACTGCGCTCCAGAGGCTTCAGGTTCCTTTCACTGAAGCCGGGAAAGCAAGACTCCTGGCTTCAGCAGAGAGGGAGAGCTGCACAGCGCCCCTTCAGCCAAGCGGGAGGAGAAATGGAAGGGGCTCCGTTTCTCCTGCCGCTTCGCTGAAGGGGCGCTGAGCAGAGAGGGGAAATTTTTTTTTTCTCCCCCTCTAAAACAATGTGTGTCCTATGGTCTGGTGCGTCCTATAGAGTGAAAAATACGGTAAGTTCTACACAGTTTTGACTTGATCTTGACGAATTTCATGGGAAATTATTGACATGTTACAGCTGTATACACTGGAAAGCAATCGATTGTCCTTCAGCTTTATGATGCTTCTGGCCAGAGGAACCTGGCCTGGATACTGCTAGGTTGTCATCATGTCATCCACACTCCTTTTCCTAGGAGAGTGGAAAATAGGGAGATTTGTTATCAGAACAAAATGAATATTTAAGCAGGCAATCAAGCACTGGACAGCTTCAGGTGTGCTTTACTAGGCAGCACATTCCAAACATGCTATCATATGTTCAGATTGAGCTTGGAGTTATATGCTTTTCAGCTAAATTTAAACCAGGAGCGAGGAACCACAGACTAAATGCGGCCCTCCAGGCATCTCCATATGGCCCATGGGATTCTCACAAGCCACCCCTCCTCCCGACCAACACTCACTCTCCCCACGCCACAGCCTTGCTTAACATCATGTTTGGGGGTTTTGCACAGCTGGAAAACAACCTTGAGCCTCTATGTCCCTTAGGTAGCCTGTGTGGAGGACAGAAAAGGTGTGTATAAACTTATCCACTGCCCTGAGGTAAAATTCACATTCATTTCTCTGTACACTTTTGCCTCTGCTTCTGCCCACCCCTGGCATGTGGCCCCTGGAAGATTTCCCAGAAGAGACTGTGGCTCTCTGGCTGAAAGAAAGGTTCCCTATTCCCAATTTATACCACGAAACTCTTGCTTCCATGCTGCTAGTCGAGATAAGAAAATACCCAGGGTGTGTTTGCAGTGCTTGGGGGCCTCCTAGCCACGGTGTGGGAAAGGAGTGGGGCCAAAACATTTTGTGCTGCCTTGGCCAGTTCCAAAATCCTTGGGGAAGGCAGCCATTGTTGGAAGGGGCTTGATATCTTTGACAAGGCAATGCGGCAAAGCTCCCTGCACGTTTTCTAAAGAGAATTTGCTGCAGCTGTTTTTGGGGAGGTAGCTTGTACGGATCAAGGCACAGGCGCATGCACACACACACATATATACAGAGAGAAAGAGAGGAACACAGTGAGTCTTCAGATGATCAGGAGCAAGCTGAATGGTGATGTGAGTGGATGAGGCAAGCGGTGGAACAAAACCAGATTCAGTGTTGGCTTTCCTCCTTGAACTTTTAATGCTACAGCCAACAGTTGAGTACAGTGGAGGTCAATAGAAAATCCAGGTGGCGAAGAGGAACTCGGCCAAATTAACCCAAACTTGCTCAGTTCAGAATAGAAATTCTTTCTCTACTCCTAAATTAATACAGAATTAAATGCTTATGATAACTATAAAAGTCTATTGCATACATAGGGGATTTTTGGGGTGTTTACAAATTAATAACAGGGAAAAGGAGGGAAGAGTGGCTGAGGCAACCCTGTGAAAATGGGTGGGGTACAATTATTATTATTATTATTATTATTATTATTATTATGCTTTTCAAAGTCCTTGTGTTAGGTGGTGTTATAGGAATTTCATTACATTCTCCATCAAACTATGATTGGGTTGTTTTTTTTTAAAAAAAACCTCCAGGATTAATTTGATTCATGTGTACGTATGGTACAAATTACCCATTTTGTTCTTTTATTCTTAAAAAAGAAAAAGAAAAATTGAACGTATTATCAAAGGCCAGGCAGGTCCTAAGACTTGGTTCCACTTTTGAGCTATGTTGAAATAATTGCTGGATTTCTCTTTCTAAAGCCACTCATTCTGTTCCAATTTATTTTCTAGTACAGAGTAAAAATATTTAAATTAAAATGAGAAAAATCAAATTATGTGGTAATTAAAATTGTATTAGATAACCTAATTGTTGCCGTTCCTTGAGCTACTGCTTGCATGCCCTGTGGATCAGTTAGCAATTTTCCCTTAGGGCAAGGATTTTGTTCTGTACATGTTTCTCTTTTTTACACAGTATTCTTTAATTACTATTGATGTAAGTCTTGGCACAACATGAATTCTTAGGCAAGGGTACATAGGAAGCTACCTTACAGAAAGTCAGACCATTGGTTCATCTAGCACTCATTTCGAGAGTAACTGGTCAGAAATAATCCCAGCCTAAAGCCCCATTATGCACTGAAGCCAAGTTTTTATTCCTGTATATCAGACTTCCCCATTGTTAGGGTTGGCCATAGGCAACAGTCCTGGGCGAGCCAGGAACGATGGGACCAGCCAGGAGTAAGTTAGGACCACAGGGCAAGAGGTAAAGTCAAGGAACAAGCCAAAAGTCAGAACTGAAGAACAAGTCAGGAGGTAGGATCAAAAGGTCCAGGAACATGTTAGAACTCAGGAAGACCTTGTTGCCCAAGCTGGGTTCAACTACAACAGGAAGTCTTTTTACACTCCTTCCTCCCCAGGTGGATCCAATGGTTTATTGGGGGGGGGGGCAAAGTCACTCCAGGACCTAAAATTACTTCACTGAGAAGATTCCCCCCCTTACGGTTCAGTGGTTCACCACATAGGCAGTCACACACGGATCTAGAAATCCTAGACGCCCATTCACTTAAAATGAAGAGGCAGCTCTCTGTGTGTAGCTTTTGCACAGTGACGTGAATGGGAGAGCCCAGGCAAGCAAGGAATCTCCGTATCAGAGCACCCATGTTTGCAAAGGACTGGAGGAGTGAGGGGTGAAAAGAGATAAGCTAGTAATATGTTTTCCACACATACTGACTCTATAGACATCTCACAAATAAACATAGCTTAGCCCCAGTTTCTAGCTACTGATATTGGCTAGAACAGAGCACAGACTCAGGAAATTCATCAAAATGTACCAAGGAATATCATTTGGCTCATTTAGCTGAGCAAAGCCAGTAATTTGTCTTCAACAGAAGTGTCACATTCCACAAATGCACAGCTACCCATTTATACTGGATGTTTGGGCAAAAAATCATTTGTTCTTACTAAGCATGTATGCCATGGGTAGGCAAACTAAGGCCTGGGGCCCAGATCCAGCCCAACTGCCTTCTAAATCTGGCCTGCGGACGGTCCAGGAATCAGCATGTTTTTACATGAGTAGAATGTGTCCTTTTATTTAAAATGCATCTCTGGGTTATTTGTGGGGTCTGCCTGGTGTTTTTATGAGTAGAATGTGTGCTTTTATTTAAAATGCATCTCTTGATTATTTGTGGGGCATAGGATATTGTGTGGTTTCCCCCAAAATATAGTCTGCCCCCACAAGGTCTGAGGGACAGTAGATCAGCTGGAAAAGTTTGCTGACCCCTGATGTATGCCATGGCTGGGGTAGACCCTATTTTCAGCCGTCAAAACAAAAGGTTCAGAAAGAAGAATGCACCAGAAGAATGCACCAGACATTATCCTACATTTTCTTTCTAGGACTATATATAGTCCATTTGGGATCTTGTTCGAAACTTTTTGGATGGGAATCAAGGATTTTGTTTCTTTGGATTTTAAGACGTTTTCACCACTCCCCCCCCCTTTTGTCCTGAAAACACAACCTTAACTACTTTACCTGAAGAGCAAGGTATCTGAAGAAGTGTGCATGCACACGAAAGCTCATACCAAGAACTAACTTAGTTGGTCTTTAAGGTGCTACTGGAAGGAATTTTTTATTTTGACTATGGCAGACCAACACGGCTACCTATCTACTACTTTACCAGGGCAAGTCAAATCAAATCAATGCCTTCACTCCATGCCAGCTCCTGCAATTGATATCAGCATCTATGCTGTTCTGTGTGGAGTCTCTCAACAGGGTACCACCTGTTCTCCTCCCACCCAGGGAACAGTCTTTGTACATGCAGGTGGTACGTACCTGCAAAGCAAAAGGTGGTGTGGAAGTCTGTGTTACTTGAAACTCATTTTCCAATGGAATGTTATTTGGGAGCATAGCAGTACTAAAAGTGAACTCAGAAGCACTCTGTGTCTTTGGGCTCGACATGCTTCTGAAATTCCCCTCACCAGAACGCCTCCAAAAATTCTGGAGTCCCCCAAATCTCATTTGCAAAGTTGATACCCTCTACTGCTCCATCTTTTATTTCTGAGCTTTGTGCAGATCATGTGGTCTGGAGCAGTCATTTCTTCCGTTCCTTTTCATCTTTCTCCCGCTCCACGAGTAATAAAACTTACTAACGAAAGCCGACCTTTCTGTGGTGTTTGCCGATTAGGGCATATCTACCCTAAAACCAAATAGAAGTACATTTATATACAAACCAAATTAGTGTGGTGTTGGGATTGGCATTTTGTGGGAGGTTGAGTGAGGTGAAAATGTCCCCCAGTATTTGATTCAATCTGGGTGGGGTTTTTAGAATTATAAGACCTCTCCTGTGAGGGCATCTTTTTTTACAGAAATACAAGTGGCCAAGCTCATTTGTTCTTTTTTACAAACTTATTTTACTTCCAGTCCTACTTAATGGTCAATTCCAAAAAGTGATATTGGGAGACTTCTATGTTCAGCACCTTGGTCATTGGCCTATGGTGTCTTGCAGAGACCAGCCTTGCTCTCCGTGTTCTTTAACATCTATAAAGAATGACTGCCCATTTGGCATGTGCTGTGGATGATGTGAAACACCACTCCTGTTTATCTGATATCAAGATAGCTGTTGATATTCTAAACCGCTGGATGAAGACTAACAAATGGAGACTTAATCCAGGTGTTAAGGAAGAGTCTGCTAGGGGTAGATTGACAAATACTACTATTGTCCCTGATATCCTACCCCTTCAGCTCTTACGCTAGTTACTTATTTGTTCAGCTCTTCCCTCACCTGACCACACCTCCACTGCCACAGTGTGTTTAAATTATCAGTTAGTAGAAAGCCTCACTTCACCTGGGCAAGAGGAGGGGATAGTTATAATTAAATAAGATTGTGACACAACAGAAAAGGATGAAGCCTAATGAATTAACACTGCTAGCTTACAGGGAGTTGGCACAAAGTATTTGCAGGAAGGAGCAAAGTTTTCAGGAGAAAAGGCCTTTGAAACTAGGAGACTGTACATTGCTGTTGTTCACAAACATTGCATCACTGTGGAGGAATGCTGAAAATAGCCAGCTTCTGTTTATGCTATGCATGCCAGCCGCGTCAAAAGAGATAACCTTCTGCTCTGAAGAATCAGTACATTTAGAGTTAATACTTGATTTTTTTTTTTAAAAAATCAGCTTTTCTTTCCCTTTGTACAAGAATTTGTCTGACATGTGTCAAGCAGAAAGGACTGCGGAGCAGCTGCTGTACATGGAGGCTGCTAGTTCAATCCCCAACATCTCCAGGTACGGCTGAAAAAGCCCACTGAGGGGCCCGCTGCCAACCAGTGTAGGCAATATTGAGCTTAGATGGATCCTGGGTTTGACTTGTTATAAAGAGGAGGCTCTTGAGAGTCCCATGGACTGCAAGAAGATCAAACCTATCCATTCTGAAGGAAATCAGCCCTGAGTGCTCACTGGAAGGACAGATCCTGAAGCTGAGGCTCCAATACTTTGGCCACCTCATGAGAAGAGAAGACTCCCTGGAAAAGACCCTGATGTTGGGAAAGATGGAGGGCACAAGGAGAAGAGGACGACAGAGGATGAGATGGTTGGTCAGTGTTCTTGAAGCTACCAGCATGAGTTTGACCAAACTGCGGGAGGCAGTGGAAGACAGGAGTGCCTGGCGTGCTCTGGTCCAGGGGGTCACAAAGAGTCAGACACGACTAAACAACTAAATAACAACAACAAAAGAAGCTTCCTAGGTCCCTAAGCTGGGATGTGCAAATCTGTCAGCTTCATTTTCTCTCATTTTACCAATCTAAAGTTCAGTTCTCCACACTGACACATCAGCTTGCAATTAAAAAGAAAGTACCCCCCACATGAAAATTCATCAGCATTTTAATAAAAATTTATCATTTTCCTGTACAGTTTTGTATAGAGCCCTCAGAAATTACTTATGTATATAACAAATAACAGGGGACTCTTGATTAGAACATTGGAAGTCTTTGCCAAGTGAAGTCTGCTCCCTTCCTATCACTGGCATCAAGGTGGCAATCAGCCATAGGGCTGGTTAAAGAGGAGCTTTTTTGCCTGGCACCTAAAGGTGTATAATGAAGGTGCTAGCCGAACCTCCCTGGGGAAACCATTCTACAAATGGGGAGTCACTGCAGAAAAGGCCCGTTCTCTAGATGACCCTCAGGGTCCCTTCCAGCTCTACAATTCTGTGATTCTATTATTTCTGTCACACATACTGTCACTTGTAAAATGTGGGGTCCGTATTTATGCTGAATCGTTCATACAGAATGGGAAACCAATGTGTACTGTGGTTTTCAGACTTATGTACTTGCACAAAAATACACACATGCCATAAGAGAGGGTACACGCACACATCCATGTTCTTCCTTTCTTTTTAAGGCCACTTTTCTGGGCAAATACCCCTGAAAGGCAATTGGGGAAAATAGTATTTGGGGCCTTCTGAAATGCCTGCAATGTAGGAATTCAATGCAGGTCCAGTGGAAGAGAATTCTGCATCTGCCAGGTCACCATAGATAAGGACTTCTGCCTTGTGCCAGTCTGCCCCCCAGCCATACCTCCACCAAATGGCACTTGAAGGAATAACAAGAGAGTGCTGTTGCACTCAGGTCCTGTTTACAGGCTTCCCACAGACATTGGGTTGGCCAGTGGGAGAACTGAATGTTTAACTGGATAGGCCACTGACCTAGAATCATAGAATCATAGAGTTGGAAGAGACCACAAGGGCCATCGAGTCCAACCCCCTGCCAAGCAGGAAACACCATCAGAGCACTCCTGACATATGGTTGTCAAGCCTCTGCTTAAAGACCTCCAAAGTAGGAGACTCCACCACACTCCTTGGCAGCAAATTCCACTGTCGAACAGCTCTTACTGTCAGGAAGTTCTTCCTAATGTTTAGGTGGAATCTTCTTTCTTGTAGTTTGGATCCATTGCTCCGTGTCCGCTTCTCTGGAGCAGCAGAAAACAACCTTTCTCCCTCCTCTATATGACATCCTTTTATATATTTGAACATGGCTATCATATCACCCCTTATATCAGACCTGATGGCCTACTGCAGATTCTTCTTATCTTCTTCTTCTTTTTAAAAGTCTTCTGAATATGTGAATGTGCAGAAACTAGCCTACTGTACAAAGATAAAATTCACATTCACTGCTCCAACCACTTTTGCCTCTGGACCCTCCACACAACTGCCATGTGGCCTCCAGAAGGTTGCCACGAGGGGAATGTGGCTTTTGGTCTGATAAATATTTGCTGCCCCTTCTAGGGAGCATCATGGAGGTGTTGATTATGTCTGTTACCTCTAGCTGAGTGCAGGGAGGAAAATGCATCACTTGGTAGTCGCTGAATACCCACATGGCAAAGACTACCCCTTTCAAGCCCTGTTTTTGCAAAATAGAGGCTAGGGAAGAGGTTACAACCAGCTAAGCATGTTAGGGGGGAATGTTAGGCATAATCAAAGGTATATTAGCGGAGAAAGACAAAGGAAACTGTGGGTTTGTTTCTCTTTCAGGACAAAAAGGCTATTCACCCAAGTCCACAAAGGCAACAGAATTCCTCAATGCCTACTTTGTCTCAGTCTTCACAATACAAGGCAAACGATGACTAGATATTAACAAACAAGGCAACTGGGTCAGTGGGTAAGAGGAATGTGGCAGAGATAATAAAGTTTGGCTTCCTCAAAGCAATTGAAAAACTTTCTCACAACAGTCCCAATAGAAGTGCTGTGGCATATTACATAGTTTCCTATATGTGAATTATTATTCCACAAAAGTGAAGTGGTTTCGATGACCCGCCTTACATGTTCTTCCTCACCTGGGCACGGGACCAGCTATCCATTTTGCCACAAGCTTCAGGGTCCTACTTTCGCATCTTATAAACAGTTTACTGTTTTAGGTCAACACCTTTTATTAAATAATAATAATAATAATAATCTCCCCTCACCTTCATTGAGGCCTGAAGGTGAATCTTGGATGCAGCAATGGGCACAGAATGGAGTTGGAATGCAACATGGTGGGTGGGCCATGGATAAATCTGGAGTGGAACCTAAGAATGCTGAGTCCAGCTACTGTTCTATCTAGCTCAGTATTGTCTATGCTGACTTGTGGCTTCCCAGAATTTCATACAGGGTTTCCTCTCCCAGTCCTACCCGGATAGGCACAGGTCAATTCTGTGTCCAGGGCAGCTGTCGACGAGCTCCATCTGATATGCTGGCTTAGACCCTACCTGCCCACAGACTGTCTCACCAGAATGGTGCATGTTCTGGTTATCTCCCACTTGAACTACTGCAGTTATATGGGTCTAACATTGAAGATGACTTGGAAACTACAACTAATCCAGAATGTGGCAGCAAGACTGGTGACCAGGAGTGGCCACCAGGACCATACAACACAGTCCTAAAGGATCTTCACTGGCTCCCCGTACGTTTCTGAGCACAATTCAGTGTCGGTACTGACCTTTAAAGACCTAAACGGCCTCAGCCCAGTGTACCTGAAGGAGTGTCTCCACCCCCATCATTGAGCCCAGACACTGAGGTCTAGTTCCGAGGGTCTTCTGGTGATTCCCTCACTGTGAGAATTGGGTTTGCTCATGTCCATACCATGGATTTTCGGTCCACTTAATAGAAAGAAGTATTCCTGTTGTCAAATGCTGGTAGGGATGGCCATCAGGAAAGAAGAGAGTTAATTAGTTCTCTGCAAACTAGGCCAAGGACTGCATTTCCCATAGAGAGCAGACTGCTTTGACTAGGTTTCCCCAGCCACTCTGGGCAGCTCCCAGCAAAATATAAAAACATAATAAAACGCTGAACATTAAAAACTTCCCAATACAGGGCTGCCTTCAGATGTCTTCTAAAAGTTGTGTAGTTCTTTATCTCCTTGACTTGGGAGGGCGTTCCAAAGGGAGGGCGCCATTGCCGTGAAGGCCCTCTGCCTGGGTCCCTATAACTTCATTTATCACTGAACCTTTCAGTAGGCACTCTAGGAATGGTCACAGAAGTGTTACTGACATTTCTGCGTGTGAACACACCCACACACCAGGAAGAGAATGGTCAGTATGGGCAACAAGTCATTGTTGTCATGTCTGACAAAATAGGTAGGCATGGCAGACAAATTCTGGTAGGATGTATTCGGTTCAGTAGCCACCAGCAGCAGCCTGTTATGAAATAAAAGGAAAGAAGCAAAGTGGGAGTCTTTCCAGACCTCCAAGAGGCAATTCCTCCTTTTCACAAACAGTGTGGTGGAGAGCAAATGACAACAAATCAATGCTAAATTCTCCAATTCTTTGCAATCTGATTAATGCTGTGTCTTAAGATAATACTGCTTAATTTAAATTCCCTCTGCTGATGCTTTGAAGTGTCCATCATTTCATTTTGCTTACATGACGCAAGAAATGTCACATTTCATCAAATGACTATTTGCAGATCACTTAAATCCACAGCAAACACATGAAACTGGTCTCGAAATGCCTTGGCTTCCTCTCTCTCTTTTTATCTTGTTTTCATATTTCCGTGCATTCTTTCTTTGCTAAACTTGAACTAAGAAGCCCTTTTTAATTTGTCTGGTGTAAACAGATTGCTTTGAAGACCAGAAATATTCCTCCTCTCTCTGTGTGGGTGGCATTGCCCATTGGGCAAGGTGACATGTATTTTTTCCCCCTTCCACCGCTGATATGGAAGTTCATTTAATCCAGAGATGGGGAACCTTTGGCCCTCCACCTGTTGTTAGACTCCAACTCCCATCAGCCACAGCCAGCATGGCCCATGGTCAGGGATGATAAAAGTCGTAGCACATCAACAGCTGGAGAGGCACATGTTCTTCATTACTGCTTAAGTGGGGACCACTGAGCAAATTGTTGGCTTAATGCTAGTTTAATATCCAGGCTTAATGGTAGCCTTGCAGGCAACTAGAAAGGTAGCAATATTCTGTATGTCTTCTTCATAGCTGTTAGGGAATATCTTTCTCCAAAAGGGCAGTGTTGAGAATGCATGTTATATATGAATGTACAGTGGTACCTCTGGTTACAGATGCTTCAGGTTACAGACTCTTCAGGTTACAGACTCCGGTAACCCAGAAATAGTACCTCAGGTTAAGAACTTTGCTTCAGGATGAGAACAGAAATCGTGTGGCAGCAGCGGGAGGCCCCGTTAGCTAAGTGGTACCTCAGGTTAAGAACAGTTTCAGGATAAGAACAGACCTCCGGAATGAATTAAGTTCTTAACCTGAGGTACCACTATATTGCCTACTGGGCTTTTCCACTTCAGGTGCAGGTAGGGTATTGTTTGAACACCCACCTACCCCAATATAAAATCTCCATGCCCACAGAAAATGAATATTTTAAGGGAAAGTCTATTACTTTCGTTCCAGCCCTGCTAGTTTTATATGCACAGGAAGGTTTCTTTTTTATTTTCATGTGCAGGAGAACTTAGACATTTGATCCACCACCTGCAGTCTAAGTGGTACAGTCCAGCAACAGATACCTCACCTGGGGCTGCTGATGGTAAGCTGGGGGAGCCAACATTCAGGCTCGGTTTCGCTTTTTGAACTACTGCAAAGCTGAATCCATCTGACATTCTGCCCTCCCTGAACAAAGTGTTAATGGCACCAGTCAGCCTAGGACCAGGTCTCTCCAGAGAATCTTTCATCAGCCAGCATGGGCAGGCTTCCAGCTCACAAATAGTATCCCCCAGCACAGCCAAGGCACACCCTCTATATCAGCAGGTGGGCTGCTTTAAAAACCAGGCCAAATAAATGGGACAAGGCTGAGCCTCTGAGACTCCAAACTCCAACTCTGCACTTAAATTAGCATCCCTATATAAGGAGGAGATGTTTCGGCAGAAGTAAGCACACCGTACTTTTATGGGCTCCTCTTTTATATGAGAAAAGAGGTCATGTCCATAGAGTAGACAGGATCTCAGAGCTCTCTTGAGTAGACAGGATCTCAGATTAGCTCTCTTGAAAATTCAATCTTCATTTAAAAGTGTGGGGGGAGGCGGGGGTTGATCAGAAACACCGAATCACCCGTTCTTCAGTGCCGTTTTAAAACACAACTATTGTATGCTTTCCCCACTGAGGCAAATTGATTAATGGCTTGGAAGAAGAAGTGTGATTTTGACTGAAAACTGGCACTGAAGGGGAAATGTCATACACCCGCTTCTCCAGTATGCTGCAGCAATCAAAATTAAGGGAGGTTTAAAACTGGTTTTAAATGCAAAGTCGAAACATCTGGAAGGCACCAGCTTGATGAAGGCTGGCTTACACTCTCTTTCAGTTTTCTAAGTTATTTGTAACTTTAAGAATAGTCTACAATTTATGTAGCATCTGAAAGAACCCTTGATTTTTGGATAGTCAGTTTTTCAAGAGTGACTGGCTAGAGCCTTTGAGAAGCCAAAACATATTTTAAAAGGGCAAATATAATTACAAAATATAATTTTTAAAAGTTTTTATTTAGCCGTGATGGACATTCTTTTTGAACCCGTGAATTAGTAGATGAAAAGATAAATGGCCTGTCTATATTCATCAATTCAGCATAACTTTGGTCATTTTGCCAAAGATCTTGCCATTGCAGATATCTGGAGTAATGGTGCACAGGAGAGAGAGAATTGGGTTCTTTGAAAGGTCTTCTGCCTCCCCCTTTATACCTACCTGTTCCCCAGCAGTTGCTTCTGATCTTGTGTAGCATGGCATTGCTCTTGCTTCTTCCTCATTATTGCTCCTTAACTCTTTTCTTGTCCCACTTTTGATGGTATGGGATACCTTTTCAGGAAGATTCAGGGCTGGGCAGAAACAGACCTTATAACAATAGGACCTCTGGGAACTCTAGATGTTTGTGGATTTAAATTTCTATCATCCCTGATCCTTGACCATTCTGGCTGGGACTGATAGGTGTTGGCATCCAAGCTGCGGATTCCCCATCTCTGTAGTTTAAAGGCAAATAGCTCTGTGAACCCTGAAGATAGGCCTACTCAAATAGTCCTGAATATGAAACTAATATTCTTCAACTCTTTCAGCACCCTCTGTTCCTTCTAAGGGTTCATGTTGGTGAGAGTTATAATGAGGCATCTTGCACTTTAAAGCCTATAATATACATCTTGTCATCTATTTACTCCATTCTTTTGCTGCTATTTCAGAAGGTCGGTGGTTCAAATCCCCGCGACGGGGTGAGCTCCCGTTGCTTGGTCCCTGCGCCTGCCAACCTAGCAGTTCAAAAGCACCTCAAAGTGCAAGTAGATAAATAGGTACTGCTCCGGCGGGAAGGTAAACGGCATTTCCATGCGCTGCTCTGGTTTGCCAGAAGTGGCTTAGTCATGCTGGCCACATGACCCGGAAGCTGTACGCCAGCTCCCTTGGCCAATAAAGCGAGATGAGCGCCGCAACCACAAAGTTGGTCACAACTGGACCTAATGGTCAGGGGTCCCTTTTGTTGTTGTTTAGTCGTTTAGTCGTGTCCGACTCTTCGTGATCCCATGGACCAGAGCACGCCAGGCACTCCTGTCTCCCACTGCCTCCCACAGTTTGGTCAGATTCATGTTTGTAGCTTCGAGAACACTGTCCAACCATCTCGTCCTCTGTCGTCCCCTTCTCCTTGTGCCCTCCATCTTTCCCAACACCAGGGTCTTTTCCAGGAGTCTTCTCTTCTCATGAGGTGGCCAAAGTATTGGAGTCTCAGCTTCAGGATCTGTCCTTCCAGTGAGCACTCAGGGCTGATTTCCTTCAGAATAGATAGGTTTGATCTTCTTGCAATCCATGGGACTCTCAAGAGTCACCTCCAGTACCATAATTCAAAAGCATCAATTCTTCGGCAATCAGCCTTCTTTATGGTCCAGCTCTCACTTCCATACATCACTACTGGGAAAACCATGGCTTTAACAATACGGACCTTTGTTGGCAAGGTGATGTCTCTGCTTTTTAAGATGCTGTCTAGGTTTGCCATCGCCTTTCTCCCAAAGAGCAGGCATCTTTTAATTTCATGACTGCTGTCACCGTCTGCAGTGATCCCTTTACCTTTACCTTTACCTTTAAGAGCTCTCAACACCCTTAACAAACAACAGCTCCCAGAATTCTTTGGGGGAAGACGTGGCATAAAGGTGATGCACTGTACATTTAAGGTGGTATCCTGGTGCTTTAAATGTATAGCGCAGCTGGGGCCTCGGATGCAACAAAAGCCATGGAAATCAGAGGACTGCAGTGTTCCTCATGCTGAACAGGTTCAGACTGCTTGTCTCAAAAAAGCAAGTAGTAAATTCACATTCTCTGCAAGGGGCAGAGAGACTGACCAAGCCATTAACCTCCTGGAACAGTTTCCATGGGACATCACTTTGCAAATCACAAGGGGGGGGGGTGGAGAGAGAAACCATTCTTTGGGGCTGCTGTCCCTTCAGTGACATAGTCCCCCCCCCCAACAACTTGGATACAAAGGATTAATTATTTGTAATTAAAGTCCCTAATAGGGCATTACTGGACTCCAGGAATGCTGGGATGCTCGTGAATCAAACGTTCGAGAGACATAAAATGTAGCAGTAAAAAAACAACAATAACCAGCTTTTCCTTCTTCAAAGCCGGAAAAAAGCCACTCTTCTTTACAGACAACAGTGAAGTCAACAGAGAACTCTTTGTCTGAACCTCCAGCATGGGACCCCAGAAACATCATTTCTGAATCATCTCTGGAATACATAAAAGCCAAAAGGTTGATAAAACGATGAGTCACTCCGGCTTCCTCAGGAGCTTAGAGAGACTTTTGCTGACCTTTTCTCAAGCTGAGGTTTTCGCCTCCTTGGGGAGTCTTGTTGAAAGGAGAGACCTTTACAGGCCCAGCTGAAATAGGATTGTGTGTGTATGTGTGTTATTTTAATCTGGCATCTTTTTTATTTAAAGCCAATAGAATGTAAGAAGATTTACGGGAACCCTCTAAAGAAAGACATTAAAAAATCCTCACCGGGTGAATGGGAGTCTTTAGCTCCTCACTGAGGTGAACAGTAGTGTAATTGAGTTTTCTTAATCATCCCAAGTACAGTTTTTTTGGCTTAGAGAAGTTCTGAAGTGACACATTCGTTGTTTTTTTACACACTTAATCTTCTAATTACATTAGCTGAGAGCCAACGCTGAGCTGTGGCACAGCTACACAGATGGCAGTGTGAAGGGTCAGATCTCTGTAAGATTCAGTCAGATGACCAGATGGGAATGAATGTGAGAGTGTAGCTGAAGGGTACTTATGCAACCCTTAATATAATTGTGAGTGGAGCCAACCAGTTCTTTCACTTATTACACATTTCCCAATGGCAGTCACGGTGAGAGCCTCATGCAAGCAGCCTCTGTTAGGCTCTGAATGAACCTTCCCCAACCAGATGCTCTCCAAATGTTCCTCAGCTTCCACTCTCATCATCCCTCCTCATTGGCCATATTAGTATGGGCTGATGAGATTTGGGAGTCCAAAACATCTGGAAGGCACAAGTTGTGAAGGGCTGCCCTTGATGGCAAAACAAGCAGCATTTTCCAGGGCCACCAAGAACCGTAAGAAATACAGTTCCCAGAACTATAATTCTGGTGGCCCTGGAAGATGTCCTATATGATTGTGAGTGTAATAGGGCTAATTCGTCACAAGCCATTTCTGTTACCACAAGGAAAAGGGAAGAGAAGAGGACAGTGGGGGAAAGGCAGGGTTTTGGGACCTGGCCCTGTTGTCCTTCTGATGAACTGAGATGGGCCTTAATTTCATAACAGGTTGGAGGCAGTGGGAGGACCCATTAATTTTACCTGAGCTCATTTTGAATCAAGTCAGCAGAGGAGGCTATGCATCCACATGCTAATTGGTTTAACAGCAGACTGAAACATGTATAAACTAAGGAGATGGCATTTTTCCTGGCATGGAGTAAGTGTCCAGAAAAGCTTCACCAACTGCGTTTCTGTGTGCCGGTAAAAGCACAGAACCAAAGCCAGAGAAATGGCTGTCAACTATACGTTGCTTTCAAGTGGACTGTGATGGCAAGGTTCAGCTATTTCGCAGCACCTCTTTAATAGACTGGGATTTCATTGAATGCTAAATCCCTGCTGAAATATGAGAGGGCACATCAGTGATGGCATTCCACCGGCTGTTGAAGACACACCTGTTTAGGTGAGCATTCCCCTGAACTGAACATCTGATTTTATTGTTTTAACTGTTTTTTAACGGTTTGAATTGCTGTGTTTTTTAATTGTTTATCATATTGTAGATTTTAACGAAGGATGCTTTTCTGCCCCATTGATTCTTTTATATTGTGCATTTTAACTATGTATTGATGCTACACTTACAGACAATTTTGACATACAACCAGTAGATAAATGAATAAATAATAATAAATGAAGATATTTTGGCTTCAACGGATTGTGGGTCTCAGCTAATGCTAATGCTTCCAGCAGCAGAAGTTTGAACTTTCATTACCCTGTACAGATCATTGTAATATTGTTGGTTACACCGGGACACACATAAATACATTTGCTTATAGTTTCCGATATAAAAAAAATCAGAGACGTAGAAACCTTTCCACACAGTCCTTGCCCGAGTAACTTCAAACTTTCTTCCTAAAGCCTCCTCTGGTTAGGGACCACCCATCAGAAACTCTAGAAAGAAAGAAGCTCTTTTTTTCACATTAAATGAAGGATGCGGGGAAGGAATCAAAATTGGGGCTATGATGGGAACTTTTACAACCCTCACTGTAGGGTAGCTACAGGCACGCTATAATAAACAACATGAAAGACCTCTGCAGTTCTTTCAGTGTTATTAAAGCCTAGTCACTGGCACCGAATGTTTGTCATTTGCTACTGCCTTGTAAGCCTTAGTACACAGATGCCTTCTGAATCTTGCTGGACACATTAGAATGGGCTGCTGTATATTGCTGCATTTTAATAATATTCAAGAACTGGTAGCTGGGGCTAAGGAATACAGTCCCCCATTTAGTCAGCATAAAAGGTGCTATCTTCAGTAAGAGATTTCAGAGATCAGCCAATTCATAAAAAAAGCAAACTCATGCATGCAAACAAACTTGCTTATCTTACACTGTTAACACAGCCCTGGTTCTTATGCCTCCCAATGTAAATATTGCTCTGAAAAAAAATGTGCTGGTTTTCAATTTACTTACAAAAGCCGTTGGGAAAGGAATCTACAAAACCAAGGTCAAGTGGGGAGAAAGCCGCCTTCTTTTTCAGTTATGGCTTCTTCTAGACGAGGAAAGGCTAAGTAAGATCTGCAACAAGGGCAAAACTGAGACCAAGGAAACTACAGCCAG